>NC_141873.1:249478542-250103542 GCF_056163025.1 Triticum urartu | reverse complement strand
GGAAGGAGCAAGCCGAAGGGAAAGGTCACGCTCCCGGTAACATTTGGCAGCGAGCTGAACTTCAGGACTGAGAGGGTCACATTTGACGTTGCCGATATTCCATTGCCTTACAATGGGATACTTGGCCGTCCAGCACTCGCCAAGTTCATGGCAGCCTCTCACTACGCGTATAACATGCTGAAGATGCCAGGCCCGATGAGCGTCATTTCTGTCCCTGGCGACAGGAAGGATGCTCTCATCTGTGCCGACAAGATCTACCGGGAAGCAGCAGCCACGGCAGATCGCGATCAACTTGCCGCTGAAGCTCCCGGGGGGAAGAAGACCAAGTCCGGCAAGAGTTCTGGTGCCCACTCCGGCAAGCGCACCTCTTCGGAGTGCTGCGCCGCCGTCGAGGACGCACCATCGAGCTCCACCGACAAGACCAAGCCCGGCAAGAGCTCTGATGCCCACTCCGGCAAGCGCACCTCTTCGGAGTGCTGCGCTGCCGTCGAGGACGCACCATCGAGCTCCACCGGCAAGTGCAAGAAGATGATGGCAGCACCGCCAGAGACGAAGAGGGTATCCGCCAAGGTGGACGGCGCTGGTGGTACCTTCACCATCAGTGCCACGCTTGACCCTAAATAGGAAAGCGCGCTCGTTACCTTCCTGCGGGCGAATGTCGACGTGTTTGCATGGCAGCCGTCTGACATCCCCGGTGTTCCCAGGAAAGTGATTGAGCACCACCTTGCCGTTTGTCCCCATGCGCGGCCCATCAAGCAGAAAGTCAGGAAGCAGGCAATGGAGTGCCAAGAATTCATTGCAGAAGAGATCAAGAAACTGGAAGCAGCAGGCCTCATCAGAGGAGTGCTCCATCCCACGTGGCTGGCCAATCCTGTAGTCGTGCGCAAGGCAAACGGGAAATGGAGGCTTTGTATCGATTTTACCGATGTTAACAAAGCTTGTCCCAAAGACCCATTTCCCTTGCCGCGCATTGACCAGATTGTTGACTCCACCGCCGGATGTGATTTGCTTTCGTTTCTTGACGCGTACTCAGGATATCATCAGATCTTCATGGCAGAAGAAGATGAGGAGAAGACCGCATTTATTACTCCATGTGGCACGTACTGTTTCGTACGGATGCCTTTCGGATTAAAAAATGCTGGTTCGACATTTGCAAGAGTAGTCCATATTGCTCTTGAGCCACAAATACACAGAAATGTGGAAGCCTACATGGATGATATAGTGGTCAAGAGCAAGGACAGAGCAACCCTGATTCAAGATCTAGACGAGACCTTTGCAAATCTGCGCAAGATCAGCCTCAAGCTCAACCCAGAGAAGTGTGTGTTTGGAGTTCCCTCTGGCAAGCTTCTCGGGTTCTTCGTGTCTCAACGGGGAATTGAAGCCAATCCCGACAAGATCAAGGCCATCGAGCAGATTGAAGCACCAAGGCGCATCAAGGATGTGCAGAAACTTGCCGGTTGCGTGGCTGCTCTCAGCAGGTTTATCTCTCGGTCGGCTGAGCGCGCCCTGCCGTTTTTCAAACTATTGAAAAAGGCAGGTCCAATGAAATGGACTCCGGAAGCGGAGGCTGCGCTGCAAGACCTGAAGAGATACCTGTCCTCCCCTCCAATACTTGTCGCACCTAAGCCACAAGAGAAGTTGCTGCTGTACATAGCGGCGACCAATCAAGTGGTTAGTGCTGCGCTAGTAGCAGAGAGGGAGGCAGATGATGAGGCAGCAACCATGGCAAGCGCATCCGGCGACAAGCAGGGGGCTTCCCCGACAAGCTCTGGCCCTGACAAAGATGGATCTGCGCAGATGCAAGAGGAGACATGGAAGAGAATGGTGCAGCGCCCAGTTTACTTTGTCAGTTCCCTCCTGCAGGGGGCTAGGTCAAGGTATTCTGGTGTGCAGAAATTGCTTTTCGGCCTTCTCATGGCCTCGAGAAAGCTGCGCCATTACTTCCAAGCACATGAGATCACAGTCGTCACTCGCTTTCCGCTGAAGAGGATACTGCAGAATCCCGAAGCGACAGGCAGGATTGTTGAGTGGGCACTGGAACTGTCAAGCTTTGGCCTCAAGTTTGAAAGCACTTCAACTATCCAGAGCCGAGCATTGGCAGAATTCATAGCAGAGTGGACGCCAACGCCAGATGAAGAAATTCCAGAAACGAGCATCCCCGACAAGGAAGCAAGCAAAGAGTGGCTGATCTACTTTGATGGTGCCTTTTCGCTGCAAGGCGCCGGCGCTGGTGTGCTGCTTATCGCACCCACCGGAGAGCACCTCAAGTACATAGTCCAGATGCACTTTCCCAAGGAGCAAGCAACAAACAATACTGCAGAGTATGAGGGATTGCTTGCCGGTCTCCGGATCGCGGCAGACCTTGGGATCAAGAAGCTCATTGTCAGGGGTGACTCGCAGCTTGTCGTCCGCCAAGTAAACAAGAATTATCAAAGTCCGTTGATGGAAGCTTACGTTGACGAAGTGAGAAAGCTGGAAGAGCGCTTTGACGGCCTGCAAATGGAGCACGTTCCAAGAACTCAGAACGCCATTGCAGATGGCCTGTCGAAGTGCGCCGCACTTAAGTTACCTATGGAACCAGGGACCTTTGTGCTCAAGCTGACTCAACCGTCCGTAACACCATCAACTGGACAGAGCAAGAAGAGGAAGTTGATTCCTGGTGACCATCTGTCGGCAGAGCTTCCCGAAGCCGCCGCCAAGAAGGTCCCTAAGATCAACGTCGAAGGCGCTGAGGAGCGATCTGCTCCGGCAAGCCCCAGGGCTTGTTCCGTTGAAGCAAAAGCTCCCGACAAGTCTTGCCCCAACAAGCTTGTCGGGGAACGTCAAGCTCCGGCAGAGACACAACTTCTCGCCGTAGAAGCGGATGTTCCCGCAGCAGCGGATTTGCCTTTAGCCCTTGTTGTCGAGCCACAGGCTCCAACATGGGCGCAGCAGATTGTCCGTTTCCTTCAGACCGGAGAACTTCCCGAAGAACTAGAAGAAGCCGAAAGAGTAGCCCGGCAGTCAAGTATGTACCAGTTCGTCGACAAGACACTGTACAGAAGAAGACTCAACGGTGTGAAATTGAGGTGTATTCCCCGGGAAGACGGACAAAAGCTGTTGGCAGAGATACACGGAGGCATATGTAGTCACCACATTGGCGCAAGAGCACTTGTCGGCAAAGCGTTCTGGCAAGGTTTCTTCTGGCCGACAGCCCTCCAGGATGCAACTGCACAAGTAACCAAGTGTGAAGCGTGCCAGTTCCATTCCAAGCAGATACACCAGCCAGCTCAAGCTCTCCAGACAATCCCTTTATCCTGGCCATTTTCGGTCTGGGGGCTCGACATTCTCGGCCCCTTCCCCCGAGCTGTCGGGGGCTTTGAGTACTTGTACTTCGCAATCGACAAGTTCACAAAGTGGCCGGAAGTGGAACCAGTGAGGAAGGTGACCGCCCAGTCAGCCGTCAAGTTCTTCAGGTCGATTGTTTGCTGCTTCGGGATCCCTAACCGGATAATCACCGACAACGGCACACAATTCACGAGCCACACCTTCATGCAGTACGTCCAAGATCTTGGCGCCAAGGTCTGCTTCGCTTCTGTTGCTCACCCAAAAAGCAACGGTCAAGCGGAGAGGGCAAACGCCGAGGTGCTGCGCGGGCTCAAGACCAGAACTTTCGACAGGCTGCACAAGTGCGGAAAAAACTGGATCGAGGAGCTACCGGTGGTTCTTTGGTCGATCAGAACGATGCCAAATCGAGCCACTGGACAGACACCCTTTGCTCTAGTCTATGGAACAAAGGCAGTTACCCCCACGGAACTCGTATACGGGTCACCTCGAGTGCTCGCTTACGATGAGCTTGAGCAAGAGCGGCTGCGCCAAGATGACGCGCTGCTCCTTGAGGAAGATCGTCTCCAGGATGCTGTGCGAGCTGCTCTCTACCAGCAAGCTCTGCGCCGCTACCATAGCCGCAGAGTCAATGCCAGGAGTCTCGAGGAAGGTGACCTTGTTCTTCGGCGCGTTCAGTCGGCCAAGAATTCCAACAAGTTGACGCCGAAGTGGGAAGGCCCTTACCGGGTGAAGCGAGTCACAAGGCCTGGCGCTGTCCGTCTCGAGACCGAAGATGGCGTACCAGTGAGCAACTCCTGGAACATCGAGCATCTTCGTAAGTTTTACCCGTAAGGCGCGGTTGTCGGACCCTGTCCAGCAACCACCCTTCTGTACAAGTCTTGCCGCTGTTGCATGTAATCCTTTGTACAGAGCCAGGCGCAGACCCTGAGCACCAGTAAATGAAGCGCTGATCACCCCGGGGTTAGAGCATGCATGCTAGGTTGAGTCTCGTCCTTGGTTAGGGTCGATAGTGCCTAACAGTGCCTAACCCCTAGCTTAGAGGTCGAGTGTCCGTCCCTTTGCTTTTCCTTCGTTCGCAGGGCTCACAGATCCTGGCCAGACCGCTTAAGGACGAAAAGGAGAAGAAGGGCGCGCCGGCACCTGAGCCCCGGCAAGCCAGTGTTGCCGGGGGTTGCGGGTACCAAGATTCGATCCCGGCAAGCCAGAGTGCCGGGGGCTGCGATATCAGATAAGTTTTTCATCCCTCATCATGCACCCTCTTATGGACTGGGGAATGCGAAACCGCGTTTCCTCCCGAAAACTGCCGTACTCCCTCGACCCTAGGCTTTGGAGCGCGTTCCCAGGGCCAGGCTTGGTCGTAGTCGCGGCAGCAAAAGGATGAAACGAGGGGGCCGCACCCACCTCATTCCCGCCTCCGCCAAAGGCGTGAGAAAGGGCGAGCGACGTGGGAAGGCGGCGGGGCCTGTTGCCGGGTGAAGAAATGTCTGTCCGATGGATACCAAGGATTCGCTCCTTGGCGTGGGTTCAACCCGCGAGACAAATAACCCGGCAAACATCCCCCTTTCATTAAAAAACATCCCACTCAGGTATAGTCCAAAGAGGATGAAAAACATGAATGAGAGGATTACAAGTTTTAAATGCAGCTAAGGCCCGAGGGCTTACAAATTAAAAAGATAAGGTGCCCGTAATCCCTTTCCTGTCCCTCTTTTCAGGAGGTAGGTCAAGGAGGCGAAAAGGGGAAAAAGGGGCGCCTAGGCGAGCTACAGGTGCCAGAAGACACCAAGAGAACATCCTGGGGGGCCGACCGAGGGCTTGACGGTGATGGCGACGCCGGAAGCGGGGCTCGAAGACGGGGCAGCAGGACGTCAGCATGCTGTCGAGGGCACCACGCCCTCGTACTCCGACCTGACGGCCTTGTCGCCAGCCCTCTTCCCCTTCCGCAGCCTCCCTACGCCAGCCGCCCAAGGAGACGCCCCCGGGGAGTTCAAGGAGCCGGCGACACGGATGACGGGGTCGCTGGTGCCGCACGGAGCGGCGCCCGACACCTAGTCGAACCCGCCATCCCGCCGCCCGCTACCCTCATCGTCGCTGTCGCTCCCCTCCTCGTCACTCTCGCTCGAGGGGGAGCCTTCGCTATCGGAGGAGCTGTCCATGCAGCACTTTGCCCGAGTGCCAAAGCACCCGAAGACCTTGACGGAGAGGAGATCGCCCTCCAACAACTTAAAATGGAGGGTGAGCCCCCCCGTCAAGCTGTGGATACGTGCGAACGTCTTCCACGCTCGATCAAGATACATCACATTAGGGGCTGGGAATACAACGCGGACCCGCGTGCCGCTGATCCCACAGCCCCTCATGTGCAGCCTCAGTGTCTCGGGCGGGTCCGACTCCATCGCACTCGCAAACGGAGCTGGAAGCCGGAGGCGACGACGAGGCGCCCGGCGCAGCCTGATGAAGAACTCGCAAGGGTCGTCCCCTATATGGACCGCCGTAGGGAGGGGAGCCGCCGGCGGAGGCGGAGCTGGCGCGCCGCCCCGTCCGCCTCTTCCCCGAGCGCCTCGACCTCGTCCTCGACCTCGTCCATGACCTCGCCCCCTCCCTCTTCCCCTTGTGGCCGGCTCTGCCACCACGGGTGCGGGAGAGGAAGGGGTGCGCTGTCTGGCGGCGACCCTTGCCACCACAGATGAAGGGCCAGGATTCCCTTTCTCCATGGCGGATGAGAGAAAGGGGAGCAGAAGCTGAAGAAAGGAGGAGATGGGAGAGTGTGGGCTTCCGTGCTCCCCTCCCGCTCTTTATAAAGGAGCGAGGTGGGGGCTCGGCTGCCCCGCTCGGCGAATCAAGGCACGAGGAGGGCGAGGAGTCGGGGCCAACCCGCTGCCCCTGCTCGCGGCGGCCCAGCTTCCCACTTCCACCATCCGCGATCCCAAGCGCATGGGAGCCGCGTGGCGAGAATACGGGACCGAAGCGACGCATGAGGCGGCCTCACCCCGCCCCGTGATCACGGGGAGTGGGCGCCTCGGAAACCGCGCACCGGCCTCGTCCAGTAAATGCACCACGCCCCCACGCCTACCTCCGTCTAAGGAGGAGGGCGTGAACCATCCCCTTCATCATGGCCTGACGCAGGCTCGCGGGGCTTAGCCCCACGCACGTCGCCCACGTCGCCCACGACGCCGCGTCTAACGCATGCCGTTCTGGGCGTGCGCGGTGGAAGCGGAGAGGTCTGCGGCGTGACCTAGGCCACGCGTGCCCGTGCACTGTTTTGGGCCTGGCCCAACAGCGCTCGGCACCGTGTCTGGCCCAGGCCCGGGGGCTCCTGTCGGTGTACTAGAGTAGGGGTACCCTAGTACCCCGAACTCGTGCACGGGCAGTCGCAGCATCCCCGCGGCAAGCCTTGCCGGGTGACTGCCAAGACCCTTCGCGGCTACTTTGAAGGCCATTCAAGAACAAAGTACTCAAAACAAGGCCCCGGCAAGAGGAGCTTGCCGGGAAGGCAAACCAAGGCCCTGGCAAGAGGAGCTTGCCGGGAAGGCTATCAAAGGCACCTCGAGACCTTGGCAAGGGGAGCTTGCCGGGAAGTCCACTCGAGGCATTTCAAGGAACTTGCCGCGGCGCGCTACGCGCCCAGGCAAGACCCGGTGAGCGACAAGCTCCCGGGCGCGACAAGACGACGAACGCGGCAAGGCGCTTGCCGCGGCGAACCGCCTCTCCGAGCCCGCGCTCCAGCACACCCGCCCACGTGTCGTTCTCCCGGGCACACGTGGCGGGAGGCCGTGCAGCTAGGGGTGTGAGGTGGCGAGCAGGCGCCGACGAGATAACCATCGTGGCAAACGGTGGCGTCCCTAAGCGGTCCCCCTTGGTACTGTTTAGGCGACACAGACGGGCATTTAATGCCCTTGTCCCCTGCCGTCAGGGTTAGGTATGATAACACTGTAGCAGGTAGCTGTGCCTACTACAGCACCTAACTGTGCCTATCCACGGCACCCTTTCCATTTTTGCCCTCGACCTCCGTTGCTATGTCGGTAACCCCTTGAGCATATAAAAGGAGGCCCGTGTGCAACAGAGGGGGGGGTCGGCCATTTCGAGAGCCTTCGGGGTAAGCCACTTCGAACACTCACGCTCGGTCTTGCTAGCCGCCGGTGTGTACTATAGCACTCCGCGTTCCCAAGCTAGAAATCAATACCAAACCACAAAGCAGGAGTAGGGTTTTACGCATCCGTGCGGCCCGAACCTGGGTAAATCGCTCGCGTGTTTCGCCTCGATCTGCTCTTTGCTCAACCTCCGCCCCCCGCCGAACCAAAAGGGACCCGGTCCGCCGGTCCCATAGGTGTCCGTGGATCAGAAACCCCGGCACTACCCACATATCAAATTATCAAAGTAGCAAACACAAATCGAACCAACATGATGAAAGTGACTAGATGAAATTCCCGTGTACCCTCGAGAACACTTTGCTTATCATAAGAGACCGTTTTGGCCTGTCCTTTGCCTCAAAAGGATTGGGCTACCTTGCTGCACTTTTTCTACTATTATTGTTACTTGCTCATTACAAATTATCTTGCTATCAAACTACTTTGCTACTTACAATTTCAGCACTTGCAGACATTACCTGGCTGAAAACCACTTGTCATTTCCTTCTGCTCCTCGTTGGGTTCGACACTCTTATCGAAAAGAGCTACAATTGATCCCCTATACTTGTGGGTCATCAGGGCTATTTTCTTGCGCTGTTGCCGAGGAGTAAAGCGCCTTTGGTAAGTGGAATTTGGTAAGAAAACATTTATATAGAGTGCTGAAATTTATTGTCACTTGTTACTATGGAAAACAATCCTTTGAGGGGTTTGTTCGGGGTATCTTCTCCTCAACCGGAACCACAATTAGCTACCCCTCAACCTACTTCACCTACTGAAAATATTGAATATGAAATTCATTCGGGTATGATAGAACAACTACTAGGTAATCCTTATGCAGGAGATGGAACCGAACATCCTGATATGCACTTGATATGTGTAGAACAAATTTGTGGATTGTTCAAGCTTGCAGGTTTACCCAGGGATGAAGTTATGAAAAAGTTTTCCCTTTATCTTTGAAGGGAAAAGCATTGGCATGGTATAGGCTATGCGATGATATTGGATCTTGGAATTGGAATCGATTGAAATGGAGTTCCACCAAAAAAATTATCCTATGCATCTAGTTCATCGTGATCGGTATTATATATGTAATTTTTGGCCTCGTGAAGGAGGAAGTATCGCTCTAGCTTTGGGGAGGCTTAAGTCAATGTTATATTCATGCCCCAATCATGAGCTCTCAAGAGAAATTATTATTCAGAATTTTTATGCTCGGCTTTCTCGTAATGATCAAACATGCTTGATACTTCTTCTGCTGGTTCTTTTTTGAAGAAGACTATTGAATTCCGGTGGGATCTTTTGGAAAGAATTAAACGCAACTCTGAAGATTGGGAACTCGACAAAGGTAAAGAGTCAGCTATTAAAATTAAATATGATTATGTTAAATCTTTTATGGATACCGATGCTTTTCAAAAGTTTAGCACTAAATATGGACTTGACTCTAAGATAGTACCATCCTTTTGTAAATCATTTGCTACTCATGTTGAACTCCCTAAAGAGAAGTGGTTTAAATATCACCCACCTATTAAAGAAGAAACTAAAGAACTGGTACCGGTTAAAGAAGAGGCTATACTTTATAATGTTGATCCAGTTGTTCCTTCTGCTTATATTGAGAAACCACATTTCCCTGTTAGGATAAAGGAACACACTAAAGTTTCAACTGTGGTTAACAAAAGCTATATTAAAACACCTAAACCTGATGAATAAATTAAAGTTGAACCTAGTATTGCTATGGTTAAAGATCTCTTGGATGAAGATATGGATGGGCATGTTATTTACTTCTGTGAAGAAGCTGCCAGAATTGCCAAACCTGATAAAAAGGATAAACATAGACCTGTTGTTGGCATGCCCGTCATCTCAGTTAAAATAGGAGATCACTATTATCATGGTTTATGTGACATAGGTGCTAGTGTGAGTTCTATTCCTTACACCTTATATCATGAAATTATGAAAGACATAGCATCCGCAGAGACAGAAGACATAGATGTTACTATTAAACTTGCTAATAGAGACACTATATCACCAAGTGGGATTGTTAGAGATGTTGAAGTCTTGTGTGGGAAAATAAAATACCCTACTGATTTTCTTGTTCTTGGTTCCCCAGAAGATGACTTTTGTCCCATTATCTTTGGTAGACCTTTCTTGAACACCGTTAATGCTAAGATAGATTGCAAGAAACAAACTGTCGTGTTAGTTTTGGTGATGAGTCTCATGATTTTAATTTTCCAAGTTTAGTAAAAAGCTTCATGAAAAATAATTGCCTAGTAAGGATGAATTAATTGGTCTTGATTCTATTGATGTACCACCTACTGATCCTTTAGAACAATACTTGCTAGACCATGAAAATGATTTACATATGCATGAAAGAAATGAAATAGATAAGATTTTCTTTGAACAACGTCTGATGCGTCTCCATTGTATCTATAATTTTTTATTGTTTCATGCCAATATTGTACCACTTTCACATACTTTTGGCAACTTTTTATATGAATTATTGGACTAACCTATTGATCCAGTGCCCAGTGCCAGTTCCTGTTTTCTGCATGTTTTTTGTATTGCATAGTATCCATATAAAATGAAGTCCAAATGCAATAAAATTTCACAGAGAATTATTTTGGAATATATGTGATTTTTGAGAGTTGGAATCACCGCAAACGGAGGCCCATGGTGGGTTGTGCTCGACTCGTACGTCGGTTGGGGCTCTACTTCGGGCGCAAGGAAGCTTATATCCGGAAAAAAATCTTGTTAAAATCTCAGCTCAATCAGAATTACAGATCTCCGGGAATATAAGAAACGGTTTTCGGCCAGATCCGGGGAACGTGAAATAGAAGAGAACAGAGAGGGAGATCCAATCTCGGAGGGGCTCCCGCCCCTCCGCCGCCATGGAGACCAAGGACCAGAGGGGGAACTCTCCTCCCCATCTAGGGGGGAGGTCAAGGATGAAGAAGAAGTAGGGGGCTCTCTCCCCCTCGCTTCCGGTGGCGCCGGAGTGCCACCGGGGCAACGATCGGGACGACAATGTACATCAACAATCCTGCTACCGTCAACACCAACTTTCTCCCCCTCTATGTAGCGGTGTAACACCTCTTCCCCCCTCTGTAATCTCTACTTAAACATGGTTCTCAACTCCATATATTGTTTCCCAATGATCTATGGTTATCCTATGATGTTTGAGTAGATCCGTTTTGTCATGTGGGTTAATCGTGATCTTGGTTGGTATGATTGTATATCTTATTTATGGTGCTGTCCTACGGTGCACTCAATTCTCACGCAAACGTGAGGTGCCCCCGCTGTAGGGTGTTGCAATATGTTCATGATTTGCTTATGGTTAGTTGCTAGAGTGACAGAAACTTAAACCCGAGTAGGTGGGTTATGACGTATGGGAGTAAAGAGGACTTGATACTTAATGCTATGGTTGGGTTTAACGACCTTAATGATCTTTAGTAGTTGCGGATGCTTGCTAGAGTTCCAATCATAAGTGCACATGATCCAAGTAGAGAAAGTATGTTAGCTCATGCCTCTCCCTCATATAAAATTACAAGAATGATTACCGGTACTTGTTATCGATTGCCTAGGGACAAATAACTTTCTTGTTGATAAAAAACCTTTTACTTAACACCTAAATTTTATTATCTTGCAAAGTACTTCTAGTTTTAGTCTTGCAAAGTAGTTCTAGCATCACACCTACAAAATAGTTTCATACTTGTTTCCAATAAAGCAAACATCAAGTGTGCGAGTTGTATCGGTGGTCGATAGAACTTGAGGGAATATTTGTTCTGCCATTAGCTCCTCGTTGGGTTCGACACTCTTATTTATCGAAAAAGGCTACAAACAATCCACTATACTTGTGGGTTATCAAGACCTTTTTCTGGCACCGTTGCCGGGGAGCAATAGCGTGGGGTGAATATTCTCGTGTGTGCTTGTTTGCTTTATCACTCTGTAGTTTTATTTCTTGTTCTAAGTTGTTATCTATCTTTAGTTATGGATATGGAACACGAAACACAAAAAAATTAGTTGTACTTGCTACTCATGGAGATAGGGAACCTCCTAAAACCCTCGATGCTCGTTATGTGAAAAATATTACGCACTACTTTGATAATCCTGAGAAAACCCTAATACGTCTCCAACGTATCTATAATTTTTGATTGCTCCATGCTATTATATTATCTATTTTGGATGTTAAAGGGCTTATTTTTACACTTTTATATTTATTTTGGGACTAACCTATTAACCGGAGGCCCAGCCCAAATTGCTGTTTTTTTGCCTATTTTAGAGTTTTGCCGAAAATGAATATCAAATGGAGTCCAAACGGAATGAAACCTTCGGGAGCGTTATTTTTGGAACAGACGTGATCCAGGAGACTTGGAGTGGACGTCAAGAAGAAATCAAGGAGGCCACGAGGCAGGGGGCGCGCCCTCCACCCTCATGGGCCCCTCGTTGCTCCACCGACCTACTTCTTCCTCGTATATATATCCATATACCCCGCAAACATCCAGGAGCACCACGAAACCCTATTTCCACCGTCGCAACCTTCTGTACCCAAGAGATCCCATCTTGGGGCCTTTTCTGGAGCTCCACCGGAGGGGGCATTGATCACGAAGGGCCTCTACATCAACTCCATGGCCCCTCCGATGATGTGTGAGTAGTTTATTTCAGACCTTCGGGTCCATAGCTAGTAGCTAGATGGCTTCTTCTCTCTCTTTGGATCTCAATACAAAGTTCTCCTTGATTCTCTTAGAGATCTATTCGATATAATCTTCTTTTGCGGTGTGTTTGTCGAGATCTGAAGAATTGTGGGTTTATGATCAAGTCTATATATGAACAATATTTGAATCTTCTCTGAATTCTTTTATGTATGATTGGTTTATATTTGCAAGTCTCTTCGTATTATTAGTTTGGTTTGGCCTACTAGATTGATCTTTCTTGCAATGGGAGAAGTGCTTAGCTTTGGGTTCAATCTTGTGGTGCTCGATCCAAGTGACAGAAAGGGAACCAACACATATTGTATTGTTGCCATCGAGGATAAAAAGATGGGCTTTACATTGTATTGCATGAGTTTATCCCTCTACATCATGTCATCTTGCTTAAGGCATTACTCTGTTCTTATGAACTTAATACTCTAGATGCATGCTGGATAGCGGTCGATGTGTGGAGTAATAGTAGTAGAAGAAGAATCGTTTCGGTCTACTTGTCTCGGACATGATGCCTATATACATGATCATGCCTAGATATTCTCATATTATTCTCTTTTCTATCAATTGCTCGACAGTAATTTGTTCACCCACCGTAATACTTATGCTTTCTTGAGAGAAGCCACTAGTGAAACCTATGGCCCCCGGGTCTATTCTTCATCATATAAGTTTCCAATCTATTTTATTTTGCAATCTTTGCTTTCAATCTATATCATAAAAATACCAAAAATATTTATCTTATTATTATCATCTCTATCAGATCTCACTCTTGCAAGTGGCCGTGAAGGGATTGACAACCCCTTTATCACGTTGGTTGCGAGGTTCTTATTTGTGTGTGTAGGTACGAGGTGACTCACGCGTGGTCTCCTACTGGATTGATACCTTGGTTCTCAAAAATTGAGGGAGATATTTACGCTGCTTTACTACATCACCCTTTCCTCTTCAAGAGAAAACCAACGCAGTGCTCAAGAGGTAGCAAGAAGGATTTTTGGCGCCGTTGCTGGGGAGTCTACGCACAAGTCAAGACATACCAAGTACCCATCACAAACTCTTATCCCTCGCATTACATTATTTGCCATTTGCCTCTCGTTTTCCTCTCCCCCACTTCACCTTTGCCTTTGCCTTTTCTTCGCCTTCTTCCCGTATGTCTTTTTGTTTGTGTTTCCACGTGCCTTCTATTTGCTTGCATCTTTACTCGCTAAAAACCTATTGATATGGATCCACTTAAAGTGTTATACTTGGATCATCTTTCATCCTTATGTGCTCGTGCTGAAACTCCAACTAGCCTAGTTGATGGGAAATCTTTAGATGAGCATGCTCATTTTGTGCATCACCATTTGTCTGAAAAAGGGACTCTTATGGGATCAAATAAACAAATTGCTGTGTTATGCTTGGAATCTTTGTGAAATTTGTGGTCTTACTTGTTGCTCTAAGAACCCTAAAAAACACCTCCCCTACCAATGTGATTTTGGTGATAATGAAATCTTATCTTCTTATGCAAAGGGTGTTTATAATTACTACGATATAGAACAAATTGAAGAATTTGTTGCTTTTAAGGGTGCTTATGAAGTTGCTTCTCTGATTGAAAAGTGTAACATCCCAAATTTTCAATTTGGAATGTTATACATTAGATCATCACTACATATCATATATTTTTTATTTGCTTTTGGCCTGATCCAGAAATTCTACGCAACTCAAGGACCCACAGAGAGAGTTGGGGATTTTTTTATTTTCATATTTGAGTTTTTCTCAAATTTTGAAAATAGGATCATTTGATTTTATTTATTTTATCTTCAATTATTTCCATTATAGAAATATGAGAGAGGGAATAAAATGAATTTCCCAAAATAAAGAAATATTGAGGATTTAATAAAAAATCAAATAAGATTTTTATTTTGGAGTTTTTGGCTAGTTTATTTGAATTTATGAAAAATTGCACATTTTTCAAAACTGCATTTTAGGGCCAAGAAAATGTTCATCGCGTTCTAAATATTTTATTTAGACGGTGAAAATTTATTTTGGCATTTTTAGAATTTTACTTTATTTTCTAGAATTTTTCTTAGTTTCGGCGGAATTGTTTTAAAAAAAAAACTGTTCGCGCACCCGACAGGGCCGAAGGCCCAGCCGAGCCGGGCCAAGCTTGCTCGCCGCCGTCTCCCGCACCGGAGTCCCGAGCGAAGCCACCGCCATCGCCCGAGTCCAGGAGGAGCACGCCTCCTTCATCAATTTTTTTATTTTTTATCGGTTCGTTTATTTAGCGAGCGTTCGCTCGTTCGTTTGTTTTAACGGCCGAGTTCACCGTTTAGTTTCGGATAACGAACGTTCGTTCGTTAATCTGTTCGTCAGTTTTTCTTTTTCTCAAATTTTCCGCGATAATTTCTGATCGTGATTTCTGATCCGATTTTCGTTTTAGTTTATCTTTTCGCTCGTTTATCGGAATTAGGGATTCAAGCGCCTAGAGTTTCGTCTCGAAACCCTCTTTCCGTTTAACCAACTCAAACAAGTTTTTGCTTCTGAAAAAATTGACTTAGATCCAGATTAGTAATAGAAGCTTATTTTCTCTCGCCGTTTGATTTTTGTTGCTTCATTTGATTTGTTTCTTCTTGCAAACCGGAGTTCCTAAGTTGAACTTTCTGGTTAGATCTTTTATTTGAGTGTTACATGTGCATTAGATGAGTACTTATTGTATGCTTGTTTGTTTGCGATAGAGTACCCGGAGTGCGCCGCTTGCTACTTCGAATCTCTAGGTTTTCTGGATCATCAACAAGGCAAGTAACACTTTGATCATACCTCTTACCACCCAGTTTTATCGCATTAGATCAATCCTCAAACATTGCATGATTAGGATCTAATTAAATTGTGGGTTGGGAAGTAGATGAGGTAGTACCTATTACCTGTTTTATTATCAAACCCTTGGGAGTTACTTCTACGTTTGCTTATATTGCCATGCTATGCTAGTAGACGTGGATTGGGTGAGTGTATCCATGATAGATGTGAGATTGTTAATTAATGGTTTATTTAAGGTGACAACTTTAACACACATCTGGGTGGATTGAGGTACCTGGGTATTCAAGCGATTGCCTGTTTTTCTTTATGGACCGCCACCCATGCTCAAAGGGATCATGAGATTATTCATACTAGAAACTTCCGTGTGCAGCCACAAGCTACTATGGGCTCTAGCATAGTTGATTAAGTTGTGCGAACTCTTACAGTGGTAGACTAGCAGATGTAGGGGAAAGTAGGTGTAACGGTCTACCCGATCGTAAGGTGCTAGCGCTTCTGAAAGACTATGTCTCAGTCATCCGTTTCTCAAACACCATGTAGTGCGAGAATCCCAACGGAGGAGATCGAGTCTTGTAGGGAAAAGTGTGCAAACCTCTACAGAGTGTATAAACTAATCATGATTAGCCATGTGCCCGGTTATGGACGTCTTGAGTATCTAGTACTTGGATTATCATGTGAATCTCATCATGTGACTTTAATTAATTTTGTTGGGTTTTAATGATGATGTTTAATTGGGATTGAGAGGGTGTCTACGCTCTCAATGTTTAACAACTACCATGATAGTTAAATAAAATTTATTCCTTGCGGTAGGGAAAACTGGCTTTACGCAAAACTATAACCATAGAGCTTTCCACCAGCCATATATGCATGTAGTATAGCCTATTTCTGTTCATTACCCTCTATGTGTTACTTTGCCAGCATATTCCATGTGCTGACCCGTTTTCGGGCTGCAACATTCATGTTGCAGACTTTCAAACGATGAGTAAGGAGCCTTAGGTCGTGGTTCTATACTCAATGATACCGTTGGAGTTGATGGACTCACTTTTCTTCCAAGCCTTCCGTTGTTATCGTTATTTGATGGCCTTAAGCCATGTTATTTGTAATAAGTTCTCTTTTGAGACACTCATTGTAATAAGTGTGTGATTGCTACTCTATTATAAATCCTTCAAGTACTGTGCGTGTCAGCATTACTGATCCAGGGATGACACTGAAGCACAGAGATCAGACTGTTTGAGGTCTGGTCGCTACAAGATGGTATGAAAGCACACGTTGACTGTAGGACACCACCACTAAGCTAAACCCCTAGATCACTACTCACTCTTCTCATTTCTGACTCCTCATCTTTTCTACTCTTTTAGGATGGCGGATGCAAGGAACAAGTTCACGAAACCGGATGAAGATACACCCTTTGGACGCCACCTGAAGGAAGTCACTAAGTACCTGAACATCGGAGTACCAAGCTTCACCGGGACCTACAACGCCACTTTACCCGAGGAGGAGAGCTGGATTATTCAAGTTCAAGTTCCAGGAAGGACGTTCGCGCCAGTCACCGAGCCCATAGAGTTAGCCTTTGATGCACCAACATGGAGTCTATGAAAGAGCATGGCAGCCCACATCGCCATGGGACGTATTGGAGAAGTTTACCGCAATTATCTCAAGGATACTATCTACCAGATTTGTGGGCACCAAGATGAGCACTGGGAAATGATCAACACCAAGAAGGATAGATCAATCGCAGCTTTTATCCAGGAATTAAACCAGCACATTTGACGCCAGGAGAACCAGATGTGCGCAGGCATGTTAGATCTGAAGAAGGCGATGACAAGAATCACGGAGCTGGAGGAAGAACTCAAGGCTACACGTGAAGATTATGAGGAGGAAATCATCGTACTAGTGGAGAGGAATGATGACCTGATTAAGAATATCGGAATATTCATGGGAGACCCCACACCAGTAGAAGAAGACGAAGAACCCAAGGAGATTCGCCCGAAAGACTACATCATCATCGACGACACCGACTCTGACCTGAGCGATGATGACTTTGAAGACGAAGCTGGAGCAGATATCATGGAGTCTGCAATCGAGGAATATTTCTAGTAGACCACCACATCAGTAGTAGTATTCCACCATGTAAATAGAGTAGTCCAAGCACTTTTGCGATAGTTAGACCGATTGTATGCCTTTGTTTGGTTGATTGAGTGAAATGTTTGTGTTTGTCTCATGTGCATATGGGTAGTGTTTTCTCTTTAGACCTCATTCTATTCTAATCTCTCCCCTCTAAACCCATCAGATGCCTCCGAGACGTGACAATGGATTTGCTTTCCGACCGGAGCTCACTCAGTTGATCCAGCAACAGAATGCGTTGATGCAGTTGCTAGTCCAGAATCAGAATCAGGGGAATAACAACAACAACAACCCACCACCACCACCTGTTGATCACTTAACCCGTTTCCTTAGACTGAATCCGCCGGTGTTCTCCAGTAGCATTGAGCCTATAGTAGCAGATGATTGGCTCCGCAAGATTGGAAGGGAGTTAACCACTACCGGATGTACTGACGCTAAGAAGGTGCGTTTTGTCGCACACCAGTTGGATGGACCAGCAGCATCATGGTGGGAGAATTACACTATCACCTACCCTATAGCCACGGTGACATGGGATCAATTTCAGCAGGCTTTCCGTCAGCCCATGTTTCAGCAGGAGCTATGGACATGAAGAAGCGTGAGTTTCGCAACTTGCGCCAAGGAGGATGGACAGTTGGCCAATACGTGGATGACTTTAGTAAGTTAGCACGTTATGCCCCGGATGACGTTGCTACGGATGCAGCTAAGCAGGAGAAGTTTCTGGAAGGACTGAATGATGAGTTGAGCTTGCAATTGATGGTAGCAACTTTTAACAACTACCAGGAGTTGGTAGATCGTGCTCTTATGATAGAAGGGAAGCAGCAGCAGATTGAGAACCACAAGAGGAAGTATGGACAAGGGAAATACAATTCAGGAGCTCAGCAGAAGCCACGTTTTACCCCGAAAACGGGAGGTCATTTTCAGCATACCCATGGAGGAGGAAGTTTGCATAATCATAATGGACCAAGAACGGTAATGGGAATGGGGGAAGCAACGGTCAAAACCGTACCAACCCATCAACCCCAGCCAAGAGAGACCTGAGTCAAGTCACTTGTTATAAGTGTTAGAAGACCAGACATTATGCCAATGAATGTCCTAAAGCCCAGAATGGAAATGGCAACGGAAGCTCGGGGAAGAAGCCAAACCCTTTCAACAGGGGACAGGTGAATCACGTTAACGTGGAGGAGGTTGAAGCCCAGCCAGATGCAGTAATAGGTAAGTTTTTGGTTAAGTCATTTACTGCAATTGTTTTTTCGATACTGGTGCATCGCATTCATACATATCAAGGGGATTCGTGGATAAGTATAAACTGCCCACCAAAGTTCTTAGAACACCTATGTTAGTAAGCTCACCAGGAGCGGTGTATATGGCCAGTAAAGGATGTTTTCAAGTGCCATTGAGTATAGGTAGGCATGTGTTTCCCTCGGATTTAATCATTTTGGAATCGCAAGGTTTGGATGTAATTCTGGGTATGGATTGGCTATCGATGTATGGAGGAAACATTGATTGCGCCAGTAAGTCGATTTTGCTTACCACCCCACAAGGAAGAAGGATCAAGTATGTGTCACGGCATGAGCCGAAGAGGACACAAGTAAATTCCCTATCAGGAGTTGTACAGGAGGAAGTACCGGTGGTAAAGGATTTTCCGGATGTATTTCCAGAAGAATTGCCCGGCATGCCACCGGATAGAGACATTGAGTTTTTGATTGAGCTTTTGCCAGGCACAGGACCAATATCTAAGAGACCGTATAGAATGCCTGCAAAGGATTTGGAGGAGATTAAGAAGCAGATTAAGGAGTTACTAGATAAGGGATATATTCGCCCAAGTTCGTCACCTTGGGGATCAACAGTACTTCTAGTGGAAAAGAAGGATGGATAGTTAAGGATGGTTGTTGATTGTCGAGGATTGAATGAGGTGATGATCAAGAATAAGTACCCACTACCGACGATCAATGATTTGTTTGACCAATTGCAAGGAGCTAAGGTATTTTCCAAGATCGATTTGTGATCAGGATACCACTAGTTGAAGATTCGAGAGCAGGACATACCTAAGACAGCTTTTACCACAAGGTATGGGCTATATGAGTATACCGTTATGTCATTTGGTCTGACTAACGCACCTGCTTATTTTATGAACATGATGAACAAAGTGTTTATGGAGTTTTTGGGTAAGTTCGTCGTAGTATTCATTGATGATATTCTGGTTTACTCAAAGGATGAAGAAGAACATAAAGAACATTTGAGTTTGGTACTTGGTAAGCTCAGAGAACATCAGTTATACGCCAAGTTCTACAAATGTGAGTTTTGGTTGAAGGAAGTTGGATTCCTCGGACATGTTATATCCGGAGAAGGAATAGCAGTAGATCCCACCAAAGTTGTCACTATGACAAATTGGGAAGCCCCAACAACAGTTGGAGAGATCCGGAGTTTTCTTGGACTCGCGGGATTCATTGAAAATTTCTCGAAGATTGCAAAACCTATGACGGAGTTGTTGAAGAAGGATACCAAGTTCAAATGGACTGAGGAATGTGATGCCAGTTTCCAGGAGTTGAAGAAACGTTTGGTTACATCGCCAGTGTTGATTCTACCAGATCAGCGCAAGGATTATGAAGTATATTGCGACGCTTCACGTCGAGGACTTGGAGCAGTGCTTATGCAGGATGGAAGAGTTGTTTCTTATGCCTCACGACAACTTAAGCCCCATGAGTTGAATTATGCTACACACGACTTGGAGTTAGCAGCCGTAGTGCACGCATTAAAGACGTGGAGACATTTTTCTCATCGGAAACCATTGTGAAGTGTACACGGATCACAAGAGTTTGAAGTACATCTTCACGCAAAAGGAGTTGAATCTCAGGCAAAGGAGATGGTTGGAGCTCATCAAGGATTATGATATGAGATTACATTATCATCCCGGGAAGGCTAACGTAGTAGCTGACGCATTGAGCCGCAAGAGCCAGATCAACACACTAATGACCGGGGAGTTACCAAAGGAGTTAGCCGAGGATCTTCGTGAGCTATGTTTGGAGATAGTTCCGAGAGGCTATGTAGCAGCATTGGAGATTCAGTCTACTCTGATGAATAAGATCAAAAATGCCCAGAAGACCGACAAGGATATTGCCACCATAAATGAGAAGATGGGCAAAGGAAAAGTTAAAGGATTTCATGAGGATGAACACGATACCTTATGGTTTGAGGACCGCATTTATGTTCCTAATGACCCGGAGATCAGGAAGTTAATTCTGCAAGAGGCCCATGATTCGCCGTACTCGATTCATCCAGGAAATACCAAGATGTATTTGGATTTGAAAGATACTTTCTGGTGGAACGGAATGAAGAAGCATATGGCAGAGTATGTAGCAGTTTGTGATGTATGTCAGAGAGTAAAGGCAGAGCATCAGAAGCCAGCAGGATTGCTACAACCATTGCCGATACCCGAATGGAAGTGGGATAAGCTAGGCATGGATTTTATCACGGGATTACCCAGGACCCGTTTAGGCTATGACTCGATATGGGTTGTAGTCGATCGTTTGACGAAGGTAGCTCATTTCATCCCAGTGAAGACCACTTACACCAGTGCTAAGTTGGCAAAGATATACATGACCAGGATCGTATGTCTGCATGGAATTCAGAGAAGCATTGTATCAGACAGAGGAACCCAGTTCACCTCAAAGTTCTGGAATTAGTTGCACGAAACTTTGGGCAACAGACTAGAGTTCAGTACAACTTTTCATCCGTAGACCGATGGACAGGCCGAGAGAGTCAATCAGATTTTGGAGGATATGCTGAGAGCTTGTGCGTTAGATTATTGATCTAGTTGGGATGACAACTTGCCATATGCGAAGTTCTCTTACAACAATAGTTATCAATCCAGTTTGAACATGGCCCCTTTTGAAGCCTTGTACGGAAGAAGGTGTAGAACACCATTGTCGTGGGATGAAGTTGGAGACTGCCAGTTATTTGGACCAGATTTGATTAAGGAGTCTGAACAGAAGATGAAGTTGATTCGCGATAGGCTCAAGGTAGCCCAGTCCAGGCAGAAGAGCTATGCAGATTCTAAACGCAAGGAGATAGTTTAAGAAGCCGGAGATAGAGTTTATCTTCGTGTATTCCCACTTTGAGGAATTAAGCGCTTTGGAGTTAAGGGAAAGTTAGCGCCACATTTTGTGGGACCATACAAAGTTTTGGAACGCATGGGTGAAGTTGCTTATAAGTTAGAATTACCTAGGGGATTGTCGGGAGTTCACAATGTGTTCCATGTTTCCCAGTTGAAGAAGTGCCATGCAAAAATGGCGGATATACCGCTGAGAGATACAGTGCCGCTGGAAGCGATTCAGTTGGATAGTGATTTGACCTATGAGGAGAAGCCAGTTAAGATTCTCGAATATGCCAGCCGACTCACCCGCAGTAAGGTTATCAAGTTTTGCAAAGTTCAGTGGAGCCACCACACCGAGGATGAAGCCACCTGGGAGCGAGAGGAAGATCTGCTGAAGGACCACCCTCACCTATTTTCTAGCCAACCCGAATCTCGAGGGCGAGATTCATCTTAAGGGGGGTAGGTTTGTAACATCCCAAATTTTCAATTTGGAATGTTATACATTAGATCATCACTTCATATCATTTTTTTTATATGCTTTTGGCCTGATCCAGAAATTCTACGCAACTCAAGGACCCACGGAGAGAGTTGGGAATTTTTTATTTTCATATTTGAGTTTTTCTCAAATTTTGAAAATAGGATCATTTGATTTTATTTATTTTATCTTCAATTATTTCCATTATAGAAATATGAGAGAGGGAATAAAATGACTTTCCCAAAATAAAAAAATATTGAGGATTTAATAAAAATCAAATAAGATTTTTATTTTGGAGTTTTTGGCTAGTTTATTTGAATTTAGGAAAAAATGCACGTTTTTCAAAACAGCATTTTAGGGCCAAGAAAATGTTCATCTCGTTCTAAATATTTTATTTAGACGGTGAAAATTTATTTTGGCATTTTTAGAATTTTATTTTATTTTCTAGAATTTTTCTTAGTTTCGGCGGAATTGTTTTTTTTAAACTATTCGCGCGCCCGACTAGGCCGAAGGCCCAGCCGAGCCGGGCCAAGCCCGCTCGCCGCCGTCTCCCACACCGGCTCGGGACCGGAGTCCCGAGCGAAGCCACCGCTGCCGCCCGAGTCCGGGAGGAGCACGCCTCCCGATACGGCCCCTTCCCCAAGCCACCTCGCCCCCACCCATAAATACCCACCGCCGCCACCCCACCCCGCCAGCTCGCCCTGCCCCGCCTCCCGCAGCCGCCGCACGCCGCCGCCGCTTGTCGCGCTGCCCACCGCCGATGCCACCCCACCCCGTCGGAGCCCCGAGTGCCGCCGGAGTCCGACGAGGTTGCCGCCGTCCGCTGTCGGTTTTCTGAAGAAAACCGATTTAGTTTTTTTTGAAAACCCTAGGTTTTATTTTTTTTAGATCGTTTTTATCGGTTCTTTTATTTAGCGAGCGTTCGCTCGTTCGTTCATTTTAACGGACGATTTCACCATTTAGTTTCAGTTAACAAACGTTCGTTCATTAATCTGTTCGTCAATTTTTCTTTTTCTCGGATTTTCCGTGATTATTTCTGATCGTGATTTCTGATTTGATTTTCATTTTAGTTTATCTTTTCGCTCATTTATCGGAATCTGGCGATTCAAGCGCCTAGAGTTTCGTCTCGAAACCCTCTTTCCGTTTAACCAACTCAAACAAGTTTTTGCTTCTATAAAATTTGACTTACATCCAGATTAGTAGTCGAAGCTTGTTTTCTCTCGCTGTTTGATTTTCTTTGCTTCATTTGATTTGTTTCGTTTCGCAAACTAGAGTTCTTAAGTTGAACTTTCTGGTTAGATCTTTTATTTGAGTTTTACCTGTGCATAAGATGAGTACTTATTGTATGCTTGTTTGTTTGTGATAGAGTACCCGGAGTGTGCCGCTTGCTACTTCGAATCTCTAGGTTTCCCGGATCATCAGCAAGGCAAGTAACACTTTGATCATACCTCTTACCACCCAGTTTTATCGCATTAGATCAATCCTCAAACATTGCATGATTAGGATCTAATTAAATTGTGGGTTGGGAAGTAGATGAGGTAGTACCTATTACCTGTTTTATTATCAAACCCTTGGGAGTTACTTCTACGTTTGCTTATATTGCCATGCTATGCTAGTAGACGTGGATTGGGAGAGTGTATCCATGACAGATGTGAGATTGTTAATTAATGGTTTATTTAATGTGGCAACTTTAACACACATCTAGGTGGATTGAGGTACCTGGGTATTCCAGCGATTGCCTGTTTTTCTTTTATGGACCGCCACCCAGGCTCAAAGGGATCATGAGATTATTCATACTAGAAACTTCCGTGTGCAGCCACAAGCTACTATGGGCTCTAGCATAGTTGATTAAGTTGTGTGAACTCTTACAGTGGTAGACTAGCAGATGTAGGGGAAAGTAGGTGTAACGGTCTACCCGATCGTAAGGTGCTAGCGCTTCTGAAAGACTATGTCTCAGTCATCCGTTTCTCAAACACCATGTAGTGCGAGAATCCCAACGGAGGAGATCGAGTCTTGTAGGGAAAAGTGTGCAAACCTCTACAGAGTGTATAAACTAATCATGATTAGCCGTGTGCCCGGTTATGGACGTCTTGAGTATCTAGTACTTGGATTATCATGTGAATCTCATCATGTGACTTTAATTATTTTTGTTGGGTTTTAATGATGATGTTTAATTGGGATTGAGAGGGTGTCTACGCTCTCAATGTTTAACAACTACCATGATAGTTAAATAAAATTTATTCCTTGCAGTAGGGAAAAACTGGCTTTACGCAAAACTGTAACCATAGAGCTTTCCACCAACCATATATGCATGTATTATAGCCTATTTCTGTTCATTACCTTCTATGTGTTACTTTGCCAGCATATTCCATGTGCTGACCCGTTTTCGGGCTGCAACGTTCATGTTGCAGACTTTTCAGACAACGAGTAAGGAGCTTTAGGTCGTGGTTCTATACTCAGTGATGCCGTTGGAGTTGATGGACTCACTTTTCTTCCAAGCTTTCCGTTGTTATCATTATTAGATGGCCTTAAGCCATATTATTGGTAATAAGTTCTATTTTGAGACACTCGTTGTAATAAGTGTGTGATTGCTACTCTGTTATAAATCCTTCAAGTACTGTGTGTGTCAGCATTACTGATCCAGGGATGACACTGAAGCACAGAGATCAGACTATTTGAGGTTTGGTCGCTACAAAAAGTATGATATTACTCTCTACGAATTTGAAAATTTTGACATACTTAAATATTGCTATGAAAACTATGCTCATAATGTCTATGTCAAAGAATTTATTGAAAGAACGACCGTTGCTTCAGAAGAAAATAATGATATGCATGAATCTATAGATAATTATGATTCTGATGACGTGATTGGAATATCCCTTGATGAACATGATGCTTGCTATTCTTGTGGCCATGATGCCAATATTTATGAAGATGAATTTGCTATAGTTTCTTATGTTAAACATGAGATCGTTGCTATTGCACCCATACTTGATAGTTCCTTTGATGAAAAGCATGATTGCAATGATGTTATTATAAATTCAATTAATGTCAATTGTGTTAATAATATGCAAAACCCTAAGCTTGGGGATGCTAGTTTTGCCATGTCTACTATTTGTTGCAATGATCATGATTGGAGTGATACTTCTTTTGATCTTGAAAATTTATTTAAGCCCCATGATGAATATGAGATTGATAATGGTGTTTGCAATATTATTGAAAGTGGGCTTGGAAGAGTGTCAACTTTAGATCCCACATATTTGGAGAATGTTCAATCTTATGAAGTTTTTGATAAAAGTGGGTTTGGAGAGGTCATGACTTTAGTTAATGTTAATCCCACTATTTTGGAAGAGTGTCAACTTTGCATGCATGTGGACCGTGTTGAAAATATTTTATGTGATAGTCATTTTGTTGAATTTTCTTATGATCTTACATCTAATTATTATGAGAGAGGAAATTATGGTCGTAGAAATTTTCATGTTACTAAATTACCTCTCGTTATGTTGAGATTGCTATTGTTTCTTTCCGCTTCCTTGCATATGCTAGTTTTTGCTTGCCTTGATAATTTGTTTTCCTATAAGATGCCTATGCATAGGAAGTATGTTATACTTAGATGTGTTTGTCACGTGTTTTATGATGCTCTCTTTGTGCTTCAATTCTTGTCTTTCATGTGAGCATCGTTGAAATCTTATGCCTAGCTATAAGGCTTTAAAGAAAAGCGCTTGTTGGGAGACAACCCAATATTTTTCCTTGATGTTATTCAATAAATAATTTATTTAGACTCTGTTTTGGTTGTGTTTTTTGTGTTTAATTAGTGTTTGTGCCAAGTAGAACCGTTGGGAAGACTTGGGAAAAGTCTTTTTCATCTTGCTGTAAAAAACAGAAACTTTAGCGCTCACGAGAATTGCTGCCATTTTTTATTGGAGAGTGATATGTAGTTAATTATTTTTGCAGATGATTAATAGATAAATTCCTCACGTCCAGAAATTTATTTTAGAATTTTTGCGGTTCCAGAAGTTTGTGTTAGTTACAGATTACTACAGACTGATCTATTTTTGAGAGATTCTGTTTTTCGTGTGTTGTTTGCTTATTTTGATGAATCTATGGCTAGTAATAGAGTTTATAAACCATAGAGAAGTTGGAATACAGTAGTTTTAACACAAATATAAATAAATAATTAGTTCATTACAGTACCTTGAAGTGGTGTTTTGTTTTCTTTCGCTAACGGAGCTCACGAGATTTTCTTGTTAAGTTTTGTGTTGTGAAGTTTTCAAGTTTTGGGTAAAGATTTGATGGATTATGGAACAAGGAGTGGCAAGAGCCTAAGCTTGGGGATGCCCATGGCACCCCAAGGTAAAATAAAAGGACACCAAAAATCCTAAGCTTGGGGATGCCCCGGAAGGCATCCCCTCTTTTGTCTTCGTTCATCGGTAACTTTACTTGGAGCTATATTTTTATTCGCCACATGATATGTGTTTTGCTTGGAGCGTCTTGTATGATTTGAGTCTTTGATTTTTAGTTTACCACAATCATCCTTGCTGTACACACCTTTTCAGAGAGACATACATGAATTAGAATTTATTAGAATACTCTATGTGCTTCACTTTTATCTTTTGAGCTATATAGTTTTTGCTCTAGTGCTTCACTTATATCTTTTAGAGCACAGTGGTGGTTTTATTTTATAGAAATAATTGATCTCTCATGATTCACTTATATTATTTTGAGAGTCCTTTAGAACAACATGGCAATTTGCTTTTAGGCATAATAAAAACTTTCACATAAGTGCATTGAATACTATGAGAAGTTTGATACTTGATAATTGTTTTGAGATATGGAGATGGTGATATTAGAGTCATGCTAGTTGAGTAGTGGTGAATTTGGGAATACTTGTGTTGAAGTTTGCAAATCCTGTAGCATGCACGTATGGTAAACGTTGTGTAACAAATTTGAAACATGAGGTGTTATTTGATTGTCTTCCTTATGAGTGGCGGTCGGGGACGAGCGATGGTCTTTTCCTACCAATCTACCCCCCTAGGAGCACGCGCGTAGTACTTTGTTTCGAGAACTAATAGATTTTTGCAATAAGTATGCGAGTTCTTTATGACTAATGTTGAGTCCATGGATTATACACACCCTCACCCTTCCACCATTGCTAGCCTCTCTAGTACCGCGCAGCTTTCGCCGGTACCATAAACCCACCATATACCTTCCTCAATACAGCCACCATACCTACCTATTATGGCATTTCCATAGCCATTCCGATATATATTGCCATGCAACTTTCTACCATTCCGTTTGCTATGACACGCTTCATCATTGTCATATTGCCATGCATGATCATGTATTTGACATCGTATTTGTGGCAAAGCCACCGTTCATAATTTTTTCATACATGTCACTCTTGATTCATTGCATATCCCGGTACACCGCCGAAGGCATTCACATAGAGTCATATTTTGTTCTAAGTATTGAGTTGTAATTCTTGAGTTGTAAATAAAAAAAGAAGTGTGATGATCATCATTATTAGAGCATTGTCCCAGTGAGGAAAGGATGATGGAGACTATGATTCCTCCATAAGTCGGGATGAGACCCAGAAGAAAAAAATAAAAAAAATAAAAAAAAGGAAAGAAAAGAGGCCAAAAAAAAGAAGGCCCGAATAAATAAAAAGACAAAGAGAGAAGGCACAATGTTACTATCCTTTTTCCACACTTGTGCTTCAAAGTAGCATCATGATCTTCATGATAGAGAGTCTCCTATGTTGTCACTTTCATAAACTAGTGGGAATTTTACATTATAGAACTTGGCTTGTATATTGCAATGATGGGCTTCCTCAAATTGCCCTAGGTCTTCGTGAGGAAGCAAGTTGGATGCACACCCACTTAGTTTCTTTTGTTGAGCTTTCATACACTTATAGCTCTAGTGCATCCTTTGCATGGCAATCCCTACTCACTCACATTGATATCTATTGATGGCCATCTCCATAGCCCATTGATACGCCTAGTTGATGTGAGACTATCTTCTCCTTTTTTGTCTTCTCCACAACCACCATTCTATTCCACCATAGTGCTATATCCATGGCTCACGCTCATATATTGCATGAAGATTGAAAAAGTTTGAGAACATCAAAAGTATGAAACAATTGCTTGGCTTGTCATCGGGGTTGTGCATGATTTAATACTTTGTGTGATGAAGATAGAGCTGATACGTCTCCAACGTATCTATAATTTTTGATTGCTCCATGCTATATTATCTACTGTTTTGGACATTATTGGGCGTTATTATCCACTTTTATATTATTTTTGGGACTAACCTACTAACCGGAGGCCCGACCCAGGATTGCTGTTTTTTTTTGCCTATTTTAGGGTTTCGAAAAAAGGAATATCAAACGGAGTCCAAATGGAATGAAACCTTCGGGGACGTAATTTTTGGAACGAACAAGACCCAGGAGACTAGGACCCTACGTCAAGCAATCAGCAGGGAGGCCATGAGGTAGGGGGCGCGCTTAACCCCCAGGGCGCGCCCTCCACCCTCGTGGGTCCCCTGTTGCTCCACCGACGTACTTCTTCCTCCTATATATACCTACATACCCTCAAACGATCAGATACGGAGCCAAAACCCTAATTCCACCGACATAACTTTTTGTATCCACGAGATCCCATCTTGGGGCCTATTCCGGAGCTCCGCCGGAGGGGGCATCGATCACGGAGGGCTTCTACATCAACACCATAGCCTCTCCGATGAAGTGTGAGTAGTTTACCTCAGACCTACGGGTCCATAATTATTAGCTAGATGGCTTCTTCTCTCTTTTTGGATCTCAATACAAAGTTCTCCCCCTCTCTTGTGGAGATCTATTCTATGTAATCTTCTTTTTGCGGTGTGTTTGTTGAGACGATGAATTGTGGGTTTATGATCAAGTTTATCTATGAATAATATTTGAATCTCCTCTGAATTCTTTTATGTATGATTGGTTATCTTTGCAAGTCTCTTTGAATTATCAGTTTGGTTTGGCCTACTAGATTGATCTTTCTTGCAATGGGAGAAGTGCTTAGCTTTGGGTTCAATCTTGCGGTGTCCTTTCCCAGTGACAGTAGGGGCAGCAAGGCACATATTGTATTGTTGCCATCGAGGATAACAAGATGGGGTTTTCATCATATTGCATGAGTTTGTCCCTCTACATCATGTCATCTTGCTTAAGGCGTTATTCTGTTCTTATGAACTTAATACTCTAGATGCATGCTAGATAGCGGTCGATGTGTGGAGTAATAGTAGTAGATGCAGGCAGGAGTCGGTCTACTTGTCTCGGACGTGATGCCTATATACATGATCATACCTAGATATTCTCATAACTATGCTCAATTCTGTCAATTTCTCAATAGTAATTTGTTCACCCGCCTTAAAATACTTATGCTCTCGAGAGAAGCCACTAGTGAAACCTATGGTCCTCGGGTCTATCTTCATCATATTAATCTTTCAATACTTTGTTATTTTCATTGCCTTTTATTTTACTTTGCATCTTTATCATAAAAATACCAAAAATATTATCTTATCATATCTATTGGATCTCACTCTCGTAAGTGATCGTTTAGGGATTGACAACCCCTTATCGCGTTGGTTGCGAGGATTTATTTGTTTTGTGTAGGTGCGAGGGACTCGCCCGTAGCCTCCTACTGGATTGATACCTTGGTTCTCAAAAACTGAGGGAAATACTTACACTAATCTGATGCATCACCCTTTCCTCTTCAATGGAAAACCAACGCAAGTGCTCAAGAGGTAGCAAGAAGGATTTCTGGCGCCGTTGCCGGGGAGGTCTATGCAAAAGTCAACATACCAAGTACCCATCACAAACCCTTATCTCCCGCATTACATTATTTGCCATTTACCTCTCGTTTTCCTCTCCCCCTCTTCACCCCTGCCGTTTTATTCGCCCTCTCTCTCTCCTTTCCCCTTCTCTTTTCCAATTTGCCTCTTTTGCCCATTTCTTGTTTGGTCGTATGGTTGGAATAGTTGTTTATTTATTACTAAACATAGAACCAAAGATCTATGGATCCTCATCCACTTGCTAATCTTTTTAAGAGATCCAATTATGATGAACCAATTGCTAGTGAGTTTTGTGCACTAGATTATCTTTATGAGGTTTTGCTTGAAATTCGTGAATCTGAAAAGTGTGATGAATTACTTTATGAAGCGATTCACGATAGATCTTTGAATAAAAAGCATGATTGCAATGATTTTATTACAAATTCTATTTATGTAAATTGCGCTAATAATATGCAAAAACCTAAGCTTGGGGATGCTAGTTTTGCTATTGCCTCTACTTGTTGCAATGATTATGATTGGGGTGATTCTTCTTATGATCTTGAAAATTTATTTAAGCCCCATGATGAATATGAAATTGATAATAGTGTTTGCAATATTATTGAAAGTGGGTTTGGAATAGTTTCAATTTTAGATCCCACATATTTGGAAAATGTTCAATCTTATGAAATCTTTGATAAAAGTGGGTTTGGAGAGGTCATGACTTAGTTGATGTTAATCCCACTATTTTGGAAGAGTGTCAACTTTGCATGCATGTGGATCATGTTGAAAATATTTTATGTGATAGAGATTTTGTTGAGTTTGCTTATGATCCGACATGTAATTATTATGAGAGAGGAAAATATGATTTTAGAAATTTTCATGTTACTAAATTATCTCTCGTTATATTGAGATTGCTATTGTTTCTTTCCGCTTCCTTGCATATGCTAGTTTTTGCTTGCTGTGATATTTTGTTTGCCTATAAGATGCCTATGCATAGGAAGTATGTTAGACTTAGATGTGTTTGTCACGTGTTTCATGATGCTCTCTTTGTGCTTCAATTCTTGTCTTTCATGTGAGCATCATTGAAATTATCAATGCCTAGCTATAAGGCTTTAAAGACAAAGCGCTTGTTGGGAGGCAACCCAATATTTTTACTTGATGTTATTCAATAAATAATTTATCTAGCCTCTTTTTTGGTTGTGTTTTTTGTGTTTAATTAGTGTTTGTGCCAAGTAGAACCGTTGGGAAGACTTGGGGAAAGTCTTGTTAATCTTGCTGTAAAAAAACAGAAACTTTAGCGCTCACGAGAAATGCTGCCATTTTTATTTTGAAAGTTCTATTTAGTTAATTCGTTTTGCAGATGATTAATAGATAAATTCCTCACGTCCAGCAATTTATTTTAGAATTTTTGGAGTTCCAGATCTTGCGTTAGCTACAGATTACTACAGACTGTTCTGTTTTTGACAGATTCTGTTTTTCGTGTGTTGTTTGCTTATTTTGATGAATCTATGGCTAGTAAAATAGTTTATAAACCATAGAGAAGTTGGAATACAGTAGGTTTAACACCAATATAAATAAATAATGGGTTCGTTACAGTACCTTGAAGTGGTCTTTTGTTTTCTTTCGCTAACGGAGCTCACGAGATTTTCTACTTTAAGTTTTGTGTTGTGAAGTTTTCAAGTTTTGGGTAAAGATTTGATGGATTATGAAACAAGGAGTGGCAAGAGCCTAAGCTTGGGGATGCCCATGGAACCCCCAATATAATCTAAGGACACCTAAAAGCCAAAGCTTGGGGATGCCCCGGAAGGCATCCCCACTTTCATCTACTTCTATCGGTAACTTTACTTGGAGCTATATTTTTATTCACCATATGATATGTGTTTTGCTCGGAGCGTCTTGTATTATTTGAGTCTTTATTTGTTAGTTTACCACAATCATCCTTGTTGTACACACCTTTTGAGAGAGACACACATGATTCGGAAATTGTTAGAATACTCTATGTGCTTCACTTATATCTTTTGAGTTATATAGTTTTGCTCTAGTACTTCACTTATATCTTTTAGAGCACGGTGGTGGATTTGTTTTATAGAAACTATCGATCTCTCATACTTCACTTAGATTATTTTGAGAGTCTTAAATAGCATGGTAATTTGCTTAAAATAATGCTATATGCTAGGTATACAAGATTAATAATAAAATTCTCTTATGAGTGTGTCGAATACTATGAGAAGTTTGATACTTGATAATTGTTTTGACATATGGAGATGGTGATATTAGAGTCATGCTAGTTGAGTAGTTGTGAATTTGAGAAATACTTGTGTTAAAGTTTGTGATTCCCGTAGCATGCACGTATGGTGAACCGTTATGTGATGAAGTCGGAGCATGATTTATTTATTTATTGTCTTCCTTATGAGTGGCGGTCGGGGACGAGCGATGGTCTTTTCCTACCAATCTACCCCCCTAGGAGCATGCGCGTAATACTTTGCTTTCATAACTTGTAGATTTTTGCAATAAGTATATGAGTTATTTCTGACTAATGTTGAGTCCATGGATCATACGCACTCTCGGCCTTCCACCATTGCTAGCCTCTCTAATACCGCGCACCTTTCGTCGGTATCATACACCCACCATACCTACCTATTATGGCATTTCCATAGCCATTCCGAGATTATTGCCATGCAGCTTTCCACCGTTCCGTTTACTATGACACGCTCCATCATTGTCATATTGCTTTGCATGATCATGTAGTTGACATTGTATTTGTGGCAAAGCCACCGTTCATAATGCTTTCATACATGTCACTCTTGATTCATTGCATATCCCGCTACACCACCGGAGGCATTCATATAGAGTCATATCTTATTCTAAGTATCAAGTTGTAATTGTTGAGTTGTAAGAAAATAAAAGTTTGATGATCATCATTATTAGAGCATTGTCCCAGTGAGGAAAGGATGATGGAGACTATGATTCCCCCATAAGTCGGAATGAGACTCCGGACGAAAAAAAAAGGCCATAAAAAAGAGAAAAGGTCCAAATAAAAAAATAGAAAAAGAGAGAAGGGACAATGCTACTATCCTTTTACCACACTTGTGCTTCAAAGTAGCACCATGATCTTCATGATAGAGAGTCTCCTATGTTGTCACTTTTATGTACTAGTGCAAATTTTTTCATTATAGAACTTGGCTTGTATATTCCAATGATGGGCTTCCTCAAATTGCCCTAGGTCTTCATGAGCAAGCGAGTTGGATGCACACCCACTTAGTTTCTTTTTGAGCTTTCATATACTTATAGCTCTAGTGCATCCGTTGCATGGCAATCCCTACTCACTCACATTGATATCTATTGATGGGCATCACCATAGCCCGTTAATACGCCTAGTTGATGGGAGACTATCTTCTCCCTTTTTGTCTTCTCCACAAACACCATTCTATTCCACCTAAAGTGCTATATCCATGGCTCACGCTCATGTATTGCGTGAAGATTGAAAAAGTTTGAGAATGTCAAAAGTATGAAACAATTGCTTGGCTTGTGATCGGGGTTGTGCATGATTTAAATACTTTGTGTGCTGAAGACAGAGCATAGCCAGACTATATGACTTTGTAGGGATAACTTTCTTTAGCCATGTTATTTTGAGAAGACATAATTGCTTAATTAGTATGCTTGAAGTATTATTATTTCTATGTCAATATTAAACTTTTGTATTGAATCTTTCGGATCTGAATATTCATACCACAATTAAGAAGAATTATATTGAAATTATGCCAAGTAGCATTCCACATCAAAAATTCTGTTTTTATCATTTACCTACTCGAGGACGAGCAGTAATTAAGCTTGGGGATGCTTGATACGTCTCCAATGTTTCTATAATTTTTGATTGCTCCATGCTATATTATCTACTGTTTTGGACATTATTGGGCTTTATTATCCACTTTTATATTATATTTGGGACTAACCTACTAACCGGAGGCCCAGCCCAGAATTGTTGTTTTTTTGCCTATTTTCGGGTTCCGAAGAAAAGGAATATCAAACGGAGTCCAAACGGAATGAAACCTTCGGGAACGTGATTTTTGGAACGAACAAGACCCAGGAGACTTGGACCCTACGTCAAGCAATCAACAAGGAGGCCACGAGGTAGGAGGAGCGCCTACCCCCCAGGGCTCGCCCTCCACCCTCGTGGGCCCCCTGTTGCTCCATCGACGTACTTCTTCCTCCTATATATACCTACGTACCCTCAAACGATCAGATACGGAGCCAAAACCCTAATTCTACCGCCGTAACTTTATGTATCCATGATATCCCATCTTGGGGCCTGTTCCGGAACTCCGCCGGAGGGGGCATCGATCACGGAGGGCTTCTATATCAACACCATAGCCTCTCCGATGAAGTGTGAGTAGTTTTAATCATATTGCATGAGTTTATCCCTCTACATCATGTCATCTTGCTTAAGGCGTTACTCTGTTCTTATGAACTTAATACTCTAGATGCATGCTGGATAGCGGTCGATGTGTGGAGTAATAGTAGTAGATGCAGGCAGGAGTCGGTCTACTTGTCTCGGACGTGATGCCTATATACATGATCATACCTAGATATTCTCATAACTATGCTCAATTCTGTCAATTGCTCAATAGTAATTCGTTCACCCACCGTAAAATACTTATGCTCTCGAGAGAAGCCACTAGTGAAACCTATGGTCCCCGGGTCTATCTTCATCATATTCATCTTCCAATACTTTGTTATTTTCATTGCCTTTTATTTTACTTTGCATCTTTATCATAAAAATACCAAAAATATTATCTTATCATATCTATCAGATCTCACTCTCGTAAGTGACCGTGTAGGGATTGACAACCCCTTATCGCGTTGGTTGTGAGGATTATTTGTTTTGTGCAGGTGCGAGGGACTCGCGCGTAGCCTCCTACTGGATTGATACCTTGGTTCTCAAAAACTGAGGGAAATACTTACGCTACTCTGCCGCATCACCCTTTCCTCTTCAAGGGAAAACCAATGCAAGTGCTGAAGAGGTAGCAAGAGCATAGCCAGACTATATGATTTTGTTGGGATAACTTTCTTTGGCCATGTTATTTTGAGAAGACATGATTGCTTAGTTAGTATGCTTGAAGTATTATTATTTCTATGTCAATATTAAACTTTTATTTTGAATCTTTCGGTTCTGAACATTCATGCCACAATAAAGAAAAAATACATTGAGAAATATGTTAGGAAGCATTCCACATCAAAAATTCTATTTTTATCATTTACCTACTCGAGGACGAGGAGGAATTATGCTTGGGGATGCTTGATACGTTTCCAATGTATCTATAATTTTTTATTGATCCATGCTATTATATTATCTATTTTGGATCTTAAAGGGCTTTTTTTACACTTTTATATTTATTTTGCGACTAACCTATTAACCGGAGGCCCAGCCCAAATTGCTGTTTTTTGCCTATTTTAGAGCTTCGCCGACAAGGAATATCAACTGCAGTCCAAACGGAATGAAACCTTCGGGAGCGTTATTTTTGGAACAAACGTGATCCAGGAGACTTGGAGTGGACGTCAAGAAGCAATCGAGGAGGCCATGAGGCAGGAGGGGCGCGCCCTCCACCCTCATGGGCCCCTCATTGCTCCACCGACCTACTTCGTCCTCCTATATATATATCCATATACCCCGCAAACATCCAGGAGCACCACAAAACCCTTTTGCCACCACCGCAACCTTCTGTACCCAAGAGATCCCATCTTGGGGCCTTTTCCGGAGCTCCGCCGGAGGGGGAATGATCACGGAGGGCCTCTACATCAACTCCATGGGCCCTCCGATGATGTGTGAGTATTTTACTTCAGACCTTCGGGTCCATAGCTAGTAGCTGGATGACTTCTTCTCTCTCTTTGGATCTCAATACAAAGTTCTCCTCAATTCTGTTTGAGATCTATTCGATGTAATCTTCTTTTGTGGTGTGTTTGTCGAGATCTGATGAATTGTGGGTTTATGATCAAGTCTATCTATGAACAATATTTAAATCTTCTCTGAATTCTTTTATGTATGATTGGTTTATCTTTGCAAGTCTCTTTGAATTATCAATTTGGTTTCGCCTACTAGATTGATCTTTCTTGCAATGGGAGAAGTGCTTAGCTTTGGGTTCAATCTTGCGGTGCTCGATCCCAGTGACAGAAAGGGAACCGAGACGTATTGTATTGTTGCCATCGAGGATAAAAAGATGGGCTTTACATCATATTGCATGAGTTTATCCCTCTACGTCATGTCATCTTGCTTAAGGCATTACTCTGTTCTTATGAACTTAATACTCTAGATGTGTGGTGGATAGCGGTCGATGTGTGGAGTAATAGTAGTAGATGAAGAATCGTTTCGGTCTACTTGTCTCGGACATGATGCCTATATACATGATCATGCCTAGATATTCTCATATTATTCGCTTTTCTATCAACTGCTCGACAGTAATTTGTTCACCCACCGTAATACTTATGCTTTCTTGAGAGAATCCACTAGTGAAACCTATGTCCCCTGGGTCTATTCTTCATCATATAAGTTTCCAATCTATTTTATTTTGCAATCTTTACTTTCAATCTATATCATAAAAATACCAAAAATATTTATCTTATTATTATCATCTCTATCAGATCTCACTCTTGCAAGTGGCCGTGAAGGGATTGACAACCCCTTTACCGCATTGGTTGCGAGGTTCTTATTTGTGTGCATAGGTACGAGGTGACTCACACATGGTCTCCTACTGGCTTGACACCTTGGTTCTCAAAAACTGAGGGAAATACTTACGCTGCTTTACTGCATCACCCTTCCCTCTTCAAGGGAAAACCAACGCAGTGCTCAAGAGGTAGCAAACCCCATTCAACTTGATAATGGGAGTAACATTGGACCAACGTGAATACTTTAGTGATTATCGCTTGACTCAAAAGGGAACACTTTTATGGGATCAAATTGAAATGTTGCAATGGTATGCTTGGAATCTATGCTTGAGATATGATTATACTTGTTGCTCTAAGATTGAGGTTCCACACCTTCCCTATTCATGCAAATTTAATGATAATGAAACCTTGGCTTCTTATGCTAGAGGTATATATGATTATTATGATGTGGAACGAATAGAAGAATTTGTTGCTTTTAAGGGTGCATATGAAATTGAATCTTTGTTTGAAAAGTTTGAAGATTTTGATGATTCAGTTTATAGAACTGAAAATCTTGCTATCCTTAAATATTGCTATGATAATTATAAATATAATTATGATATTGATGTATTTATTGAGAATAACCCCGCTGTCCAAGAAAAGAATAATATTTTGCAGGAGTCTATGGAAGAAGAAGTTGATGAAACTGTGAGCTCATTGGATGAAAAAGATGATCAGGACAGCGAAAAACATACGAAGGAAGAGCGGATTAGCTACCTGTTCCCACCTTCTAATGAGAGTAACTCTTCAACTCATACATTATTTAATGCCCCTTCTTTCTTACCGAAGGATGAATGCTATGATAATTGTTATGATCCCGTTGATTCATCTGAAATATCCCTTTTTGATGAACTTGATGCTTGTGGCCAAGATGCCAATATGAATTATGCTTATGGAGATGAACTTGCCATAGTTCCTTATGCTAAGGATTAAATTGTTGCCATTGCACCCACACATGATAGTCCTATTATATTTTTGAATTCTCCCAACTACACTATATCGGAGAACTTTGCTTTTATTAAGGATTATATTGATGGGTTGCCTTTTACCGTTGCACATGATGATTTTGATGAATATAATATGCATGTGCTTGTTGATCCTACTTGCAATTATTATGAGAGGGGAACTATATCTCCGCCTCTTTATGTTTCCCACATGATAAAATTGCAAGAAACTGCCTACGCTATGTATTGGCCTTTACTTGATGTGCATGAATTGTTCTTGTATGACATGCCGATGCATAGGAAGAGAGTTAGACTTCGTCATTGCTTGATATATGTTGCTTTGTGCTCACTACTAAATGCCAAATCATTCCTAATTAAAATTGGCTTTGATATACCTTGGGATCCGGGTGGATTCATTACTTGAGCACTTTATGCCTAGCTTAATGGCTTTAAAGAAAGCGTTGCGAGGGAGACAACCCAAAAGTTTTAGAGAGTCATTTATTTCTGTTGAGTGCTGTTATATAGTTTAAAAACAAAAAATATAGAGGGGAACTTAAAAACCTTTTCACAAAAGAGAAGCGATTGGAAGTTATGCATTGGAGAAGTGAGGGTCGACCTTGAACACTTGTGTTCATGCTCATGGAAAAAGTGTAGAATTTTTCATGAAGATTATCACAAAAATAATTATCCCCTTCTACAATTCCATTGTATTATAAAAATAATGTTCCAAGGTTTTCCTTTAGGATGATTAAATTGCTTGTTGGTTTGTGCGGTGCAAAACAGAAACTTTGGCTGTAGTGCTTGATTTTACATTTTTTACTAGAACGTCAAAAAGTTCTGAAATTTTTTGCACTATCTTTCTATAAAAAAAATTATTTTGTCCCGATGTTTCAGAATTATTTGAGTTACATTAGTATGGTGGATGTTGAAATATTTATAGACTGTCCTGTTTTCATAAATTGCTGTTATAGCTTCATTATTTGCATATGTTTGAATTCTTGTTGAAGCCTTCTTGACTTGGGGCCATAGAATTGTGATAGCATACAGTGGGTAATGTTTGTTTATAATTATACAATAATGTTACAGTAGTACATGATGGGATTTCATTGCCATATTCTCTAACCCCGCCACTAAAAGTTTGGTTGAGTTTTATGTGGATGAAGTGTTCGAAGATCGAGGAGGTCTCAATGTGAGGGGAAGGAGGAAAGGCAAGAGCTCAAGCTTGGGGATGCCCAAGGCACCCCAAGTAAATATTCAAGGATACTCAAGCGTCTAAGTTTGGGGATGCCCCAGAAGGCATCCCATCTTTCTTCAACAAGCATCTGTATGTTTTCGGTTTCGTTTCATTTATGTGATATGTGCAAATCTTGGAGCATCTTTTGCATTTAGTTTTCACTTTTATTTTATGCACCATGCTAGTATGAGATAGTCCATGGTTGATTTATGGAATGCTCATTGCACTTCACTTATATCTTTTGAGTATGGCTTTATAGAATGCTTCATGTGCTTCACTTATATCATTTGAAGTTTGGATTGCCTGTTTCTCTTCACATAGAAAACCGTCATTTGTAGAATGCTCTTTTGCTTCACTTATATTTATTAGAGCATGGTCTTTTGTAGAAGATCTCATGCTTCACTTATATCTATTTAGAGAGTCCAATGGAATTGGTCTTGCATGGTTAGTCATAAAATCCTACATAAAACTTATGGATCACTAAATATGATATGTTTGATTCCTTGCAATAGTTTTGCGATATAGAGATGGAATATATGGGAGGTACTAGTAAACGGTTGTGTTTAGAGAATATTGGTGTTAAGGTTTGTGATTCCCGAAGCATGCATGTATAGTCTCTCGTTATTCTATGATGTTGGAGCATGATTTATTATTGATTGTCTACCTTGTGAGTGGCGGTCGGGGACGAGTGATGGTCTTTTCCTACCAATCTATCCCCCTAGGGGCATGCATAGTAGTACTTTGCTTCGAGGGCTAATAAACTTTTGCAATAAGTATATGAGTTCTTTATGACTAATGTGAGTCCATGGATTATATGCACTCTTACCTTTCCGCAATTTGCTAGCCTCTACGGTACCATGCATTGCCCTTCCTCACATCGAGACGTGGTGCAAACTTCGCAGCTGCATCCAAACTCTGTGATATGATATGCTTTGTCACACATAAGCCTTATTATATCTTCCTCAAAACAGTCAACATACCTACCTATTATGGCTTTTCCATGGCCATTCTAAGATATATTGCCATGCAACTTCCACCACTTCTGTTTGATGACTTGAGCATTCATTGTCATATTGCTTTGCATGATCATATAGCTGACATAGTGTTTGGGGCTCGCCCACCGTTCATCATTTTTCATACATGTCGCGCTAGATCATTGCACATCGTGGTACATGCCAGAGGCATTCATATAGAGTCATACTTTGTAATAGGTATCGAGTTGTAATTTTTATTTTCTTTTGAGTTATAAGTAAATAGAAGTGTGATGATCATCATTATTCATTTTTAGAGCAGTGCCCCGGTGAGGAAAGGATGATGGAGACTATGATCCCCACAAGTCGGGATGAGACACCGGACAATGAGAGAAAAAAAGAAAGAAAGAAAAATGGAAAAAAATAAACAAAGAGAGAAGGGGCATTGTTAGTATCCTTTACCACACTTGTGCTTCAAAGTAGCACCATGTTTTTCGTATGGAGAGTCTCCTATGATGTCACTTTCATATACTAGTGGGAATTTTTCATTATAGGATTAGATGCACACACACTTAGTTTTCATATTGAGCTTTCATACACTTATAGCTCTTAGTGCATTCATTGCATGGCAATCCCTACTCCTAGCATTGATATCAATTGATGGGCATCTCCATAGCCCGTTTGTTAGCCGCATCGATGTGAGACTTTCTTACTTTTTTGTCTTCTTTATATTTACCCCTATCATCATAATGTATTCCACCCGTAGTGCTATATCCATGGCTTGTGCTCATGTATTGCGTGAGGGTTGAAAAAGCTGAAACGCGTTAAAAAGTATGAACCAATTGCTCGGCTTGTCATCGGGGTTGTGCATGATAAATACTTTGTGTTAAGAAGACAGAGCATGAAAATACTATATGATTTTGTAGGGATAGCTTTCTTTAGCGTTGATATTTTGGAAGACATGATTATTTGTTCGGATGCCTGAGTATTGATATCTTTATGTCAAATAGACTATTGCTTTGAATTACTTATGTCTCAATATTCATGCCATGACTAGACATATGATCAAGTTTATGTTAGATAGCATTCCACATCAAAAATTATCTTTTTTATCATTTACCTGCTCGAGGACGAGCAGGAATTAAGCTTGGGGATGCTGATACGTCTCCATCGTATCTATATTTTTTATTGTTTCATGCCAATATTATACCACTTTCACATACTTTCGACAACTTTTTATATGATTTATTGGACTAACCTATTGATCTAGTGCCTAGTGTGTAACATCCCAATTTTCAATTTGGATGTTATACATAGGACCTCATATGCATATCATATTTTATTTGCATATTTGGTTGTGATCCTAGAAATCTTAAGCAACTCAAGGACCCAAGGAGAGAGTTGGGGATTTCATAAATTTTCATATTTCAATTTTCTCAAATCTGAAAAGAGGATCAATTTGATTTTTTATATTTTCTCTCCAATTATTTCCAATATTAAAAATAAAAGAGAGAAGATAATATTACTTCTTCAAAAGAAAGGAATATTGGAGAAGAAAATTTAAAATCAAATTAAAATTTAATTTGGATTTTCTTTGCTATTTTATTTGAATTAGAAAAATATGCATTTCTGAAAGTTGCATTTTTAGGCCAGAAAAATGTTCACCTTGTTCTACATATTAGGTTTAGTCGGTGAAAATTGTTTCTGGTGTTTTTATAAAAATTTTATATTTATTAGGATTTTCTTCGGGCGAAATTTTATTCTTTAAAAAAAAGTTCCCGCCCGACTGGGCTGAAGGCCCAGCCGAGCAGGCTGGCCCGCCTACGCGCCGCCTCCCTCCCGCGCGAGGACTCCGCGTCGCCGCCGCCGGAGCTCGAGTCCGAGCCAGACTCCTCCCGGCGCCCCCTCCTTGGGCCTTTATAAGCGCCGCCGCCCGCGTTCGCCGGTTCGTTTCAGTTTTTTTCGTTTCTTTGGTTTAGATCGGTTTATTTTTAGGGTTAGGGTTTTTCTCCGTTTTTATGTTCGGTTTTAATTTGCGGACGTTCGTCCGTTAATTCTCGGTAGCGAACGTTTTCGTTCGTTAGGGTTTCATAGCGAATGTTCGTTCGACAGGTTTTTCTTTTTATTTTATTTTCGGCTAGGGACCTATCCGCAAAAACTTTTCTCACAGATCAGACCCTGATCTTCCAAACCTCGCAACTTTTTGCTCGCTTGTCCAAATCCAGTGAAGCCAACGCAAAAATCTTCGTCTTGTTCCCCTCTTTTCGGATAACCAACTTGAACATGGTTTTGACAAATTAAAATTTGGTTGCAAGCAGATTTGAATTCGAAGTTCTTTTGATCGTAGTTTGAGTTTCGTTGCTCCGATTTGGTTGATTCTTTTTGCAAATCGAAGCTCTTCAGTTGAACTTTCAGTTTGGATCTTTTCATTTGAGTTTTACCCTTGCATCTTATGCTTGATTGCTTATGTATGCTATTGTTTGTTCACGATAGAGTTTCCGGAGTGGGAAGCGTGCTACTACGAGTCACTAGGGTTTTCAGATCGTCAGCAAGGAAAGTAACACTTTGATCATATCCCTTATAACCCAGTTTTTATGCATTAGTCTCAATCCTCAAACATTGCATGAGTAGGATCTTTTAAACATGTGGGTATTGGGAAGTAGTTGTTGAGGTAGTACCTATTTCCCTTTTATTCAAACCTTGGGAGTTCTACGTTGCGCTTATTATACTTTGTTATGCTATGCTTGTAGACCTGGTTTGGCTTGAGTGATTCATGACAGTTGTGAGTATTATTATGAACTAAGGGTCTACTTAAGGTGGCTACATTAACACACATCTGGGTGGATTGGTTTGTGGGCACCTAGGGAAATCCAGTGATGTCCAAACGAGATCCTGGGGTATCTGTATGATTTTTCTATGGTTCGCCACCCAGGCTCAAAGGGATCATTATGTTATTCATGCTGGAAACTTCCGTGTGCAGCCACAAGCCATTATGGGCTCTGGCATAGTTGAGTAAGTTGTGGGAATCCTTTCCATGATGGGCTAGAAGATGTAGGGGATTGTAGGTGTATTGGCCTCTCTATCAGTTAAGGGGGCCTCTTCGGAAAGACTGTGTCTCGGTCATCTGTTTCTCAAACATCATGCAGTGCGAAAAATTCAACGGAGGAGATCGAGTCTTATGGGGAAAAGTGCGCAAACCTCTGCAGAGTGTATAAACTAATCATGGTTAGCCGTGTTCCTGGTTATGTACGTCTTGAGTATCTGGTGCTTGAATTACTATGTTGATCTCATCACTTTACTTAATTAACTTGTTGGGTTAATCATTATTAATTGGGGTTGAGATGGGGTTACCATTCTCAATGTTTTCAACAAACTTTGTAGTTAAATAAAATATGTTCCTTTGTTATAGGGAAAAACTGGCTTTTCGCAAAATGATAACCATAGAGCCTCCACCAGCCATATATGCATATAGTTATAGCTATTACTTGTTCATTGCTCTATAGTGTTATCTTGCCAGCATATTCCATGTGCTGACCTACACAGGCTATAATGTATTATGTTGCAGAGTTTTCAGCTGAAGAGTAAGGTGCGCTAGGTCGTTGTCGTGCACTCAGCTATGCCGTTGGAGTTGATAGACTCATTTACCTTCGAAGCTCCCGTTGTTATCTTAATTAGATGGCCCTCAGCCATATTATTGTGATAAGTTCTCTTTTGAGACATTCGATGTAATAAGTGTGTGATTGAACTCTGTTATAAATCCTCGAGTACTGTGTGTGTCAGCATTACCGATCTAGGGATGACACTTATACATAGAGATTTGACCGTTTGAGGTCAGATCGCTACAAGATGTTATTAGAGCACACGCTGACTGTAGGACGCGACCACAAAGATGAGCCATATGACACTCTTCTCCATTTTCCACTCTATAGATGGCGGACCCAAGGAACAAGTTTTCTCAACCGGGTGAAGACACCCCTTTTGGACGACACCTGAAGGAAGCCACTATATACCTGAACATTGGAATTCCAAGCTTCACCGGGATCTACACCGCCACTCTACCGGAAGAAGAGCACTGGACAATGCGAGTACATGTTCCAGGAAGGACATTCATGCCAGTTACTGAGCCCATAGAGTTTTCCCTTGATGCACCAACCTGGAGTCTAGGAAAGAGCATGGCAGCTCACATCGCCATGGGACGCATCGGCGAAGTTTACCACAAGGATCTAAAGGACACCATCTACCAGATATGTGGACGCCGAGATGAGCAATGGGAGATGATCAGCACCAGGTGGGACAAGTCCATTGCAGCCTACATCCAGGAGTTAAACCAGCACATTCGTCATCAGGAGAACCAGATGTGCGCCAGCATGATAGACATGAAGAAGGTGATGACTAGGAACATGGAGCTAGAGGAGGAACTGAAGTCTACACGCGATGGATATGAAGAGGAAATTGCCATACTACTGGAGAAGAATGAATACCTGAAGAAGAAGCTAGGAATATTCATGGGAGACCCTACGCTAGGAGAGGACAACCATCCTGAAGACTACATCATCATCGACGACACCGACTCCGACCCCGACAGTGATGATAACTATGAAGACGAAGCTGGAGCAGATATCATGAAGTCTTCTTCCGATCAAAATTTCTAGTCGACCCCCATATTATTAGTAGTATTCCCCCATGTATATAGTAGTAGTCCGAGTATTTTGTAATGGTAGCTAGATCAATTGTATGCCCTTGTTTAAGGGGATTGTAGGTGTACCGGCCTATCTATCGGTTAAGGGGACCTCTTCGAAAAGACTGTGTCTCGGTCATCCGTTTCTCAAGCATCATGCAGTGCGAGAAATTCAATGGGGGAGATCGAGCCTTGTGGGTAAAAGTGTGCAAACTTCTGTAGAGTGTATAAACTAATCATGCTTAGCCGTGTCCCCGGTTATGGACATATTGAGTATCTGGTGCTTGAATTACTATGTTGATCTCATCACTTTACTTAATTAACTTGTTGGGTTAATGGTTATTAATTGGGATTGAGATGGGGTTACCATTCTCAATGTTTTCAAAAAACTTTGTATTTAAAGAAAATATATTCCTTTGTTATAGGGAAAAACTGGCTTTTCGCAAAATGATAACCATAGAGCCTCCACCAGCCATATGTGCATATAGTTATAGCTGTTACTTGTTCATTGCTCTATAGTGTTATCTTGCCAGCATATTTCATGTGCTGACCTACACATGCTACAACGTATTATGTTGCAGAGTTTTCAGACGAAGAGTAAGGTGCGCTGGGTCGTTGTCGTGCACTCAGCTATGCCGTTGGAGTTGATGGACTCATTTACCTTCGAAGCTCCCATTGTTATCTTAATTAGATGGCCATCAGCCATATTATTGTGATAAGTTCTCTTTTGAGACATTCAATGTAATAAGTGTGTGATTGAACTCTGTTATAAATCCTCGAGTACTGTGTGTTGGCCTTACCGATCCAGGGATGACACGTATACACAGAGATTTTGACCATTTGAGGTCAGATCGCTACAAGATGGTATCAGAGCACACGCTAACTGTAGGACGCGACCACTAAGATGAGCCATAGGACACTCGTCTCTACTCATTTCTGACTCTTCTCCACTTTCCACTCTATAGATGGCGGACCCAAGGAACAAGTTTGCTCAACCGGATGAAGACACCCCTTTTGGATGACACCTGAAGGAAGCCACTAGATACCTGAACATTGGAATACCAAGCTTCACCAGGACCTACACCGCCACTTTACCGGAAGAAGAGCGCTGGACAATACGAGTTCATGTTCCAGGAAGGACATTCACGCCAGTTACTGAGCCCATAGAGTTTTCCTTTGACGCACCAGCCTGGAGTCTAGGAAAGAGCATGGCAGCTCACATCGCCATGGGACGCATCGGCGAAGTTTACCACAAGGATCTAAAGGAACATCTACCAGATATGTGGATACTGAGATGAGAAATGGGGGATGATTAGCACCAGGAGGGACAAGTCCATTGCAGCCTACATCTAGGAGTTAAATCAGCACATTCGTCGTCAGGAGAACCAGATGTGCGCCAGCATGACAGACATGAAGAAGGTGATGACTAGGAACATGGAGCTAGAAGAGGAAATTTAGTCTACACGTGATGGATATGAAGAGGAAATTGTCGTACTACTGGAAAAGAATGAAGACCTGAAGAACAATCTGGGAATATTCATGGGAGACCCTACGCTAGGAGAGGACAACCATGCCGAAGACTACATCATCATCGACGACACCGACTCCGAACCCGACAGTGATGATGACTATGAAGACGAAGCTGGAGCAGATATCATGGAGTCTTCTTCCGATCAAAATTTCTAGTCGACCCCCATATTATCAGTAGTATTTCCCTGTGTATATAGTAGTAGTCCAAGTATTTTGTAATGGTAGCTAGATCGATTGTATGCCCTTGTTTGAATTGAGTGGAGTGATATGAAAGTGTTTGTCTCATGTGCATATGGGTAGTGATTTTCTCCTTAGACCCCACTCTATTCTATTCTCTCCCCTCTAAACTTATCAGATTCCTCCGAGACATGACCCCAGATTTGTTTTTCCATCGGAGCTCACCCAGTTGATCCAGCAGCAGAATGCCTTGATGCAGCTACTAGTCCAGAACCAAGGCAACAACAATAACAACCCACCGCCACCACCTCCAGTTGACAACTTAGCCTGTTTTCTGAGGTTGAATCCGCCGGTGTTTTCTAGTAGCACCGAGCCGATTGTTGCTGATGACTGGCTCCGCGGGATTGGAAGGGAGCCAACCAATGTAGGTTGCACAGATGCTGAGAAGGTGCGTTTTGCCACACATCAATTGGATGGACCCGCGGCCTCATGGTGGGAGAATTACACCGCCACTTTTCCCATAGCCAATGTCCCATGGGATCAGTTTTAGCAAGTTCTGCGCAGCTCATGTCTCAACTGGAGCAATGAACATGAAGAAGCGTGAGTTTCGCAACTTATGCCAGGCAAATCATATGGTGGGGCAGTACGTGGATGAGTTTAGTAAGTTAGCTCGCTATGCCCCAGATGATGTGGCCACAGATGCCGCGAAGCAGGAGAAGTTTATGGAAGGGCTGAATGATGAGATGAGTATGCAGTTGATGGTGGCAACATTCACTAACTACCAGGAGTTGGTAGATAGGGCCCTTATGATTGAAAGCAAAAAACAGCAGATAGAGAGCCGCAAACGGAAGTATGGATAGGGGAAGTACAATTCTGGAGCTCAGCAGAAGCCTCGCTTTACCCCTAACTCCGGAGGTTACACCCATAACCATGGAGGCCATACTCATAACGGAGGAATCACACATAACTACAGTGGCCATAAGAATGGGAATGAGAATGGAGGAAGCAGCAGCCAGAACCGTCCCAATCCAGCAACACCCGCTAAGAAGGGTCCGAGTCATGTCACGTGTTACAAGTGCGGGAAGACTGGGCACTACGGCAATGGTTGCTCAGAGTTGAAGAATGGCAATGGAAATGGAAACTCTGGGAAGAAGCCCAATCCTTTCACCAGAGAACAAGTGAACCACGTTAACGAGGAGGAGGTTGAAGAACAGCCAGATGCAGTTATAGGTAAGTTTCTGATTATGTCATTTACTGCAATAGTTCTTTTTGATACTGGTGCATTGCATTCATACATATCAAGGGGATTTGTGGATAAGTATAAGTTACCCACCAAAGTTCTTAAGACACCTATGTTAGTAAGCTCACCTGGAGCGGAGTATATGGCAAGCAGTGGATGTTTTCAGATGCCATTGACCATAGGTAGACATGTTTTCCCCTCAGACCTGATAATTTTGGAGTCACAAGGATTGGATGTGATACTAGGCATGGATTGGCTATCCATGTACAGAGGAAATATCGATTGTGCTAGTAATTCAATTCTACTCACCACCCCAGAGGGAAAGAGGATCAAGTACGTGTCTAGGCATGCGCCAAGGAGGATCCAAGTAAATTCTCTCTCAGGAGTTGTTCAGGATGTATTTCCAGAGTAACTACCAGGCATGCCGCCATATCGAGACATAGATTTTTTGATAGAGTTGTTGCCAGGCACCGGACACATATCGAAGAGACCGCATCGGATGCTCGCAAATGATCTGGAGGAAATTAAGAAGCAGATTAAGGAGTTATTGGAGAAAGTTTATATTCCGGCCAAGTTCATCACCGTGGGGAGCCCCAGTTCTCTTAGTTGAGAAGAAGGATGGATCTTTGAGAATAGTTGTTGATTATCGGGCGTTGAATGAAGTGACGATCAAGAATAAGTACCCACTACCGATGATCAATGATCTATTTGACCAGTTGCAAGGAGCTAAAGTATTCTCCAAGATCGATCTTCGATTAGGATACCACCAATTGAAGATCCGAGAACAGGATATACCTAAGAAAACTTTTACCACAAGTTACGAGCTATATGAGTACACAGTCATGTCTTTTGGATTGACTAATGCCCCTGCCTATTTTATGAGTATGATGGACAAGGTGTTCATGGAGTTTTTGGATAAGTTTGTTGTGGTGTTCATTGATGATATTTTGGTGTACTCGAAGAATGAAGAGGAACACAAGGAACACTTACGATTAGTTCTCAAGAAACTCAGGGAACATCAGCTATATGCCAAGTTCAACAAGTGTAAGTTTTTGGTTGAAGGAACTTGGATTTCTTGGACATGTTATATCAGGAGAAGGTATAGCCGTAGACCCTACCAAGGTTCAGTCTGTTACTGAGTGGTTGGCACCCACCTCAGTTGGAGAGATCTGAAGTTTTCTGGAACTCACAGGATATTATCGGAGATTTTTTGGGATTTTTTCCAAAATTGGGAAACCCAGGACTGAATTGTTGAAGAAGGACACCAAGTTCAAATGGACCGAGGATTGTGAGGCTAGTTTTCAGGAGTTGAAGAAACGTATGGTTACAGCCCCAGTCCCGATTCTTCCAGATATACGTAAGGATTTCCAAGTGTATTGTGACGCTTCTCGCTTGGGACTTGGAGGTGTACTTATGAAAGACGGAAGAGTTGTTTAATAAGCCTCCCGGCAGCTTCGACCTCACGAGTTGAATTATGACACACATGGTTTTCAGTTAGCAGCCGTAGTGCATGCGCTCAAGAGTCAAGACCTGGAGACATTTTCTGATTGGAAACCATTGTGACGTGTACACGGATCACAAGAGTTTGAAGTACATTTTCACGCAGAAGGAGTGGAATCTTAGGCAGAGGAGACGGTTGGAGCTCATAAAGGATTATGATATGAAGTTGCAATATCATCCAGGAAAGGCCAATGTCGTAGCAGACGCTTTGAGCTACAAGAGTTATGCCAATACTCTTGTAAGCGGAGGATTACCGCATGAGTTAGTTGACGGTCTCAAGGAACTTTGTTTGGAGATAGTTCCAAGAGGTTTTGTTGCAAAAATGGAGGTTCAGTCTACATTGTTGGGAAAGATTCGAGAAGCTCGGAAGGATGATAAGGACACCGCTGAGATAAAGGAGAAGATGAACAAAGGAAAAGCCAAAGGTTTTTGTGAGGATGAGAACGAGACTTTATGGTTTGAGGATCGTGTATATGTGCCAAATAATGTGGAGATCAGGAAGTTAATACTTCAGGAAGCTCATGACTCGCCATAGTCGATTCACCCTAGAAACACCAAGATGTATTTGGATTTGAAGGAACGTTTCTGGTGGACAGGTATGAAGAAGGATATTGCCGAGTATGTAGCAGTATGCGATGTAAGTCAGAGAGTGAAGGCAGAACATCAGAATGCAGTCGGATTATTATAGCCTATGCCAATACCCGATTGGAAGTGGGATAAACTTGGCATGGATTTCATCACCGGATTACCCAGGACCCGATCGGTATATGACTCAATCTGGGTAGTAATAGATCGCTTGACCAAAGTGGCTCACTTTATCCCAGTGAAAACCACCTATACAAGCGCGAAGTTGGCCAAGATATATATGACCAGGATCATATGTCCGCATGGAGTTCCGAGGACCATCGTATCAGATAGAGGGACACATTTTACCTTGAAATTTTGGAATCAGCTGCACCAGACTTTGGGTACTAGGATGGAGTTTAGTACAACCTTTCATCCACAGACCGATGGACAGACAGAGAGAGTCAATCAGATTCTGGAGGACATGTTGAGAGCTTGTGTGCTAGATTATGGATCTAGTTGGGACGATAATTTACCCTACGCAGAGTTCTCATACAACAATAGTTATCAGGCTAGTTTGAGGATGGACCTTTTGAAGCTGTGTATGGAAGAAGATGCAGGACACCGTTGATGTGGGATGAAGTTGCAGACCGTCAGTTGTTTGGACCAAATTTGATCAAAGAGTCTGAAGAGAGGTTAAGTTGATTCGAGATAGACTGAAGGTAGCTCAGTCCAGGCAGAAGAGTTATGTCGATACTAAATGCAAGGAGGTAGTCTATGAAATTGGAGACCGAGCATATCTTCGTGTATCACCACTACGAGGAGATAATAATAATAATAATAATAATAAGATAAATATGTTTGGTATTTTTATGATATAGATTGAAAGTTAAGATTGCGAAATAAAATAGATTGGAAACTTATATGATAAAAGATAAACCCGGGAGCCATAGGTTTCACTAGTGGCTTCTCTCAAGATAGCATAAGTATTACGGTGGGTGAACAAATTACTGTCGAGCAATTGATAGAAAAGTGCATAATTATGAGAATATCTAGGCATGATCATGTATATAGGCATCACGTCCGTGAAAAGTAGACCGAAACAATTATGCATCTACTACTATTACTCCACACATCGACCGCTATCTAGCATGCATCTAGAGTATTAAGGTCATAAGAACAGAGTAATGCATTAAGGAAGATGACATGATGTAGAGGGATAAACTCAAGCAATATGATATAAACCCCATCTTTTTATCCTCGATGGCAACAATACAATATGTGCCTTGCTGCCCCTGCTGTCACTGGGAAAGGACACCGCAAGATTGAACCCAAAGCTGAGCACTTCTCCCATTGCAAGAAAGATCAATCTAGTAGGCCAAACCACACTGATAATTCGAAGAGACTTGCAAAGATAATTAAATCATACATATAAGAATGCAGAGAAGAACAAAATATTGTTCTTAGATAATCTTGATCATAAACCCACAATTCATCAGATCTCGACAAACACACCGCAAAAAGAGTTACATCGAATAGATCTCCAAGAAGATCGAGGAGAACTTTGTATTGAGATCCAAAGAGAGATAAGAAGCCATCTAGCTAATAACTATGGACCCAAAGGTCTGAGGTAAACTACACACACATCATCGGAGAGGCTATGGTGTTGATGTAGAAGCCCTCCGTGATTGATTCCCCCTCCGGCAGAGCTCCAAAAAAGGCCCCAAGATGGGATCTCTTGGGTACAGAAGGTTGCGGTGTTGTAAATAGGGTTTTGAGGTGCTCCTGGATGTTTTCGGGGTATATGGATATATATAGGAGGACGAAGTAGGTCGGTGGAGCCACAATGGGCCCACGAGGGTGGAGGGCGCGCCCAGGGGGTAGGCGGACCCCCTGCCTCATGGCTGCCTTGTTTGTTTCTTGATGTCCACTCCAAGTCCTATGGGTCACATTTGTTCCAAAAATAACTCTCCCGAAGGTTTCATTCCGTTTGGATTCCGTTTGATATTCGTTTTCTGCGAAACACTGAAATAGGCAAAAAATAGCAATTTGCATAGGGGCTTAGGTTAGTAGGTTAGTCCCAAAAATAATATAAAAGTGCATAGTAAATCCCATTAAACATCCAAAACAGATAATATAATAGCATGGAACAATCAAAAATTATAGATACGTTGGTGACGTATCAAGCATCCCCAAGCTTAATTCCTGCTCGTCCTTGAGTAGGTAAATGATAAAAACAGAATTTTTGATGTGGAATGCTTCCTAACATATTTCTCAATTAATTTTCTTTATTGTGGCATGAATGTTCAGATCCGAAAGATTCAAGACAAAATTTTAATATTGACATAAAAATAGTAATACTTCAAGCATACTAACTAAGCAATCATGTCTTCTCAAAATAACATGGCCAAAGAAAGTCATCCCTACAAAATCATATAGTATGGCTATGCTCTATCTTCATCACACAAAGTATTTAATCATGCACAACCCCGATGACAAGCCAAGCAATTGTTTCATACTTTTGGTGTTCTCAAACTTTTCAATCTTCACGCTATACATGAGCGTGAGACATGGACATAGCACTATAGGTGGAATTGAATGGTGGTTGTGGAGAAGACAAAAAAGGAGAAGATAATCTCACACCAACTAGACGTACCAATGGGCTATGGAGATGCCCATCAATAGATATCAATGTGAGTGAGTAGGGATTGCCATGCAACGGATGCACTAGAGCTATAAGTGCATGAAAGCTCAACAAAAGAAACTAAGTGGGTGTGCATCCAACTCTATTGCTCACGAAGACCTAGGGCATTTTGAGGAAGCCCATCATTGGAATATACAAGCCAAGTTCTATAATGTAAAATTCCCACTAGTATATGAAGGTGACAACATAGGAGACTCTCTATCATGAATATCATGGTGCTACTTTGAAGCACAAGTGTGGTAAAAGGATAGTAACATTGTCCCTTCTCTGTTTTTCTCTCATTTTTTCATTTTTTTTATTTGGGCCTTCTTCGTTTTTTTATGGCCTCTTTTCCTTTTTTTCATTCGGAGTCTCATCCCGACTTGTGGGGGAATCATAGTCTCCATCATCCTGTCCTCACTTGGGACAATGCTTTAATAATGATGATCATCACGTTTTTATTTACTTACAACTCAAAGATTACAACTCAATACTTAGAACAAAATATGACTCTATGTGAATGCCTCCGGCGGTGTACCGGGATATGCAATGAATCAAGAGTGACATGTATGAAGAATTATGAACGGTGGCTTTGCCACAAATACGATGTCAACTACATGATCATGGAAAGCAATATGACAATGATGAAGCATGTCATAATAACGGAACGGTGGAAAGTTGCATGGCAATATATCTTGGAATGGCTATGGAAATGCCATAATAGGTAGGTATGGGGGCTATTTTGAGGAAGGTATATGGTGGGTTTAAGGTATCGGCGAAAGTTTCACGGTACTAGAGAGGCTAGCAATGGTGGAAGGGTGATAGATTGGTAGGAAAAGACCATCGCTCGTCCCCGACCGCCACTCATAAGGAATACAATCAATAAATAAATCATGCTCCGACTTCATCACATAATGGTTCACCATACGTGCATGCTACGGGAATCACAAACTTTAGAACAAGTATTTCTCAAATTCACAACTACTCAACTAGCATGACTCTAATATCACCATCTTCATATCTCAAAACAATCATCAAGTATCAAACTTCTCATAGTATTCAATGCACTTTTTATGATAGTTTTGATTATACCTATCTTGGATGCCTATCATATTAGGACTAATTTTATAATCAAAGCAAATTACCATGCTGTTCTAAACGAATCTCAAAATAATATAAGTGAAGCATGAGAGATCAATAATTTCTATGAAATAAAACCACCCCCATGCACTAAAAGATATAAGTGAAGCACTAGAGCAAAATTATCTAGCTCAAAAGATATAAGTGAAGCACATAGAGTATTCTAATAAATTACAATTCATGTGTGTCTATCCCAAAAGGTGTGTACAGCAAGGATGATTGTGGTAAACTAAAAAGCAAAGACTCAAATCATACAAGACGCTCCAAGCAAAACACATATCATGTGGTGAATAAAAATATAGCCTCAAGTTACCGATGGAAGAAGACGAAAGAGGGGATGACTTCCAGAGCATCCCCAAGCCTAGGGTTTTGATTGTCCTTAAATTTTACCTTGGGGTGCCTTGGGCATCCCCAAGCTTAGGCTCTTGCCACTCCTTATTCTATAATCCATCAAATCTTTACCCAAAACTTGAAAACTTCACAACACAAAACTTAAACAGAAAATCTCATGAGCTATGTTAGTATAAGAAAACAAACCACCACTTACTCATTATTTATTTATTTTGGTGTTAAACCTACTTTATTACAACTTCTCTATGATTCATAGCCTCCGATACTAGCCATAGATTCATCAAAATAAGCAAACAACACACGAAAAATAGAATCTGTCAAAAACAGGACAGTCTGTAGTAATCTATAGGTTTCGAATACTTCTATAACCTCAAAAATTCTAAATAAATTTCTGGGCGTGAGGAATTTACCTATTAATCATCTGAAAAAAGAATCGACCTAATCGTACTCTCCAGTAAAAATGGCAGCAAATCTCGTGAGCGCTAAAGTTTCTGTTTTTTATAGCAAGATCGCAAAGACTTTCCCCAAGTCTTCCCAAAGGTTCTACTTGGCACAAACACTAATTAAAAGCATAAAACCACAGATAAACAGAGGCTAGATGAATTATTTATTACTAAACAGAACTAAAAAGCAAGAAACAAAAATAAAATTATATTGCCTCCCAACAAGCGCTATCGTTTAACGCCCCTAGCTAGGCATAAAAGCAAGAATAGATCTAGGTGTTATCATCTTTGGTATGCAATCCATAAGTGGCTCTCATAATAGATTCATAAGGTAATTTAATTTTATTTTTAGAAAAATGATCCATGCCCTTCCTTAATGGAAATTGGAATCTAATATTCCATTCTTTCATATCAATAATTGCACCAATCGTTCTAAGGAAAGGTCTGTCAAGAATAAATAGGACATGAAGGATTGCAATCAATATCAAGAACAATGAAATCCATGGGAAAATAATTCCTATTTGCAACAATAAGAACATCATTAATCTATGGGAAATTCTTTAGACATATCATCGAGCTCTTTATTCATGTACCCCATAAAACCTTTTTGTTCTTTAAGCTCGTTTCTGAAGAAATTATTATGCTCAAACTGCAAGGACATAAAACTTCTGACGTTGTTTTCAATTTCTTCCAACCTTCTAAGGTGAGGATCAAAACTTTTTGGTAAGGCAATCGCGGCAAACAATCCATAACACAAGCACACAAGAAGCAAGCGAAAAGAGACGAACGGAAAAGAGAAGGGGAACAGAAAAAGAGGGCGAATAAAATGACAAGGGTGAAGTGGGGGAGAGGAAAAGAGAGGCAAATGGCAAATAATGTAATGCGAGGGATAAGAGTGTATGATGGGTACTTGGTATGTCTTGACTTGATGTAGATCTCCTCGGCAACGGCGCTAGAAATGGCTTGTTGACGGGAGATCAAATCTTGACTTGACTTGGTGCGACCTCCCCGACAATGGCGCCAGAAATCCTTCTTGCTACCTCCTGAGCACTGCGTTGGTTTTCCCTTGAAGAGGAAAGGGTGATGCAGTAAAGTAGCGTAAGTATTTCCCTCAGTTTTTGAGAACCAAGGTATCAATCCAGTAGGAGACTACATGCAAGTCCCTCGTACCTATACAAACAAATAAGAACCTCGCAACCAACACGATAAAGGGGTTGTCAATCCCTTCACGGTCACTTACGAGAGTGAGATCTGATAAAGATAATAATAATAAGATAAATATTTTTGGTATTTTTATTATATAGATTGCGAAATAAAATAGATTGGAAACTTATATGATAAATGATAGATCCGGGAGCCATAGGTTTCACTAGTGGCTTCTCTCAAGATAGCATAAGTATTATGGTGGGTGAACAAATTACTGTCGAGCAATTGATAGAAAAGTGCATAATTATGAGAATATCTAGGCATGATCATGTATATAGGCATCACGTCCGCAACAAGTAGACCGAAACGATTCTGCATCTACTACTATTACTCCACACATCGACCGCTATCCAGCATGCATCTAGAGTATTAAGTTCATAAGAACAGAGTAACACATTAAGCAAGATGACATGATGTAGAGGGATAAACTCAAGCAATATGCTATAAACCCCATCTTTTTATCCTCGATGGCAACAATACAATCCGTGCCTTGCTGCCCCTGCTGTCACTGGGAAAGGACACCGCAAGATTGTACCCAAAGCTAAGCACTTCTCCCATTGCAAGAAAGATCAATCTAGTAGGCCAAACCAAATTGATTATCCGAAGAGACTTGCAAAGATAATTAAATCATACATATAACAATTCAGAGAAGAACCAAATATTGTGCATAGAAAATCTTGATCATAAACCCACAATTCATCGGATCTCGACAAACACACCGCAAAAAGAGTTACATGAATAGATCTCCAAGAAGATCGAGGAGAACTTTGTATTGAGATCCAAAGACAGAGAAGAAGCCATCTAGCTAATAACTATGGACCCGAAGGTCTCAGGTAAACTACTCACACATCATCGGAGAGGCTATGGTGTTGATGTAGAAGCCCTCCGTGATTGATTCCCCCTCCGGCGGAGCTCCAGAAAAGGACCCAAGGTGGGATCTCTTGGGTACAGAAGGTCGCGGCGGTGGAAATAGGGTTTCGTGGTGCTCCTTGATGTTTTCGGGGTATATGGATATATATAGGAGGAAGAAGTAGGTCGGTGGAGCCACGAGGGGCCCACGAGGGTGGAGGGCGCGTCCCCCTACCTCGTGGCCGCCTCATTTGTTTCTTGACGTCCACTCCAAGTCCCCTGGGTCACGTTTGTTCCAAAAATAACTCTCCCAAAGGTTTCATTCCTTTGATATTCCTTTTCTGTGAAACACTGAAATAGGCACAAAAAACAGCAATTTGCACTGGGCCTTGGGTTGGTAGGTTAGTCCCAAAAATAATATAAAAGTGCTTAGTAAAGCCCATTAAACATCCAAAACAGATAATATAATTGCATGGAACAATAAAAAATTATAGATACGTTGGAGACGTATCAATGTTCGCCCGTTAATTCTCGGTAGCGAATGTTTTCGTTCGTTAGGGTTTCATAGCGTACGTTCGTTCAATAGGTTTTTATTTTTCTTTTATTTTCGGCCAGGGACCTATCCACGAATACTTTTCTCATAGATCAGTCCCTGATCTTCAAACCCTCGCAACTTTTTGCTCGCTTGTCCAAATCCAGTGAAACCAACGCCAAAATCTTCGTCTTGTTCCCCTCTTGTTTCCGGAGTGCGAAGCGTGCTACTACGAGTCACTAGGGTTTTCAGATCATCAACAAGGCAAGTAACACTTTGATCATATACCTTATTACCCAATTTTTATGCATTAGTCTTAATCCTCAAATATTGCATGAGTAGGATCTTTTAAACATGTGGGTATTAGGAAGTAGTTGTTGAGGTAGTACCTATTGCCCTTTTATTCAAACCTTGGGAGTTCTACGTTGCGCTTATTATACTTTGCTATGCTATGCTCGTAGACGTGGTTTGGCTTGAGTGATTCATGACAGTTGTGAGTATTATTATGAATTAAGGGTTTACTTAAGGTGGCTACTTTAACACACATCTGGGTGGATTGGTTTTTGGGCACCTGGGGAAATCCAATGTTGTCCAAAGGAGATCCAGGGGTATCCGTGTGATTTTCCTATGGTTCGCCACCCAGGCTCAAAGGGATCATTATGTTATTCATGCTGGAAACTTCCGTGTGCAGCCACAAGCCATTATGGGCTCTAGCATAGTTGAGTAAGTTGTGGGAATCCTTTACATGATGGGCTAGCAAATGTACAGGGTTGTAGGTGTACCGGCCTATCTATCAGTTAAGGGGACCTCTTCGGAAAGACTGTGTCTCGGTCATCCGTTTCTCAAACATCATGCAGTGCGAGAAATTCAAGGGAGGAGATCGAGTCTTGTGGGGAAAAGTGCGCAAACCTCTGTAGAGTGTATAAACTAACAATGGTTAGCCGTGTCCCCGGTTATGGACATCTTGAGTATCTGGTGCTTGAATTACGATGTTGATGTCATCACTTTACTTAATTAACTTGTTGGGTTAATGATTATTAATTGGGATTGAGATGGGGTTACTGTAACACCCACAATGTGGCTCTATCTCCCACGTGTCGGGGCACAAGTTATAGGCATAGCCGTATGGTAGTTTTGTCGCAAGAGGGGTAATCTTCACACAATCCCATGTACTGAATAAGAAAGGGATAAAGAGTTGGCTTACAATCGCCACTTCACACAATGCATAAATAATTCATACATCATCCAAATACACTCATAGACCGACTACGGTTAAATCCAACAGAAAAGGAATATAAACCCCAAATGCTAGATCCACGATCGTCCCAACTGGGCTCCACTACTGATCATCAGGAAACTAAATGTAGTACGACCCAGATCCTCGTCGAACTCCCATTCAAGTTCGGTAGCATCACCTGCACTGGTATCCTCTGCACCTGCAACTGTTTGGAAGTATACGTGAGTCACGAGGACTCAACAATCTCACACCCGCAAGATTAAGAGTATTTAAGCTTATGGGTAGGAGAGGCTAGTGATGTGGAGCTGCAGCAAGCACTAAGCATATATGGAGGCTGACATACGCAAATAAGGGCGAGAAGAGAAGCAACGCAACGGTCGAGAAGCTAAAAGTGATCAAGAAGTGATCCTGAAACTACTTACAATCAAGCATAACACAAGACCGTGTTCACTTCCCGGACTCCACCGAAAAGAGACCATCATTGCTACACATGCGGTTGATGCATTTTAATTAAGTCAAGTGTCAAGTTCTCTACAACCGGATATTAACAAATTCCCATCTGCCACATAACCGCGGGCATGACTTTCGAAAGTTTATACCCTGCAGGGGTGTCCCAACTTAGCCCATCACAAGCTCTCATGATCAACGAAGGATATTCCTTCTCCCGGAAAGACCTGATCAGTCTCGGGATCCCGGTTACAAGACATTTCGACAATGGTAAAACAAGACGAGCAAAGCCACCCGATGTGCCGACAAATCCCGATAGGAGTCGCATGTATCTCGTTCTCAGGGAACCCGGATGGGACAAGCTACGAGTAAAACCAGCCCTCAAGTCTCCTCGAGGTGGCCCCGCAGGCTGCCCGTTTTGGACCAACACTCATAGGAGCACTGGCCCCGGGGGGGTTTAAAATAAAGATGACCCTTGAGTCTGCAGAACCCAAGGGAAAGATATAGGTGGTAGGTAGGAAAATGGTAAAACCAAGGTTGGGCCTTGCTGGAGGAGTTCTATTCAAAGCGAACTGTCAAGGGGTTCCCATAACACCCAACCGCGTAAGGAACGCAAAATCAAGGAACATAACACCGGTATGACGGAAACTAAGGCGACAAGAGTGGAACAAAACACCAGGCATAAGGCCGAGCCTTCCACCCTTTACCAAGTATATAGATACATTAACTTAAAATAAGAGATATTGTGATATCCCAACATATCCATGTTCCAACATGGAACAAACTTCAACTTCACCTGCAACTAGCAACGCTATAAGAGGGGCTGAGCAAGAGCGGTAACTTAGCCAAACAACGGTTTGCTAGGAAGGTGGGTTAGAGGCTTGACATGGCAATATGCGAGGCATGATATAACAAGTGGTAGGTAGTGCGACATAGCGATAGAACGAACAACTAGCAAAGCAAAGATAGAAGTGATATCGAGGGTATGGTCATCTTGCCTGCAATGTTCTCAGAGTTGTCGAAAGCTTGATCCTCATTAGTGTACTCAACAGGTTCCTCGGTCACGTACTCGTCTCCTGGCTCTACCCAAAGCAAGAACATAAGCAATGGAACGACAATCAATCATGGTGCAATGCACAAACAGCATGATGCAATGCATGGCATGATATGCAAGATATGATATGCAATGCATATGTGTGCTCTGGATGGGAAAGAATGATCAAAGCATCAACTTAGCAAACCAAGTATGCGCTGGAAAGATGAGATGATTTCGGTTGAAATCGAAATAAAGATCACCGGAAACGGATGCACGGTTTGCAAATGGCAAGCAAAACAAGAATGAAGCAAATCTGCGATTAACAGCATGATGCCACTTAGAATGCAACGAGAAACTAAGCTACTACACTCCAACATGGCAAAAAAGCATATGGCAGTGATGTACAAGAGATGCTTGACAAAACATGAACACTGAGCTATGGCTAAATTACACTAAAATAGGTTCAAATAAGCATGGCAAAAGTGCAAAAGATAACAGCTTCACAGACTTTGTGAAAATACTAACATGTCAAAAACATCATTAGGAAGCAATGTTTAGAGCAAGCAAACAACATGCTACAGGAACATATCATAGTAAACAAAGGCATCACATGATTCTACTAAATGCATAGAAAAAAAGTCCTTTAATGAACGTGAGCCAAAAAGGCACAGAAGATATGATGGCACCCATGTAAACATAGCAAGTTTTATAAAGAGATTCAGACTTAGAATAAAAACAAAGCTTGCTATAAACAGATTCATGATAGCAACTTCATAGCAAGATGCCACTCACCGCAAAGCATTAAATGACAAAATAAGCATACCAATAGAAAGATGATATGTTTGTTAAGCTAACGATGGAAAGAGCAAGTTCATATGGTACATGCATCACTAGCAACAACCATGGCAATTTTGTTTAACATGTTAACAATCTGCTAGGAATAATTTATAGCAAAAGTAGAGCAAGCAAACGACATGCTAGAGCACTCCGTAATTGCCACCAGGGGCATGAATGGATAGAGCATAACCACATGTTGAAAACATCCTTACTGAAGTATCTCAAAATAAGCATGGATCTCAATGTAGCATCAAGTTTACATGGCATCAAAATAACAGCAGGGAAAAGACTTAGCAAAAACCTAAGTGCCTGAAAACAGCAACATCACGGAGCATAGTTTGCATGCTTGTGCTAGTCACCACATAGATCACAAAAATACAATACTTGCACCTCTGTAAAGATGGCATGATGTATCTCAAAACGTATGAGGACCTCATGCTCATAGAGTGCACACATCAAATGCAACAAAAATGACAAAACACCATGATCTGATAAGTATCAGCAGTTAACATTTTATAGCACTCTTGCAACAATGAAAATGGCATCATAATTGATAGTAACATTCATGAAAATGCTGCTAGCATCAAGAGATCAACGAGACGAACATTTTGACATATCATATGCATGATTTGGAGCCACGGTCACCGAGATATGATGCGATGAAGGAGGCATAAAAATGTTAGAGACTTAGTGGAAATTCGGGGTCAACCTTATCCGAATATGGATCTAGGGTTTGGCGCAGATGATGAGGACGGTCGGAGCGGATCTCGCCGGAACTTGCGGGGGCGGCGACCAGAGCTCGAAGGCGAGGAGGACGGCGAGGAGGTCCGGCGAGATTGCGGCGAACGGCGACCGGAGGAGGCGGCGGGGACGGGAGATGGCGGAGGAAGAGGAGCTAGGCGGCGGCTCGGTGAGAGGGCGGCGGCCGGAGGCGAGGCGCGGCGCGGCGGCCAGACGGGCGCGGGGCGGCGGTGCTCGGGCGGCGGGGATGGCCGGGCGACGCGGGTGCGCGCGGGCGCGGGGCGGCGGCGGACGGGCCCGGTGATGGGCGGTGGTGGCGCGCCACATAGCGAAAGGCGATTGGCGCGGGGCGGCGGCGAGTTCATCCGGCGAGGGGCGGACGTGTCCGGTGGCGGCGGGGAATGAATTTCTAGGGTTTGGACCCGGATTTTGGGGGAGATGCGCATATTTATAGGTAGAGGGAGGTAGGAATGTCCAAATGAGGTGCGGTTTTCGCCCACACGATCATGATCCAATGGCGGTGAACATGGAGATGGTTTAGATGGGTTATTGGGCTGTTTTGGAGGGGTGTTGGGCTGCAACACAAAAGAGACTTTTCCGGTTACCCGGTTAACCGTTGGGGCATCAAACAACCTCCAAATGGAACGAAATTTGGCAGGAGGTCTACCGGTGGTGTACCAGGCCACTTGACAAATCTCAGCCCATTCTAAGAACATTTTTCTCCCACTCACGAAAAGAGACAAGAGGGGTGCGCCGGGTGCATGTGGGAGTGTCGAATTGCGAAACGGACAACGGGGAAAATGTTCGGACGCATGAGACGAACACAAATGCAAATGCGATGCACATGATGACATGATATGAAATGCATGACATGAACAAAATGCAAAACGAAGACAAAACCCAACCACGAATGGAATCTCATAACATAAAGCCGAAAATGGCAAGAGTCGGAGTTATAAATATGGCAAGTTACATCCGGGGTGTTACAGTTACCATTCTCAATGTTTTCAACAAACTTTGTAGTTAAATAAAATATATTCCTTTGTTGTAGGGAAAAACTGGCTTTTCGCAAAATGATAACCATAGAGCCTCCACCAGCCATATATGCATATAGTTATAGTTGTTACTTGTTCTTTGCTCTATAGTGTTATCTTGCCAGCATATTCCATGTGCTGACCTACACAGGCTGCAACGTATTATGTTGCGGATTTTTCACATGAAGAGTAAGGTGTGCTAGGTCGTTGTCGTGCACTCAGCTATGCCGTTGGAGTTGATGGACTCATTTACCTTCGAACCTTCCGCTGTTATCTTAATTAGATGGCCCTCGCCATATTATTGTGATGAGTTCTCTTTTGATACATTCGATGTAATAAGTGTGTGGTTTAACTATGTTATAAACCCTCAAGTACTGTGGTTGTCAGCATTACCGATCCAGGGATGACACTTATACACAGAGATTTGACTGTTTGAGAACAGATCGCTAAACAGTGTCAGTTCCTGTTCTCTACATGTTTTTTGTATCGCAGAGTATCCATATCAAATGAAGTCCAAATGCAATAAAATTTCACAGAGAATTATTTTGGAATATATGTGATTTTTGGGAGTTGGAATCACCGCAAACGGAGGCCCATGGTGGGCACAACCCACCAGGGTGCGGCAGAGGAGTCAGGCGTGCCGTGGTGGGTTGTTCTCACCTCATACGTCGGTTGGGGCTCTACTTTGGGCGCATGGAAGCTTATATCCGGAAAAATCGTGTTAAAATCTTAGCGCAATCACAGTTACGGATCTTCGGGAATATAAGAAACAGTTTTCGGCCAGATTTGGAGAACGTGAAATAGAAGAGAACAGAGAGGGAGATCCAATTTCGGAGGGGCTCCCGCCCCTCCCCCGCCATGGAGACCAAGGACTAGAGGGGGAACTCTCCTCCCCATCTAAGGAAGGCCAAGGATGAATAAGAAGTAGGGGGGCTCTCTCCCCCTCGCTTCCGGTGGCGCCGGAGTGCCACTGGGGCAACGATCGGGACGGCGATCTACATCAACAATCTTGCTACCGTCAACACCAACTTTCTCCTCCTCTATGCAGCGGTGTAACACCTCTTCCCCCACTGTAATCTCTACTTAAACATGGTGCTCAACTCCATATATTGTTTCCCAATGATCTATGGTTATCCTATGATGTTTGAGTAGATCTGTTTTGTCCTGTGGGTTAATCGTGATCTTGGTTGGTATGATTGTATATTTTATTTATGGTGTTGTCCTACAGTGCCCTCCGTTCTCACGCAAACGTGAGGGGCCCCCACTGTAGGGTGTTGCAATATGTTCATGATTTGCTTATGGTGGGTTGCGAGAGTGACAGAAACTTAAACCCGAGTAGGTGGGTTATGGCATATGGGAGTAAAGAGGACTTGATTCTTAATGCTATGGTTGGGTTTCACGACCTTAATGATCTTTAGTAGTTGCGGATGCTTGCTAGAGTTCCAATCATAAGTGCATATGATCCAAGTAGAGAAAGTATGTTACCTCATGCCTCTCCCTCATATAAAATTACAAGAATGATTACCGGTACTTGTTATCGATTGCCTAGGGACAAATAACTTTCTTGTTGACAAAAACCCTTTTACTAAACACCTAACTTTTATTATCTTGCAAAGTACTTCTAGTTTTATTATTGCAAAGTAGTTCTAGCATCACACCTACAAATTAGTTTCATACTTGTTTCTGATAAAGCAAACGTCAAGTGTGCGTAGAGTTGTATCGGTGGTCGATAGAACTTGAGGGAATATTTGTTCTGCCTTTAGCTCCTCGTTGGGTTTGACACTCTTATTTATCGAAAAGGGCTACAAACGATCCCCTATACTTGTGGGTTATCAACATCTTCTAGTTAAACACAATTTGCCTATTGAAACTCTAGGAGGTCCTCCTCCACCTAATGGTGATCCTGTGTTTGAATTAAAACATTTGCCACACACTTTGAAATACGCTTATCTTGATGAAAAGAAGATATATCATGTTATTATTAGTGCTAAACTTTCAGAACATGAAGAAGAAAAATACTGAAAGTGTAAGGAAGCACCAAGCTGCTATTGGATATACTCTTGATGATTTAAAGGGCATTAGACCCACTCTATGTCAGCACAAAATCAATATGGAACCTGATGCTAAACCCGTTGTTGATCACCAACGTTGGTTAAATCCGAAGATGAAGGAAGTGTTAAGAACAGAAATCTTAAAGCTTGTGGAAGTACGTATAATCATCCTATAGCTGATAGTAGATGGGTAAGTCAGGTTCATTGTATACCTAAGAAAGGAGGTATAACTGTTGTTCCTAATGATAAGAATGAACTTATTCCACAAAGAATTGTTAGAGGCTATAGAATGGTAATTGACTTTAGAAAATTAAACAAAGCAACTAGAAAAGATCATTACCCTCTACCTTTTATTGATCAAATGCTTGAAAGATTATCTAAGGACACACACTTTTGCTTCCTTGATGGATATTCTGGTTTTTCACAAATACCTATTTCTCAACCTGATCAAGAAAATACCACTTTTACTTGTCCCTTTGGAACCTATGCTTATAGACATATGCCTTTCGGTTTATGTAATGCACTTTCTACCTTTCAAAGATGGATGACTGCTATATTCTCTGACTTCTGCGAAAAGATTGTTGAGGTTTTCATGGATGGTTTCTCTGTTTATGATAAGTCTTTTGATGATTATTTAATCAATCTTGATCAAGTTTTGCAGAGATGTGAACAAATAAATGTCTTGAATTGGGAGAAGTGCCACTTTATGGTTAATGAAGGCATTGTCTTGGGTCATAAAATTTCTGAAAGAGGTATTGAAGTGGACCAAGCTAAGGTTGATGCAATTGAGAAAATGCCATATCCTAAAGATATAAAAGGTATTCGTAGTTTCTTAGGTCATGCTGGTTTCTATAGGAGATTTGTCAAAGAGTTTTCTAAAATTTCTAGGCATCTTACAAATCTTTTGCAAAAGGATATCCCTTTTGTTTTTGATGATGATTGTTCGGAAGCCTTTGAAACACTCAAGAAAGCCTTAATTTCTATACCTATTGCTCAACCACCTGATTGGAACTTGCCTTTTGAAATTATGTGTGATGCTAGTGATTATGCTGTTGGTGCTATTTTAGGACAAAGAGTTGATAAGAAACTAAATGTTATTCATTATGCTAGTAAAACTCTAGACAATGCTCAAAGATATTATGCTACTACTGAAAAAGAATTCTTAGCAGTTGTGTTTGCTTGTGATAAATTTAGAGCTTATATTGTTGATTCCAAAGTAACTGTTCACACAGACCATGGTGCTATTAAATATTTGATGGAAAAGGAAGATGCTAAATCTAGACTCATTCGATGGGTTCTCTTGTTACAAGAATTTGATTTACATATCATTGATAGAAAAGGAACTAAGAACCTAGTAGCTGATAATTTGTCTAGGCTTGAAAATTTGCCAGATGACCCACTACCTATTGATGATATTTTTCCTGATGAGCAGTTAGTTACAATAAATGTTGCTCATAATACTCCTTGGTATGCTTCTTATGCTAATTACGTTGTTGCTAAATATTTACCACCTAGCTTTACATACCAACAAAAGAAAAAATCTTCTATGATTTAAGACATTACTTCTGGGATGGCCCACATCTTTATAAAGAGGGAGTTGATGGTATTATTAGACGTTGTGTACCTAAGCATGAACAGGGACAAATCCTATGGAAATGTCACTCTGAAGCTTATGGAGGACATCATGCTGCAGATAGAACTGCTCACAAGGTATTGCAATCTGGATTTTATTGGCATACTCTCTTCAAGGATGTCCGTAAGTTCGTCTTATCTTGTGATGAATGCCAAAGAATAGGTAATATTGGTAAGTGTCAAGAAATGCCTATGAATTATTCACTTGTTGTTGAACCATTTGATATTTGGGGATTTGATTATATGGGACCTTTTCCTTCCTCTAATGGGTATACACATATCTTGGTTGCTGTTGATTATGTTACTAAATGGGTAGAAGCTATTCCAACCAGTAGTGCTGATCACAACACCTCTATTAAAATGCTTAAGGAAGTTATTTTCCCAAGGTTTGGAGTCCCTAGATATTTAATGACTGATGGTGGTTCATACTTTATTCATGGTGCTTTCCGCAAAATGCTTGCCAAGTATGACGATGTTAACCATAGAATTGCATCACCCTATCATCCTTAGTCTAGTGGTCAAGTTAAACTTAGCAATAGAGAAATAAAATTAATTTTGCAAAAGACTGTTAATAGGTCCAGGAAGAATTGGTATAAGAAATTAGATGATGCACTTTGGGCTTATAGAACAACGTATAAAAATCCTATGGGTATGTCTCCATATAAAATGGTTTATGGAAAAGCTTGGCATTTGCCTCTTGAGTTAGAACACAAAGCATATTGGGCAATCAAAGAACTCAATTATGATTTCAAACTTGCCGGTGAAAAGAGGTTATTTGATATCAGCTCTTTAGATGAATGGAGAACCCAAGCTTATGAAAATGCAAAATTATTCAAAGAAAAAGTAAAAAGATGGCATGACAAAAGAATCCAAAAGCGTGAGTTTAAAGTCGGAGAATATGTTCTTTTGCACAACTCTCGTTTCAGATTCTTTGCAGGAAAACTCCTCTCAAAATGGGAAGGCCCCTATGTTATCGAGGAGGTTTACCAGTCTGGAGCCATCAAAATAAATAACTCCGAAGGTACTAACCCGAAGGTTGTCAATTGGCAACGAATAAAGCATTATATCTTAGGTACGCCCATTAATGTTGAAAGTAATGTTATCCAAACTTTGACACCGGAAGAACACATAAAAGAGTCCTTCCGGAACACTCCAGAATCATGAAAATAAGGAGGTACGTGATACTGTAAGTAAACAGACTCCGAAAAATCCGCAAAAATATTTTTTATCGGTTTTGGAATATTTAAAAAACTTGGAAATAAAGAAACTTCCAGGAAGCGTCCCCTGGTGTCAAAGGAGATAAGGGCAAGAAAGCTACCTTAGATCCATCCCCGGTGGCAGCACACGCACTACTAGCCGAGGAGGAGGAAGAGGATATCCTTAAGCCCTACCTTACTCACCTTACTCCTGCAGAGAATGAAGCTTTTCACGTCATTGAAATAGTTCGCATACAGAATAAATACCTTACTCGCGAAAATATTCTGCATCAAGTGCATATCATGCATCTCCGGAGCGTCATCCGTCGATTGGAGAATCTTTTGATCCTTAAGGATAGAATCGCTTCATCCTCACCATCATCTTCTTCACCACCAAAAGAGAACTAAGTATCGGGTATGGGCACTCCCCTTGGCTTCCGCCAAGCTTGGGGGAGGTGCCCTGGTATCGTATCACCCCACTATCCTTTTTGCCTTTACTTATTTAAGTTCAATCATTTGCTTTAGATGAATAAAAGTTTAGTTCGATCCTTTCTTCTTTGAGAGTTTGCTTAGTGATCTATCCTTGTAATCGTGCGCAATTTATATAATAAAGTTAGTTTGAGTTTTTTCTTTCTTTACTTTCTTGTTGGAAATTAAAGAAACGAAATAAGAAAGAAAAGGAGAAAGGAAATAAATAAAAGAAAGGAAAGAAATAAAGGAAATATCATGAGCTAATCCTATGGTAGGTGATGACACCACAAAAGAAAGTATAAGTAGAAATTTTTATTAGAGATTGACAAACATAGCATTAATCAATGATGCAACACATGAAAGAATTAATAAGGGAAGAGAAGATGCACATATAAATATACTATCCTACAAATCTTTTGTGATTGTGATCCCTCATCAAGATATTATATGCCAAAATTGTTGACGTTGGACAAGGAAGACAACTTAATGGTTTATGTTTGTTTATATTCACATAGAAGTCATATTGTCATAGATCCTTCAATATGTGGTGCTTTCCCCCTATCTTTGCTAGCCAAAAATTCCGCACTAAGTAGAGATACTACTTGTGCATCCAAAAGCCCCTAAGCCCAAATCTTATTTTCAAGTGCCCACCATGCCTACCTAGGGATTGAGCAATATCCCTCAAGTAAGTTGTCATCGGTGAAAAAAGGCAATAAAAATTGCTTCTAAAAGTGTGAGATCATTTAGTGTAAGAGAAAATTGAGCGTTGCACGGACCTGTGATTGTGAAGAATAAAAGCGACAGACTGCATAATAAAGGTCGCTATCACAAGGGGCAATGCAACGTGACATTCTTTTGCATTAAGGGGTTAAGCATACAAACAAATAAGCGCATGGAAACCTCTGCTTCCCTCTGCGAAGGGCCTATCGTTTACTTTTATGTATTTACTTTTATGCAAAGAGTCAAAGTTTTCCTTCTATTCCTTTTTATTTTTCTCCTTTGGCAAGCATCATGTGGTGAGGAAAGATCTAGGCACACATGTCCAGTTGAGTATAGACAGCATGCGTTATTATTGTTGACATCACCCTTGAGGTGAATACGATGGGAGGCGAAACTATAAGCCCCTATCTTTCTATGTGTCCGGTTGAAACGTTTTGCTCATGTGTACACGGTGAGTGTTAGCAATCATAGAAGACTATATGATGGTTGAGTATGTGGACTTGCCTAAAGGCTCTGATACGTGACCCTTCCTAAAAAGATGATGAATTGTAGTTGCAAAGTTGACTGAGAACATAATTTGTTGGTTTTTAATAAAGTTTTTGCTTCATACTTCGATTGTGTGATGAATTGTCACTTATCCATGAGAAGTATATGATAAAAGTTCTATGATAAAAGTCTTATGTTTAATTTTATTGCTGTTATAATAATCAACATGATGCTTCTATGTCCGTATTTTGTTTTTATCGACACCTCTCTCTCAAAGCATGTGGACATGTTTTTCGATTTCGGTTTTCGCTTGAGGACAAACGAGGTCTAAGCTTGGGGGAGTTGATACGTCCATTTTGCATCATGTTTTCTTACTATTATTTATAATGTTTTTATCCATAATAATGCTTTTTGGAGTAATTCTAATGCCTTTTCTCTCATAATATGCAAGGTATACACAAAGAGGGAGAATTCCGGCAGCTGGAAATCTGGACCAGAAAAAACTACGTCAGGCTACCTATTCTGCACAACTCCAAATGAGCTGAAACTTCACGAGGATTTTTTTATGGAATATTTAAGAATTATTGGATCAAATAACTACTAGAGAGGGCCCACCAGGCGGGCACAACCCACCTGGGCGCGCTAGGGAGCCCAGGCACGCCCTAGTGGGTTGTGCTCACCCAGGGCCACCTCCGGTGCCCATCTTCTGGTATATAGGTCATTTTGACCTAGAAAAATGAGGAGATGACTTTCGGGACAGAGCGCCACCGCCTTGACGCGGAACTAGGGCAGGAGCACGTTTGCCCTCCGGCGGAGCGATTCCGCCGGGGGAACTTCCCTCTCGGAGGGGGAAATCGTCGTCATCATCATCACCAAAAACTCTCCCATCTTGCAGAGGAAATGTCCATCAACATCTTCAATAGCACCATCTCATCTCAAACACTAGTTCATCTCTTGTGTTCAATCTTGTTACCGGAACTATAGATTGGTGCATGTGGGTGACTAGTAGTGTTCATTACATCTTGTAGTTGATTACTATATGGTTTATTTGGTGGAAGATTATATATTCAGATCCAATATGCTATTTAATACTCCTCTGATCATGAGCATGTTTATCATTTGTGAGTAGTTACTTTTGTTCTTGAGGTCATGGGAGAAATCATGTTGAAAGTAATCATGTGAACTTGATATGTGTTCAATATTTTGATAGTATGTATGTTGTGATTCCCTTAGTGGTGTCATGTGAACATCGACTACATGACACTTCACCCTATTTGTGCCGAAGGGAATGCATTGTGGAGTTGCAATTATATGATGGGTTGCGAGAGTGACAGAAGCGTAAACCCCAGTTTATGTGCTATTCTGTAAGGGACCGATTGGATCCAAAAGTTTAATGTTATGGTTAGAATTTATTCTTAATACTTTTCTCATAGTTGCGGATGATTGCGGGAGGGTTAATCATAAGTAGGAGGTTTGTTCAAGTAAGAAGATCACCTAAGCACCGGTCCACCCACATATCAAATTATCAAAGTAGCGAACACAAACCGAACCAACATGATGAAAGTGACTAGATGAAATTCCCGTGTACCCTCGAGAACACTTTGCTTATCATAAGAGACTGTTTTAGCCTATCCTTTGCCTCAAAAGGATTGGGCTACCTTGCTGCACTTTTGCTACTACTATCGTTACTTGCTCGTTACAAATTATCTTACTATCAAACTACTCTACTGCTTACAATTTCAGCAATAGCAGACATTACCTTGCTGAAAACCACTTGTCATTTCCTTCTGCTCCTCATTGGGTTCGACACTCTTACTTATTGAAAAGAGCTACAATTGATCCCCTGTACTTGTGGGTCATCACTCAGCCATTGGTTCTATAAAGTATGCCATGCTGTGTACCAAACATGTTGTGTACCTTGCCATGAGTTTGGCAAGGGGGTACAATAGTGATCCAGGACTAGATCACTGTACAATGGTCAAAATTATCCTTAGTTACCTTAAAGAGAACTAAGGAAATATTTCTCGGTTATGGAGGTGATAAAGAGTTCATCGTAAAGAGTTACGTCGATGGCTCGATGAAGCTTTGACACTAATATAGATGACTCTATGTCTCAATCTAGATACATATTTAATGTGGGAGCAATTAGCTAGAGTAGCTCCATGCAGAGTATTATAGACATAGAAATTTGCAAAATACATACGGATCTGAATGTGGCAGACCCGTTGACTAAACTTCTCTCACAAGCAAAACATGATCACTCTTTGGGTGTTAATCACATAGCGATGTGAACTAGATTATTGACTCTAGTAAACCCTTTGGGTGTTGGTCACATGGCGATGTGAACTATGGGTATTAATCACATGAAGATGTGAACTATTGGTGTTAAATCACATGGCGATGTGAACTAGATTATTGACTCTAGTGCAAGTGGGAGACTGAAGGAAATATGCCCTAGAGGCAATAATAAAGTTGTTATTTTATATTTCCTTATATATCATGATAAATGTTTATTATTCATGCTAGAACTGTATTAACCAGAAACTTGATACATGTGTGGATACATAGAAAAACACTGTGTCCCTGGTAAGCCTCTACTAGGCTAGCTCGTTAATCAAAGATGGTTAAGTTTCCTAACCATATGCATGTGTTGTCTTTTGATGAAGGGGATCATATCATTAGGAGAATGATGTGATAGACAAGACCCATCCGTTAGCTTAGCATATTGATCATTCAGTTTTATTGCTATTGTTTTCTTCATGTCATAGACATATTCCTTTGACTATGAGATTATGCAACTCCCGGATACCGGAGGAATACCTTGTGTCCTATCAAACGTCACAACGTAATTGGGTGATTATAAGATGCTCTACAGGTATCTCCGAAGGTGTTTGTTGGGTTGGCATAAATCAAGATTAGGATTTGTCACTCCGAGTATCGAAGAGGTATCTCTGGGCCCTCTCGATAATGCACATCATAATAAGCCTTGCAAGTAATGTGACTAATTAGTTAGTTACGGGATGATGTATTATGGAATGAGTAAAGAGACTTGCCGGTAACGATATTGAACTAGGTATGAAGATACCGACGATCGAATCTCGGGCAAGTAACATACCGATGACAAAGGGAATAACGTATGTTGTCAATACGGTACGACCGATAAAGATCTTCGTTGAATATGTGGGAACCAATATGAGCATCCAGGTTCAGCTATTTGTTATTGACTGGAGAGGTGTCTCGGTGAAAGTGCAAGTAATCCCTGGGTGGTTTTGGTAATTCTTAACAACATATAGCTCATTGAACTAATACTCTTTCAAGATGATCATTTCAGAAAGTTCAATGATTGGAATGGCATGGACAAGAGATGTGGACCCCTCAAAATGCTAAGGACACATATTGGCTCAAGGTCAAGACTCTACAGTTTCATTTTAGTGATCCAAGATCACATTGAGTCCATAGGAAAAGCCAATACTATTAAAAGGGGATGAGGTGTTGCTTAATGGCTTGCTTGCTCAAAATGCTTAGTGATATGCTCCAAAAGACCTCAACCACTTTCTCATATCCACATATGTCCCAAACCAAAAGTTAAACTCAGCCCCACCAATTTGATCTATTCGGCGCCACCGAGTTCATTTGACATAGCCATAGCCAGAAACCCTAATTAGTTCAGTCTCACCGATCGGGATCTCGGTCTCACCGAGATGAGATTGCAAACTCCCTATTTCCCTTCATAAAGTTTCAGTCTAACCAAGATGAGCGATTGGTCCCATAGAGTTCACAATGCAAACTCTGTGTTTCCTTTTCGTAACATTTCGGTCTCACCGAAATGAGCGATCGGTCCCACCGAGTTTGCCTGACCAACTCTCTATTTGCCTATTACAGAAATCGGTCTCATCGAGTTCTTGTGATCGGTCTCATCGAGATTATGTTATGCCCTAACCCTAATGAAATTGGTCACACCAAGTTGACATGTCAGTCCCACCGAAAATCCTAACGTTCACATTTTGAACTAAATCGGTCTGACCGAGTTAACTATTCGGTTCGACCGAGTTTGGTAAATTGTGTGTAACGGTTAGATTTCGTGTGGAGGCTATATATACCCCTCCAACCATCCTCCATTCGTGGGAGAGAGCTATCAGAACGTGCCTACACTTCCAACATTCATTTTTTGAGAGAGAACCACCTACTCATGTGTTGAGACCAAGACATTCCAATCCAACCACATGAATCTTGATCTCTAGCCTTCCCCAAGTTGCTTTCCACTCAAACAATCTTTCCACCAAATCCAAATCTGTGTGAGAGAGTTGAGTGTTGGGGAGACTATCATTTGAAGCACAAGAGAAAGGAGTTCATCATTAGCACACCATCTATTACCTTTTGGAGAGTGGTGTCTCCTAGATTGGCTAGGTGTCACTTGGGAGCCTCCGTCAAGATTGTGGAGTTGAACCAAGGAGTTTGTAAGGGCAAGGAGATCACCTGCTTCATGAAGATCTACCCGAGTGAGGCAAGTCCTTCATGGGCGATGGCCATGGTGGGATAGACAATGTTGCTTCTTTGTGGACCCTTCGTGGGTGGAGCCCTCCGTGGACTCGCGCAACCATTACCCTTCATGGGTTGAAGTCTCCATCAACATGGATGTACGATAGCACCACCTATCGGAACCACGCCAAAAATCTTCGTGTCTACATTGTGTTTTCTCCCTCCAAAATCCTCCCCTTTACCTTCATATGCAATGATTTACATTCTGCTGCTATACTCTTAGATTTGCATGTGTAGGTTGATTGCTTGACTTGTGATAAGTTGCTAAAATCTGCCAAGACTCAAAATTGGGAAAAGGCTAAATATTTATTTGGTCAAGTAGTATAATCACCCCCCTCTAGACATACTTTCGATCCTACACTCGGTCATGTCTACATAGTTCTCGAACCCGTAGGGTCCGCACGCTTAACGTTCGATGACGATTTTGTATTATATCAGTTATGTGATTTGCTGACCGAATGTTGTTCGGAGTCCTTGATGAGATCACGGACATGATGAGGAGTCTCGAAATGGTCAAGAGGTAAAGATTCATATATTGGACGATGATATTCAGACACCGGTAGTGTTCCTGGGGTACCGGGTACATATCGGGTCACCGGAAGGGGTTCCGGGCATCCCCCCGGCAACTACATGGGCCTAATGGGCCAAGAAGGGGACAGACCAGCCCCTAGGGGGCTGGTGCGCCCCATGTAGGCCAAAATAAGGGGGAAGGAAAGAGGGGAGGAGAGAAAGGAAGGGGAGCAAGTCGGCCTCCCCCTTCCTTCTCTGCCCCCTCCTCCTTCCTTTCCCCTCCAGATGAATATGGAAGGGGGAGACCAAATTGGGAGGCGCCCACGTAGGATTCCTCCTACTTGGGGCGCCCCCTTGGCTGCCTCTCCTCCCCTCCAACCTATATATATGAGGGGGGCACTGCTAGACCAAACATCAACAGTTTTAGTCGTGTGCGGCGCCCCCCTCGACAGTTTACGCCTCCGGTCATATTAACGTAGTGCTTAGGCGAAGCCCTGCGCGGATCATGATAGAGGTGAAGGTGTCCCGTCTTTCGATGACATGGTGATTATCGTTTCGAAGGAGTAGACTTTGATGACCCAACTATGTACGTGTGAGGACGTCACGCCTTAGCAATCGCTAAACCAACTCCGAGAGGTTATTGACCACGCCGGAGCATGATCAACCTGACCACGATTGTCTATTTCATGCAAGCAAATGAAGAAGAAGCAAGAAACTAAGATTGCAATCTGGATATTGCGAATATAAGATGAAAGCTTTATTGATCAAGGTGGGGTTATGTGACGCCTTGGTCTGGTCATTGAACACAAACGAAGTACGTGAAGTTGCAGCTATGGCGATCTTTTAATCTAAACAAAACCCAAAGTCTAAACGACGCCCTAATGGCTGTATATATGGAGGAAGAGGGGGGAATTTCCTGGCCCTTGGAGAAGGGGTCTGAAACCACCCTATTTCTTGTTTCCCCACACATACAGACTATAAAAATAGCCTATACTTATGTATTTCGAAATTACATGGTCCTGGCCCAATAATAAGGTGACACAGCACCTATTATAGCCTCTGACAAAATTTGTGAAGTGGCATCTTGTATATTTCATCAAAGACTTCATGTACTCATTACGGTGGCTTCAAAGTCCTGAAATCATAACTTGAAACTCCGTTCTTGTTTCCCTTGCGCATGCCATCATCTACATGCTGGTTCTTGCTCCAATGTTCATCCTTCTCCAAGCTAGGCCCTTCATTTGTAAGCAAAACAAATGTATCCAATTTTGGCAGGATCATATTCTCACGAACATTAGAATCATTACCAAGAAACGAAAGTACCTGGTAATTTAATTGGCGTGCATGAGCTCTAGTAATTGGTCCAGTATGTATAGTAGCAGGGACTGTGGGTGTAACAATGGTATTGATGTCTTCATCATCATCCCCTTCTTGAAATGAAGTCGTCCTTGACGGAAGTTCATCTTCCTCACCCTAATAAGGCTTCAAATCTGCAATGTTAAAAGTGGGACTAAACACAAAAATCTACTGGTGTCGTGGTTCTAAGTCTGACAGTAAAGTAGGGGGCTAGGAATGTAGAGGCAAGATCCTAGCTATGGTGAGATTGTGCACACAAGATGTACGAGTTCAGGCCCTTCGTGGTGGAAGTAATAGCCCTACGTCTCGGTGCCCGGAGGCTCGGTCGATTGGATTATGCGTGAAGTTACAGGGGGTGCGAACCCTTGTGCTAGAGGAGGGGGTGGCTTATATAGAGTGCGCCGGACCCCTCCAGCCCTCAGTTACATAGGGTTTAAGGTACATAAAGATGGGGCGTTACTGATAACGCCAGCAGTAAAGATACATGAATGACTATTAAGTCTATAGGGTAACGCTTGACCGTTGCCATACAAAGTGACTTTAGATCTTCTATCCGTCGAGTGAGTACTGCCTGGTTGAGTGAACTTGAATCTTCCGAGTGGAATGTTTATGGTCGAGTTAATGATGGTATCCCTCGAATGCTTCTGACTTTAGGTCAATGAGGGTGTCTAGGTCAGGCCTATGACCCTACCCTAGGTACATGTCATCGTCATTAGCCCACGAATGGTTCAGGGTTTGAGTGGAAAAAGGAGTGGAAGTTGGTTCCAACTTTGTTACACGCTGTGGAAGTGTTTTCCTTAGACTGATGAGTCATGCGACAACTTTGACTTCATTTTGAGTCGCCTTGATCCATTCTAAAGTAGTCGAGTGAACTTTTGCTGATAAGCTTCGAGTGTTGATATGGAAGAAATCTTCAGTCTGACAGGTTGCTCTACTGCTCCCGGATCTTGCGGGATTTGAAATTTTGGGAAGCGCGCGGGGCGGAGGAGGCCGCAGTAATCGGGATGGATTAGGCAGGGGCGCCTCGATCACCACGCCACCTTTTCCGCCACGTATCGAGCGAGCGACAATTGCGGGATTTGACATGATTGCCCAGGACCAGTCGTCAGTCACTCGGAAATGACTCCATATAAGGCGTTGGGTTGGGGAATTTTGCACAGTGCACGCCAATTTCTCCTTCTTCCTCCTCTACTTCTCCACCGCTACCGCTTCTGCTCTCGACACCGCCTCCCGCCCGTGCGCCTCTTGCTGCGATGGCGAAGGACAAGACGGCGGCGCTGGAGCGTGCAAAGAAGGGGGCGGCGAAGGGGAAGGGCAAGAAGACCAACAGGAGCGGGTAGTCGTTGAGATCCGCCTTGCCACACGGCTGGGTTCAGGGCGACTGGATCCAGTCCATAATTGAGCTGGATGACTTGCAAGATCTGGCCGAGAACAGGCTGATTGAGCATTGTTCCTGGAGGCTCAGGGGGATGAAACTGAGCCGCAGCCTCAGGAGGGTGAGTGTGTCTTACTCGCCACTCACATCGACCATGGTTTTTCTTTGCCCCCACATCCCTTTTTCCGTGCATTCATGAACTTCTTCGGAGCTCAACTCCACCATTTCTCTCCCAACACTATCGCGTACCTCGCTGCCTATGTCTCCCTGTGTGAGAATTTCCTGGGCTGCCGACCGCACCGGGGTCTGTTTAAGCAATCTTCACATGTCGCTCGCAGACTGTGAAAAAAGCTAGCCCGAGTGACGAGAAAACCCAGGTGATCCAGATGTGTGGGGGCTTAGGTATCCAGATGAGGGGGAAGAGAGTTTTTCCCGTGATGACTCTCCCTGACTCGGTTAGCGGGTGGCAGTCGACTTGGTTTTATTGCAAAGACAAGTCGACCCCTGGTCATTCGACTGGTCTCCCTCCCTTTTCCTTGGAGCGAGTCCAGAAACCTACTTCCTTGAGAGTGACTCCAGCAGAGAAGGTGGAGGTGACCATGTTGATGGGGCGAGTAGTTCAGCGGATCCATGAGGGTGTGACTGGTATGGATCTGCTCGAGGTATTCCTCAGTCGACGTATACAGCCCCTCCAGGCTCGTGATCACTCCATGTGAATGTACTCAGGGATTGAAGATTCCACTCAGATCCACCCGGAGGACGTTGATGAGAAGATGGCGGCGCAGTGGATGCAAGGCATCACAGGAAACAAGGATAACCCCAGGGGGTCCCGAAGAGTTTTATCATTCGACACCAACAACCAACCAGACCAGGTCTATTCTTTACTTCCGAGTGTTTTTCATTCTGACTTGTAGTTGTTTATTGAGTCGACCATCCTTTGGTCACCTCTTTTGCTTCGCAGATTTATATGGAGACGTACTCAGTGCCAAACGGGGAGCAAGAGCAGTACCAGGAAGGAGAAGAAAGTGGAGGCGAAAGCATGGATTGACAGTCTGATGGAGGAGAAGAGAAGGAGGAAAGCGAGGACTCGAGCAGTGGTGAAGAAGTCGAGTCACCACCTCGCAACGAAAAGCGTTCCAAGCATAAGCACGACCCAGCAAGTATCCATGGAAAAGTAGCTAAGCCGACCGGACAGACTTCCAAGCGCACTCCAACCTCTTCCCCTGTGCCAACTGAGAAGGCTCCAAAGCAGCCCAAAGTTGCAGCACCGAAGTCTCGGAAGACCCTGCCCAAGATCAAGATCAATGTCCCCGTCGCTTCTGCGTAAGTGTCTTGTCCTCAGTTTTTGATCAAGGACTTGTGATGTCGACTCTCTTCCTCACTTGACCGAGTGAATCTTGAAACTTGCAGAGCTGCTACTTCTAGGACTTCTGCTTACATGGATGATGACGAGGATGTGGAAGACGCGGTCACTTCTAACCCGGGTATGACTTTTGCAAACTTGTCTTTGCTTTCTCAGCCATTTTGTTGATCAACTGAATTCTGGCAGTTAATTCTTTTTGTAGCTCCTCCCAGACGATGACGAGGATCTGTCGCTGAGGCCCATGGGAGGGAGAAGTAAGAAGACATCAACTGGCAAGGTGCCCCAGTCGACACCAGTGACGGAGCCGGTGATCCAGGAGACCGGCGATGCCGACCGGGCCTCTGTGACTTTTGTTGTACCATTGTCGAGTGCTCAGCCTTCGGCGTCGACTGCACAGATTCCAGCCGATACACCGTCTTCACTCTTCACTGTGCATCACGTCCCGAAGGACCAAGTGGGTGCTGCCAAGGAAGCTATACGCCAGGCAGGCATCATGATGGACCAGATGAAGGTGGTTCGGGGGGCCAGTCAAGTTGCTTATGATGCCAGCTCAACTCTCCAGAGCAACGTCCAGGTTGGTTGATTACCGACTGATCCCTTAGCTTGTCGCTTGCTCTATTAGGATATGCTACCCGGAAATTTTCCTTGTGCAGTCAGTCTGCATTTTGCATTTGTACACCCACTGGATGTTTAATTTATTGTTGAATAGTACTGATAAATAGTTTTCCTTCTTAAGTCGACTAGGTTGTGTCGATTGAGTCTTTGAACCAGTGGGGGCACGCTGAGTGCACCCACTAGGTGTAGTCCCCGAGACCATAGTTGACTGCGGGCAGTCGGTTATGGTCTGAGAATCAGAACTTTCTCACTCGGTCTGAATGGATCATTGATACGTCTCCACCGTATCTATAATTTTTGATTGCTCCATGCTATATTATCTACTGTTTTGGACATTATTGGGCTTTATTATCCACTTTTATATTATTTTTGGGACTAACCTATTAACCGGAGGCCCGGCCCAGAATTGTTGTTTTTTTGCCTATTTTAGGGTTTCGAAGGAAAGGAATATCAAACGGAGTCCAAACGGAATGAAACCTTCAGGAACGTGATTTTCTCACTGAACATGATCCAGGAGACTTGGACCCTACGTCAAGACACAAAAGAGGAGGCCACGAGGTAGGGGGCGCGCCTTCCCCCCCCCCCAAGGCGCGCCCTCCACCCTCGTGGTCCCCCTGTTGCTCCACCGACGTACTCCTTCCTCCTATATATACCTACGTACCCCCAAACGATCAGATACAGAGCCAAAACCCTAATTCCACCACCACAACTTTCTGTATCCACGAGATCCCATCTTGGGGCCTATTCCGGAGCTCCGCCAGAGGGGGCATCGATCACGGAGGGCTTCTACATCATCACCATAGCCCCTCCGATGAAGTGTGAGTAGTTCACCTCAGACCTACGGGTCCATAGTTATTAGCTAGATGTATTCTTCTCTCTTTTGGATCTCAATACAATGTTCTCCCCCTCTCTTGTGGAGATCTATTCGATGTAATCTTATTTTTGCGGTGTGTTTGTTGAGACTGATGAATTGTGGGTTTATGATCAAGTCTATCTATGAACAATATTTGAATCTCCTTTGAATTCTTTTATGTATGATTGGTTATCTTTGCAAGTCTCTTTGAATTATCAGTTTGGTTTGGCCTACTAGGTTGATCTTTCTTTCAATGGGAGAAGTGCTTACCTTTGGGTTCAATCTTGCCATGTCCTTTCCCAGTGACGGTAGGGGCAGCAAGGCACGTATTGTATTGTTGCCATCGAGGATAACAAGATGGGGTTTTCATCATATTGCATGAGTTTATCCCTCTACATCATGTCATCTTTCTTAAGGCGTTACTCTGTTTTCATTAACTTAATACTCTAGATGCATGCTGGATAGCGGTCGATGAGTGGAGTAATAGTAGTAGATGCAGGCAGGAGTCGGTCTACTTGTCTCGGACGTGATGCCTATATACATGATCATGCCTAGATATTCTCGTAACTATGCTCAATTCTGTCAATTGCTCAACAGTAATTCGTTCACCCACCATAGAATACTTATGCTCTTGAGAGAAGCCACTAGTGAAACCTATGGCTCCCGGGTCTATCTTCATCATATTAATCTTCCAAATACTTAGTTATTTCCTTTTCTTTTTATTTTGCTTTTATTTTACTTTGCATCTTTATGATAAAAATACCAAAAATATTATCTTATCATATCTATCAGATCTCACTCTCGTAAGTGGCCGTGTAGGGATTGACAACCCCTTATCGCGTTGGTTGCGAGGATTTATTTGTTTTGTGCAGGTACGAGGGACTCGCGCGTAGCCTCCTACTGGATTGATACCTTGGTTCTCAAAACTGAGGGAAATACTTACGCTACTCTGCTGCATCATCCCTTCCTCTTCGGGGGAAAACCAACGCAGTTCTCAAGAGGTAGCAATCATGTCGAGTGTAACTTGAACCAGTGGGGGCACGCTAAGTGCACCCACTGGGTGTAGTCCCTGAGACTACTGTTGAATGTTTGATTCGGCAGTAGTCTGAGAATTCTTTTCACTCAGGAGTGAATAGCTTTTGATTCTATCCACTAATGTAACATTTGTTGACTTCAGAAATCCTGTGAGCTCATCTCCAAATTTTCTGAATTCGAGGAGAAGCACAGACAGCTCAATCTTGACTTGGAGATCGCTAAGCAGAAGTTGCAGAAGGCCAAAGACGAGATAGCTGGTATGGAAGGTAACAACCGGTTGACTGTTTAACTTGGCCGACTCACAAGTCATCTCCTCGTTCTTCTGTCTGACCCGAGTGCATATCTTTCAGAGAAAATGAAGCAGGCTCGGGCGAAAAAGGACCTCGATCTTGCTGCTGCGCAAAAGGAGGCTCGGGAGAAGACTGGGCTTGTGGACAAGAAGCTGGCCTCGGTCGGGGCGCTGGAGGAAGAAAACGCCAAGCTGAAGGCATCTCTTAATGAATCCAACCGAGAAGTGACCCGTCTGGAGAAAGACAAAGTGGCTTTGAACGAGAAGATTGAAGGCATTTCTCGTAAGAGAAATGACCTGGAAGCTTATCTGGGGGCACTCGCCAAGAAGCTATTCCTTATGCTCGAAGGTATTCTTCCTTGTCCGACTGTTTAGCTATTGTCGATTCACCATGCAACCGTCGACTCATTATTTCTTTGCCTTTGTAGAATTCTGCCAAAACTGTCGAGTGCAGGAGTGGAAGAAGTCATCTGCTTGTTGCGGTGCTGACGTAGCTCTGTCGCTAGTTCGAGTCCACTGCAAGGAAGCCAAGGAGGAAAGGCTAGCAGCGATCAAGGTTGCCAATACCAGAAAACACGACTTCCAGTCCTTCATGGAAACCTTTATTGCCGCCGCCACTTGAACTGCAGATAAGATCGACCTAGACGAAACCGTCGAGCTTGCCAGTCCTCCTCCCGTGGAGTGAACAAACTTTTTATGATCCGATTAAATTTGCCTTGGTATGTCGAATGATTTTTGTAACCGTTTAAACTCCTTCGGGCCTGATGCCCGAGTACCTTAAACTGCGATCTGGAACCTCGTAGGATTTATCTGAACTTGGTTGCTTTTGGATCTTTTGACTCTTTGAGTAGAACTTGTTTCTTCAGTTTGAGTTGCTACTGACTTTGTGATGCAGCTCAGTCGAGTGAACCATGGACAAAGGTACTTAGTGTTGCCCATGGCCTGCACCTCGTCGTCCTTGCGGATCAGGATGGAGCGGACATTGTATTTGTGTCGCAGCTCCGAGGATGAGGTCGCAGTCGACCTGCACCTCGTCGTCCTTGCGGATCGGGATGGAGCGGATGTTGTATTTGTGTCGCCGCTCTGAGGATGACGTCGCAGTCGACCTGCACCTCGTCGTCCTTGTGGATCGGGATGGAGCGGACGTTGTATTTGTGTCGCAGCTCTGGGCTTGTTTGAAACTTAGGCGAGTACTGGACTACAGCTAAGCCCCCGAGTGGGAGGGTTGCCCTCCACTCGGTAGGATTTTTAAAACTTAGGCGAGTACTGGGCTACAGCTAAGCCTCCGAGTGGGAGGATTGCTCTCCACTTAGTAGGATTTTATAAACTTAGGCGAGCACTGGGCTGCAGCTAAGCCCCCGAGTGGGAGGGTTGCTCTCCACTTGGTAGGATTTTTTAAACTTTGGCGAGCACTCGGCTGCAGCTAAGCCTCCGAGTGAGAGGATTGCTCTCCACTCGGTAGGATTTTATAAACTTAGGCGAGCACTGGGCTGCAGCTAAGCCCCCGAGTGGGAGGGTTGCTCTCTGCTTGGTAGGATTTTTTGAACTTAGGCGAGCACTGGGCTGCAGCTAAGCCTCCGAGTGAGAGGATTGCTCTCCACTCGGTAGGATTTTATAAACTTAGGCGAGCACTGGGCTACAGCTAAGCCCCTGAGTGGGAGGGTTGCTCTCCACTTGGTAGTATTTTTTAAACTTAGGCGAGCACTAGGCTGCAGCTAAGCCTCCGAGTGGGAGGATTGCTCTCCACTCGGTAGGATTTTATAAACTTAGGCGAGCACTGGGCTGCAGCTAAGCCCCCGAGTGGGAGGGTTGCTCTCCACTTGGTAGGATTTTTTTAAACTTAGGCGAGCACTGGGCTCCAGCTAAGCCTCCGAGTGGGAGGATTGCTCTCCACTCGATAGGATTTTATAAACTTAGGCGAGCACCGGGCTGCAGCTAAGCCCCCGAGTGGGAGGGTTGTTCTCCACTTGGTAGGATTTTTTTTAAATTTAGGCGAGCATTGGGCTGCAGCTAAGCCTCCGAGTGAGAGGATTAGTCTACACTCGGTAGGATTTTATAAACTTAAGCGAGCATTGGGCTACAGCTAAGCCCCCGAGTGGGAGGGTTGCTCTCCACTTGGTAGGATTTTTTAAACTTAGGCGAGCACTGGGCTGCAGCTAAGCCTCCGAGTGAGAGGATTGCTCTCCACTTGGTAGGATTTTATAAACTTAGGCGAGCACTGGGCTGCAGCTAAGCCCTGAGTGGGAGGGTTGCTCTCCACTTGGTAGGATTTTTTTAAAACTTAGGCAAGCACTGGGCTACAGCTAAGCCTCCGAGTGGGAGGATTGCTCTCCACTCGGTAGGATTTTATAAAATTAGGTGAGCACTAGGCTGCAGCTAAGCCCCCGAGTGGGAGGGTTTCTCTCCACTTGGTAGGATTTTTTTAAACTTATATGAGCACTCGGCTGCAGCTATGCTTCCGAGTGGGAGGATTCCTCTCCACTCGGTAGGATTTTATAAACTTAGGCGAGCACTGGGCTGCAACTAAGCGTCCGAGTGGGAGGATTGCTCTCCACTCGGTAGGATTTCTTAAACTTAGGCAAGCACTGGGCTGCAGCTAAGCCCCCGAGTGGGAGGATTGCTCTCCACTCGGTAGGATTTCTTAAACTTAGGCGAGCACTGGGCTGCAGCTAAGCCCCGGGTGGGAGGGTTGCTCTCCACTCGGTAGGATTTTTTAAACTTAGGCGAGTACTGGACTGCAGCTAAGCCCCCGAGTGGGAGGGTTGCTCTCCACTCGGTAGGATTTTTTAAACTTAGGTAAGTACTGGACTGCACCTAAGCCCCCGAGTGGGAGGCATGCTCTCCACTCGGTGGGATTTTGTTTTTTGGAACTTAGGCGAATCGGATTCGCGACTAAGCCACCCAGTGGGGGATTTTGGACACATGTATAAGTAATAACAATCATTTAGGAGACTGCAAAACCATGTCTTTGATAAACAAACTAAAAGGTACTTCTTATTACATCTCGACAGTCTGAATGCTAAGGTGTTAAAGTGGCGGAGAAGCTCCGCATTCCAGGTGCGTGGCTCGTCTTTCTTGTGTTCCACATCGTACAGGTGATATGCACCGTTGTGCAGCACTTTGGTGATGATGAAGGGGCCTTCCCAGGCGGGAGCGAGCTTGTGTGGACATTGCTGGTCCACTCGGAGAACCAGGTCTCCTTCCTTAAATGCTCGACCCCTGACGTTTCTGGCGTGAAAACGCCACAGATCTTATTGATAGATGGTCGATCGGATCAGTGCCATCTCTCTTTCCTCTTCCAGAAGGTCAACAACATCTTGTCGGGCTTGTTCTGCTTCGGCTTCTGAGAAGAGTTCCACTCGCGGGGCTTTATGAAGCAAATCAGCCGGTAGCACGGCCTCGGCTCCATAAACCAGGAAGAAGGGAGTCCGGCCAGTCAACCGATTTGGCGTTGTCCTCAGGCCCCACAGTACTGATGGTAACTCATCTACCCAGGCATCGGCCGCATGCTTGAGGTCTCGCATCAACCTGGGCTTCAACCCTTGGAGGATCAAACCATTTTCTCTTTCTGCTTGTCCGTTTGACTGCGGGTGAGCGACTGAAGCATAATCGACCCAAGTGCCTTGGGAAGCACAGAAAGCTTTGAACTCATCTGAATCAAAGTTTCAACCATTGTCTGTGATGATGCTGTGTGGGGCTCCAAACCTGAATGTTAACCCTATGACGAAGCTGACGGCGGTGCTCGAATCGAGGCTTTTGATGGGCTTGGCTTCAATCCATTTAGTGAACTTGTCGACTGCAACAAGTAAGTGAGTGAAACCACTTCTGCCAGTCCTCAAGGGTCCAACCATATCCAAACCCCAAACGGCAAATGGCCAGATGAGTGGAATGGTCTTCAAGGCTGTAGCGGGCTTGTGAGACATGTTGGAGTAGAACTGGCAACCCTCACACTTGTCGACTATTTCCTTTGCCATTTCGTTTGCTCGCGGCCAGTAAAAACCTGCTCGGTATGCTTTGGCCACTATTGTACGTGAGGGCGCATGGTGACCACAGGTCCTCGAGTGGATATCATTGAGAATCATTTGACCTTCTTCTAGGGTAATGCATTGCTGAGCAACTCCAGTCAAACTTTCTCTGTACAGTCGACCGCTTATCACAGTGAAGGCTTTGGATCGATGGACGATCTGTCGCGCTTCATCTTCGTCTTCTGGCAGCTCTTTCCTGAGAATATATGCGATGTATGGTACAGTCCAATCGGGAATGACGGCCAAAACTTCCATGACTAGGTCGACCACAGCTGGGATTTTAACTTCAGTTGGATCAGGGGAACTCTTAGGTTGCGAGGGTTCTTCTGTGAAGGGATCTTCCTGGACTGATGGTGTGTGAAGATGCTCCAAGAACACATTGCTAGGAATGGGCTCTCGCTTGGAACCTATCTTAGCCAGGTCATCTACTGCCTGGTTCTTCAGTTAGGGAATATGGTGGAGCACTAGACCTTCGAACTTCTTTTCTAACTTTCTAACTGCATTGCAATAGCCAGTCATAGCCGGGCTTCTGACATCCCACTCTTTCATCACTTGATTAACCACCAAATCTGAGTCACTGAAGACCATTAGGCGACGGACGCCGAGTGAAATGGCCATTCGCAACCCATACAAAAGAGCTTCATACTTAGCCTCATTGTTGGAGGAATCAAAGTGAATCTGAAGGACATAACTGAGTTTTTCACCTCGTGGGGACACTAGAACAACTCCAGCACCAGAACCACTCAACATTTTGGATCCATCAAAGAACATAGTCCAATGTTCCGACTGGACTTGAGTTGGTTGTTGTTGTTCAATCCACTTGACGAGGAAATCTACTATTTCTTGGGACTTGATTGCTTTCTTTGCCTCAAACTTGACATCCAATAGAAGGAGTTCAATCGCCCACTTTGCCACTCGACCAGTTGCATCTCTGTTGTTCAAAATTTCTGACAACAGAGCATCGCTGACGACTGTGATGGAGTGATCTGAGAAATAATGTGCTACCTTCTTCGCAGTCAAGTAAATCCCATAGACCAACTTCTGGTAATGCGGATACCTCTGCTTGGACGGCGTTAAGACTTTAGAAATATAGTACACCGGCCGTTGAACTTTATAAGTTTTACCTTCTTCTCCCCGTTCGACCGTGAGTACTTTACTGACAACTTGTCCAGTGGCTGCAATATAAAGCAGTAGAGGTTCTTTGCTAACTGGAGCAGCGAGCACCGGCTGGGTGGAAAGCAGGGTTGAGCTCTGCAAACGTTGCGTCAGCTTCAGGAGTCCACTCAAACTTATCAGATTTCTTCATCAATCGGTAAAGAGGCAATGCCTTTTCACAGAGACAAGAGATGAACCGACTCAAAGCGGCCAAGCAACCAATAATCTTCTGAACGTCGTGTATGCGCACAGGACGTTTCATTCGGAGTATTGCGCCAACTTTCTCTAGGTTTGCATCGATACCTCGTTCAGAAACAAGGAAACCGAGTAACTTTCCGCCTGGAACTCCAAATGTACACTTCGACGGGTTAAGCTTGCTATCATATATTCTTAGATTGGCAAAGGTTTCAGCGAGGTCAGTCAGGAGGTCGGAACCTTTACGTGACTTAACCATGATGTCATCCATGTATGCTTCCACATTCCGACTGATTTGAGTGAGTAGGCACTTCTGTATCACGCGCGTGAATGTGGTGCCAGCATTCTTGAGACCAAAGGGCATGGTAACATAGCAAAAGCACCCGAATGGGATGATAAAGGCTGTATTTATTTCATCGGGCCCATACAGTCGGATCTGATGATACCCAGAATATGCGTCTAGAAAGGACAGTCGCTCACATCCCGCAGTCGAGTCGACTATTTGATCGATGCGGGGTAGAGGAAAATGATCCTTCGGGCAGGCCCGATTGATATGCCTGAAGTCGATACACATACATAGTGAATCATACTTCTTGGGAACCATGACGACATTGGCGAGCCACTCAGAGTGGTAAATCTCTCGGATGAACTCAGCTGCCAGAAGCTGAGCCACTTCCTCGCCAATTGCCTTTCTCTTCTCCACGGCGGACCGTCGGAGGTACTCTTTAACAGGTTTCACTTTTGGGTCGACTCGCAAATGGTGCTCAGCCAGCTCTCTGGGTACACCTGGCATGTCAGAAGGTTTCCATGCAAAGATGTCCCAGTTCTCACGGAGGAACTGGATGAGCGCTTCTTCCTATTTGCTGTCGAGTGTTGTTGATATGTGGGTCGAAGCAGCATTGGGATCAGTCGGGTGAATATGAACTATCTTTGTTTCACCAGACGACTTAAATGCGGACTCTGAAGCAGGCTTCTTAGCTCTCAACAAATCACTTGGATCTGCTATCTTCTTATATTCCTCCATTTCTATTGCTGCCATCTGTTCATCGGCAATCTTCGAGCCCTTCTAAAAGCACTCTTCTGCTCACTGCCGATTACCAGTGACTGTAATCACACCCCTGGGGCCAGGCATATTGAGCTTGAGATACACATAACATGGTCGAGCCATGAAACGGGCATACACAGTTCTACCCAGGATAGCATTATAGGCACTGTGAAAATCCACGACTTCAAATGTCAACTTTTCCTTCCGGTAATTCTTTGAATCGCCGAAAGCCACGTCAAGGGTGATCTGGCCGAGTGAATCTACTTTCTTCCCTGGTATAACTCCGTGAAACCGCATGTTACTCTCACTGATCTTGGACATCGGAATGCCCATCCCACGGAGGGTCTCAGCATACAAGATGTTCAATCCGCTGCCACCATCCATCAAAACTTTGGTCATTCAGGTGCCTCCAACGATCGGGTCGACCACCAACGCTTGCCTCCTAGGGGTGGCTACATGCGGCGGGTGATCTGACTGGTCGAATGTGATAGGAGTCTTTGACCATTTCAGATATGTCGGTGTTGCCGGTGCAACCATGTTTACTTCCCTGTTGATAACTTTCAATCGATTTTTGCTCTCAACATCAGCAAAAATCACCAAAGTGGAATTGACATTGGGAAAACCATCATCATCCTCTTCCTTGTCCTCATCCTTATCAGATTCTTTTTCCTTCTCACTGGGTTGTTTTTCTCTAAACTGTTGTATAAGGACTCGACACTGCCGAGTGGTATGCTTAGGATAGATGAGATTTCCCTCTTCATCCTTCTTGATGTGAATGTGATATGGCAAATCCATTATGTCATTTCCGGGTGCATCTTTCACCTTCTTGGGGTCCAGGGCCCTTCCGGTTTTCCTTTAAACTTTCCTTGAGTTGCGGCTGCAACTTCCCCGAGAGTCGCAGGTTCTGCCTTGCGCTTCTGCTTCCGATTGGATTTACCTTCTCCGGCGTCTTGGCTGACTGGTTTACTCTTGCCGCTGCGGAGTCGGTCTTCCTCTTCACCGTTTGCATACCGAGTGCCTATTTCCATCATTCGAGTCAGGGACATATCTCCTGTCTGACCGAATTTCAGGTTGAGCTCCCGGTAACGAACGCCTTCTTTAAAAGTGCAAACTGCCTGATGCTGAGATACATTCTCCATAGTGTGATGCAAAGTGGACCACCTCTGAATATAATCCCTCAAAGTTTCATTCAGTTTTTGCATGCAATACTGTAATTCTATCAATCCTGATGGCCATTTGCACGTGCCCTCAAATGTTCTGACAAACACTCGAGCCAACTCCTCCCAGCTGAATATACTGCCCGGAGTTAACTGATTCAACCAAGCTCTAGCCGACCCCTCAAGCATCAAGGGAAGGTGCTTCATGGCCACTTCATCGTTTCCTCCTCCAGTCTGCACAGCCACTCGGTAGTATTCAAGCCAAGTGTCAGGCTTTGATTCACCGGTGAACTTACTGACCCCGGTCGCCAATCTGAAGTTGGGAGGGATATCTGCTGCTTTGATAGCCCTGCTGAAACACTCTGGACCAGAAACATGTATTCTGCTTCCAGTTGGACGATCTCCATCCTGCCCTTCTCTATGAGCCCGATTCCTGTCTACCAAACCTTGCACAAGAATTGACCTTGCGTCAAACCCTGGTTCTCTTGGATCGACCGGCCTCCTCCGCTCTTCGCTGTTCGGGCGCCTATCGTCATAATGTCGGGGCACATATGATTCGCCCCTCGGAGGGGGCGTAGGCACTCAGCGGCGGTCATCACGGTCAAGCCGATGATCATACTGCTCGCGGTTCCGACCCGAGTACTGCCCTTGGCGATACCCTCGCCCTTCACGCCGCGGAGGCGATCTTGGGCTGTGAGCCAACTGAACGGTGGCAGCTACCATGGATCTGCTATGAATTCTGTTACGTGACTGAGATACTATTGTGTTCTGCTCTCCTGCCGCCTGGAGTAACGCTCTGATCTGCATCAAACCCCTTCCAACCTCCGACTGGGCCGGCTGAATAGACTCCGCTATACGAGCTACAACGGTGAGATTTTGAATCGGAGTGCGGTATACATGTGGTTCCGGTGGAAATAATTGCCACTATCGTCGACTGGACTCGAGGATATGCCGCCGAGCATGTTCGTCGAGTGAACACTAAAGATTCTCCAGTCGAGTGCGCTCAGCCAAAGTGGCTAAACGCACTGCCTCCAAGGCCCGAGCGTCAGAGGTCTCTCCAACAACGGGCGTGTGTAGGGCCTCCATATTGCGGTGGTGAAGTTCCTCCCTCTGCTGAGAAGAGAGAGTTTCGGGATGATACTCTTCATGAATACGCGACGGCTCGCCGCCACCGTCATTGCCGCCGTTGCGATGCATGCCAGGCGGGCTGCGGGGCGTGTCGACCATCAGGACTTCTGCCACGGGGTCGCTGCTGTCGCACTCGGACAAGGTCTCGAGGGAGCCAGTCGAACAGGCTGTAGAGAGATTCGTCGGGCTCAATTGCTGCGACTTGAGGGGTGGCCGACTGACGTGCCACCGCGTGCTTCACCCATCGCTGAAGCCGCGATCGACCGGATCGCTTGCAACGGCGAGCAGCGGGGAGTGAAGGTACTGTGGGAGCCGACCGATAGTGGGTTGACGGCTGTCGCAGTAGGACACTGCGAACGCACGCAAAAAAGTGTGTCGCTCCGCGGACGGGGAGCGCCTCGACGTCGAGAGGAGCTTCCTGAAACCAAGCGGAGTCGTCGTCGATGAAGACGAGCGCGCCGAGACGGATCTCACGGCCCTCGGCCAAAACTCCGCCGGAAACCATGATGAAAAGAGTCGGAGAAAATTGGAACCTCACTGGAAAGTCGCTAAGACACCTGCCCCATGGTGGGCGCCAAGTGTCGTGGTTCTAAGTCTGATAGTAAAGTAGGGGGGTAGTAATGTAGAGGCAAGATCCTAGCTATGGTGAGATTGTGCACGCAAGATGTACGAGTTCAGGCCCTTCGCGGTGGAAGTAATAGCCCTATGTCTCGGTGCCCAGAGGCTCAGTCGATTGGATTATGCGTGAAGTTACAGGGGGTGCAAACCCTTGTGCCAAAGGAGGGGGTGGCTTATATAGAGTGTGTTGGACCCCTCCAGCCCTCAGTTACACAGGGTTTAAGGTACATAAAGATGGGGCGTTACTGATCACACCAGCAATAAAGATACATGAATGACTATTAAGTCTACAGGGTAAAGCCTGACCGTTGCCATACAAAGTGACTTTAGATCTTCTATCCGTCGAGTGAGTACTACCTGGTCGAGTGAACTTGAATCTTCCGAGTGGAATGTTTATGGTCGAGTGAATGATGGTATCCCTCGAATGCTTCTGACTTTAGGTCAATGTCCTCGGGGAGGGTGTCTAGGTCAGGCCTATGACCCTACCCTAGGTACATGTCGTCGTCAACAGGTAGCTCAAGTTTACATGCATTATCATTTATTTTCTCTAACACCTTAAAAGGACCATCAGCACGGGGCGTTAGCTTCGATTTGCACAAATCAGGAAATCTATCCTTACGCAAATGTAACCAAACAAGATCTCCAGTTGCAAACACAACATGTTTTCTACCCTTATCTCCAGCAAGTTTATATTTAGCATTCATAAACTCAATTTTTTCCTTAGTTAACTCATGCATTTTTAAAATCAATTCAGCAGGTTGTTTAGCATCAAAATTAACCTTCTCCGAAGATGGAAGAGGCAACAAATCAATAGGTGCACGAGGTAGGAAACCATACACAATTTCAAAAGGGCACATCTTAGTAGTAGAATGCAATGAACGATTATAAGCAAATTCAATATGAGGCAAGAATTCTTCCCACAGTTTCTTATTATTCTTCAAAACAGCCCTAAGCATAGTAGACAATGTTCTATTGACTACTTCAGTTTGTCCAACAGTTTGGGGGTGGCAAGTAGTACTACAAAGCAGTTTAGTCCCCAACTTAGCCCATAAACATCTCCAAAAGTGGCTAAGAAATTTAGTATCATGATCTGAAACAATAGTATTTGGCACACCATGCAAGCGAATAATTTCACAATAGAACAAATCAGCAACATTAACAGCATCATCGCTTTTATGACATGGTATAAAGTGTGCCATTTTCGAGAATCTATCCACGACAACAAATATGCTATCCCTCCCCTTCTTTGTTCGAGGTAAACCTAAAATAAAGTCCATAGATATATCCCCCCAAGGAACACTAGGTATAGGCAAAGGCATATATAAACCATGATGATTTAGTCGTGACTTAGCTTTTTGACATGTGGTGAAGCGAGCAACAAAACGCTCAACATCCGGTCTCATCTTTGGCCAAAAGAAATGTGTAGCAAGTATATCCTCTGTTTCTTCACGCCAAAGTGTCCCATTAATCCTCCTCCATGCGCCTCCTGCAACAAAAAAAGATGAACGGAGCTAGCAGGAATGCATGGCTTGTTAGCACGAAACACAAATCCATCGTTAATGACGAACTTGTTCTATGTTCTCCCTTTCTTACAATTCTGCAATACATCTTTAAATTCAGCATCATGCACATATTGATCTTTGATGGTCCCCAAACCAAAAAAATTAAAGTCAAGTTGTGAAATCATAGTATAACGACGAGACAATGCATCAGCAATAACATTTTCTTTACCTTTCTTATGTTTAGTGACACAAGGGAAATTCTCAATGAATTCAACCCATTTAGCATGTCTACAGTTCAGTTTTGCTTGATTCTTAATGTGTTTCAAAGATTCATGATCAAAATGTATAACAAATTCTTTGGGCCATAAATAATGTTGCCATGTTTCTAAGGTCCGAACAAGAGCATATAATTCTTTATCATAAGTAGAATAGTTCAAACTAGGCCCACTCAATTTTTCAGAAAAGTGTGCAACAGGTTTGCCATCTTGTAATAACACACCTCCTAATCCAATTCCGCTTGCATCACATTCAAGCTCAAAAGTCTTATTAAAATCAGGAAGTTGGAGTAAAGGAGCATGTGTTAACTTATCTTTCAATACTGTGAAGGCTTCTTCATGTATAGTACCCCAAAGAAAAGGCACATCCTTCTTTGTAAGCTCATTGAGAGGTGCAGCAATGGTGCTGAAATCTCTCACAAAATGTCTATAGAAACCAACGAGTCCAAGAAAACTCCTCACTTGTGTGACCATTTTGGGCTGCGGCCAACTCTCAATAGCTTCAATCTTGGCTTAATCAACTTCAATTCCCTGTGGAGTAACAACATAGCCAAGAAAAGATACTCGGTCGGTGCAAAAGGTGCACTTCCCAAGGTTACCAAACAAACGTGCATCATGTAAAGCAATAAAAACAACATGTAAATGTTCCAAATGTTCCTCTAAAGATCTTCTATAAATCAGTATATCATCAAAATAGACTACCACAAATCGTCCAATGAAAGCACATAAAACTTCGTTCATTAATCTCATGAAAGTACTAGGTGCATTAGTTAACCCAAAGGCATGACTAACCACTCATATAGTCCAAACTTAGTTTTAAATGCAGTTTTCCATTCATCCCCCAACTTCATACGAATTTGACGGTATCCACTACGCAAATCAACTTTGGTGAATATTATAGAGCCACTCAATTCATCAAGAATATCATCTAGCCTAGGAATAGGATGACGATAACGAATAGTAATATTATTAATGCCTCTACAATCAACACACATACGCGATGTACCATCCTTTTTCGGCACTAGAATAATAGGAACGGCACAAGGACTAAGGGATTCACGTGTATAACCTTTGTCGAGCAGCTCCTGGATTTAACGCATAATCTCCTTCATCTCCTCTGGATTGGTACGGTATGGTGCACGGTTGGGTAGCGACAGGGAATTAACTCAATCTCATGCTCAATCCCTCGAATAGGTGGTAATCCTGGTGGCACGTCTTGTGGAAAAGACGTCAGCGAACTCCTGCAAAATGTTAGTAACAGCAGGAGGCAAAGAGGAAGGCACGTCCTCGAATGAAAATAATGCATCTTTGCACACAAAAGCATAGCAAACAGATTTGCTAAAATCTAGCTCATCAATATCAGATTTTGTGGCAAGTAAACATGCACTTTTCAATTTAATTTCAGAAGCAACACTAGCTAGTTTATTATTAGGCTTCATTTGTTGCTCAAATTCTTTTGCCACAATCTGATTTTCACTCTTATTTTTCTCCTGTTTTGCTTTATTAGCTCTATTAATATCATCTTTCAAAAATGGAATCAGGAGACATAGGAAGCAAAGTAATATGTTTATCCTTATGAATAAGAGTATACTGATTGTTTCTACCATGGTGTACAGAATTTTTATCAAATTGCCATGGTCTACCAAGTAATAAAGAACACGCTTGCATGGGTACCACATCACAATCAACATAATCAACATATGTATAGATACTAAAATGCACATGAATAGTACGTGTTACCTTAACCTTGCCGCTGTTGTTGAACATTGGATGTAGTAAGGATGCAGATGTGGTCTTGTGGTGAGAGATAGCTTCTCCACCATCTCCATACTAGCCAAGTTGTTGCAGCTCCCTCCATCTATGATGACACGGACAGAACATTCCTTCACAACTCCCTTTGTATGGAACAAATTATGACTCTGATTTTTCTCAGCTTGTGTGACCTGCACACTCAAAGCATGTTGAGAAACTAAACATTCATACCTGTCAGTGTCTTTAGGAGCCATGTATTGCATCTCATGATCAAAATCATCTCCACCGTGTTTTTCACTTGTAATAAGAGCCAAAGTCTCCTCATCATAGTCACTAGCGGACTCATACCCACCATCCTCAGTAGCAATCATCACACGTTGACATGTGCACTCTCTCGCATAATAACCTCTTCCCTTACAACGATGACAAATAATATCAATTGTGTGCAATGTTGATGCCATGGAAGAAGAAAAGCTCTATGTAGGCCCGGCAGGTGTGCTCTTGGCAGATAGTGGTTGTTGTGCCTGCTTTCTTGTATCACGGTTGGAGGTGGAACCTAATGGAGGTGCTGGTAAAATGGAAGTAGAAGATGCACGCAGTGTCCATGATGAAGGTCGACCTGCAGAAAAGTTAGTTCGCGCCAATGCATGTCGATCATGCACTTCACGTTCAGCTTTACAAGCAAGATGGAATAAATGAGTGATATTATTATACTCCTTATACTCTAGAATGGTCTGAATATCTCTATTTAATCCACCCATAAAACATGCAAGCATAGCTTCATTCTCCTCAATAATACCACATCTAATCATGCCAGTTTGTAATTCCTGATAATATTCTTCTATAGAAATTTTTTTCCTTGTCTTAAATGCTGCAATTTTTGAAGCAATTCACGTTGATAATATGGTGGAACCCAACGAGTACACATAGAAGTTTTCAAAGCAGCCCAAGTAGCTGGAATAGGATATAATCTACAATGTTCAGACCACCAAACACATGCAAAACTAGTGAAAGCACAAACAGCAGCAGGAGCAACACGTCTTTCCTCGGGATATTGTAAACATGTAAAACGTTGTTTAGTTTCTAACTCCCAAGTAAGATATATATCAGGAACATATCTACCCTCGAATGGTGAAATATTCAATTTTAATTTAGGAAGATGGCCGTGATCTCGTACCTGAGGTGGTGGTGCAGCCCTACCATTGCGATTATATGCCTAAGGTCGACCTGCTGGTGGTGGTGTTGGTGGTTGCATGTAGTTTTGATTTTGATCAACCTCATCCTCGTAAAAGTCCTCCACCTCCGTAGTAGCAGCAGGAGCTACAGAAGCATCAACGAAAGTAGCAGCGGCACCAGAATTTTTTCCAGGCTCAAGGGGAACGCGCAGTGCTCGTCCCACTTGATTTGGAAGGCGGCATTGTTGTTGTTGTTGTTGTTGTTGTAGAGGTGCGACAGGTGCAGCCGGCGGTGGTGGTGGAAGACGCGCGAGCAATTAATTAAACTTGTTATCGAGCTTTGTTTCGAATGTCTTCTCAATGCCATATATCTTCTCCATGGCCTCTTCAAATCTGTTCAGTACATCTTGCACCCATCCAATCATCATTTGTTGAAATTTATCATATAGCTATTTGTTCATCATGTTCTCCCAATCAATCTCATCGGCTTGTGATCCTGCCATGGTTAGCAGCAATAGAAACACACAAGAATATGATCCTATAGACTACTAGAAACTGGTGGTGGTGGTGGTGTGTCACAAATCCGTCAAGCGAATCTCAAATTCGTACCAGTTCTTACCCAGCAGCAGGTGGTGATCGGCAACCGTTGTAGTCAAAACTCTCAAAGTTTGGACAGAGCGATTGCCAGGTGGTGTCAAACGCACGACGTAGATGTATGTGGAGCTGGGAAGGCTTATGATATGGTAGCAAAAATGTTGGCAATAACCAATTCAGAGACGCAAAGTTGAATAAAAGCTCAACGACTGCACTGTGCTGATTCTAGGCTAGACCATGCTAGAGACGTGAGCCTAGAACACTAACAAAATCACGGCGCTGGGCGAAAACAAGGGAGGAGCACACTCTGAATTTTTTATTTTTTTCACTTTTTTCCTCTTTTTTGGCTCTGCAACAATTTTTTCAAAAAAGTCTACAAATGGTCTAAAAACTGCCTATCCAGAGTTTTCTAGACTTAGTTTTTTTAACTGGAACTATTTTTCTACTGCGAGTAGAACGGAATTTCGGGAGTCCTACTCTGTCACGACTCGGAGTATAGCGTGATCTAGAAATCAACAACAGAGTAATAAATACTGTACTCGGACTCGAACTGGTGGCGGAGATGAATCTGGTGGAACTCAGACTGGTGGCGGATATATGTAGGGCGGTGGAACACGGACTGGTGGCGAATCTATGATGGAGGTGGACTCGAATTATCATGATGGCGGTGGATATGTGGTATATGGCAACAGTGATAATGATGGTGGTATATGGCAGCGATGATGACGATGGTGGTATATGGCAGCGGTGACGATGATGGTGGTATATGGCAGCGGTCATGACGATGATGTGGCGGCGGCGTGACAAGTTGTGAACAGAACTCAAAACTCTAAAGGACTAGACACTAAGACCAGCAACAAGACATGACGATGCAACCGCAAATTCAACAATGCAAAACCCTAGAAATATTATGCAAAGGCTCAGATTGGTTCGGATATGATGAACTAACCCTAAAAAAAATTTGGCTTTTTCGTGGACTGTAGGTATGAAGAACAGCCTCGATCTAAACTATGAAAAACTGTAAAATCTCACCGAGCAACCTGGAAATCTGATACCACTTGATAGAGGCGAAGGTGTCCTGTCTTTCAATGAGATGGTGATTATCGTTTCGGAGGAGTAGACTTTGACGATCCAACTACGTACGTGCAAGGACGTCGCGCCTTAGCAATCGCTAAACCAACTTCGAGAGGTTATTGACCACGCCGGAGCACGATCAACCTGACCATAAAGGTCTATTTCCTGCAAGCAAACGAAAAACAAGCACGAAACTAAGATTGCAATCTGGATGTTGCTAATATAAGATGAAAGCTTTATTGATCAAGGTGGGGTTATGTGACGCCTTGGTCTGGTCGTTGAACACAAACGAAGTACGCGAAGTTGCAGCTATGGCGAAGTTTTAATCTAAACAAAATCCGAAGTCTAAACGACGCCCTAAGGGCTGTACATATGGAGGAAGAGGGGGGAATTTCGTGGCCCTTGGAGGAGGGGTCTGAAACCAACCCTATCTCTTGTTTCCCCACACATACGGACTCTAAAAGCAGCCTATACTTATGTAATTCGAAATTACATGGGACTGGCCCAATAATAAGGTGACGCAGCACCTATAATAGCCTCTGGACGAAATTTGTGAAGTGGCATCTTGTATATTTTGTCCAAGACTTCATGCACTCATTACGGTGGCTTCAAAGTCCTGAAATCATCACTTGAAACTCCGTTCTTGTTTCCCTTGCGCATGCCATCATCTCCATGCTGGTTCTTGCTCCAATGTTCATCCTTCTCCAAGCTAGGCCCTTCATTTGTAAGCAAAACAAATGTATCCAATTTAGGTAGCATCATATTCTCATGAACACTAGAATCATTACCAAGAAATGAAAGTACCTGGTAATTTAATTGGCGTGCACGAGCTCTAGTAGTTGGTCCAGTATGTATAGTAGCAGGTGGGTGTAACAATGGTATTGATGTCCTCAGACCACTTCACCATCACCGTCACCATGCCGCCGTGCTGACAAAACTCTCCCTCGACACTTTCCTGGATCAAGAGTTCGAGGGACGTCATCGAGCTGAACGTGTGCAGACCTCGGAGGTGTCGTATGTTTAGAGCTTGATCGGTCGGAATGAGAAGAAGTCCAACTACATCAACCGTGTTGTCAAACGCTTCCTCTTTCGGTCCACGAGGGTACGTAGACACACTCTCCCCCTATCGTTGCTATGCATCTCCAAGATAGATCTTGTGTGAGCGTAGGCATTTTTTTGAAATTGCATGCTACGTTTCCTAACATGTGGGAGTTGTTCCCGTATCCTTTGCGGGATGGGGATTCCCCGCTCTCAGAAGGTTGTGGATCATCCCTAGACAACAGGCCATGCCACTCAAGCAAGTAGACCTACATGTCACCTTGGGCACCCTCGATAATTACATGACCGAAACCTTATGCTTTGAGGTTACCGACTTGCCGAGCACCTAGCATGATGTCTTGGGGAGCCCATGTTATGCCAAGTTCATGGCGGCACCCATTATGCCTACCGACAACTTAGGATGCCAGGCACCAACGATGTCATCATGGTGTAGAGCGGCGTTCTACACGCCCATCAATATGACCAAGAGAGCATCTAGTGCATCGATGCATTGGTGGCTACAATGGAGTTTGATGCCATGCAAAAAGCAATCACCTCAGAAGCTGTACAAGAGGCACATGACCAAGAAACGCTTCAGTTCTTTATCGTTCCAAGAGGCGCATCACATCAAGGAAATCTTCATCGATCCACACGATCCTACCCAGGTCATACATATTGGCACCCAAGTCAACCCGACCATGAGGCAGCGCTCATATTTTTGTTTGAGAAAATTGAGATGTGTTCGCATGGGAGGACTCTAACATGCTCAGGGTTCCGAGGGGCAACAAGCACTCCCTCAACGTGTTGAAAGGGCAAGGTTGTCTTGATGTTTCTATGAGATGGTAGCTGGTGATTTAGATGGAGTCGACTTTGACGATCCAACAACAAATGGGTGATGACATTGTGCCTTAGTAATCACTAAAAAACTCCTGAGAGGCTATTGACTATGCCGAAGCATGATCAACCTGAACATGAAGGTTTAATTCATGCAAGCAATCGAAGAACAATCACTAATTAAGATTTTTCAATCTAGATATTGTGAATAAATGTATGAATGGTTATTGGTGAAAGTTGGGGTTCCGTAAGCAGTCTTGTCCTGGCCGATGGACATAGACAAAGTACGAGAAGTTGCAGTTATGGATAATTTCTAACTAAACAAAATCCATGTATAAACGATACCAAAGGGCTACATTTATAGGAATATTTTTTAGAAAAGGAGGTCATCCCCCGGCCTATGCATCGGAGAGATGCATACGGCCACTTTATTAAAACAAGTTCAACAAAAACAAATAGTCTGGTCTGCAAAGTACGGCTCATAGAAGGAGCTAAAAAGATAAAACAAGATAAACTCAAAGCCACAACCGGTTGGACAAAAAGATACTAAGGACATATCCTATTATGCCACCGCCATCCAAACCGGTTGAATATAGCCCGTGCTACCATCTCCCACCGGTTACACCCAGTAGCCAGCTGCTCCCTGGAGCCCATAGGAGTGAGTAACGACCACGTACGGATCCATGTCGTAGCCCTGAAGATAACTTGCAGAAAATTAACAATAGATAATCTATTAAAAATCAAATCATTCCTGCAGTTCCATATAGCCCAAATAAGTGCACATATTCCAATCCGAATACTTGACGCAACATGAGGAGGCACTCCATTTAGCCACGTCCCAAACAACGCGTCTATGCTTACCAGAGGTGTAATATTAAATGCTATATGGATAGACCGCCAAAGTAACTTCGCAAGAGGGCAATCAAGAAATTAGTGTTGAATTGTTTCATCGTGAATACAAAAGCAACATCATGAACTCCCTACCCATCGCCGCTTTATCAGGTTATCTTTGGTGAGAATCACTTGCTTGTGAACAAACCACATAAAGATTTTAATATGCAAGGAAACATTAACTTTCCGAATGTGTAACGATCTTGGGATTGGGCCAGAGTTAATGAGATCTGAGTACATCGATTTAACCGTAAACACTCCATTACTCGTTAATTTCTAGTTCAATGTATCTCCTTGATCAGAGAGTTGAACATCCATCAACCTCCTCACTAGGTGTAACCAGGAAGCCCATCTTTCCCCTACCAGGGACCTCCTGAACTGGATATTCAAAGGTACCATCTGCAAAATTGTTGCTACGTAATCTTCTTTACGTTGAGCAATATGATACAGGGAAGGATATTGGAGAGCTAGCGGTGTGTCCCCTAACCAAGTATCCTCCCAAAACCTTGTTGTCGTTCCGTCCCCAACAATGAATTACACCCTATGGAAGAAGGTTTCTTTCACTCTCATGAGACCCTTCCAAAATGGTGAATCATTAGGTCTTACGGTCACTTGAGCAAGAGTTTTAGAGTGCAAGTATTTATTTCTTAGGATTTGAGCCCACATACCCTCGGGTTGAAGTGCTAACCTATAAATCCATTTGCTCAGTAGACATTTCTTTTTAATCTCGAGGTTCTCGATCCCAAGACCCTCCTGATCTTTTGGTCGACAAATAATATCCCATCTTGCCAGACAGTACTTTGTCTTAACCTCGTCCAACTGCAGAAATGTAGCATCCCAAATTTTCAATTTGGAATGTTATATATTAGATCATCAATGCATATCATATTTTATTTTTGCATTTTGGTTGATCCTAGAAACTCTACGCAACTCAATGACCCACGGAGAGAGTAGGGGATTTCGTTATTTTCATATTTGACTTTTCTCAAATTTTAAGAATAGGATCATTTGATTTTATTTATTTTATCATCAATTATTTCTATTACAAAAATATGAGAGAGGGAATAAAATGACTTTCCCAAAATAAATAAATATTGAGGATTTAATAATAAAATCAAATAAGATTTTATTTCGGAGTTTTTTGGTGTTTTATTTGAATTTAGGAAAAATGTGCGTTTTTCAAAATTGCATTTAGGTCCCAAATAAATGTTCACCTTGTGCGGCTTGATTTTAGAAGCCCGTGAAAATTTATTTCGGAATTTTTGGAGTCCGCTTAGTATTTCTTTTTATTTTTCTTCCGAGCGAAATATTTAAAAAAACGAACCGACCTATGGGCCGTGTCCGGATAGGACTCCGGCCCGAGGTGGCCTTTAAAAGCCGGCCCAGCCCCCGGGAGAAACCCTAGCCGCCCAGCCCCAAACCCGCCGCCGCCACCTGCTCCCGCCCCACGCCGCCGCCGCCGCCGAGGTTCGCCGCGCCTCGACTTCCGTGCCATCGGTTTTTTTAAAAAAAAATTAGATCGGTTTTCGTCGGATTTTTCCGTCGGTTTTTTTTTAGATTCGGTTTTTTTAAAATAAATCGGTTTTTCCGGTTTATTTAAATAGCGAACGTTCGTCCGTTCGTTCATTCTAGCGAGAGTTCGTCGTTTTTCTTTTTCTCGGATTAAATCTGCGATTTTTCTGATCGCGATTCCTGATCCGATTTTCGTTTTAGTATAACTTTTCGCTCGTTTATCGGAATCAGGCGATTCAAGCGCCTAGAGTTTCATCTCGAAACCCTCTATCCGCTCAATCAACTTAAACAAATTTTTGCTACTGTAAAATTTGCTCTAGATCCAGATTACTAGAACGAAGTTGTTTTCTTTCGCCGTTTGATTTTTGTTGCTTCGTTCGATTTGATTCTTTTTGCCAACCGGAGTTCTTAAGTTGAACTTTCTGGTTAGATCTCTTATTTGAGTTTTACCTGTGCATTAGATGAGTACTTATTGTATGCTTGTTTGTTTGTCTGCGATAGAATACCCGGAGTGCGCCGCCTGTTACTTCGAATCGTTAGGTTTCGCGGATCATCAGCAAGGCAAGTAACACTTTGATCATACTTTTCTACTACCCAGTTTTCTTGCATTAGATCAATCCTCACACATTTCATGATTAGGATCTAATTAAATTGTGGGATGGGAAGTAGTTGAGGTAGTACCTATTACCTGTTTCTTATCAAACCTTTGGGAGTTACTTCTACGTTTGCTTATTATGCCATGCTATGCTAGTAGACGTGGATTGGGTGAGTGATATCCATGACAGATGTGAGATTGTTAATTAATGGTTTATCTAAGGTGGCAATTTAAACACACATCTGGGTGGATTGAGGCACCTGAGTATTTCCAGGACTTGCCTGTTTTTCTTTTGGACCGCCACCCAGGCTCAAAGGGATCATGAGACTATTCATACTAGAAACTTCCGTGTGCAGCCACAAGCTATTATGGGCTCTAGCATAGTTGACTAAGTCGTGCGAACTCTTACAGTGGTAGACTAGCAGATGTAGGGGATGTAGGTGGTACGGTCTACCCGATCGTAAGGTGCTAGCGCTTCTGAAAGACTATGTCTCGGTCATCCGTCTTCTCAAACACCATGTAGTGCGAGAAACCAAACGGAGGCGATCGAGTCTTGTGAGGAAAAAGTGCGAAAACCTCTGCAGAGTGTAACAAACTAATCATGGTTAGCCGTGTCCCCGGTTATGGACATCTTGAGTATCTAGTACTTGGATTATCATGTGAATCTCAACATGTTACTCTAAATTAATTTTGTTGGGTTTTGTTTAATGATGATGCTTAATTGGGATTGAGAATGCTGTCAATCATTCTCAATGTTTAACAACTACCATGATAGTTAAATAAATTTTATTCCTTTGAAGTAGGGAAAAATTGGCTTTACGCAAAACTGTAACCATAGAGCTTTCCACCAGCCAAATATGCATATAGTATAGCTGTTTCATTTCATTACTATCTATGTGTTACATTGCCAGCATATTCCATGTGCTGACCCATTTCGGGCTGCAACATTAATGTTGCAGACTTTTCAGACGATGATTAAGGAGTTTTTAGGTCGTGGTTCTATACTCAGTGATGTCGTTGGAGTTGATGGACTCACTTATCTTCCAAGCCTTCCGCTGTTATCGTTTAGATGGCCTTAAGCCATATTTATTGTAATAAGTTCTCTATGGAGACACTCAATGTAATAAGTGTGTGATTGCTACTCTGCTATGAATCCTCCGAGTACTGTGTGGTGTCAGCATTACTGATCCAGGGATGACAGTGGAGCACAGAGATCAGACTGTTTGAGGTCTGGTCGCTACAAGAAAAAACGGGATCGATAGTAGTCTAGTCTCTTATGTACCCCTTTAGGCACCTCAAAGAAATACAAAAGGAACATTGGCATACTCGTAAACACCGAGTTGATCAATACCAGCCTTCCTCCATATGACATAAGCTTACCCTTCCAGCAGCTTAGTTTCTTCTCGAAATGATCCTCGATACACTTCCACTCCTTATTAGTTAGTTTCCTATGATGAATTGGAATGCCCAGATAACTGAACGGTAATGATCCTAGTTCATAGCCAAACAGTTGCTTGTAACTGTCTTGGTCATCTTTGGCCCTACCAAAGCAGAACAACTCACTCTTGTGAAAGTTGATCTTAAGACCCGACAGTTGTTCAAATAGACATAAGACCAATTTCATATTCCTCGCCTTTGCAAGGTCATGCTCCATGAAGATGATAGTGTCGTCTGCATATTGTAAGATAGAAACGCCCCCATCCACCAGATGGGGAACAAGACCACCTACGAAGCCTCTCTCCTTGGCCCGACCTATGAGAACAGCCAACATGTCTGCCACAATGTTGAACATAATCGGAGATATGGGATCTCCTTGTCTCAGGCATTTATGCGTTTGGAAATAATGACCAATGTCATCGTTCACCTTTATGCCCACACTACCTTTCTAGACAAAAGAATCCACCTGATTCCTCCATGCCCCATTAAAACCCTTCATGCACATGGCCTGTTGCAAAAATGGCCATTTGACCTTGTCATATGCCTTCTCAAAATCTACTTCGAATATCACCCCATCGAGTTTCTTTGAATGGATTTCATGTAGAGTTTCGTGTAAGACAACAACCCCTTCTAGGATATGTCTTCCAGGCATAAAGCCAGTCTGACTTGGTTGCACTACCGTATAAGCAATCTGTGTCAGCCTATTAGTGGCCACTTTCGTAAATATCTTGAAACTAACATTCAAGAGACAGATGGGTCTCAATTGCTCGATGCAAATTGCTTCCTCTTTCTTTGGCAGCAGCGTTATGGTACCAAAATTCAAGTGGAACAATTGTAGATGCCCACTAAAGAAGTCATGAAACATAGGCATAAGATCATCTTTCACAATATGCCAACATTTCTTATAAAATTCTGCTGGGAACCCATCCGGTCCCGGAGCTTTATTGGGTTTCATTTGAGTGATCACCTCAAAAACCCCTAAAAGGTTCAGATAGAATATCATTTTCATATCACCTTAGCTCAGGAATATCCTCGATTACTTGCTCGTCTAGGGTCATCGCGTTATCCATCAGGGGCCCGAAGAGTTGTTTGTAATAATTGGATATAAATAACTTGAGATTCTCATGACCCACCTGTTGGGGAACGTAGTATTTCAAAAAAATTCCTACGATCACTCAAGATCTATCTAGGAGAAGCATAGCAATGAGCGGGGAGAGTGTGTCCACATAACCTCATAGACCGAAGGCGGAAGCATTTAGTAACGCGGTTGATGTAGTCGAACGTCTTCATGATCCAACCGATCCAAGTACCGAACGTACGGCACCTCCGTGTTCAGCACACGTTCAGCACGATGACGTCCCACGAGCTCTTGATCCAGCAGATGCTCGAGGGAGAGTTCTGTCAGCACGATGGCGTGGTGACGGTGTTGGTGATGTGATTCGCGCAGGGCTTCGCCTAAGCACCGCGACTATATAATTTGAGGTGTAATCTGTGAAGGGGGGCACCGCACACGGTTAAGAGAAACTTGTGTGTTCTAGGTGCCCCCTCTCCCCACATATATATTGGTTAGAGGGGGGAGAGGCAGCCTTAGGGAGCCCCCAAGTAGGCCGAATCCTACTTGGGGTGCAAGCCCAATTCGGCCTCCCCTTCCTTATTTCAGCATATGGGAAGGAAAGAGAAGGGGGAAGAGAAGCAAAGGGTGGAGGCCGAACCCTCCTCCTTCCTTTCTTATTCCCCTTCCTTTCCTCCTACTCCCATTCGGCCTAGGAGGGGCGCACCAGCCCACCAGGGGCTGGTTTGTCCCTCACTTGGCCCAATAGGCCCATAACTTTGCCGGGGGGTGCCCGGAACCCCTTCTGGTGACCCGATATCACCCAGAAAACTTCCGGTGTCCAAATATCATCATCCTATATATGAATCTTTACCTCTCGACCATTTCAAGACTCATCTTCATGTCCGTGATCTCATCCGGGACTTTGACCAAACTTCGGTCACCAAAAACACATAACTCATAATACAAATCGTCATCGAACGTTAAGCGTGCGGACCCTACGGGTTCGAGCACTATGTAGACATGACCGAGACACATCTCCGGTCAATAACCAATAGCGGAACCTAGATGCTCATATTGGCTCCTACATATTCTACGAAGATCTTTAGCGGTCAAACTGCATAACAACATACGTCATTCCCTTTGTCATCGGTATGTTACTTGCACGAGATTCGATCGTCGGTATCATCATACCTAGTTCAATCTCGTCACCGGCAAGTCTCTTTACTCGTTCCGTAATGCATCATCATGTAACTAACTTATTAGTCACATTGCTTGCAAGGCTCATAGTGATGTGCATTACCGAGATGGCCTAGAGATACCTCTCTGATACACGGAGTGACTAATCCTAATCTCGATCTATGCCAACTCAACAAACACCATCAGAGACACCTGTAGAGCATATTTATAATCACCCAGTTATGTTGTGATGTTTGATATGTAACGACCAAACCTCGAAGGATTTGAGTCTCTGTGCTTACCGTGCTAGTCCCTTGATCGAGCTCGCTAGCACACACAGTATAGATGAATACCAGAATAGCAAGTGCATCATTTATTACATCGTATGATCCAGAATATATAAAATAAAACGATTTGCATAGCACTTGGCTAGCTTTATTCAATCAAACAGCGGAAAGTAGCAGAAAATAACGATGAGTCCCATCATAGCCCACTGGTGATGCTGAGTGCAGACTCGCGACCCTAACGGTACCTTACTCTTCGTCTGAATATCCTGCAACATGAGACGTTGCAGCCATATAGGTCAATACTTGGAATGTATTGGCAAGTTACACAGGAGTAATAATAAAGCAGACCTACATGTATATGCATAGTATATCAAAAGGAAGGCTTGAGGGTTTATTTTTGCAGAAAGCTGATTTTGTCCTAATAACTACCTAATAGTCAAATTTTTATTTAGTTCTTTTATTACTACAATTAAATACACAAGGTTGAGTTGGCAAAAATCAACTCCAACCTACCCTTTATTAAGTTGCCCACAAATATTATTAAGTGTCACATCTGTCAAGATCATCCAACAACTGTAATGGCATAGTCGCTCAAATTTACTCATAACCGGGGGCACGGCTAATCATGATTAGTTTTTAATACTCTGCAGAGTTTAGTACGCTTTACCCACTGGACCCAACCTGAAGATTGAGACGAAGTCTTTCAGAAGCAGTCCCCTAGTCCCAACAGGAGGCCCATCCCAACTATTATATCTACATCTGCTGGCACATCCGGGTAAGGGTTCTACAACTGATCAACTAAGCCAGAGCCCATTTAGCCAGTGGTCGCACATGGAAGCTACTAGTCACTAAGTCTGTCTGATCTTTTTGAGCCTGGGCGGCCGTCCACTTACATCCAGAGGGTATAAACCATGATGTTCTTGAAACCACCCTAGCAATACCACTTCCGCCCAGAGGTGAATTAAATCCTGAGTTACTACTCAAATTATTATTATATATATAATCCTCACATAAGCTCAATGAATACACGAACCACCCCCGTCTACAAAGCATAGCAACCTACAACTACCACGATTTGCAAAGACGGGAAGATAGCTCAACAGCATAGCAAAATAATATAGTATTCCTATACATGCATATATTCATAGTGTGATATAACTACATGCATAGAAAACAATAGGTAAAGGATGATCAACATGTAAATTGCCTTGGTTCTGTTTTAGAAAGTCACACTCCTGACAATAGCTCGCGTCGCACTCCGGACAATCTACACGTTTCACACAATTCAACACATCAATCACCAGAACACGAATAGAACCAAAACAAAACCAACAGCAAGAAAACCAATTCAAAAACCCAACAACAGGATCTTAACAGCACCTAAATTGCACTACAGTCACAATGCAAAAAGAATCACTCGAATTCGATAAGTGGTTTGAAAGATACGGCCTCCGGAAGGTTTAATTCAAATTCAAACGAATTCAAATTTGAAAAGTGCAAACATGTGCAAAGTCGGTACTGTCATGAAGGGCTGATTTTTGTGAGATCACAGGAAAATTAATTACCTAAATTGGATATACAGAATAGAAGTTATAGCTAATTGAAGTTAGAGGAAGAATCTGAAAAGAAAAAGAAAAACAACAGAAAACTCCTCCACTCCTTGTGCGTGTACTGTAGCTGGTTTCCACGTGGCAGCGCGCGGTTGACTCAGGTGGTGCTGTGCGCGCGTGTGCTCACCCGAACAGGGGACGGCGGCGGCGGTCTCGGGCGTCGGCGGCGGCGCTTCTTCGGCGGTGCTCCGGCGAAGGTAAGGCTATGGGAGGATGCAGCGGTGAGTGGCGAAGGTGGTGGTGGTGTTCAATGGCGGCGAAGCTCCCTCAATAGGCGGCGGCGACGACGTGAAACTCCGGCGAAGGCGGTCTGCTCGGGAGGCTCGTTCCCGTGCTTTGTTGGCTAAAACAACACGTCACGAAGATGCAGAAGTGAGAGGGGGTTCGAAAAGAGCAAACGGAGCGACTGGAGGTGCTCCCACCGCGACGAGGTCATCCGGCGAAGGCGGCGAACTGCGGGCGTCCTCGGCGAGATCCAATTCGCCCAACAGAGGTGTGCGGACAACGAAAAGGATCGGAAAGAGGCTGCGGGGCTGCGGGGCAAACCCTTACGCGTCTAGGGAGTCCTAGGGGTGCACGGGGCGAACAGGGTGCCGGATCGATCCGGGCTCGGCCACGGTTGCGCGTGCGGTGCGGCGCTGATTCGTCCGACCGGAGGAAGGGGATGGGGAGCCGTGCGGGACCCGCTGTCAGCGGCTGAAGGCGGCGAAGGGCTGCGGGGCTGGCAACGCGTACCGCTTCGGGTGGCCAGCTGGGCCGCGGGGAGGTGAGGCGCTGGGGTGCTGGGCCACAGCGCTCTACTGGGCCGGCTGGCTGGCTGGCTGGCGCTAGCTGGCTGGTTCTGTTTTTTTTAAACAAAACCACAGCTACAGACAAAAATAAATAACTAAAACTAAACAACAGAAAAAATCTAGTAAAAAAATACCTAGACACATAGTAAAAAAATATATACACCTAATATAAACTACAGGAACAAGTAGTTCCCACTCTAATGCAGTTTTTGAAAATATTTTTTATGTAATAGGCCACACATAACAGCAACCAAATAGAGAATAAAATATTTTGGAGAATAAGAAAAATACCAGAACATATCATATGAACTGGAAATAATATTCTGGACATTATGAACATTTTTAATAACAGGGGAGAAGTCATGTTATCTCCACTCCAAATAAATTGCCTTTTTGTTGCATAATGAAAAGAATATTGCAGAAGAGCAAATAATGCATGGAAAATATGACATGCATATGTATGATCTATTAACATCCTAATTTAGGAAAACTCGGATGTTACATGATATCACACAAGGTGTTTCTCCGGTATCCGGGAGTTGCATAATCTCATGGTCAGAGGAACATGTATAAGTCATGATGAAAGCAATAGCAATAAAACTAAATGGTCATTATGCTAAGCTAAGGGATGGGTCTTGTCCATCACATCATTCTCTAATGATGTGATCCCGTTGATCAAAGGACAACACATGTCCATGGTCAGGAAACTTAACCATCTTTGATTAACGAGCTAGTCTAGTAGAGGCATACTAGGGACACTCTGTTTGTCTATGTATTCACACATGTACTAGGTTTCCAGTTAATACAATTCTAGCATGAATAATAAACATTTATCATGATATAAGGAAATATAAATAACAACTTAATTATTGCCTCTAGGGCATATTTCCTTCAGTCTACCACTTGCACTAGACTCAATAATTTAGTTCACATCGTCATGTGATTTAATACCAATAGTTCACATCTTTATGTGATTAGTTCACATCTTCATGTGACTAATACCCAAAGGGTTTTACTAGAGTCAATAATCTAGTTCACATCGCTATGTGATTAACACCCAAAGAGTACTAAGGTGTGTCATGTTTTGCTTGTGAGAGAAGCTTAGTCAATGGGTCTATCACAATCAGAACCGTATGTATTTTGCAAATTTTCTATGTCTACAATGCTCTGCATGGAGCTACTCTAGCTAATTGCTCCCACTTTCAATATGTATCCAGATTGATACTCAGAGTCATCCGGATCGGTGTAAAAGTTTGCATCGACGCAACTCTTTACAACGAACTCTTTATCACCTCCATAACCAAGAAATATCTCCTTAGTCTTCTAAGGATAATTTTGACCGTTGTCCAGTGATCCACTCCTGGATCAATATCATACCCCCTTGCCAAATTCATGGCAAGGTACACAATAGGTTTGGTACACAACATAGCATACTGTATAGAACCTATGGTTGAGGCATGGGGAATGACTTTCATTCTCTTTCTATTTCCTGATGTGGTCGTGTTTTGAGTCTTGCTCAACTTTACATCTTGCAACACAAGCAAGAACTCCTTCTTTGACTGATCCATTTTGAACTACTTCAAAATCTTGTCAAGGTATGTACTCATTGAAAAAATATTATCAAGCGTCTTAATCTATCTCTATAGATCTTAATGCTCAATATGTAAGCAGCTTTAACGAGGTCTTTCTTTGAAAAAAATCCTTTCAAACACTCCTTTATGCTTTTCAGAAAATTCTACATCATTTCCGATCAACAATATGTCATTCACATATACTTATCAGAAAGGTTGTAGTGCTCCCACTCACTTTTTTGTAAATACATGTTTCACCGCAAGTCTGTACAAAACTATATGCTTTGATCACACTATCAAAGCGTACATTCCAACTCTGAGATGCTTGCACCAGTCCATAAATGGATCACTGAAGCTTACACACTATGTTAGCACCTTTAGGATTGACAAAACCTTCTGGTTGTATCATATACAACTCTTCTTTAAGAAATCCATTAAGGAATGCAGTTTTGACATCCATTTGCCAACTTTCATAAAATGCGGCAATTGCTAACATGATTCGGACAGACTTTAAGCATCGATACAAGCAGGAAAATCTCATCGTAGTCAACACCTTGAACTTATAAAAAAACCTTTTTGCGACAATTCGAGCTTTGTAGATAGTAACATTACTATCAGCGTTCATCTTCCTCTTGAAGATCCATTTATTCTCAATGGCTTGCTGATCATCGAGCAAGTCAACTAAAGTCCATACTTTGTTCTCATACATGGATCCCATCTCAGATTTCATGGCCTCAAGCCATTTTGCGGAATCTGGGCTCATCACCGCTTCCTCGTAGTTTGTAGGTTCGTCATGGTCTAGTAACATGACTTCCAGAACAGGATTACCGTACCATTTTGGTGTGGACCGTACTCTAGTTGACCTACGAGGTTCGGTAGTAACTTGATCTGAAGTTTCATGATCATCATCATTAGCTTCCTCACTAATTGGTGTAGGAATCACTGGAACTGATTTCTGTGATGAACTACTTTCCAATTCGGGAGAAGGTACAATTACCTTATCAAATTCTACATTCCTCCCACTCACTTCTTTTGAGAGAAACTTCTTCTCTACAAAGGATCCATTCTTAGCAACAAATATCTTGCCTTCGGATCTGTGATAGAAGGTGTACCCAATAGTCTCCTTTGGGTATCCTATAAAGACACATTTCTCTGATTTGGGTATGAGCTTATCAGGTTGAAGCTTTTTCACATAAGCATCGCAGCCCCAAACTTTAAATGACAACTTGGGTTTCGTGCCAAACCACAGTTCATATGGTGTCGTCTCAACGGATCTAGATGGTGCCCTATTTAACGTGAATGCAGTTGTCTCTAATGCATAACCCAAAACGATAGTGGTAAATCGGTAAGAGACATCATATATCGCACCATATCTAATAAAGTACGGTTACGATGTTCAGGCACACCATTTATGATGTGGTGTTCCAAGTGGCGTGAGTTTGTGAAACTATTCCACATTGTTTTAAACTAAGGCCAAACTTGTAACTCAAATATTCGCCTCTGCAATCAGATCATAGAAACTTTATTTTCTTGTTACGATGATTCTCAACTTCACTCTAAAATTCTTTGAACTTTTCAAATGTTTTAGAGTTGTGTTTCATTAAGTACATATGCCCATATCTGCTCAAATCATCTGTGAAGGTTAGAAAATAACGATACCTGCCACGAGCCTCAACACACATTGGACTGCATACATCAGTATGTGTTATTTCCAATAAGTCAGTTGCTCGCTCCATTGTTCCGGAGAACGGAGTCTTAGTCATCTTTCCCATGAGGCATGGTTCGCAAGCATCAAGTGATTCATAATCAAGTGATTTCAAAATCCCATTAGCATGGAGTTTCTTCATGCGCTTTACACCAATATGACCTAAATGGCAGTGCCACAAATAAGTTGCACTATCATTATTAACTTTGCATCTTTTGGCTTCAATATTATGAATATGTGTACCACTACGATCGAGAATCAGTAAACCATTCACCTTGGGTGTATGACCACATAAGGTTTTATTCATGTAAACAGAATAACAATTATTCTTTGACTTAAATGAATAACCATATTGCAATAAACATGATCCAATCATATTATGCTCAACGCAAACACCAAATAACATTTATTTTAGGTTCAACACTAATCCCGAAGGTAAAGGGAGTGTGTGATGGTGATCTTATCAACCTTGGAATCACTTCGAACACACATCGTCACCTCGCCCTCAACTAGTCTTTGTTCATTTTGTAACTCCTGTTTCAAGTTACTAATCATAGCAACTGAACCAGCATCAAATATCCAGGGGCTACTATGAACACTAGTAAAGTACACATCAATAACATGTATATCATATATACTTTTGTTTACTTTGCCATCCTTCTTATCCGTCAAGTATTTGGGGTAGTTCCGCTTCCAGTGACCATTTCCTTTGCAATAGAAGCACTCAGTTTCAGGCTTGGATCTAGCTTTGGGCTTCTTCATGGGAGTGGCAACTTCCTTGCCATTCTTCTTGAAGTTCCCTTTCTTTCCCTTGCCCTTTTACTTGAAACTAGTGGTCTTGTCAACCATCAACATTTGATGCTTTTCTACCTTCGTTGATTTCAGCATCACGAAGAGCTCGGGAATCGTTTTCGTCATCCCTTGCATATTATAGTTCATCACGAAGTTTCAGTAACTTGGTGATAGTGACTAGAGAACTCTGTCAATCACTATCTTATCTGGAAGAATAACTCCCACTTGATTCAAGCGATTGTAGTCCTCAGACATTCTGAGCACATGCTCACTGGTTGAGCTATTCTCCTCCATCTTGTAGGCAAAGTACTTGTCAGAGCTCTTGGAACATCTTATATGCTTTGTGGCGTTCAAAACATTTTTGAAGTCTCGATTCTAAGCCGTAAAGCATGGTGCACTAAACTATCAAGTAGTCATCATACCGAGCTTGCCAAACGTTCATAACGTCTGCATCTGCTCCTGCAATAGGTCTGTCACCTAGCAGTGCATCAAGGACATAATTCTTTTGTGTAGCAATGAGGATAATCCTCAGATCACGGACCCAGTCCGCATCATTGCTACTATAATCTTTCAACTTATTTTTCTCTAGGAACGTATCAAAAATAAGACAGGGGAGCTATACGCGAGCTATTGATCTACAACATAGATATGCAAAAACTATCAGGACTAAGTTCATGGTAAATTAAAGTTCAATTAATCATATTACTTAAGAACTCCCACTTAGATAGACATCCCTCTAGTCATCTAAATGATCATGTGATCCATATCAACTAAACCATGTCCGATCATCACGTGAGCTGGAGAAGTTTTCAATGGTGAACATCACTATGTTGATCATATCTACTATATGATTCACACTCGACCTTTCGGTCTCAGTGTTCTGAGGCCATATCTGCATATGCTACACTCGTCAAGTTTAACCTGAGTATTCTGCTTGTGCAAAACTGGCTTGCACCCGTTGTATGTGAACGTAGAGCTTATCACACCCGATCATCAGATGGTGTCTCGGCACGAGGAACTGTAGCAATGGTGCATACTCAGGGAGAACACTTGTACCTTGAAATTTAGTGAGAGATCATCTTATAATGCTACCGACGTACTAAGCAAAATAAGATGCATAAAAGATAAACATCACATGCAATCATAATAAGTGATATGATATGGCCATCATCATCTTGTGCCTTTGATCTCCATCTCCAAAGCACCATCATGATCACCATTGTCACTGGCTTGACACCTTGATCTCCATCGTAGCATTGTTGTCGTCTCGCCAACTATTGCTTCTCCGACTATCGTTGCCGCTTAGTGATAAAGTAAAGCAATTACATGGCGATTGCATTTCATACAATAAAGAGACAACCATATGGCTCCTGCCAGTTGTCGATAACTGTTACAAAACATGATCATCTCATACAACAATTTATATATCATCATGTCTTGACCATATCACATCACAACATGACCTGCAAAAACAAGTTAGACGTCCTCTACTTTGTTGTTGCAAGTTTTACGTGGCTGGTACGGGCTTCTAATAAGAACCGTTCTTACCTACACATCAAAACCACAACAATTTTTCGTCAACTATGATGTTTTAACCTTCAACAAGGACCGGGCGTAGTTAAACTCGATTCAACTAAAGCTGGAGAAACAGACACCAGCTAGCCGCCTGTGTGCGAAGCACGCCGGTAGAACCAGACTCATGAACGTGATCATGTAATGTCGGTCCAGGCCGCTTCATCCAACAATACCGCTGAATCAAAGTAAGACGTTGCTGGTAAGCAGTATGACTATCATCGCCCACAACTCATTGTGTTCTACTCGTGCATATAACATCTACGCATAGACCTGGCTCGGATGCCACTGTTGGGAAACATAGCATTTCAAAAATTTCCTACGATCACACAAGATCTATCTAGGAGAAGCATAGCAACGAGCGGGGAGAGTGTGTCCACATACCTTCATAGACCGAAAGCGGAAGTTTTTAGTAACGTGGTTGATGTAGTCGAACATCTTCACGATCCAACCGATCCAAGTACCGAACGTACGACACCTCCATGTTTAGCACACGTTCAGCACGATGACGTCCCACGAGCTCTTGATCCAGCAAATGCTCGAGGGAGAGTTCCGTCAGCACAACGGCATGGTGACGGTGTTGGTGATGTGATTCGCGCAGGGCTTCGCCTAAGCACCATGACTAGATAATCTGATGTGTAATCTGTGGAGGGGGGCACCGCACACGGTTAAGAGAAACTTGTGTGTTCTAGGTGCCCCCTCTCCCCAAATATATATAGGTTGGAGGGCGGAGAGGCAGCCTTAGGGCGCCCCCAAGTAGGCCGAATCCTACTTGGGGTGCAAGCCCAATTCGGCCTCCCCCTTCCTTATTTCAGCATATGGGAAGGAAAGAGAAGGGGGAAGAGAAGGAAAGGGTCGAGGCTGAACCCTCCTCATTCCTTTCTTCTTCCCCTTGCTTTCCTCCTACTCCTATTCGGCCTAGGAGGGGCGCACCAGCCCACCAGGGGCTGGTTTGTCCCTCACTTGGCCCAATAGGCCCATAACTTTGTCGGGGGGTGCCCGGAACCCCTTCCGGTGACCCGATATCACCCGGAACACTTCCGGTGTCCAAATATCATCGTCCTATATATGAATCTTTACCTCTCGAGCATTTCGAGACTCCCTGTCATGTCCGTGATCTCATACGGGACTCCGAACAAACTTCGGTCACCAAAAACACATAACTCATAATACAAATTGTTATCGAACGTTAAGCATGCAGACCCTATGGGTTCGAGAACTATGTAGACATGAACGAGACACATCTCCAGTCAATAACCAATAGCGGAACCTGGATGCTCATATTGGCTCCTACATATTCTACGAAGATCTTTATCGGTCAAACCGCATAACAACATATGTCATTCCCTTTGTCATCGGTATGTTACTTGCACGAGATTCGGTCGTCGGTATCATCATACCTAGTTCAATATCGTCATCGGCAAGTCTCTTTACTCGTTCCGTCATGCGTCATCATGTAACTAACTCATTAGTCACATCGCTTGCAAGGCTCATAGTGATGTGCATTACCGAGAGGGCCCTGAGATACCTCTCCGATACACAGAGTGACAAATCCTAATCTCGATCTATGCCAACTCAACAAACACCATCGGAGACACTTGTAGAGCATCTTTATAATCACTCAGTTACATTGTGACATTTGATAGCACACAAGGTGTTCCTCCGGTATTCGGGAGTTGCATAATCTCATAGTCAGATGAACATGTATAAGTCATGATAAAAGCAATAGTAATAAAACTAAACGATCATTATGCTAAGCTAACGGATGGGTCTTGTCCATCACATCATTCTATAATGATGTGATCCCATTGATCAAATGACAACACATGTCTATGGTCAGGAAACTTAACCATTTTTTATTAACAAGCTAGTCTAGTAGAGTCATACTAGGGACACTTTGTTTGTCTATGTATTCACATATGTACTAAGTTTCCGGTTAATACAATTCTAGAATGAATAACAAACATTTATAATGATATAAGGAAATATAAATAACAACTTAATTATTGCCTCTAGGGCATACTTCCTTCACCACCATGGTTCCCTCGTCTTGCTCAAGCTCGATAATTTTCTTTCTCCTATGTTTGCCATTCGCAATCATATGAAAGAATTGAGTGTTATCATCCCCTTGGACGACTTTATTAGCGCGTAAGGCCCATTTTATCTCCTCTTCCCTAAGCAAAAACCTCAGTTTCAACTCAACTTCGGATTTAATAGCTTGCTCTGTTGCATCCAGTAGAGTTGTTTCCGCCTTCAAATCCAGCGTCTGAATCAACTAGGTAAGTCTATCCTTCTCTTGTTTAGAGCAACTCTAGTAGACCCCGCATCCCACCCCAACCCGCAAAATAGCCGCCAAAATGTGGGTCGCGCGGAAAAACTAGCCCGGTCAGACCCCGCATCCCGCCTCGACCCGCAAAAAAATTTGAGGGGTGCGGCAAAATCTCGGCCTCAACCCGCTTATTCACGAGTTTCCCCCTCGCCGCTGCGGTGCCCTGCATATAAGCGGAAGCAGTTGGTGGGGGGGACATTTCATCCCACGCTTTCCCCACCAACCACCTCTCCTCCCCCCTCACGCCGCCGCCGGTCCGCCGACCAAGATTCCGGCGAAAGCAGCCGGTAGGAGCATGCCAAAAGGCCGCCACATGCACGAGGCCTCCCCTCCCTCCCCCCTGCGTCGGCGGGCCACCGGATTTGCGGATCTGCGGCACTTCATCGCGGGCCACCGGATTTGGCTATTCCGGCCGCCGGTGGCTGCGCCAAGCGATGGAGTGGTCGGGGAGCCTCTCCCACAGCCCCGGCAAGGGCGCATCGCTGCATGCAGGTACGGGTTCGTCTGCCCGCCGCCGCCGCCGGTTTGCGGGCATGGATTCGTCTGGCCGTCCACCGGGCTCGGCGCTCGCGCAGCGTCTCTGTGGCTTGCCGATGCCGCTCATACAGTGCGACGACTGCACGCGGACCATGCTGCGGCTAACTTCGGGCATGCCAAAGCACCCCGGATGGGTGTTCTTCAAATGTGAAAACGACGGAGTACGTGCACTTGCGGTAGCTCATTTGATAGCCCATTCTTTAGTTCAACTGCGGTAGCTCATTTCGAACTTGCTCATTCTTTTGTGTAGGACGATGAATGCTCATTTTGGTTTTGGGAAGGCCAATACATTGATTTATTGATAGAAAGAAACTTAATAGATGTTGGTGCACTCCTTAGTACAATAGAAGGTAATGATGTGGCTGCATGTGCAACTAGAGGGGAAGCAATGTCTGCTTCTTTTGAACCAAAGATGAAGAAAGAAAAATGCAAAATCAAGAATCCACAGATAAACAATGAATGCATTGAGAAGATACTAATCCAACTTGTGGGAGCAGTTATAGAAGTTGGAAATCTTCTGAAATGCATACTTGTGGTTCCTATTTTCTTTGGTCTTGCTATTCTAGCAAATTTGGTGATGTCTTTTGTATCCAATGTTGTTGAAAAAGCAAAGAAATGCATTATGGTAGATCAAATTAAGGTGCAAATTTAAATTTTGCGGGCCGGGAGGAGCTACGCCAGATCAGACGCCGCAAAGACAACCCGTAAAAAAGCATATTCCGGGAATATCCTTTTTTATGGGTCCCTTATGCGGAGTCTGCAACTGCGGTCGTCCGCGCCTGCCTACAAAGGCGTTTTTCCGCAAACTACGAACACGTTTTGCGGGTCGGGAGAATGCGGGGTCTGCTACAGTTGCTCTTATAAATCCCACTCTCATTTCTGGCCCAACCCCTTAAAAATTGTCTCAGGTGCCGAATCTTGTTCTGCCAACGCTCCATATTGGTTCTACCCGCGATGGGCCTCGCCCATTCCCTCGCGGTCATTTCTAAAAAAACTTATTTTTCGAACCAACTTAGTTCGAACAAGAAGTTATTCTTATTGCCAATATGTGTTGCTTCACCGGAGTTAACTAACAGGGGCGTGTGGTCGGAGATTCCCCTCTGCATCGCATGCACCGATACCAGAGGGTATTTCTGTTCCCATTCCACAGTTGCGAGCACCCTGTCAAACTTCTCATACGTAGGAATGGGAAGAGAATTTGCCCAAGTAAATTGTCTACCCGTGAGCTCTATCTCCCTGAGGTTGAGACTTTTAATGATTATATTAAACATAAAGGACTACCGCCCATCAAAATGATCATTATTCTTTTCTTCTTTCCTACTAATGATGTTGAAGTCACCTCCCACTAGTATTGGTAACTCCTCATCCCCGCAAATCCTAACCAGATCTGCAAGAAAATCAGATTTATACTCGGGTTGGACAGCACCATATACCGCCACTAAGGCCCATCGGAATCCATCCAACTTAGACCTTACCCGGAATTTAACCATATAGTCTCCTCTTACGACGTTAATAACCTCGAGTGTTTCACACTTCACCCCTAATAGAATCCCACCCGACTGTCCTCTGGGTGGTAGGCAGTGCCAGTCAAAATCAATGCCACCCGTAAGCGAAAGAAATTGTGAAGTGAAGTTATCTCTACCAGTTTCAAGTAGTGCGATGAAATCTAGTTTATCTTCTATGGCTGATTCAGTCAGGAATCGTTTCTTAGCCAAGTCTGCTAGACCTCTACTATTCCAAAAGATTTCTTTCATACTTCATCGTGGAATTTTTCTTGAGCTTGACTCGCCCACTTCTGCGGACCGCCGACACTGGATATATCTTCCTCTTCGAGAAACGTTTAGGTTTATCCAGTATCAACCCCGTGCCCCCGCTATTATTGGTCGGTTGTACTCCGCCACTAGAGGCGAGAAGCCAACAGGTCCCTCGGCCCCTTCGTCTCCAGCCTCTCCTTCGGCATCCGAAGTAGGCATCATTTCGTCACAGAATTTCTCTAGCAGACAAATACCCATGCTATTAATGTCAGTATCATACATAGGTTTAACAGCCGCTAATGCTCGGATTAACTTTGAAGCTCTCTCAGTCTGTAAGTCTAAAATGTCATTAACTAATTTAGCAATTTCTTTACAGGAAAATATATGTGAATTGCATACACCCACAATAAGGTCGGACTAAAATCCATCATAAGTCGTTTTCCCTACCAACAGGGACTCGAAAAACAACCTATGAAAAAGTATTCCGAAACTAGATGGGCTTGTCCAAAAGCAAGATGGCGTGACACCTATGGAAGGCTAATACACCAACGGCCATCGAGCTAGCCGATAAGCACGCCGATAGCGGCCACATGCCAGAAACTTTGCGGACAAGTGACTGTATACCTAGTGCCTTTTTTATTATATGCCGAGTATTTATTGTACGCTGAGATTTTTTTAGTGACACACTCGGCTTATTTACGTGTAACCCGATGGTTATCTTATTGCCGTGAGTTCTTCGTTTAATTCCCGGTTTATATTAATAAGCCGAGAACCCATATTTTGACGTACTCGAAGATACATGACAGCGTGTGATTTTTCTGTAGTGCACCGAATTTATACAATACGTAATTTATATCTAAGATATATACACACCGACATAGCCCAGGCTGGCTACGTGATTCTTACATAATATATTTACATGCTTCCCAGTTCTGAAAGAGACAACATTAGATTTTGCTTCACTTACATAAAACGTACAAAGCCTCAACTACCATTTGGTTGTCATTTGCAGCTAGTTGTTCATTTCACATTGTGTTTCTTTGCTAACCTTCGGATCTCTTTGACCGACTTTGAATCTAGGGGCCGGAACATAGTCTTCTGTGCCTTCTCCTGTATCAAATAACAATAGATTTTAATAATGTCACGTACGTAGTATTGCTCATGGGCTAACTATATACTCCCTCCATTCTGAATTACTTCTTTTAGATTTGTCTAGATACGAAGGTATCTAGCACTAAAATGAGTCAGTCTAGATACATCCGTATCTAGACAAATCCAAAACAAGTAATTCGGAACGGAGGAAGTAGAAAATAAGATAATGAATATGACCTTCCTTTTGGAGCGGCACGGGACTCCACAAGCTCTCCGGATATTTCTCCACTTATCCTGAAACAAGAAACAACATGTTATATGAATTAATATTTTTAGTCAACTTTTTTTTTGATAAACTATATTTTTAGTCAACTTTAATAAAGCATCATCAATAATATACTCTCTCCGTCTCATAATATAAGAGTGTTTTTGGCATTACACTAATGTAAAAACCGCTTTTATATTATGGGACAGGGGGAGTAGACAAAATCGACTATGTAGGGTTGCCATATCACTAAGAACCATCGCTATTAATTACTAATGAATTTGGATCGGCTATAATGTTGAATTTTATGTTAGGGCACTTCCAGTGTTTGCCTATTACCATTACTTTATAGACAAAATATTGAGGTGGCATTTCATTTAAGAAGAAAGTGAGAAGAGTTGTATATGAGCAAGGCTAATAAGACTATTATGTCATCAAGAGTCGTCATCATTAATTACTAATATAGTGTCCCCACAATTTTTCCCTAATATAGTGGACTTTTCTTTTTCTTATAGGGAACTTGTATTAATAGAGTTGGCTATTACGTTAGTCCTTTTTTTTTACTTTCTATCCTTTCTTTTCCTCTTGTTTGCTCGTTGTACCTAGGAGCATGTGTAGAGATTGATCCTTGCATGAGAGTCAATTCTTCTCTCTCTCTCTCTCTCTCTCTCTCTCTCTCTCTCTTCTTGACATAGGCGAAAGATGTTATGGAAGAAGCCTTATAGCTCCTTAATAGTATTATACTTGCTATGTTTGTGGGAAAGGCAACTCTTAACACATATCCCTACACAATGAAATTAATTCTCTGATTCTATGTGGTTTCTCTTCGTCTTCCTTTCTTTCTTTCCCTTCTTTTCATTACCAGGCAACAATGTTGAGATGAAAACATAAACTCTAAACAGATTAAATGCAACATCACTTAGATACAATTTCTAAGAGATAATGGATTGGGGTGGTTGTCTTTAAAAAATATATTTCACCACCTACGATGACACATTAAGAGCAAATGAATTGGGAGTGTCCTTAGTCATTCTTCTCAACCTTGTTCAATAATTCGTCCGATTAACCAGTTAACTTTCCGATTAATCGCTACTCGTAGTGTCACCAAGTAGCCAATAAACAGATAAATCATCTGATTAATAGATTAACTTGCCAATTAGCCTATTAACCCCTACTCATCACCTAACCGAGCAGCTATCAGTTAACGATTTCCTCAACAATGTTGTTCACTTTCCTTTACATTTACTCTTTGTGTCTAGGAACATCTGGAAAGGTCGAATCTTGCATGAGAGCCCACTCCTTTCATTTTTTTCTCTTTCACATAGACAAAAGTGTCACGTAAGCAAGTTTATATTCCCTTAGCATACATACCTTGAGATGTGTTGGCTTTCGAACTGATGATGAGAAGTAATGACGCTTCACCTTAGTCCATCGCCCTTCACCATATCTCCTAACACCCCTAATCAGCTTCTTCACTTCTTCACGTGTCCAGTGTTCATTGTTTTTTCGACTGTGCAATTTCTTGCCTCTACTTTCCGAAGGAAATATCCTCCTCTTGCGAGGACCTTGTGGGGCACACCTCCCATTTTTGTTTAATATGAATTCTAAACACCAAACATTCATGCATTAGCTTGAGAATATACAAAAATGTATCTGTTCACATGTGTATAGATAAGATGGAACAATCAGACATGGTACCTCCCAAATATTGCTGGTGGCACTGCCCATCTTCGGGCTCTTGTGCAAATTTGTTGATTTCCATGTCATCATCGCCATACACATAACTGAAGTACTCTTCCACCTATCATGAATAAGAATAAAAATATCTTGATTTTTGGTTGTGCTGACGCAGATGGTTGGATGCTTTGCAGGAGTGTGGTGCCAGATAGATTTCAAATGCGAAACGCCGTGTGTCTGTCTCCCCATTTGTTTGTGGCCTCGGCAGATGATGGGCTTAGTTGATGTCTTAGGCCATGTTCGGAGTCACTCCAACTTCTAAAAATACGAGGAGCTCGAGCATCTCTTTCCCAGCTCCATGCCTTGTGACTCCAACTCCAGGAGCGGAGTGGTGGAGTGGCGAGTCTCCGAACAGGACCTTAGTGTAATGTTCACTACTCTTGGTTTGTAGGATGGGAGCTAGCTGATCAAGAATGAAACGTGAGGGCAGAGTAAATGTAGTATATATACTCGTACCTGGCTTGGAGGAGGAATAGTAACAGAAGATGGAAGCCAATCAAGCGGATCCGCCAAGATGGCCTCCCAAATCTCCACTTGGTCCGCTGGCTTCATTGTGTGTATGGATCTGCAGCAGCAGATGACATGAGCACAAAGTCAGGACTCACGACTAAAAACATTAGCAAATACTTCCTTCGTTTCTAAATATTTGTCTTTCTAGAGATTTCAACAAGTGACTACATACAAAACTAAATGAGTGAATCTATACTTTAAAATATGTCTATATACATCCATATGTGGTAATTTATTTGAAACTCTAAAAAGACAAATATTTAGGAACGAAGGGAGTAACAAGCAGACTAGCTATAACTTGGTGCTAGAGGTAGCTCATGAATGAATGAACTAATCGGCCATGAGAGGGCGTGTTGCACTTGATCGATGATGACTAGATCATGCAGAGATCTGCAGAAATCATACACACGTATATGCGTGCTAGCGCTCGTATACTACAACCTACGCACATGCATGCAGAGTTCTCAAACCAAGGCCGCGCTTGGGACATCGGTTAGATTTTCCACCTGTAGACAGTTACCGCTGTACGTATATTACTGGACGGACGCCAGTAAAATACACCCCCCGTATCTTTTCCCCGTCCGATCGCGGAGTGTAACCAAGCCGTGAACTGCGGAGTGTCAACACCACGCCCAGCGCTCTCTGGCGAGCAGCACCTCCTGCCCGTCCACTACTCCACCACCAGCAGTGCCACCCGATCGCACACGACTGCCAAGAAGGACGCCGCGACGTACGGGCACGCTGGCCGCCCGCGCCACCCAAGGCAAGGCAGGAGAGAGTCGCACACCGCAGGCGTCTCCGACGGGAGGAGCTCCCGCAGCGTCTGGGACACCACACCACGCCCCTTCCAACAGGGAGAAGCACTTGGTGTCCAAGCCGGCCCGACACGGCGTCGAAGCCGCCGGAGAGGCGGTGATGGCAGCCACGGAGGCGCGCAGGTTGGCAGAAACCGTGCGTGGAGCGGAGGCCAGTCTCAACGCTGGACTAAGACTCGCTCGCCACGCGCTCCGGACAGAAATATGTTTCAATCCATATTAAACGATGAACCAAGCGCGCCCTGGGGTTACCCGGCCAGTGGAGAGGGGTGGTGCGCGTGCTGTAGTTCGGCAACAGGAGACGAGGGATGCGATGGAGAACCGTCCAGCACGGCCGGTGTCGTCGAGGCAGGGGCGCCGGGCGCGGACAGGAGGAAGAAGAACAGAAGCACTTAAGTGGTGGAGTACCTAGCTAGCTCCAGCGCGTGTTCTTTACTTGCATCTCTATTATTAAAGAAAGAGTTGATATAGTCGTCTTCCTTTTTTTCTGGTCTTTTCGTCCTCATGGTCCCATCCCTTTTACTTTTCTGTTGAATTTTCTTAACCCAATCAATTTTTGCATAAAATAAAAACCAATATAAATCTCTACTATTAACGGGTTTTAAAGCGGAGTTAGTAGAGTCGATTCCCCTCATTCCTGATCTTTTCCTCCCCCACGTTCCCATTTCTTTTCCCCTATTATTAAAGGTGGATGTAAGTTATATGTCGGACAATATTGATACTCCGGGTTTGGGAGGTTTTCTTATTTTCAGCTAAAGTTTGACATATAAATTTAACTAATAAAATATAAATTATGTGCCACAAAGATTATGCTGTCGGAAAGCTCTTTCGTATACAAGTTAAATAAGTGGTCAAAATCTAAGCCAAAATATGGAAGGGCCCAATAAAAACCACGATAGTATTATTTAATTAAGTTGAAATCCCTGCTCTCGGCTGCTCGCGTGGGGGTACATTCTTCATGTCGTTCTCAACCAGCCAAAGGACCCACGAAGTCTTTTTTTTTTGCCCCCTGCCTTTTCTTTTCTTATGGAATCTAAAGTTGTGGGTTCTTGCAAACATGTATGCTATAGCAACGATCAACACATGGTGTGAATTCATGGGTATTATCATATTTCTTCTGGACTCTCAGTACAAACACTACAAACTTTACGTTAAATGAAAAAAAAACTATCATGATGAACATCTTTTTAGAAGATAAACTCTTCATTAAAAATGTATTAACAAGTTAACTACTAATAGTTAGAAGTTTGAAATCATGATCTAGTTCTGACGGATGTAATTAATCCTACTTAGAAATAGATGGATGATTGTCACATCAATGATGTCACATAATGACTTGAGTTATTGACTATGACTAGATTCCACTTAGCTTGTTGGAAGTTTGGTATCAAATCAGAAACATAAAGCACGCACGTAACGGCGTCACGAACTTTTCAATCTAGTTTCACAATTATTATTATTTGCTTTACAACTTAAAAGTGGCCGGATATATATATGCGCTGACATAAAGATGTAACGATTTGGTCGTGGAATAAATCTTAGTGAATCATCTATCTTTCCATAGATTTGTGGGCACGGGAACATGGCCACTTCGCTGTCACCAACTCACATCGTCTTGCTCTTTATTCCCGTCACCGTCGTCCTTGTATCTCCCGTCATTTTCTTCGTAGCTAGCTAGGGTGATCCGAGTTCACATTTTAAACAGGACCTTGACCATTGTGATTTTTTATTTATGATATGAAACTATGTTTGTCCAGAATTAATTATGCACTCGTGGTATTATGTTTATGACTGATCTAAGACTTAGTATAGTTTGCAGTTATGGAATTCATTTAGCCTCAGCTTATGGTTCTCGATTGAACTGTGTTGTGTTGTCCTTCCTTCCTTCATGCTTTTTGGTTTGCAATGTTTCATGTATTTCCCCACAAAAAAAAGGTTTTGTGTTTAGCCCCTCGTCTCTTTGCGGTTGGTGTTGCTTTTCGTGTGTGTTGCTTTCCGGGAAGGGAGATCCGTCTTCCTCTGTCGTTCGCTCAAGTGATCGGTCACTTCTCATCGACCCCCTAGCACCTTCGTGGGTCGACGAAAAATGATCGATTACTTAAGGGAACCCCTAGCACCTTCGTGGGCCCTAGCTCGGGAACTTTGTATCTTCTTTTCTTCTATCAATGAATGGTACACAGCCTTTGTATATTTATGAAAAAGATTGGTACAGGTAAGGTAATTAGCATGTACGCGCCGGTGCTCTCTTGGATGGCCGTTGATCGATCCAGCCTTGTTCCGAAACTGCAGGACCGTACGAACGAGGTAGCTACCACTGCAGCAGACGAGAGAAGCCACCTACACGGGTTGGATGGAGTGGGTAAGTGGAGGGCCCGACGGGTGCCTTTATTTATATGCATGGTGCGGCCAAGCAGCTTCCGCGAAGCATCCTCGTGTCCCAAGCATGTGTAGATGCACAGCGGCAGGCCAGGGGCACTACGTCTGCCCTGATTCTGTTTCTCGAAGACGACGAGTCGACGACGACCACGACCACGACGGAGAACCCATTCCTCGTGCGCGCGCGTGTGTGTGGACTGTGGAGATGTGAACTCACTTGAAACCAAGTAGCTGCACCCACATCAGTACTGTATATAATTGACTAACGCTAAGCACGCGAGAATTAGTTAAATTGATAATGATGGGTTGTACGTGTGACGTCACACCAGTACGGCTTCTCAGATGCTTTTGTGTTTTCATGATGTGACACGAAACCTAATTCTATAAGAACGACCGAGTCAACCGTGTGATGTGGTCCATGGAACATTCAACAACAGTTGAAACATGGACTCATTTTACCTAGGTTGGGATCAACTAGCTGCATCCGCGTAAAGCATCTACGCAAATCTAATACTAGCTCCGTCCTATATTACATGGGACGGAGAGATAGGAAACTTCAATCCAATGCATGTTCACCCGCATCTACTCAGACTCAGTTACAAAACCTAATGAGATATAGGTCACATGACATGACAACAGAATAATTCTTATGTCATTTTCCAACCTCTAGGTGGGTCCAAAAAATTGCCGAACTTAAAGTGATGCTACAATCAAAATTAGAGATCCTCACAGCATGAGCTTTTTCTAAGAACCATCCGTCCAACATAAACTTCATTGGTAGCGACGACAACACACGACAACTGTCGATTGCCAAGTAAATGGTACGGCACCGCTCACCGTCTATGACTGAGCAACCTCTTGCTTTGACTCCCCAGGGACAAGTCCGCGTATCTTCACATCATAAAATACTTCCTCCACCCTTCTCAAATCATACTTCATCCCTGCAAACACAAGTACAAAAACAGAGGGGGAAACACAGCTGAATCAATACAGATTACAACAACAACAACAAGGCATGGCAAAATATTACGGTAAGCTGAAATAATACTGCCAAAAGCTAGTTGAGTTCTTTTAAAAAGGAACATGTCCAGTGAACCATAAGCTGGGGAACTCACCATCAAATTTCTTACGCAAGAAGTCATTGCGCAGATTCAGCATCCTAAATGAAGCATGCAGATCAGTCAAAAAGCTTAGCACCTTCCGTGGGCAGTCGTAGTCACCCGCCGTGACCCGATTCACTACATATCTAGGCTGTAGACAATTCAGCAAGCAGCCATTAATACAAGTCATAGCTATAGAGCATTACAATTCTATTCAGTACACATCTAGGCTGTAGAAAATTCAGCAAGCAGTCACTCATATCAATATTGGTTGTTGAGCACTTTCGTTTCATTTCATATAAAGGATGTACTCCCTCCGTTAAGTCGGCGACAATTAATATGGATCGGAGTTGTACTAAGTCAGTAACAATTAATATGGATCGGAGGGAGCAGAAGATTCCACAAGCAGCAATTAGTACCACTCACTGGCTGTAGAGAATTGCAATTATATCCACTAAGCATCTATCTAGGCTGTAAAAAAATCAGCAAGCAGTCACTGTACCACTCATTAGCTCTGCAGCATTAGAATTCTTGCTTAACATACATCCAAGGAAATAACCATATAAATAGTAAATTCAAGACTTCAGAATGCAGATGGTATTATGTAAAGTTTGCATTTTGCAGATATGCCCAGCTTGGTCTAATCCATTCATTTACGAAGTGTGCTACACACTAAAGTCCATCTCAAGTTTATATGCTTGACACTTGTACGTAAATCATTCATGAAGAAAAATAGTTCAGTCCGTCTCAGGTTTATATGCTCGACACTTGTACATGAAACATTGATAAAGAATTATACTTCACAGTCCAGCCCAAGTGTAAATTGTTTGTACTTATATGTAGTTGTTTTAGCATGCACTCATAAGTTCATAAGTTCATAAGATACAACATGGATCCGACCTTAATACCAACCAAAAATTTGAAGTCAATCTCCATATTCTAATTTATTGGCTTTGGTTCTTTAGCTTTCTACATTCCAATAAAGGGGTATATATAGTATAGGTATATCCTATTCCTGAACACTCACATGTTGAAAACAATCTACATATTATAATGCATTGACTTCGGCTCTTCAACCTTCTAGTATTTATATAGTACTTATGTCTTACAAATCTTATAAAGAAACAAGTCGGTGATGATGGACCATTCAACTTCTGTAATACCAACCAACCGCCTTGGTACGAACGACTGAGAATGAGAAGTGGTTGCTCACTAGTCACTACCCACCTAATTCTGTTTCATAAAACACCCCAATCTACCATGAGTTTTGCAGATTTTAATAAAGTAATTAGCTTGTAAACTTAAAGTATGGTTATCCTTCATCCCATAGCAAAGCATGAGTTTCTTGCTAGTATGTAATAGAAGTACAAGTTTAACGAGATTTCTCTCTCATGGTCGACCATTTCGCGTTGTTGATCCGACCGAGGAACCACATGCCCATCAACACCCCCTCAGGAGATATCTACGCCGCAGACCCCATCCACGACCTGTACTAAAATCACTAATCCCATGATCATATTTCTCCCCTGCACCCACGATCTGTTTATTTTGTTGGCAAAAGATTCCTGCATTATGTTAAGAGCTCGATGCATGGGGCTAAACAAGCCACAAAGAAGAGGAGAACCTGGAAACCTAAGACAAACACAAAAGAAACAAAGGTTAAAGGGCTGCCCTACAAGGATACGTGCACATACGGGTCCTTACGAACCATCCAGAATGCCACGCAAACCAGAGCTTCACCGCTGACTGGAATAGGGTTCACCATAGGAAAAACCAGAGCTTCACCCTGACTGGAACAGGGTTCACCATAGGCAAAACCAGAGCTTCAATCGCCACCAGCTTCACAGAAAAGCAGCCAGACCAAGGGCCTCTCTCGGAACCGCAGAGGAACCAGAGGTTGAGGAAGTTACTGACGCCCTTGAATCTGGGGAGCCGCATGCGCCAGGCAACAAAGCTGCACCACAAGAATGGTAGAAGGTCCCCAACCAGGAGGCCAAGCAGCCATCGACCATACCGCAGAGTCGTCAATCCCATAACCACATTGCAGGCGTCCAAAGGGGAGGTTGAAAAAGGAAACACCAACCGAGAGGCAAGATCAATGAAGAAGACCAGTCTCACACCCATGCAAGAGTAGATAAAGAAAACCATCACCGGCAAGAAATGGAGCAGACACCAAGATACAGAAGGAACACTTCATCAGCTCCAAACGGACACGCTTGAGCTCCATGGAGAACGGAGATGAAGCAGCACACATAGGGCGCTCCACAGCGGCTGAGCAGGGACAATGCGGTGGTGGACATCGCTGGCGGTTGTGCAACCAGAAAGACACTGAACCAGGGTCAGCGACAACGTGGCTCACTATGGCGGAACAGGCACAGGCAAAGAAGAGCATTAGGGGCATGGAGTGTGGGGACATGCGAGCGCTGAATAAGAAGCTAGGCCCACAGGCTTAAGAAGGATGACTGGGGCGGTGGTGAACTGCGGAGGAGGTGGTTGGAGAAGGGCAGAGCGGCGAAAGTGGTGGTTGGGGCAGTGTCGGTCAGCGGATCTGGTGGTACTGCAGCAGTGGATTTTGGCGATAGCAGTGACTCCGACCAAAAAAGGACAAGGAAGCGTGTCCGGCTGTACTCGATGATCGTCATTGGAAAAACTAATTTTCTTTTTTTAATTACACGCGCCTAAATGTATTTACATACTAGAATTTGAAAATCTCACAAACATCTGGGCCTGAAGCCCACAACTGGCACAATACACTTCCAAATAAACAAAACCACAATGTGCTCTACCACCCTCATTACTTAGGTTGAAACTTGTAGTCTAGAGCTAAAAAGTATCACGCTTCAGCATTGCTCTGTACCATCACAAAGACCACTCAAGTTGGAAAATGGGTATCGATGTGTCACTGTCATGTGGCCCCAGGTATCATTTCTCAGGTTTACATCTTTGAGATGGTACAAAACAATTTGTTTTCTAATTTCAAACATACCTCGAAACCAGAATACACTTGAGACCAAATCACTTGAAAGGACCAAGTCTTTCTTCATTATGACCAATTTTTCATCAATCTGTAGATATAGAATTGCATTTCTGCTGCACTGTATGTTGTGGACTAGCACCAAGGAGTATGAATTGAGGGAGATCAGGGATCTTTTAGGCAATAGAATTGTATTGGCAAAGATGGGATAAAGGAGTCTAATTTATCGGCAGTTCATACCGTGTTAGCAAATCATGTATCTCTGTTTGAGATAAGCAAGAAGAATCAATCCATTCTCTCCGAATTATTCTATCATCTCAACCCTATGCCCTATTTCTCCAACCCACCACATCTGGTTCTCTCTCTTCAGCATGGCAGTTATCCATTGTGATCAAGGTTAATGGTACAGAGATTAGACTGTTGTTAACAAGTGTATGCAAGTTTTCTGCAAACCCTTTAGAAATAGATAAGACAGCACCAAAGAATTTTAAATATTACACCCTTCGTTCACAAATATAAGATGCTCTGGATATTTCAGTATGGTCTACATACGGACTGAAATGAGTGAACAAACACACTAAAACGTGTCTATATACATCCGATTCAGAAAAAAGTTGGAACATCTTATATTTGTGAACGGAGGGAGTATTATTTTAGAGTCAGTAGCCATTGTTGATAGCTATAGAATTATATTGTATGACTAAAAATTTATGTTTCACATAAAAAAAAAGTGAATACTGTGGAATTGAGAAGGGTAGGTACATGTCTCACATCCGTCTTGCAAAACAAACTATCTCCACAAGTACATCAAAAGGTTTCTTAGACGTCAATATTATAACGCAACAATTACTTTTTTAACATGGTTTGTTCAGTCCTCGGATATTCTAATGAAAGTTATAGGCAGTGTCTACTAAAATCACAAATCACAAAACAGAGAAAAACAAGAAATTCTCACAAAAAAGCAAAAGATGACCCTCTTTTAATTAGCAAAGTATGACCGGTCTATTTTTGTAATTGTACCTATACATCATCCAACCATTGTCAAATCCATATTCTGGTTAGTCATAAACATTATATCCTCGTGATGGGAAAAAAAATGCAATCCTTCTGTCATCATCGAATGCACGGCCACCAATCTGCTATCACATGTGCATGCATCCATCCAGTTGCATGCCCACTGTGATTGGGAACACAAGACCAGGCATCCAGCTCCCTTGTGTACCAGGCCTTGTGAGGAGGACACAGTACTAGCCACACTCGTGTTTTCCAGGCTTAGCAGATAAATAAGCATGCAATGAGCGATCCAGGTAGCAGCGCAACTGCGAATGTAGCAAGTCCAGCTCTCGATCCTATCGTGAGCACAACTGGCCAGGTAATCCAGAGTAGAGCAGGAATTATGTGTGAGACGGAGAGAGAACTTATCAAATACTCTGAGGCTTGGAGTACCTCCGTTGCACCGGCACATGTTCGCATGTCTAAAGGTCATCAAAAATTACAAAAAAAAAGACCACAACCAAACAATACATGCATCTGTCACAGTTTTTAAGTGGTCCTCATATCATCGATATGGTTGTGGTGCCCCTCCAGTCCAAGCCATTTTGTCGTCATGATATGGAGCATGAACCTTCTCCTGTCCTATGGAAAGAAGACCATACTGGAGCATGAGAGGGCAAACAAACAAGGGGTGCGGGAGGGGAAAAGCGGGCATGAACCTTCTCCCGTCCCATGGAAAGAGAGAGAGAGAGAGAGAGTACCGTGCAGACAAAGAAGGGATGGACCTAATGAGAAGAAAGAGAGGCGGCACACCTGGGAGCAGGAATGAGATTAACGTAGACATGATGCAACCTAGATTTTCTTAACTCATAGCTAAAGGCAATGTGGGCGGTAGAACCATGTTTGAGGGAAACTATGAGTTATTCTACAATGGTATATAATTATATATATATAAGCGATACTGCAAATTTAGCCACAGCCGCACTATCAATTATGTGTGCAGGAAGAGAAAATGCATATAGGCATCACTTACTTTGTAATAAGAATAAAAAATGCTGTGTACGCATATGAAAATAGATAGTACACTGAGTGCATATAATACAAACAATCTAAAAAGAGAATATTTATTTAGTTGTGAAAATTTAGACTACATACATTGATACACGTTTAGGATCAACCAATAATACAATATCAGTTGAGGTGAGTAATTCCTAGATTCTTTTTTAGTTCATTATAGATCAACAGTATTTTTTATGAATCAATACTAGAACTAATGAAAACTTAGGTATACTTGCAATATCTCTTATTGCATGGCAAATTTTAACATGCTCCCTCTTACCCCCTCTTTTTACATGTGAGGTAAGAAGGTAAGAAATAAGCAGACCACTAATTAATAAGATCACGGATCAGATCTATTATATACTCTTGCCTCTCATGTGAAAAGAGAGGGTAAGAGGGAGCATGTTAAAACTGCTCTGCATGCATAGCTTCGACGAGGAGAGTGGTTGACATAAAATCTTGAAAACAGAATTTTAGCTGGCTGTATGTGAAAATTGAAACCAAGTATACTATACACTTAAGGATCAATCAATAGTGTACAATCAATTAAAGTAGCGATTCGACCCTTATACATTGTTGGAGAGAAATAACTCTTTACCATCAACTAAAGCTTTAACGCCTAATTGTAACTTGCCTAAATCAAAGGATGTGCATACATACTATGATGCACTTATATAAACTCTAATGCAGTTTGTATAATACTTTATTCTGCTTGGCATGTTAGAATTTACCTGTCTAAATTTATTGGATTCTCTAGGATTATTTATAGAAAAGAAAACACTATTGGTAGAATGGTAGTTATAATAATTACGAGAAGAGAATATCTTAATGATATGCCATAAAGCATGAACTAACATCCGTGCTATGAAAACTGAAATAGGAATGAGGAAGAGAAACATACTGTAAGTGAAGACGATTGCCATTTATAATGGCTCTATGAATATGAATATGTTTGCTACTGAAACATGCCTATTGACTAGTAATCTTTAGAATGGAAATAGTTATGAAGCCCAGCATATTGCCAATTCAAAAGGAGGCATAGTCATATGAATGTGGTGTTTGTAGGGAGATGCCTTGGATATGACGAATACCACAAATCTAAATAACACAAAAAAAAGTACAGAACAAAGGAAAAGTTCTTGACAACGATCTTTCTTTTATAGCAATAGATAGGAATGAATGTTCATTATAGGGGCTAGGATCCAAAAACTAATTCTGCAAAAAAAGATACTGTGTATGTAATCAAATTAATATTGAGTAGTTGATGGGGAACTTACAAAATCATTGGACATGAAGCACAATCCTGCAATACAATCAAGTCCTCATGTGAGTAAGCAATGTCATTTACGTACAGCATTACATAAAACAAAAGCATGCTAAACCTTAAAGCAATTTAGTTGTTTAAAAAAGAGATGCAATAGTTCTGATGTGAATGCTATAATATATGCATATTTGTGCCCAGATAATCAGTATATTTCAATCAAAAGGAGGGTCAAAACTACATTCCCCCTGAACTGTTCTTGAACAAAACATTTAACATGTATGACACTTAAATCTCACAGATAACACCCAATTCACAAAGCAGAGAAGGTAATGCATATAACGAACCGGTCAGGTAGTCTTCAACGTCCAGGCCAAACTCTCCAGAACCCACTGCAAAAGGCCAGGAGCACAACATATTTAACTTCGTAAGCAAGCACACTGGCATTGTATGCTACTTACAAGACAACTAATGCAATAGTTGGCAGAGCCTTCACGTACATCCTAGCTTTTCCTGGGCCTCGGCGTGCGTGAGCAGGCCACCATTCTCGAGCCAGTGCGTGAACGCTAGCATCGACACCACAGACTGTGTCTCACTCTTCCAGTCCCCATGGTACCTAATAAGCAACAAATCCCAATAGATGAGCAATTTCCACATAGCCCAACCTCGGTAACATGGAAAAGGCGCGTAGTTAAGCCATCTCATCACCTGTAGTACTGATCGGGGCACTCTTTGAGGATCTCCGCGAGCTGAGAGTACAGCCCCTTGATCACCTCCACCTGCGCCTTCGCCTTGCCGAGCACATCTGCACGAGGAGAGGAGATAGCTCAGGATTAAGCACTGGGAACCAAAACCCGAACAGAAATGGAAGGAGGAAAAGGGGGCAGCAACCAGATAGGGGGACGGGCTGGTGGATGAGGAGGAGCGCAGCGGAGGCGGCCCGGGAGGCTGACTCGACCTCGGAGACGACGGCGCGGATGCGGTCGCGGAGGGCGGAGGAGCCATCGAGCTGCGCCCGGAAGGACTCGAACTGCGCGTCCATGAAGGCAGGCAACGGCAGCGGCTGGGAGTCGAAGGAAGCGGCGCAAGGAGGGGCGACCGGGGACGAGGAGGAGGAGAGGCGGTGGAGGGGGAGGAAGAAGACACGGCGGGGAGGGAGGAGGCGGAAGGCGGCAGCGGGAGGGGCGAGGAACGCGGCTCGGAGCGCGGCGGCGGAGGCTGCTACCGCTGTTGCTGCGGGTCTCATCGCGGAGCAATGGGTTTTGGGGAAGATTTTAGGGAACTGGGGGGGCCGCCGGGAGGAGCAGGACATGTGTCTCCAGCCCAGGCACGAAAACGTATCTTAGACCAGGCCGTGCAGGGCCTCAAACTTTCTTTTCTTTTTCTTTTCCAAATGGCCTCAGACTTGAAGCATAAGTGCACAGGGCCTAGGGCCTGTTTTGGTAGATGACTAATTTGTTTTTTACGGGGATTTTATTTTTTAAAGGAAGGTCATTATGGCTAGTTTTATTGAAATTAAAAAAGCATTACATCATTCATGAGTTTAGTGACCAGACAATTTGAAGGTTCGTCTGTCCAACTAAGCAAAATCTTATTACAGAAGCTATAATTGGCTAACATATGTGCTATCTGATTAGCAGAACAGTAATTAGGTGTCGTTCTCAAATAAAGTAGCTATGTCGACACACTCAGTAAAGATTGCAGAAGCAACATCCCGCCATCTTGTCTCTCCAGTGCAAAACTCAAACACATTAAGTGAGTCAGATTCAACTTTAATTCGAGAAAACCCCAGTTGTTTTGTGAAGTTTCAGCCATCCATGAAAATAACATCTGCAACATGGGGAATGTAAGTGCACCTTACTGCAAGAAACACACATTTTTCATCCCTCAAAAACGATGATATTGCACCACCTCCCTCATCCTCGAAATAGGTTGCATCAACATTAAGTTTGATATGTTTGGGTTCTGACTTGGTCCATCTTTGCTCTTTGTTGGGTGTAGTACTGAGAGTCGACCGTATGAAAATTATTAGCAATTGCTAGTACTGACATCGGCCATCGCATGATTGGTGAATAGAGCTCATTGTGGTGATCTAGCGTCGTATCCACCGAAGGTATCAACAGCCCACCATAGGCACCTACCTTCGATCAAGACTTGTTTTAATAAGTAGTGAAACCGCTAGCTAGAGCAACAAGTGTTCCATGATTATTAACCCCGAGCGATTAACTTGCATCGCCTCTTCTATGATGTCCATCATTCCCAGCCTATTTTGCAACTCCTTAGCCTGCATGCAATCTAATAATAAGTGGCTGGCATCTTCAGTTCCTTGATGACATATGGGGCATGCATCATCAGATCCAATGTGCATGTTTATCAATATGGACTTTAGGAGTGATATTCCATGGAGAATTCACCATCTAAAGATCTGAAATTTACGTGGGATTTTTAGTTTCCAAAGAGCACTCCACACAGCGGGTGATCTAGAGCTACCCTTCTGCACAAATCAGGAATAGGTAATGGGAGAAACGGTCCCTTGCCTAATGTCCCTAGTTTGATTAATAATGTTTGTTTCTTGAGAATTAAATATCACCATGTATCTTACCGAACAAACACATTCCACAACCGTCTCAACACACTGCTCATGGAACCCTAACTTAATCATCATGTCTTTCAGAAAAGTTCCATTCAACCCTGTCATAAGCTTTGTGAATATCTAGATTTACTACATAAAGGTCGAATTGTCCTGCCCTTTTATTCTTAATCTTGTGTACACACTCATAAGCAGTAAAAATATTATTTGAGATCAATGTACCCAGGGCAAAGGCGCTTTGAGTTCATGAGATAATACTAGGGAGGATACTTTCAGACAAAAAAGACAACATATTTTGAGATGATTTTATATAAAACATTGTGTAAGCTTATTGGATGAAATCGTGTTACTCATTCCGGGGTATCTATATTCGGGTATATGACGAGGTGAGCGATTTATTGGGCCGGCCTGTTTTGCGTTTCAACACATCCTGATTCTGGGAACCTTCAAGAAGGTTCCTGACTGGTTCAGGTCTGGTTATTTTTGTTTAGTTTTGTCATGTTTCTTTATGGTTTTCTTCGTTTTTTCTTTTATTTTTTCTCTTTTTGTTTTTTTGTCTTTAGTTTCTTTTATCTTTATCTTTATTTCTTATTTTACATTTTTATAAAATCAAATTTCTCAAAATTTAAATTTATTCCCTTCTTTTCAAAACATGATTGGGAATTTCAAATTGTGTTCGCATTTTAAAAAATTGGGAATTCTGAAAATTGTTATTTTTTTCGAAAAATATTCATGAATTTTAAATTATGTTCATGTTTCTAAAAAAATTGGAATTTTAAAACTGTTCACTTTTTTCCAAGAAATGTTCATTTTTTGATTTATTTAAGGTTAAAATTTCAAATAATTATTCCTTCTTTAAAAACATTAAAATTTTCCATTTTTTTAAAAAAATAGTTCAGATTTTCAAAAAAATTGAAATAATTCAAAAGAATTGGAATTTAAAAAGAAAATCATGTTTAAAAATTTTGTTCTTATTTTTCAAAAAATGTTCACAAATTTTCATCACTGCTTGTAATTCTATATTTTGTTCGTGTAACTCAAAAAGTATTTGGAATTTGAAAAAAGAATCACATTTTCCAAAAAAATATGTTCATGTTTTATAAAATGTGTTCAAAAAATTGAAAAAAATGTACACTATAGTAAGTATGATGTTGCAGTGAATATCCCATTATAGTGCATTTTAAATACAGTTCACGCTGTCATCTGTCGTCGGCAGCCATAAGGTGTACTGCTTCTGCATTATATGAAACTTAGTTCCATTCCTCAAAAAGAAATAGTTTGTATGTAATGGAATCAAAATTGGATTAGAGCATCACAAAACATCATACTAACAAGAGAGGCAGTTGTATGATGCATAAAATGGAGATGAAGGGAGACCTCATCATCACCATGGCCCAACATCTGGCGAGGTTGATTTATCCTTCAACCACTATAAGAGAAAAAATAAAATAAGGGACCATCATAATTTAAACTACAACTAAATGAACTGACACATGTTTAGGCACGTATCTAGCAGTGATTCTTAGATGGAAAGGTCACACCGAATAAATTAGTGAGAAGCGAAATGAGACTGGACTGGATGAAGAGTGAAAGGTAGCAACTCACACGAGATGTGGAGAATAAAAAGGGGGCGGGTGAGGGTACTAGAAGCATTCGCATGAAGAGTTAGTGGGAGCACGTGCATGAAGTGTTAGTGGGAAGTGCTTTTACATGGTGAAGCTACTTGATGATGTGCATAGACTACATGTCAAGATAAATAAGATACTGGGGATGGATCTCTTAGATGTATATGATATATGATATATGATGACTAGTGGAACCGTTGGGTGGTATTATTTATTTTTCCTCCATAATACCTTTTTCTACTGCATTTTTATATGGGACATTTACATTTACCCCCTAACTTTGCCCCGACCTCATCTTTACCCTAAAAACGATGCTCAACTGTACCCCTCTTCCGTCTATGATGCTTATAGAAATACCCCTTCGTTCCCTTTCTGTCTGGTCAAAGTGCTTTGACCGCATTAGTCCGTTATGTTGGACATCGCTGCCCCTCCGTCTTACATGTGGGGCCTACACGCATCTCTCCAACCCCATCTCCTCTCTCTTTTATTATGTTCTCTCTCGCGACAAACTCTAATCCTAGCTCATCGATTTCCCCTACCCCATTGGTTGTTGACTGTGCATCAACTTTTATCAAGTTTAGAAGTGCTATCTCAGAGAAATATCCATAGGGGTTATATGATGCTATTGAAATTAGGTATTGGGACATGGAAAATACTGCTTGGGTGCATGTCCAGTGTGATGATGAGCTAGCTATCATGTTTGGAATATATGCAGAAAGTAAGTCAATAGAAATTGAAATCACACTACTGCATGATGCTGTTAACGCGACACTACAATCAGAGACCCTTTGACGAAACTGTGTGCGATGCATTAATCGTAAACGGTGATGTAAAAAACCGTCAAAAAGATGCAAAACGTTTGTGATGAATGATACATCAAACAAAGTTTAGATTTTAGTTGCGTGTGCAATGAGGGGCATACGGCTGATCTGTACGAACTGTTTGTGATGAGACAGAACAACAGAAATGGACAGCCAGATCAAGGTGTGTGCGATATACGGCATACAGTTCACTCCGATGAACCGTTTGCGATGAGTGAGGTGAACACAAACGATTCCGCGTAACAAGATGTGTGTGATACCCGACAAACAGGTCGGTAATCAGAATTGTGTGCGATCATTATAGACAGCCCATACGGTCTTTTTTTGTGAATTGTGTGCTCATCAGGGCACACAGTTCAACAAACCAACCTATTGGCGATAATGTAGAAGATCTCTATCGAATACATATTACTAACCGTCTGCGATGAGATTGATAGGATAAACAGAGATATATACAGTCTGCTTAATTTATTCCTTCTTCTTCTTGTTGTTCTTGTTGGATGGCCCCGCGACATCATCTTGGCGAGGACGCTTCTTGCCGCTGACTGTTGGCGTTTCATCACCGCCACCGTCATCATCGTCGTTGCTGCCGTCGTCGTCCTCGTTTGACCATTCCTCCTCATCATCATCGTCGTCCTCTTCTTCGTCCTTCGACGACTCCTCGTCCATCTGGTTGTCGTCTGACGACTCCGGAGGCGGCGTCCCTTCCATGAACCGGATATAATCGAGGTCTGGGCTCGATGTCGTACTCATGGAAGACGAGCGGGATGATTCTAATGTTGACCTATCATCGGGCGCTAGACTGCTGGCCGAACTGTCGTCCTCGCTGTCGCTCGACATGGCTGCAGAGTGTGTGCCAGTGTGTAGCGCGGCTTGCCGGGGACGATGATGATGGTGGACACTTAAGCGGGGTATGCAGAGAAGAGGAACTGTCAATTGAAGCGGGGATTGAAGTAGGGGTTGGCGTATTATCTAACCGCTGATATAATCAACCACAATTATTTGTACCAAGTCGCTCCAAATTCTCGGGGTAGCGCAGGACCCCTATTGGCTATTTGGCTGGTTTCCTTTTTCAGGACAAAAACAAGGAACGAGTTTTGGGATTATGCACCGGTATCGGTACGAACGGAGTAGGACAGTTGGCAAGCAATACATTGAGCTCTTCTTATTGATAAAGCCAGTAATAATCAAACTAGAAAGGAAAAGAAAAAAGACAAAGAAAAATATCTGCACAAATCTTCGCATAATATCAATGGCATAGGATCTAGATGTGCATTACTTAGAGCACATCTATATGTGCTTTAGCAATACTGTCAAACAAAACCCCTAATCATCATTGCAAACGGCGCATGGAACATGGCTAATGCGACAATCACAACTACACATGCTAGTTCCTTCTTGTCTCTTGCTTTCACCTGTTGTCTATGATTGATTCTTTCTTTCTTCATCGTACTGATTGTACATTCCAGATCAGCCAGTTTCTTCTTCAGCTTTACGTTATCTTCTACGAGCTTGGTGATAACACTTCGAGCCCTGCCATGCCATTCTTCATCTAGCTAGTTAACGAAGGCACAAGCCTCATATCCATGCCAATGTTAAATAGTATTCTGGATGAGAGATGGCATTAACTGAAGTAAAATGATGAACTTAATTAGCACTAACCTCTAAGGGGCAACTGAGAAACCGCCTGCCAATGTCGAATCCCTCCATGCATACACGTCGAGCGGGAGTGTGCCCGTGCACACAACTCAGCTTTTGGTACTTCTCGATGGCGCAAAACTCGGAGTCAAATTCGTGTTGCGGGAGTCTGGAGTCAAGCTCCGGATCTGGCGGCAAATCGCTTTCCTGGGGGGGGGTCATTCAGGACGGATTCAGCAAGGATCTATACTTTAGACATGCTAAAAAAGATCGGGATAGATTGGAACCTGACAGGACGATTCGGATCCGTAGTACACCTGCCTTCTGATGACCTTAGGCAAGTGCTCGGCGGCGACCGCTGTCGTGGCGGTGATACGAGTAGGAGCAGCCGCGCGAGGGAATTTGGAGGCTATGTAGGGATTTGGGGGAAATGGGGAAACTGTGGAGATAATGATGTAGGGTGGAACCCTAAGTGGCCGATCTTTCATGAAAGGAGCGGATCCCGCGATGAACACGAAGAACACGAGCGAAATCACGAGAGGAAACACGAGAAAATCACTAAACCAACAAGAAATAGTCACACATATGCTAGATCCTCGAGTACATAAGAGATCACACGATCCACGGTCAACTAGGGACGATACAAAGGTAGCCGGTCTTCTCCGTGAGGAGGTCTTGATGTTCTTCTCCGCAAGGAGGTCTTGAATCCAAAGGGATCTTCTCCGAAGAGGGGCCGCGGTCTCTCTCATGGAGTAGATCCGATGTGGATGAGAAATGCTCTATCTCTAATATGAGCTAAACCAATGCTGCCCTAAAACGTATGTAGGAGAAGAGTATATATAGTCTAGGTGGGCGAAGGGGTACACGGGCCTCGGCCCTTACACTGTGCGCAGACAGGGGAGGTCGGACGTCCGGGCGTCGGGCCAGATGTCCGGGATGTGGAGGCCGGATGTCCGGGCTGGTGAAGCTGGCCATGTAGCTCTCGGGTTCGGGGGTGTCCGGATTTCCGGCCTAGAGGTCGGATATCCGGGAGCTCGGGAAGGGCCGGATGTCCGGGCTGGCGGGGCCGGATGTCCGGGACCTGTAGGCGCTTGGTGGTTGAGCAGCTGTAGTGGACGACACTCCAGGGGCCGGATGTCCGGGGTCACGGGCGGATGTCCGGGGCCTGGGAGGTGTTCTTGTCTCCTTCCATTGGTTCTCTTCATCCATGGACTTGGGGATTTGTCCGTCTTCACGTGCATCTTCGGGAGGGTCCTCTTGGTACCTAATCATGCACAACGTCTCGGACTTAGGTAGTAGCCATGTCTCGAGAGGATCATATGTAATATCACTAAGGAGATAAGTCACCTCGGTCTCGAGAGCTCTAGCTTGAGTCATGGGTCCTCTTTGCACTTCGTGAGATGATGGTAGGTTCATGGGGATGACGTAGGATGCTCCGCACCATCTCCCCTCCATTGGGGAAGATCCGATCTCGGATCGAAATCCTCATCACCATGGTAGGGCGAGAGATCCTTGACGTTGAAGATGTCGCTCACGGAGTATTTGTCGCGTGGGAGGTCGATCTTGTAGGCGTTGTTGTTGTAGCGTTCAAGCACCTTGAAGGGTCCATCTGCTCGTGGTAGAAATTTGGACTTGCGTTCGTGGGGGAAGCGGTCCTTGCGAAGGTGTAGCCACACAAGATCTCCAATGTTGAATACCATGGGGTGCTTGTTGATGTTGCGCTTGGTCGCAAGTCGTTGTACTTGGCGCTCGATGGTGTGCCTTGTATCGTCATGCACCTTCTTGAGATGGTTCACACATGCACTTGCGTCCATATTGATGCGCTCTTGTAGTGGCAGAGGGAGAATGTCCAATGGGGACAATGGGTTGAATCAGTAGACAACCTCGAAGGGGGACTTGCCGGTTGTTGAGTGTCTTGCTCGGTTGTAGGCGAACTCGGCGATAGGTAGACACTCCTCCCACTCCTTGATGATCTTCTTGATGAGCACTCAAAGTAGAGTGGAGAGTGTGCGGTTGGTCACCTCCGTTTGGCCGTCGGTTTAAGGATGGTAAGCCGTGGATAAGAGTAGCTTGATTCCGAGCTTGGTGCATAGGGTCTTCCAAAAGTAGCTTAGGAACTTGACGTCACGGTCCGAGACAATCGTCTTTGGCACTCCATGTAGACGTAATATTTCCCTAAAAAAGAGATTCGCAACATGTGAAGCATCGTCTATCTTGTTGCAAGGAATGAAATGTGCCATCTTAGAGAAACGGTCCACAACGACAAATACCGAATCCTTTCCATTTCTAGTTCTAGGCAAGCCAAGTACAAAATCCATGCTAATGTCTTCCCATGGTTGATAAGGAATAGGGAGAGGCATGTAAAGTCCATGGGATTGGGCTTTAGACTTAGCTTTGCGACATGTAGAGCATCGGTTGGTGAAGCGGTTGACGTCGTGAAACATCTTAGGCCAATAGTAGTTCTTGGAGAGCGTAGAAAAAGTCTTGTCGCGTCCAAAATGTCCCATTAGTCCTCCTCCATGGGATTCCTGCAAAAGCAACAACCGAAGAGAAGACTCGGGGATTAGCTCTCATAAGATATCCATCTTTGGTGTAATAGCGTTCTCAAAAGGTATGCTTCAAACATTTGGCATGAGGAATAGCAAAAGTAGGATCATGCTCATACAAGTCTTTTATATTCTCAAAGCTAATGACATCCAATTCAAGTTGAGTAACAAGCATGCATATGCGGGAAAGAGCTTCCGCCACAATATTTTCCTTACCTTTATTGTACTTGATGACATAAGGAAAAGACTCAATAAATTCACTCCATTTAGCATGACACTTGTTCAACTTGGTTTGACCCTTAAGGTACCTGAGCATTTCATGATCGGTATGAATGATGAATTCATGAGGGCAAAGATAGTGTTCCCATTCGTGCAAAACTCTCACTAAAGCATATAGCTCTTTGTCATAGATGGGGTAATTGAGTTGCGCTCTGGATAGTTTCTCACTAAAGTAAGCTATGGGGAGCTTCTCTTGCGTTAACACACCTCCTATGCCATTACCACTATCATCACAATGAATCTCAAAGGGTTTGTCAAAGTTGGGTAAAGCAAGCACGGGAGCATGAGTAAGCAAATTCTTAAGCTCATTGAAATCGGTATCTTGGGATGGTCCCCAAACAAAAGGCGCATTTTTCTTGCTCAAAGCATGCAAAGGCGAAGCAATGGTGCTAAAATATTTCACAAAGCGACGATAGAAACCCGCAAGGCCAAGAAAACTTCACACTTGTTGCAAGTTGGTTGGTTGGGGCCAAGTCTTAATAGCATTGATCTTGGACTCATCTACATGAACACCCGTAGAAGATACAACAAAACCCAAGAAAACGAGCTTATCAATGCCGAAAAGGCACTTTTCCATGTTAGCAAAGAGATGCTCGTTTCGAAGAGTTTGCAAAACGGTTCGAACATGGGTGACATGATCTTGAAGAGATTTGCTATAAACAAGGATATCATTGAAGTAGGCCACAACAAACACACCAATGTAAGGGCGAAAGACATGATTCATAAGGCGCATAAAAGTACCCGGTGCTTCTGATAGACCCATAGGCATGACTAACCACTCATACAACCCAAACTTGGTTTTGAAAGAGGTTTTCTTCATCACCCTCTTGTATGCGGATTTGATAGTAACCACTTTTAAGATCAATTTTGGAAAATATAGTGGCACCACTAAGTTCATCAAGCATATCATCAAGGCGTGGAATGGGATACCTATAGCGAACGGTGATAGCATTGATAGGTCTACAATCGGAGCACATGCGAAAGCTACCGTCTCGTTTTGGCACAAGAATGACCGGGACGGCACAAGGGCTCAAACTTTCACGCACATGTCCATGGTCTATGAGATGCTTTACTTGCCTTTGTATTTGTTTTGTTTCTTCGGGGTTTACGCGGTAGGGAGCTTTGTTCGGAAGAGGTGCTTCGGGGATGAGGTCGATGCGGTGCTCGATGCCTCGTAGTGGAGGTAGTTCCGGAGGTAGCTCGTCGGGGAAAACATCTTGAAATTCCTGCAAAAGAGAAGACATCACTAAAGGTAGAGTGTGATAGGTGTTAGCTTGTGTTGCATTGTCCTTGCACAAAAGGACGTAGTGTAGGACACTAGATGGGTTCTCACACACTCCTCTTATCTCACTTTTGGTGGCAAATAGGACTAAGTTTTTCTTTTCGCTCACTGTGGAGGCGCTCGATTTGGGCTTGCGGCGCTCACTCTCTTTTTGATGGCTCGCTCTCTAACTATTCTCTCCATGATGGGCGGCTTGCTTGTCGGTGATCACTTGGCTTGGAGACATGGGGCGAAGTACGTACTCCTTTCCCTTCATCTTGAAGATGTAGTGGTTCGTTCGGCCATTGTGGATGACACCTTTATCAAATTTCCATGGGCGTCCAAGAAGAAGGTGGCAAACGATCATTGGAACGACGTCACACTCCAAAGTGTCTTTGTAGGCACCAATTTTGAAGGAGACTTGTACTCGATGCTCGACTTGGATAGTGCCGGAGTCGCTAAGCCATTGAACTTTGTAGGGATGTGGGTGCTTCGTCTTGGGCAATTGGAGCTTGGAGCAAAGTTCTTCACTTGCGAGGTTATGACAACTCCCTCCATCGATGATGACCTTGACGGATCTTCCATTGATGCCGGCCTTGGTGTGGAATATGTGGCATCTTTGGTCTTCTTCTTGTTGATGTTGAAAAGTCAAGACCTTTGAGATAACGAGAGCGGGACTTGAATCTTTATCACAAAAGACGTGTTCCATGTCTTCTTCGTTCACTTGCCGATGTATGGCCACTTGCTCAAGGGCTTCCATTTCTCCTTCACTCATTGAGTCATAAGTGTCGTCGTCGTTGAGGATCATGGTCCGCTTGTTGGTGCACTCATAGGACTTGTGGCCTCGGCCTCCGCATGTGAAGCATTTCAAGGAACTCGTCTTGACGGTCTCACCGGTTGCGGTAGATGATGATGAAGATCTCGACTTGAAGTTGCTCCTTGTAGGAGGATGACTTTGATTTGACGAAGCTTTCTTGGAACTCGACTTGTCGACGTTGCTTGTAGAAGGATTGGTAGACAGTGTTGAAGTCGTTGAAGCTTGGGTGTTGGAGAAGCTGTATGACTTGGATGAGAACTTGGCATACTTGTAATCTTCTTGCACTTGACGTTCCGCTTTGGTAGCTTGATGCACTAGCTCGATGAGGTTCGAGTATGGTTGGAAGTCGGTGATCTTCTTGATAGGATGGTTGAGTCCATTCAAGAAACGTGCAATTCTTTGCTCATCATCTTCCGTGACATTGGCTCTTATCATGGCAATCTCCATCTCCTTGTAGTACTCTTCAACGCTCTTGGTTCCTTGCTTGAGTAGTTGGAGTTTCTTTAAGAGGTCGCGGTTGTAGTAGGTAGGTACGAAGCATGTTCTCATGACATCCTTCATTTGCGCCTACGTAGTGATGGGTGGTTCACCTCTTGCCTCGCGGCGCTTGATAACTTGTTCCCACCAAATGAGGACATAGTCTTGGAACTCAAGGGATGCCATCGCGATCTTCTTCTCTTCTTCATAGTTGTGCAAGCGGAAGATTATGTCGACCTTCAATGCCCATGAAAGGTACTCTTCGGGATCGTTGCTTCCATTGAACTTGGGCATGGTGAACTTTAGCTTGCTGTAGCGTTGCTCTTCATTGTGTTGGGGTCGAGGATGATGACGCCCATGTTGTTGATGATTGTCAAATTCGTGTTGCTCTCGGTGAGGAGGGTTGTCAATCTCATTTTGCTCTTGTCGTGGATGATTCCCATTATCGTCATGCTCATGGTGAACTGGATGTTCTTGAGGAGCTTGTGGAGGGGCTTGTCGAGCTCGAGGAGGAACTTGAGGAACTGGACGATGCACGTGAGCTTGAGATCTTCGTTCGTGAGCTTCTTCGCGAAGTGCTTCTTCATGTTCACGAGCTTGTCGGCCTCGGTTGGCTACGGCTCGACTTGAATCTTGGAGGGCTTGTTGCGCCTCAAGTACTTGAGCTTCACCGAGTTGTTGTTCTTGGCGTTGTGCCTCGGCATCTTGTGCATCTTGGTGGAGACGCGCTCGCTCTTCCTCTTCATGTTGGCATTGTCGTTGCCGTTCTCGTGCTAGCGCAAAGGCCGCTTGGGTTTGACGTTGTCAGTGCTCTTGAGAGTCGGTGTCGCGTAGAGGATTGATGCTTTCTTGACGATCGTTTGCACGGCACGTCGAAGAGTGTTCGATGTCGGTGACTTGAGCCGGAGAGGGTGAAGTCAGAGTGTCGACTTGAGCGGCCCCATCTTGATGAGGACGAAGTGGAAGAAGAGCGGTTGAGCAACAAAGCACGAATCTCGTCCATTCTTGCGTCGTTCTCTTGCTTGTGATCGTCGAGCTTGTGGTCAAAGTAGTCCCTTGTACGTTGCTCGGAGAGTCGCAAGTCGGCGACGAGGTTGTCAATGCGTTCACTCATAGCTTGTTGCTCTTGATGCAAAGCACGTTGTGCACCAAAGAGGTGGCTCTTGGTGACGTAGGAGTTTGTGTCGTCTTCTTGTCCGATGAAGAGTGGGTTGGTAGATGTACTTTGCCTATCCATCATTCCAAGAGAAATATGTGAGTGGGAGAAAGAGAAGAACGAATATCAAATGTACCTTGACCGAAGTTGAAGGTGGATCAATGATCACTCCAATGTGGAACAAGGAAATAACATAATTGGTACCAATTCTTGTCGGTTTCTCACACCTACACAAGTAAAAGCTTATGGTGGAGCTTGGTTAGGATGGTGGCACAAAATTTGGTGCAATTGTTAGTGAGCTTCAATAATGTTGGAAAAGATTCGCAAGTTTGCAATGCAACAAGTAGACCACGCAATATAAGGTACATGGAAACACACACGCAAAAAGATAAGTGGGGTTGGGCAACCAAGGATGAGCCAAAATGTGGAATCCACAAAAATGCTCTTGTTGCACAACACTAGAGAGACGCTAACACGATTGCACAATAGGCGGATACAAGACTTGTGCACAACCTACTAAGCAAAAATGCAACGACTTCTATCCCAAGTATGCTCTATGTATGGTGTTTCGATGCTATGATCCAAGATGATCTAGTATGACAATATTAATGTTGTATGATGCTTTGGTGCTTGCTTAAAAGCTCTTTGCTTATCTTTCCCTTTTGCTTAAAAGCTTGTTTGGATCTTTGTTGTTTGAGCTCTTTTCTCATGCAATGCTTCACGAACCGATATAGCAATTGTGTATGCGATGACAACCTTGTGACACAAGAGATGATACCAAGATATGCACCAATGATGTATGTATGCTATGGGAAGTATGATCACTAATGTGCACAAGTCGCGTTGCCGGCAATACTCAAAGGCTAGTTTCGATGGGTAAGCGACGCAAAGGAGTAAGGCTATGATGGCTATCAAAGTAATGGCAAGAATGATATGTCCAATACCAAGGTGAGGTTACCGTTCATTGGTTCCTTGTAAGCAAGAAACGGTTGATGGTGTCAAAATTGGTGAAATGGTTGTTGTCGGTGATGCGTCCATGGCGAAGATGAGTGGCGGTGATGTTGATGTCGAACCGTACCTAAATAGCCAAAACACAAAAGGACATGGAACCGCAACTCAAATTCTCAAGACAAAACGGGACAAAATTGTCGGATTTGGAAGTGGTAAGCAGTGGTTGTGTATGTGGTATATGGTGGTGGTATGCGGAAGTGGTGGTGGTATGCGGAAGTATATGTGGGCACTGGAACAAAATTTGGCGAAATATGGACGGAAAAAGGGGCGGTGGATGGAGATGTTGCTGCTAGGGGCCAGATGTCCGGGCTTGATGGCCGGATGTCCGGGCTATCGGGCCGGATGTCCGGGCTCTGGATCCGGACGAACTCCGCATGGAAGGTGGCAAATCCGGGCAAAATTCGGAGGAATTTGTGGATGGAAATTGGGGAAAATTAGATGGAAGGATAGATCTACCTGCAACACACGAAATCCACGGATCAAATCCAACAAAACTTCATCACACCAACAAATCACAAAAAAAATTGGGGCTATTTTTGTGGGGAAATTTTCGAATTAGGGACAAAATCACAAAAACAAGGCTAGAAACACAACGGGGAGGCTCCGAAATCATGATCAACATGGCTCTAGATACCAAAATGATGTAGGGTGGAACCCTAAGTGGCCGATCTTTCACGAAAGGAGCGGATCGCGCGATGAACACGAAGAACACGAGGGAAATCACGAGGAGAATCACGAGAGGAAACACGAGAAAATCACTAAACCAACAAGAAATAGTCACACATATGCTAGATCCCCGAGTACATAAGAGATCACATGATCCACGGTCAACTAGGGACGATACAAAGGTAGCCGGTCTTCTCCGTGAGGAGGTCTTGATGTTCTTCTCCTCAAGGAGGTCCTGAATCCAAAGGGATCTTCTCCGAAGAGGGGCCGCGGTCTCTCTCGTGGAGTAGATCCGATGTGGATGAGCAATGCTCTATCTCTAATATGAGCTAAACCAATGCTGCCCTAAAACATAGGTAGGAGAAGAGTATATATAGTGTAGGTGGGCGAAGGGGTACACGGGCATCGGCCCTTACACTGTGCGCAGACAGGGGAGGCCGGACGTCCGGGCGTCGGGCCGGATGTCCGGGCGTTCGCGGAGGGCCGGATGTCCGGGCTGTGGAGGCCGGATGTCCGGGCTGGTGAAGCTGACCATGTCGCTCTCGGGTTCGGGGGTGTCCGGATTTCCGGGCTGGAGGCCGGATATCCGGGAGCTCAGGAAGGGCCGGATGTCCAGGCTGGCGGGGTCGGATGTCCGGGACCTGTAGGCGCTTGGTGGTTGAGAGCTGTAGTGGACGACGCTCCAGGGGCCGGATGTCCGGGGTCACGACCGGATGTCCGGGGCCTGGGAGGTGTTCTTGTCTCCTTCCGTTGGTTCTCTTCATCCGTGGACTTGGGGACTTGTCCGTCTTCACGTGCATCTTCGGGAGGGTCCTCTTGGTACCTAATCATGCACAACATCTCGGACTTAGGTAGTAGCCATGTCTCAAGAGGATCATATGTAATATCACTAAGGAGAGAAGTCACCTCGGTCTCGAGAGCTCTAGCTCTAGCTCGAGTCATGGGTCCTCTTGGCACTTCGTGAGACGATGCTAGGTTCATGAGGATGACCGTAGGATGCTCCGCATCAGATAAGCTAACGATCGGGAACTACTAATGGCACTATATATATGTTGTATACGGCACACTGTTTGTACATGTCGTTTGTGTGAGGTATTACAACGTAACACACGATTTCCGCACCAAACCGAGTGAGAAGACAACGTAGGTTAGACACGGTTGCCGTTACATAACCATATGTGATGTACTACCCTGTCCATATAATTGAGTTACGGTGAGATACTATGTAAATAGCCGCTCCGCGGATATCCGTAAAAAACAGTCGCTCTGCATATAGAGATGGCGGCAGCGGCCTAGGCAGCGGCTACCGGAGAAGAGGTCAATCCTCGGTCGGTGGGCGGTGGTGGCATCATAGGAGGTCAATCCTCAGTCTGCGGTGGGAGATAGGAGGAGCTCAACCATCGAGGTCGGCGGCGGCGTGATTCGAGCACATCCATCATGGTCGATGGCGGGATAGTGGAGGTCGAACTTCAGGCGGCAACTGCACTAAGCTTTGCTCCTCGACCCTGCTGTCTCGGCGTGCCGCCACATCGCGCTTGTCTGTCTGCTGGGTGGAGGTCGCCGCACGGCTAATTAATTAAGGTATTCTTTTCGTGAGTGGCTAAATTAAGGTATCAATTCCTAAATGTAGTGTTTTACTAGTACTCTGCGAGTAACTTGACTGGCCATTAATTTTTGTCATTGCACGTCTGGATAACAACATGGAGCGCCCTTATTAATTATTAAAATAAAACCTTGTGATTTATGCATGCATCTTTGGGAAGCAGTTAATCCGTGTATTAATGTTATTGTTTTGTTTTTAATTACCATTTGTGTGTTGCAGATGGAACGATCTCGATGGATGAAGAATCGAAAAACCATAGATTTTATTAGTGGCGTGATAGAGTTCATGAATTTGGCTGAAAGTACAAAGAGGAGAATTGGTGATGCGGATTACATCCTATGTCCATGTACTGATTGTGCCAATAGAGAGTCACATGAAGTTGCAGATGTCCGTATGCACTTAGTCTCTAGGGGATTCATGGATGATTATACACGTTGGACCAGACACGGTGAAGAGGAGGTCATGGATGAAGATACCCAGGGCAGCGAGATGCCAAACCCCGATCATTGTCACATGGATGTTGAATCTAACATCGGGGCAGAGGCGTCAAGCTACCAATGGAACACCGGAAAGCAGAAACGCCCACTGGAAAACCAAGATGTCGACGCAGATGACGACGATCTTGATATGCCAGATTTTGTTGCTATGATTGCAGATTTCGAGGGCCGAAAAAAGGATATGATTGGGTACATGGATCTGCCAACCATTGATGCGGACTCCAAGAAAAAATTGTATCCAGGTTGCAAAAAGAAATATTTCAGGTTGAGTGCCACCCTGGCACTTCTCAGATTTAAAGCAGCAAACGGTCTATCAAACAAGGGCTTCACAAAGATGTTAGGTCTTTTGAAAGAAATTCTTCCGGAAGATAATGTGCTCCCCAGAAGCACGAATGAAGCGAAGAAAATTGTTTGCCCATTGGGACTTGAAGTACAGAAGATACACGCTTGTGTGAATGATTGTATATTGTACCGTGGTGAGTACAAAAAATTTCGTGCATGTCCCACATGCAAGCATGCATGATACAAGCACAGGAGAGAAAAGCACAATTACAAATTGGACGACGAGATCAAGACAGGAATCCCGTTCAAGGTTGTTTGGTACTTGCCTTTAATTCCAAGGTTGAGGCGTTTGTTTGCAAACCCTAGAGAGGCAAAGAGGTTGCGGTGGTATCATGATGAGAGAATTGTGGATAGGTTTATGAGGCACCCGAAAGATGGGGCTCAGTGGGAATTAATTGACAAAAAGTTTGAAAAACCAAGGAACCTAGAAGTATAAGGCTCGGGGAGTGTACTGACGGGATGAATCCTTTTGGCGATATGAGCACCAATCACAGCATATGGTTGGTGCTTCTATGCATATATAACCTAGCTCTTTGGTTGTGTATGAAAAAAATACATTATGGTGTCAATGATTATCCAAGGCCTGAAGCAACCTAGAAATGACATCGACATTTGCATTCAACTACAGGTAGAAGAACTGCTGACAGTGTGGATAGATGCGCCTGCTGTAAAATGTTATGATGCTTACAAAAAGGAGATTTTCGATCTACATGCGATGCTGGTGCACACCATTCAAGATATGCTGGCATTAGGCAACACATCGGGGAAGAAAACAAGGAGAGATGTAGGGTGTGTCACATGCATGGATAGGACATCTAGTAGAAGACTTCCCAACTCGCGCAAAACAGTGTATTTGCGTCATCGTAGGTTCTTACGGAAAAATCACCCATACCGAAAGATGAAAGCTGAATTTGATGGTACGACAAAGGCAGGTGCGGGCCCAAGACCCTATGAAGGGGAGGTGGTCCACAACATGGCTAAAAAAATTAATGTTGTGCTTGGCAAGAACCAGCCTTTGACGGTGAAACTAACACCCAAGGATCAAGTGTTTAAGAAGAAATCGGTGTTCTGGAATTTACCTTACTGGGAGATTCTATGTGACTTTCAAGAGCCGTGCCCGCGGTTATGTGGAAGACGGGAATTTGTTAATACCGGTTGTAGAGAACTTGACACTTGATTTAATTAAAATGCATCAACCGCGTGTATAGCCGTGATGGTCTCTTTTCGGTGGAGTCCGGGAAGTGAACACGGTTGGGTTATGTATGAACGTAAGTAGTTCAGGATCACTTCTTGATCACGTCTAGCTTTACGACCGTTGCGTAGTTTCTCATCTTACTCTTGTACTCGTATGTTAGCCACCATATTTTCTTAGCGCTTGTTGCAACTCCACCTCATAACCACATCCTACCCATAAGCTTAAATAGTCTTGATCTCACGGGTTTGAGATTGCTGAGTCCTCGTGACTCACAGATACTACCAAAACAGTTGTAGGTGCTGATGATACCAGTGCAGGTGATGCTACCGAACTCAAGTGGGAGTTCGACGAGGACATTGGTCGTTACTATTTTTCGTTTCCTGATGATTAGTAGTGGAGCCCAGTGGGGACGATCGGGATCTAGCATTTGGGGTTGTCTTCTTTTCATTTGGATTCATCCGTAGTCGGGCTATGTGTGTACTCTGAATGATGTATGCATTATTTGATCATTGTGTGATGTGGCGATTGTAAGCCAACTATCTATTTATCCCTTCCTTGTTCATTACATGGGATTGTGTGAAGATGGCCCTTCTTGCGACAAAACCAAAATGTGGTTATGCCTCTAAGTCGTGCCCCGACACATGGGAGATATAGCCGCACTTTGGGTGTTACAAGTTGGTAATCAGAGCCATCCCCGACTTAGGAGCCCCCTGCTTGATCGAATTGCTGACGTTATTGAGTCTAGAATAAAATGTTTTGAGTCTTATGATAACCCACAAGTATAGGGGCTCACAATAGTTTTTGATGGTAGAGTATTCAACCCAAATTAATTGATTTGACACAAGGGGAGCCAAAGAATATTCTCAACTATTAGCAGTTGAGTTGTCAATTCAACCACACCTGAAAGCTTAATATCCGCAGGAAAGTATTTAGTAGCAAAGTAGTATGGAAGTAATGGTAACGGTGGAAAAAGTAACAGTAGTAGTTTTTGTAGCAATTGTAACAGTGGCAACGGAAAAGTAACTAAGCAAAGATCAATATGTGAAAAGCTCATAGGCAATGGATCAGTGATGGATAACTATGTCTCATGCGATTCCTCATGCAATATTTATAACATAGGGTGACACAGAACTAGCTCCAGTTCATCAATGTAATGTAGGCATGTATTCTGAATATAGTCATACATGCTTATGGAAAAGAACTTGCATGGCATCTTTTGTCCTACCCTCCCATGGCAGCGGGGTCCTATTGGAAAATAAGGGATATTAAGGCCTCCTTTTAATAGAGTACCGGAACAAAGGGTTAATACTTCGTGAATACATGAACTCCTCAAACTACCGTCATCATCGGGAGTGGTCCCGATTATTGTCACTTCGGGGTTATCGGATCATAACACATAGTAGGTGAGTATTGACTTGCAAAATAGGATCAAGAACTCACATATATTCATGAAAATATAATAGGTTCAGATCTAAAATCATGGCACTTGGGCCCTAGTGACAAGCATTAAGCATAGCAAAGTCATAGCAACATCAATATTAGAACATAATGGATACTAGGGATCAAACCCTAACAAAACTAACTCGATTACATGATAAATATCATCCAACCCATCACCGTCTAGCAAGCCTACGATGGAATTACTCACGCACGACGGTGATCATCATGAAATTGGTGATGGAGGAAGGTTGAAGGTGACGATGGCGACGGATTCCCCTCTTCGGAGCCCCGAACAGACTCGAGATCAGCCCTCCCGAGAGAGATTAGGGCTTGGCAGCGGCTCCGTATTGTAAAACGCGATGAATCCTTCTCTCTGATCTTTTTCTCCCCGAACGTGAATATATAGTTGGAGTCGACGTCGGTGGAGCATCAGGGGGCCCATGAGGCAAGGGGCGCGCCCTACACCCTCGTGGACAAGGTGTGGGCCCCGTTACGCTGATTCTTTCGCCAGTATTTTTTATAAATTCCAAAATGTGTCTTCGTAATTTTTCAGGCCATTCCGAGAAATTTTATTTCTGCACAAAAACAACACCATGGCAATTCTGCTGAAAACAGTGTCAATCCGGGTTAGTTCCATTCAAATCATGCAAGTTAGAGTCCAAAACAAGGTCAAAAGTGTTTGGAAAAGTAGATACGTTGGAGACGTATCAACTCCCCCAAGCTTAAATGTTTTCTTGTCCTAAAGCAATTTAGTTGACAAACTGAAAGTGATAAAGAAAAACTTTTACAAACTCTATTTGATCTTGTTGTTGCAAATATGTAAAGCTAGCATCCAAGTTTTCAACAAATATTATGAACTAATAATATTCACAATAACATTTAGGTCTCATGTTTACTCATATCAATGACATAATCAACTAGCGAGCAATAATAATAAATCTCGGATGACAACACTTTCTCAAACAATCATAATATGATATAATAAGATGGTATCTCGCTAGCCCTTTCTGAGACCGCAAAACATAAATGCAGAGCACCCCTGAAGATCAAGGACTGACTAGACATTGTAATTCATGGTAAAAGAGATCCAGTCATAGTCATATTCAATGTAAATTAATAGTAATGCATGCAAATGACAGCGGTGCTCTCTAACTGGTGCTTTTTAATAAGAGGATGATGACTCAACATAAAATTAAATAGATAGGCCCTTCGCAGAGGGAAGCAGGGATTTGCAGAGGTGCCAGAGCTTGAGTTTTGAAACAGAGATGAATAATATTTTGAGTGGTATACTTTCATTGTCAACATAACAACCAAGAGATCTCGATATCTTCCATGCTACACACATTATAGGCGGTTCCCAAACAGAATGCTAAAGTTTATACTCCCCCACCACCAACAAACATCAATCCATGGCTTGTCCGAAACAACGGGTGCCTCCAACTAACAACAATCCTGGGGGGAGTTTTGTTTGCAATAATTTTGATTTGAGCATGGGACTAGGCATCCCGGTTACCAGCCATTTTCTCGTGAATGATGAGCGGAGTCCACTCATCTTGAGAATAACCCACCTAGCATGAAAGATATAGACAGCCCTAGTTGATACATGAGATATTCGAGCATACAGAACATAATTTCATTTGAAGGTTTAGAGTTTGGCACATACAAATTTACTTGGAACGGCAGGTAGATACCGCATATAGGAAGGTATGGTGGACTCATATGGAATAACTTTGGGGTTTATGGAAGTGGATGCACAAGCAGTATTCCCGCTTAGTACAAGTGAAGGCTAGAAAGAGGCTGGGAAGCAACCAACTAGAGAGCGACAATAGTCATGAACATGCATTAAAATTAATCAACACTGAGTGCAAGCATGAGTAGGATATAATTCATCATGAACATAAGTATCGTGGAGGCTATGTTGATTTTGTTTCAACTACATGCGTGAACATGTGCCACGTCAAGCCACTCGAATCGTTCAAAGGAGGATACCACCCTATCATACCACATCACAACCATTTTAATAGCATGTTGCCACACAAGGTAAACCATTATAAACTCCTAGCTAATTAAGCATGGCATGAGCAACTATAATCTCTAATTGTCATTGCAAACATGTTTCATTCATAATAGGCTGAATCAGAAACGATGAACTAATCATATTTACAAAAACAAGATAGGCCGAGTTCATACCAGCTTCTCTCATCTCATTCAGTCCATCATATATTGTCATTATTGCCCTTTCACTTGCACGACCAAACGGTGTGGATAATAAAAATAGTGCACGTGCATTGGACTAAGCTGAAATCTGCAAGCATTTAATACAAGGGATAAGACAAGGTAATATGGGATCTTGGTTATATCAACAATAATGCATATGAGAGCCACTCAACATTTTCATCATGGTCTTCTCCTCTCGACCCCCAAATAAAAGAAATAAAACTATTTACACGGGAAAGCTGCCAACAAGCAAAAGAAGAACGAGAAATCTTTTTGGGTTTTGTTTTAGTTACTACTACAGGCACGGAAAGTAAACTAGCTAAAAGCTACAACTAAATTTTGTTGGTTTTTCTTAAGGTTTTTCAATCACACAAGAAGAAGGCTTAGAAACAAAAATAAACTAGCATGGATAGTACAATGAAAAAGTATGAGCACCGACAACTGGCATGAGTGTGTGAACATGAATGTAATGTCAGTGAGAAATACGTACTCCCCCAAGCTTAGGCTTTTGGCCTAAGTTGGTCTATGCCTATGGATTGAGGCAACTCCCTCCGGTGTACTGAGGAGGGTCCTCAGGGTGCCACTGGTTGGCGATCTCCTCCGGATTCCACTGATAAACAAACTGACGATAAGGATCAAGTGGTGACTCAGGCTCAGGCTCAGGCTTTGGGACTTGTGTCAGCCTCTAGTACGCATAAATGGCCTCGGGTTAGATGAGGTACTTGCCTGAAAGTATGTTAAACAGAGAGGGTACATGCAAGGTAATAATCTCACAGTGAGTTTTACCAAGTATCAAATTACACTTAAGCATCTTCTTCTTATCTTTAACAATAAAATCATGTGCTACCGTACTCTTATAATCTAGAAAAATAGGGGGCAACAACTTTTCCTCTTTCTCATAATGCCTAATAGGTATCCCAAAGTATTCAGCAAGGCGTGAAGCAAAGATGCCTCCGAAGATGGGGCCCTTTGTTCGGTTCAGATTTAACCGTTTAGCAACAATAGCGCCTAAGCTGAAAGTGGTATCACGAAACAAAGCATGGCGCAAAATGACAATATCAGGAGCACTAAGATTTCCACTGTTCCCGCGACCAATTAAGCATCTACTAGCAAATATCGCAATGTAATGTAGAACAGGAAAATGTATACTGGTAATTCTTGCATCTGAAATTTTCCTAGTTTCTCCTACAGCAATTCTATCAATAAACCCATCTACATCGCTACGATGTGGTTCCTCGATGCTGCCCTCAAAGGGTATCTTGCAGACCCGACAAAAATCATGAAGTGACATCTCCTTAACCTCATCATATAAGTGAAACTCCACTGAAGGTGGTGATTTCTTAGCATGGAAATAAAAAATTTGCATGAAAATATTAGTGAGTAGAAGATACTGTTCGTGCTGGTCGCGGAGGAAGTCGGTGAGGCCTGCATTCTCAGCCAAATAATAAAAGTCATCGTAAATCCCGTCTACTCTCAAGAACTCATCACACAGCCATTCGCACGGCCGAACCTCCGCAGTGCGAGGAAGATTGTATTTGGGCCTTTTATTCTCCTCATTCTGCTTATCCTTCGAGCTTCAGCTCAAGGAGCCCCTCAACAATCTCTTCATCATTATCTTTCTCTGAAAAATTTCTGAAATTTTTAGTGTCTCAAAATAAAAGTGAACCAAACTCAACAAGATTAATAGCAACTACTCCTACAAGTGCCTAGAGGCCATATCATGCATTAAAACTACTTGGGACCATATAAATTTGACATGCAAGCTCAAGAACGGGGTCACCTTAGCAGCAAAAAATGCAATAAATAGAGCACTAGAACAAAAACTAATTGGACCATTGGAGGAGTCACATACCGAAGAACAATCCCCCAAAGCAGTTTTGTGAATGGAGCTTTGAGCAAGGAGATTGAAAATGGCAGCAAGATGAGCTAGAACACGGGTTTGAGCTACGAGGTGATTTTTTCTAGAGGAAGACGGAGTGTGTGGGCGCTGGAATGAGTGGAGGGGGGCCACGTGGGGTCCACAAGGCAGGGGCACGCCCCAGGGGGTGGGCGTGCCCTGGACCCTCATGGCCAGATGGTGGGTCCCCCTGGCGTGTTCTCAGTGCTAGATATTATTAAATATTCTACAAAAATTCATACTTCATTTTCAGGACATTTGGAGAACTTTTATTTTATGGGTATTTTTTATTGCATGGATAATTCAAAAAACAGACAGAAAATACTATTTTGCTTTATTTAATCTAAATAACAGAAAGTAAAAGGAGGGTACAAAGAGTTGTGCTTTCTAACTTCATCCATCTCATACTCATCAAAAGGAATCCACTAACAAGGTTGATCAAGTCTTGTTAACAAACTCTTTCTGAATAACATGAAACCGGAGAATTTTCGAATAACACTAGGTTACCTCAACGGGGATATGCATGTCCCCAACAATAAGAATATCATATTTCTTCTTGACAGTAGGGAGAGGGAATTCAAAACCTCCAATAGTGATCGTTGAAATTTTTCCAATAGAATTGATACTATGGACTTGAGGTTGTTTCCTCGAAAAGTGAACCTTATGCTCATTACCATTAACATGAAAAGTGACATTGCCTTTGTTGCAATCAATAACAGCCCCTGCAGTATTTAAAAAGGGTCTACCAAGGATAATCGACATACTATCGTCCTCGGGAATATCAAGAATAACAAAGTCCGTTAAAATAGTAACGTTTGCAACCACAACAGGCACATCCTCACAGATACCGACAGGTATAGCAATTGATTTATCGGCCATTTGCAAAGATATTTCAGTAGGTGTCAACTTATTGAAATCAAGTCTACGATATAAAGAGAGAGGCATAACACTAACACCGGCTCCAAGATCACATAAGGCAGTTTTAACATAGTTTCTTTTAATGGAGCATGGTATAGTTGGTACTCTGGGATCTCCTAGTTTCTTTGGTATTCCACCTTTAAAAGTATAGTTGGCAAGCACGGTGGAAATTTCAGCTTCGGTATTTTTCTTTTATTTGTAACAATATCTTTCATACACTTAGCATAAGGATTCATTTTAAGCATATCAGTCAAACACATACGCAAAAAAGATAGGTCTAATCATTTGAGTGAAGCGCTCAAAATCCTCATCATCCTTTTTTCTTGGATGGTTTAGGATGAAAAGGCATGGGTTTCTGAACCCATGGTTCTCTTTCTTTACCGTTCTTCCTAGCAATGAAGTCTCTCTTATCATAATGTTGATTCTTTGATTGTGGGTTATCAAGATCAACCGCAGGTTCAATTTCTACATGAGGGTTATTGCTAGGTTGAGCATCAATATGAACATCATCATTAACATTATCACTAGGTTCATGTTTATTACCAGATTGTGTTTCAGCATCAGAAATAGAAATATCATCGGGATTCTTAGATGTGTCAACAACAGGTTCACTAGAAGCATGCAAAGTCCTATCATTTTTCTTTTTCTTCTTCTTAGAAAGACTAGGTGCATCAACATTAGTTCTCTGAGAATCTTGCTCAACTCTCTCGGGGTGGCCCTCATGATACAAAGGTTCCTGAGTCATTTTACCCCCTCTAGTCACAACTCTAACAACATTTTCATTTTCCTTATTATTCAATTCATTGAGCAAACCATCATGTGCTTTAAGCACTTGTTCTACTTTAGTGGTAAGCATAGAAGCATATTTACTAATAAGTTTAAGGTCACCTTTAACTCTAGACATATAATCACTCAAGTGTTCAATTATATAAGCATTAAGTTTCAATTGTCTACCAACATAAGCATTGAAGTTTTCTTGTTTAACAATAAAGTTATCAAACTCATCCAAGCATTGGCTAGCAGACTTATTACGAGGAATATCACCTTCATCAAGTCTATAGAGAGAATTTACCTTTACTACCTATGTCGGATTATTAAGACCATGTATTTCTTCAATAGGTGGTAAATTCTTAACATCTTCAGCTTTAATACCCTTTTCTTGCATAGATTTCTTTGCCTCTTGCATATCTTCAGGACTGAGAAATAGAATACCCCTTTTCTTCGGAGTTGGCTTAGGAATTGTTTCAGGAAGTGTCCAATCATTATCATTACTCAACATATTATTCAATAGCAATTTAGCTTGTTCAATAGTTCTTTCCCTGAAAATACAACCAACACAACTATCCAGGTGATCTCTGGAAGAATCGGTTAGTCCAGTATAAAAGATATCAAGTATTTCATTTTTCTTAAGAGGATGATCAGGCAAAGCATTAAGTAATCGGAGAAGCCTCCCCCAAGCTTATGGGAGACTCTCTTCTTCAATTTGCACAAAATTATATATTTCCCTTAAGGCAGCTTGTTTCTTATGAGCAGGGAAATATTTAGCAGCGAAGTAATAAATCATATCCTGGGGACTACGCACACAACCAAGAGCAAGAGAATTAACCATATTTTAGCATCACCCTTTAATGAGAACGGAAATAACTTAAGGATATAGTAATAACGAATTGTTTCCTCATGAGTGAATAGGGTGGCTATATCATTCAATTTAGTAAGACGTGCCACAATAGTTTCAGATTCATAGCCATAAAAAGGATCAGATTCAACCAAAGTAATTAACTCAAGATCGACAGAGAAATTATAATCCTTACCAGAAATATAGATAGGTGAAGTAGCAAAATCAGGGTCATATTTCATTCTATCATTCAAAGATTTTTCTTTCAACTTAGCTAACAGTTTCTTAAGATCATATCTATCTTTGCAAGCTAAAAGATCTCTAGCAGTTTCTTCACCCATAACATAACCCTCAGGCACATAAGGCAATTCATATCTAGGGGAAGAATCTTCATCATCACTTTCATCAATATTATCAATTTCAATAATTTCATTCTCTCTAACCCTAGCAAGTTGTTCATCAAGAAATTCACCTAATGGCACAGTCTTATCAAACATAGAAGTAGTTTCATCGTAAGCATCATGCATAGCAGAAGTGGCATCATCAATAACATGCGACATATCAGAATCAATAGCAGGAGTAGGTGTAGCAAGTTTACTCAAAACAGAAGGTGAATCAAGTGCAGAGCTAGATGGCAGTTCCTTACCTCCACTCATAGTTGAGGGAAAAATCTTGGTTCTTTCATCTTTCAAGTTCCTCATAGTGATCAACACATATAAATCCCAAGTGACTCAAAGAATAGAGCTATGCTCCCAGGCAACGGCGCCAGAAAATAGTCTTGATAACCCACAAGTATAGGGGATCGCAACAGTTTTCGAGGGTAGAGTATTCAACCCAAAATTATTGATTCAACACAAGGGGAGCCAAAGAATATTCTCAAGTATTAGCAGTTGAGTTGTCAATTCAACCACACCTGAAAGACTTAATATCTGCAGCAAAGTATTTAGTAGCAAAGTAGTATGCAAGTAATGGTAACGATGGCAAAAGTAACAGTAGTAGTTTTTGTAGCAATTGTAACAGTGGCAATGGAAAAGTAACTAAGCAAAGATCAATATGTGAAAAGCTCATAGGCAATGGATTAGTGATGGATAATTATGTCGGATGCAATTCCTCATGCAATAGTTATAACATAGGGTGACATAGAACTAGCTCCAGTTCATCAATGTAATGTAGGCATGTATTCCGAATATAGTCATACGTGCTTATGGAGAAGAACTTGCATGACATCTTTTGTCCTACCCTCCCGTGGCAGCGGGGTCCTATTGGAAACTAAGGGATATTAAGGCCTCCTTTTAATAGAGTACCGGAACAAAGCATTAAAACTTAGTGAATACATGAACTCCTCAAACTACGGTCATCACCAGGAGTGGTCCCGATTATTGTCACTTCGGGGTTACCGATCATAACACATAGTAGGTGACTATTGACTTGCAAAATAGGATCAAGAACTCACATATATTCATGAAAACATATTTGGTTCAGATCTGAAATCATGGCACTTGGGCCCTAGTGACAAGCATTAAGCATAGCAAAGTCATAGCAACATCAATCTTAGAACATAACGGATACTAGGGAACAAACCCTAACAAAACTAACTCGATTACATGATAAATCTCATCCAACCCATCACCGTCCAGCAAGCCTACGATGGAATTACTCATGCATGGCGGTGAGCATCATGAAATTCGTGATTGAGGAAGGTTGATGATGATGATGGCGACAGATTCCCCTCTCCGGAGCCCCGAACGGACTCCAGATCAGCCCTCCCGAGGGAGATTAGGGCTTGGCGGCGGCTCCGTATTGTAAAGCATGATGAATCCTTCTCTATGATTTTTCTCTCCCCGAACGTGAATATATAGAGTTGGAGTCGACGTCGGTGGAGCCTCAGGGGGCCCATGAGGCAGTGGGGCGCGCCCTGCACCCTCGTGGACAGGGTGTGGGCCCCCTTTCGTTGATTCTTTCGCCAGTATTTTTTATAAATTCCAAAACGTGTCTGTAAATTTTCAGGTCATTCCGAGAACTTTTATTTCTGCACAAAAATAACACCATGGCAATTCTGCTGAAAACAGCGCCAGTCCGGGTTAGTTCCATTCAAATCATGCAAGTTAGAGTCCAAAACAAGGTCAAAAGTGTTTGAAAAAGTAGATACATTGGAGAAGTACCAAGTATTATATATATATATATATATCGGAGAGTAGGATTCTTTTTACTCCTCAGTCCCCTTCGTCGCTCTAGTGAGGCCTCCTGACGTAGATGTTTTGACTTTCCTCTCCTCAATTTCACAAAAAAAAAGTTTAGGATCACGCGGGTATCTTGGGATCATTCCGATATTCTTGTGACGAGAACATTGTTCTTGGTGCCTGTTGGGGAACGTAGAAGAAATTTTAAATTTTCTACGCATCACCAAGATCAATCTATGGAGTCATTTAGCAACGAGGGAGAGAGGAGTGCATCTACATACCCTTGTAGATCGCGCGCGGAAGCGTTCAAGAGAACGGAGTTGATGGAGTCGTACTCGTCGTGATCCAAATCACCGATGACCAAGTGCCGAACGGACAACACCTCCGCGTTCAACACACGTACGGTTGGAAGACGTCTCCTTCTTCTTGATCCAGCAAGGGGGAAGGAGAGGTTGATGAAGATGCAGCAGCACGACGGTGTGGTGGTGGATGCAGCAGGATCCCGGCAGGGCTTCGCCAAGCGCAAGTAGGGAGGAGAGGTGTTACAGAGGGAGAGGGAGGCACCAAGAGCAAGGGGTGCGGCTGCCCTCCCTCCCCCCTCTTTATATAGGGGCCTTGGGGGGGGGGGGCGCCGGCCCTAGGGAGATGGATCTCCAAGGGGGCGGCGGCCAAGGGGTGGCTTCCCCCCCAAGCCAAGTGGGGGGTGCCCCCACCCCTAGGGTTTCCCAACCCTAGGCGCAGGGGAGGCCCAAGGGGGGCGCACCAGCCCACTAGGGGCTGGTTCCCCTCCCAATTCAGCCCATGGGGTCCTCCTGGATAAGTGGCCCCACCCGGTGGACCCCCGGGACCCTTCCGGTGGTCCCGGTACAATACCGACGACCCCCGAAACCTTCCCGATGGCCAAAATTGGACTTCATATATATAAATCTTTACCTCCGGACCATTCCGGAACTCCTCGTGACGTCCGGGATCTCATCCGGGACTCCGAACAACTTTCGGGTTACTGCATACTAATATCTCTACAACCCTAGCGTCACCGAACCTTAAGTGTGTAGACCCTACGAGTTCGGGAGACATGCAGACATGACCGAGACGCCTCTCCGGTCAATAACCAACAGCGGGATCTGGATACCCATGTTGGCTCCCACATGCTCCACGATGATCTCATCGGATGAACCACGATGTCGATGATTCAATCAATCCGTATACAATTCCCTTTGTCAATCGGTACGTTACTTACCCGAGACTCGATCGTCGGTATCCCAATACCTCGTTCAATCTCGTTACCGGCAAGTCACTTTACTCGTGCCGTAATGCATGATCCCATGATCAACCACTTGGTCACATTGAGCTCATTATGATGATGCATTACCGAGTGGGCCCAGAGATACCTCTTCGTCATACGGAGTGACAAATCCCAGTCTCGATTCGTGCCAACCCAACAGACACTTTCGGAGATACCTGTAGTGTACCTTTATAGTCACCCAGTTACATTGTGACATTTGGCACACCCAAGGCACTCCTACGGTACCCGGGAGTTGCACAATCTCATGGTCTAAGGAAATGATACTTGACATTCGGAAAAGCTACAGCAAACGAACTACACGATCTTTGAGCTATGCTTAGGATTGGGTCTTGTCCATCACATCATTCTCCTAATGATGTGATCCCGTTATCAATGACATCCAATGTCCATAGTCAGGAAACCATGACTATCTTTTGATCAACGAGCTAGTCAACTAGAGGCTCACTAGGGACGTGTTGTGGTCTATGTATTCACACATGTATTACGGTTTCCGGATAACACAATTATAGCATGAACAATAGACAATTATCATGAACAAAGAAATATAATAATAACCATTTTATTATTGCCTCTAGGGCATATTTCCAACAGTCTCCCACTTGCACTAGAGTCAATAGTCTAGTTACATTGTGATGAATCGAACACCCATGTAGTTCTGGTGTTGATCATGTTTTGCTCTAGGGAGAGGTTTAGTCAACGGATCTGCCACATTCAGGTCCGTATGTACTTTGCAAATCTCTATGTCTCCATTTTGAACACTTTCACGAATGGAGTTGAAGCGACGCTTGATATGCCTGGTCTTCCTGTGAAACCTAGGCTCCTTGGCAAGGGCAATAGCTCCAGTGTTGTCACAGAAGAGAGTCATCGGGCCCGACGCATTGGGTATGACTCCTAGGTCGGTGATGAACTCCTTCACCCAGACTGCTTCTTGTGTTGCCTCCGAGGCCGCCATGTACTTCGCTTCACATGTAGATCCCGCCACAACGCTTTGCTTGCAATCGCACCAGCTTACTGCCCCACCATTCAAAATATACACGTATCCGGTTTGTGACTTAGAGTCATCCAGATCTGTGTCGAAGCTAGCATCGACGTAACCCTTTGCGACGAGCTCTTCGTCACCTCCATAAACGAGAAACATTTCCTTAGTCCTTTTCAGGTACTTCAGGATATTCTTGACCGCTGTCCAGTGTTCCATGCCGGGATTACTTTGGTACCTTCCTACCAAACTTACGGCGATGTTTACATCAGGTCTGGTACACAACATAGCATACATGATAGACCCTATGGCTGAGGCATAGGGGACGACACTCATCTTTTCTCTATCTTCTGCCGTGGTCGGGCATTGAGCCGTGCTCAATCTCGTACCTTGCAATACAGGCAAGAACCCCTTCTTTGACTGATCCATTTTGAACTTCTTCAATATCTTGTCAAGGTACATACTCTGTGAAAGACCAATGAGGCGTCCCGATCTATCTCTATAGATCTTGATGCCCAATATATAAGCAGCTTCTCCAAGATCCTTCATTGAAAAACACTTGTTCAAGTAGGCCTTTATGCTTTCCAAGAATTCTATATCATTTCCCATCAACAGTATGCCATCCACATACAATATGAGAAATGCTACAGAGCTCCCACTCACTTTCTTGTAAATGCAGGCTTCTCCATAAGTCTGCGTAAACCCAAACGCTTTGATCATCTCATCAAAACGAATGTTCCAACTCCGAGATGCATGCACCAGCCCATAAATCGAGCGTTGGAGCTTGCACACCTTGTCAGCATTCTTAGGATCGACAAAACCTTCCGGCTGCATCATATACAATTCTTCCTTAAGGAAACCATTAAGGAATGCCGTTTTGACGTCCATTTGCATTATCTCATAATCGTAGAATGCGACAATTGCTAACATGATTCGGACGGACTTCAGCTTCACTACGGGTGAAAAAGTCTCATCGTAGTCAACCCCTTGAACTTGTCGATAACCCTTAGCGACAAGCCGAGCTTTATAGATGGTTACATTACCATCCGCGTCTGTCTTCTTCTTAAAGATCCATTTATTTTCTATGGCTCGCCGATCATTGGGCAAGTTAGTCAAAGTCCATACTTCGTTTTCATACATGGATCCTATCTCGGATTTCATGGCTTCCAGCCATTTGTCGGAATCCGGGCCCGCCATCGCTTCTTCATAGTTCGAAGGTTCACCATTGTCTAACAACATGATTTCCAAGACAGGGTTGCCGTACCACTCTGGTGCGGAACGTGTCCTCGTGGACCTACGAAGTTCAGTAGCAACTTGATCTGAAGTTTCATGATCATTATCATTAACTTCCTCTCCAGTCGGTGCAGGCACCTCAGGAACATTTTCTTGAGCTGCGCCACTTACCGGTTCAAGAGGTAATACTTCATCAAGTTCTACCTTCCTCCCACTTATTTCTTTCGAGAGAAACTCTTTCTCTAGAAAGGACCCATTCTTGGCAACAAAGATCTTGCCTTCGGATCTAAGGTAGAAGGTATACCCAATAGTTTCTTTAGGGTATCCTATGAAGACACATTTTTCCGATTTGGGTTCGAGCTTCTCAGGTTGAAGTTTCTTGACATAAGCATTGCATCCCCAAACTTTTAGAAACGACAGCTTAGGTTTCTTCCCAAACCATAATTCATACGGTGTCGTCTCAACGGATTTCGACGGAGCCCTATTTAAAGTGAATGCGGCAGTCTCTAAAGCATAGCCCCAAAATGACAGTGGTAAATCGGTAAGAGACATCATAGATCGCACCATATCTAATAGAGTGCGATTACGACGTTCGGACACACCATTACACTGAGGTGTTCCAGGAGGCGTGAGTTGTGAAACTATTCCACATTTTCTTAAGTGTGTGCCAAATTCGTGACTCAAGTATTCTCCCCCACGATCTGATCGCAAGAACTTGATTTTCCTGTCACGTTGGTTCTCAACCTCACTCTAAAATTCTTTGAACTTTCCAAAGGTCTCAGACTTGTGTTTCATTAAGTAGACATACCCATATCTACTCAAGTCATCAGTGAGGGTGAGAACATAACGATAGCCACCGCGAGCCTCAACACTCATTGGACCGCACACATCAGTATGTATGATTTCCAATAAGTTGGTTGCTCGCTCCATTGTTCCTGAGAACGGAGTCTTGGTCATTTTACCCATGAGGCATGGTTCGCACGTGTCAAATGATTCGTAATCAGGAGACTCCAAAAGTCCATCTGCATGGAGCTTCTTCATGCGTTTGACACCTATGTGACCAAGGCGGCAGTGCCACAAGTATGTGGGACTATCATTATCAACCTTACATCTTTTGGTATTCACACTATGAATATGTGTAACATTACGCTCGAGATTCATTAAGAATAAACCATTCACCAACGGAGCATAACCATAAAACATATCTCTCATATAAATAGAACAACCATTATTCTCGGATTTAAATGAGTAGCCATCTCGAATTAAACGAGATCCTGATACAATGTTCATGCTCAAAGCTGGCACTAAATAACAATTATTGAGGTTTAAAACTAATCCCGTAGGTAAATGTAGAGGTAGCGTGTCGACGGCGATCACATCGACCTTGGAACCATTCCCGACGCACATCGTCACCTCGTCCTTCGCCAGTCTCCGCTTATTCCGCAGCTCCTGCTTTGAGTTACAAATGTGAGCAACCGCACCGGTATCATACCCAGGAGCTACTACGAGTATTGGTAAGGTACACATCAATTACATGTATATCACATATACCTTTAGTGTTGCCGACCTTCTTGTCCGCTAAGTATTTGGGGCAGTTCCACTTCCAGTGACCACTTCCCTTGCAATAAAAACACTCAGTCTCGGGCTTGGGTCCATTCTTTGGCTTCTTCCCGGTGGCTTGCTTACCGGGCGCGGCAACTCCCTTGCCGTCCTTCTTGAAGTTCTTCTTACCCTTGCCTTTCTTGAACTTAGTGGTTTTATTCACCATCAACACTTGATGTTCCTTTTTGATTTCCACCTCCGCTGATTTCAGCGTTGAATATACCTCATGAATGGTCTTTTCCATCCCCTGCATATTGAAGTTCATCACAAAGCTCTTGTAGCTCGGTGGAAGCGACTGAAGGATTCTGTCAATGACCGCGTCATCCGGGAGATTAACTCCTAGCTGAGTCAAGCGGTTATGCAACCCAGACATTTTGAGTATGTGCTCACTGACAGAACTATTTTCCTCCATCTTACAACTGAAGAACTTGTCGGAGACTTCATATCTCTTGACCCGGGCATGAGCTTGGAAAACCATTTTCAGCTCTTCGAACATCTCATATGCTCCGTGTCTCTCAAAACGCTTTTGGAGCCCCGGTTCTAAGCTGTAAAGCATGCCGCACTGAACGAGGGAGTAATCATCAGTACGTGACTGCCAAGCGTTCATAACGTCTTGGTTCTCTGGGATGGGTGCGTCACCTAGCGGTGCTTCTAGGACATAATCTTTCTTGGCAGCTATGAGGATGATCCTCAGGTTCCGGACCCAGTCCGTATAGTTGCTGCCATCATCTTTCAGCTTGGTTTTCTCTAGGAACGCGTTGAAGTTGAGGACAACGTGGGCCATTTGATCTACAAGACATATTGTAAAGATTTTAGACTAAGTTCATGATAATTAAGTTCATCTAATCAAATTACTCAATGAACTCCCACTCAGATAGACATCCCTCTAGTCATCTAAGTGAAACATGATCCGAGTCAACTAGGCCGTGTCCGATCATCACGTGAGACGGACTAGTCAACATCGGTGAACATCTTCATGTTGATCGTATCTTCTATACGACTCATGCTCGACCTTTCGGTCTTATGTGTTCCGAGGCCATGTCTGTACATGCTAGGCTCGTCAAGTCAACCTAAGTGTATTGCGTGTGTAAATCTGGCTTACACCCGTTGTATTTGAACGTTAGAATCTATCACACCCGATCATCACGTGGTGCTTCGAAACAACGAACCTTCGCAACGGTGCACAGTTAGGGGGAACACTTTCTTGAAATTATTACGAGGGATCATCTTATTTAAGCTACCGTCATTCTAAGCAAATAAGATGTAAAACATGATAAACATCACATGCAATCAAATAGTGACATGATATGGCCAATATCATTTGCTCCTTTTGATCTCCATCTTCGGGGCTCCATGATCATCGTTGTCACCGGCATGACACCATGATCTCCATCATCATGATCTCCATCATCGTGTCTTCTTGAAGTTGTCTCGTCATCTATTACTTCTACTACTATGGCTAACGCTTTAGCAATAAAGTAAAGTAATTACATGACGTTTATGTTGACATGCAGGTCATAAATAAATAAAGACAACTCCTATGGCTCCTGCCGGTTGTCATACTCATCGACATGCAATTCGTGATTCCTATTACAAGAACATGATCATCTCATACATCACATATATCATTCATCACATCCTTTGGCCATATCACATCACAAAATACTTGCTGCAAAAACAAGTTAGACGTCCTCTAATTGTTGTTGCAAGTTTTTACGTGGCTGCTATAGGTTTCTAGCAAGAACGTTTCTTACCTACGCCAAAACCACAACATGAATTGCCAATTTCTATTTACCCTTCATAAGGACCCTGTTCATCGAATCCGATCCGACTAAAGTGGGAGAGACAGACACCCACCAGCCACCTTATGCAACTAGTGCATGTCAGTCGGTGGAACCCGTCTCACGTAAGCGTACGTGTAAGGTCGGTCCGGGCCACTTCATCCCACAATGCCGCCGAATCAAGATAAGACTAGTAACGGCAAGATAATTGACAATTTCGACGCCCACAACTGCTTTGTGTTCTACTCGTGCATAGAAACTACGCATAGACCAAGCTCATGATGCCACTGTTGGGGAACGTAGTAGAATTTTAAAATTTTCTACGCATCACCAAGATCAATCTATGGAGTCATATAGCAACGAGGGAGAGAGGAGTGCATCTACATACCCTTGTAGATCGCGCGCGGAAGCGTTCAAGAGAACGGAGTTGATGGAGTCGTACTCGTCGTGATCCAAATCACTGATGACCAAGTGCCGAACGGACAACACCTACGCGTTCAACACACGTATGGTTGGAAGACGTCTCCTTCTTCTTGATCCAGCAAGGGGGAAGGAGAGGTTGATGAAGATGCAGCAGCACGACGGTGTGGTGGTGGATGCAGCAGGATCCCGGCAGGGCTTCGCCAAGCGCAAGTAGGGAGGAGAGGTGTTACAGAGGGAGAGGGAGGCACCAAGAGCAAGGGGTGCGGCTGCCCTCCCTCCCCCCTCTTTATATAGGGGCCTTGGGGGGGGGGCGCCGGCCCTAGGGAGATGGATCTCCAAGGGGGCGGCGGCCAAGGGGTGGCTTCCCCCCCAAGCCAAGTGGGGGGTGCCCCCACCCCTAGGGTTTCCCAACCCTAGGCGCAGGGGAGGCCCAAGGGGGGCGCACCAGCCCACTAGGGGCTGGTTCCCCTCCCAATTCAGCCCATGGGGTCCTCCTGGATAAGTGGCCCCACCCGGTGGACCCCCGGGACCCTTCCGGTGGTCCCGGTACAATACCGACGACCCCCGAAACCTTCCCGATGGCCAAAACTGGACTTCCTATATATAAATCTTTACCTCCGGACCATTACGGAACTCCTCGTGATGTCCAGGATCTCATCCGGGACTCCGAACAACTTTCGGGTTACTGCATACTAATATCTCTACAACCCTAGCGTCACCGAACCTTAAGTGTGTAGACCCTACGGGTTCGGGAGACATGCAGACATGACCGAGACGCCTCTCCGGTCAATAACCAACAGCGGGATCTGGATACCCATGTTGGCTCCCACATGCTCCACGATGATCTCATCAGATGAACCACGATGTCGATGATTCAATCAATCCATATACAATTCCCTTTGTCAATCGGTACGTTACTTACCCGAGACTCGATCGTCGGTATACCAATACCTCGTTCAATCTCGTTACCGGCAAGTCACTTTACTCGTGCCGTAATGCATGATCCCGTGATCAACCACTTGGTCACATTGAGCTCATTATGATGATGCATTACCGAGTGGGCCTAGAGATACCTCTCCGTCATACGGAGTGACAAATCCCAGTCTCGATTCGTGCCAACCCAACAGACACTTTCGGAGATACCTGTAGTGTACCTTTATAGTCACCCAGTTACATTGTGACATTTGGCACACCCAAGGCACTCCTACGGTACCCGGGAGTTGCACAATCTCATGGTCTAAGGAAATGATACTTGACATTCGGAAAAGCTACAGCAAACGAACTACACGATCTTTGAGCTACGCTTAGGATTGGGTCTTGTCCATCACATCATTCTCCTAATGATGTGATCCCGTTATCAATGACATCCAATGTCCATAGTCAGGAAACCATGACTATCTTTTGATCAACGAGCTAGTCAACTAGAGGCTCACTAGGGACATGTTGTGGTCTATGTATTCACACAAGTATTACGGTTTCCGGATAACACAATTATAGCATGAACAATAGACAATTATCATGAACAAAGAAATATAATAATAACCATTTTATTATTGCCTCTAGGGCATATTTCCAACAGTGCCTCCTGACATTTAGGGGTTGTGGCAGTGTCCCGGGGAGTTGAGCTCTGAGGTGTTGTCGTCATAATTTTATCGTTGCAGTTCTGGAATACCTGAGTTTTGCGACATCGAAAATCTCTTTTATGTAGTTAGTGGTGAGATAACCTCGATGCCACCCAGTACTGGGGAGGGAGTTCGGGAGTATTGCCATAGCTCGTATAATGGATGCTTTTCAGAGGTTGAGGTACATGATTTCCAGAGTTTTCTTGGTTATGTGTTGATGGATGGATACAGTTGGAGTGTAGGGCTTATTAGTTGTGTGATATATATTGGGCCTCCATGTATACCCAACACCAGGTTGCATAACCAGAAAGTTTGGGAGTTAATAGGTGGGAATTCAAGTAGCTCCTAGAATATCTTTCCGATAGATGCATGATATGGGATTGGGTAAATCTCTATCATATGTATTTGTTTCGGCTTATTCTGCAAGCCAAATCCTTTGTTTTTCTTTTGGTTTGTGGTATTCGAGTTGCTTCAATGTCAAGTGTTGATTCAATACCTTCCCTAAGTGGTGTTCTCATATTTCTATGTGGATGCTAATCCTTCTTGCTTATCGAGATTGTCATGTCAATTCTTTTCCAACCGGTGTGCTTCTCTTCAAGTTAATCCCATCCTTTCAATATTTGCTAGATCAATTCTCAGTTATTTGCAACAGTGTTCGTTTCATCTGTCCCAAGTTGTCTTTGTTTTTCCTGCCCTCCCACCCTTTTCTTCAAGGACTCAGTTTTCTTAATCAAGTATATTTTTATTGATGGGAAGTATCTCCATTCTTTTCCGTCAATGATCTTATCCGGTGATTCTTAGGAAGATACTAAGGAAGCTTCAAGTTCATCATTTTTCGTTCTCTTTCTTCTCCGGTGGTCTAAAATCAAGCTTCATTGTTGATCATATCTCTTCCTCTTGTTTCACATGATTTCCATGTTGTAAGTTCTTATCTAAGCATCTCGTAATCGTTCACTTCTCTCTATTCATTTGTTTCGGAGTATGAAAGATATCTCCGGAGGCTCGTCTTTTCATTCAAGATCCGTTCAAGCTATTTCGAGGTTGTTATCCCATTCAAGCCATTTAATTCAACTAGTGCAATCTCTCTTCAAAATCATTTCAACGGTGTTTCTTTTGAGTGGCCCCTAACCCACAGGTCTTTTCCCAGGATCTTACCTGACTCTTCTAATGTTTACTAGACAGTTTAAAGAGAGCGTCAGTAGCACGTCGAAGCGAAATGCGCTGAATCACAGGTCTATTGTGGATCGTCTAGAGGGTCCAGGCGAGGAACCTAATCTCTAACCACCTAATGTGGCGAGTACGCAGGGGGGAGGCCTGGAGTTCAGCGAATAGGTCAGGGAAATTGGTGTGCCACCAATTGCCGCCAACCACCTCTCTAAGGCAACTCCAAATAAATTGGACGGACACACAAGAGAAGAAGATGTGATTTGAGTCTTCTGGGACGACACAAAGTGGACAAAGACCATTACCAGGACCATTGCGCTTTTGGACCTCCACACCGGACGGGGTCTGACCGCGAATCCATTGCCACATGAAGATCCTAATCTTCGGAGGTAGGCGAATGGACCACACCGCCGTAAGGGGAGGGGGCAATGGCCCGGTAGAGGGACTTGGTGGATAATTGGCCCGACAGTTCCAGATGCCACCGAACATGATCATGGCCAGCTTCAACATTTGGCTCATGGAGGGCAATGCAGTCAAGAAACTCGTGCCAGGCGGAAGAATCCAGAGGCCCAAATTGTTGGGAAATGTTGCTCGAAAAAACAAAAAAAAATCTACGCACACGCAATGATCTATCCATGGAGATGCATAGGAACGAGGGGGAGAGTGTGTCTATGTACCATCGTAGACCGAAAGCGGAAGCGTTTGACAACGCAGTTGATGTAGTCGAACTTCTTCTAGCTCCGACCGATCAAGCACCGAACATACGACACCTCCACGTTATGCACACGTTCAGCTCACTGATGTCCCTCGTCTTCTTGATCCAGTAAGACGTTGAGGAAGTAGATGAGTTCCGTCAGCACGACGGTATAGTGACGGGGATGGTGAAGTGATCCGCGCAGGGCTTCGCCTAGGCACCACGAGAATATGACCGAGGGTGTAAACTATGGAGGGGGGCGCCGCACACGGCTAACAATTGATGTAGTGTGTTCTAGGCGCACCACGCCCCACATATATATAGGTGGGAGAGGAGGAGAGGCAGCCAGGGGGCGCCCCAAGTAGGATCTGAATCCTACTTGGGGTTTCCCCAAGTGGCGCCCCCTTTCCTTTTTCCACCAGAGAAGAAAGGGAAGGGGGAAGAGAGAAAGGAAGGGGGGGCGAACCCCCCTTTTTCCTTATCCAATTTGGCCACATGCCATAGGGGGGCGCCACCCCTTGTGGGCTACTGTGCTCCCCTCTCATGGACCATATGGCCCATATATCCCCCCGAGGGTTCCGGTAACCCCTCCGGTACTCCGATAAATACCCCATACACTCCGGAACACTTCCGGTGTCCGAATACTATCGTCTGATATGTCTCCAACGTATCTATAATTTTTGATTGTTCCATGTTGTTATTTTATCAATCTTGCATGTTTTATAATCATTTTATACTCATTTTATATCATTTTTTGGTACTAACCTATTGACATAGTGCCAAGTGCCAGTCCCTGTTTTTTCGTGTTTTTTACATAAAAAAAAATTAATATCAGACGGAGTCCAAATGCCACGAAACTTTATGGAGTTTCTATGGACCAGAAGGAACATGTTGGGCCCTGGTTGCACCTGGGGGGAGTCTCGAGGAGGGGACAACCCACCAGGGCGCGCCAGGAGGCCCAGGCGCACCCTGGTGGGTTGTGCCCACCTCGAGTGCCCCCTCGGACCGCCTCTTTGCTCTATAAATACCCCAATATTCCAGAAACCCTAGAGGCATCGACGAAATATTCATCTAGCCGCCGCAGAGTCCAGAACCACCAGATCCAATCTAGACACCATCTCGGATCGGGTTCACCACCTCCATTGGTGCCTCTTCGATGATGGGTGAGTAGTTCTTTGTAGACCTTCGGGTCCGTAGTTAGTAGCTAGATAGCTTCATCTCTCTCTCTTGATTCTCAATACAATGGTCTCTTGGAGATCGATATGATGTAACTCTTTTGCGGTGTGTTCATTGGGATCGATGAACTTTGAGTTTATGATTAGATCTATCTTTTTATATCCATGAAAGTATTTGAGTTTCTTTGATCTCTTTTATGCATGATCTCTTATAGCCTCGTATTTCTTCTCCGATATTTGGGTTTTGTTTGGACAACTTGATCTATTTATCTTGCAATGGGAAGAGGTGCCCAGTAGTGGGTTTGATCTTACGGTGCTTGATCCCAGTGACAGAAGGGGAACCGACACGTATGTATCGTTGCCACTAAGGATACAACGATGGGGTCTATCTCTACATAGATAGATCTGGTCTACATCATGTCATCGTTCTTATTGCATTACTCCATTTCTCCATGAACTTAATACACTAGATGCATGCTGGACAGCGGTTGATGTGTGGAGTAATAGTAGTAGATGCAGGCAGGAGTCGGTCTACTAATCTTGGACCTGATGCCTATGTAATGATCATTGCCTGGATATCGTCATAATTATTTTAGGTTCTATCAATTGCCCAATAGTAATTTGGTTACCCACCGTTTGCTATCTTTCTCGAGAGAAGCCACTAGTGAAACCTACGGCCCCCGGGTCTTCTTCCTCATATATTTTCTTGCGATCTACTTTTCCTTTGCATTTTTATTCAGATCTATTAAACCAAAAATATAGAAATACTTTGCTGCACTTTATTTTATTTATGATCTATTATTTCAATCTACTACAAAATTTTGGCATCGTTACCCGAAAGGGATTGACAACCCCTTTAACACGTCGGGTTGCGAGGTGTTGTTATTTGTGTGCATGTGATGTTTACGTTGTGTTGCTTGGTTCTCCTACTGGTTTTATAACCTTGGTTTCATCACTGAGGGAAATACCTACCTTCGCTGTGCTACATCATCCCTTCCTCTTTGGGGAAATACCGACGTAGTCCTAGCAGACAGGAGTTTTCTGGCGTTATAGTCAGGGAGCAATCAAAAGGAATTTCTGTTGCCATTGCGTGAGAGGATCTTCGACATATACCAGGTTCCTAATCACAAATCTCATCTCCTCGCAATTTACATTATTTGCCATTTGCCTCTCGTTTTCCTCTCCTCCACTTCACAAAAATTTGCCGTTTTATTCGCCTCTCTTTTTCTTTTTCCGTTCTCTTGCTTTCTAGTCTCGATGGCTAGCGTCCCTACTCCTCCTTTGTCACCAGATTTTGAAGTCCTTTACTTCAAGCAAGGACAAGGAGAAGAATTGAAATATGCCTGGTATAGGCTTATGGAATCATATCGTATTTCCAACTTAAAGGGGGATGCTAAAGTTTTGCTTCGAAATTTTTACATAGGATTGGCTTTGCATCATAGACAACTTCTCGATTTTGCCTCTAAAGGAAACTTCATTGACCTTGATGCCAATGCTGCCTATGAAATCTTAGAGGGAATTTTGGGAATTCCACCTCAAAATAAGGGGTTTCCTTTTACCCCCGAGGGAGCTCAAATGTTGGAAAAACATGGTGATTTGCATAAGCACATGGTTGAAATAAAAAAATATAATGAACCCCTCAAACACTGCAATGGTAGTATCAATCGCATGAATGCCCTGATTACTCTTTGTAATAAGTGATTGGATATTTTGGATCTTAGGATGGTTTCCTTTACGGAGAATTTAGGGAAGCATAAAGATCCTCCCGGGTTTGAGAAAACCCTTACAGAAGTTGCCAAAACTTCGGAAGACAAAACCTAGATCCTTGCTTTATTCCTAGCTAAGGGCGTAAAACTAAAACTCTTGTTAGGAGGCAACCCAATGAATAAAATTTATTTTTGCTTTTTTGCTTCCTGTTTTTGAGTGTTAGCACAATTATGCTATTGTTATGATTGTGTTTTTATGTTTTAATTAGTGTTTGTGTCAAGTAAGCCTTTAGGATCTTCTTGGGTGATAGTTGTTTGATCTTGCTGAAAAAACATAAACTTTTGTGCTCGTGAAAATAATTTTCATTTTACCAGAGAGCGATAAAATACCCACTCCACTTGCAGTAGATCAATATACAAATTTCCCAGGTTGTCCTATTTTTAGAATTTTTGGAGTTACAGAAGTATTCGAAATAGTCAGATTGCTACAAACTATTCTGTTTTGACAGATTCTGTTTTCTTTGTGTTGTGTGCTTATTTTAATGGCTCTATGATTTTCTTTGATGAGTTTTTTCCATTGAAAATTTGGAGTACAGTAGATATAATACAAAAACAAAATATGAATTGGTTTGATACAACACTTATAGTAGTGATTTATTATTCTTATACTAACGGATCTCGCGAAGGTCTTGTTGAGTTTTGTGTGATTGAAGTGTTCAAGTTTTGGGTTATCTTACGATGGATGAAGGAAGGATGGATGAGCCTAAGCTTGGGGATGCCCTGGCATCCCAAGCTATTATCCAAGAATGAGAAACCAACTAAGCTTGGGGATGCCCCCGAGTGGCATCCCCGCTTTCTTCCAACGACCATCGGTATTTTACTTGAGACTATATTTTTAGTCGTCACATGATATGTGTTTTGCTTGGAGCGTCTTGTATGATATGAGTCTTTGCTTGTTTTATTTTGTGTTTTAAGTCATCAATCCTTGTTGGACGCACCTATTTGAGAGAGCCAAAATTATGTCATGACTTGTTAGAATTGCTCTCTATGCTTAACTTAAATCTTTTATGAGCAATGTACTTGCTCTAGTGCTTCACTTATATCTTTTTGAGCATGGTGTGCTTAGTATTTTAGAAGAAATGCTCTCATGCTTCACCTAGATTTATTTGAGAGTTAGTAAAATTTTTCAAGAAATTATCTCTTGCTTCACTTAAATTAATTTGAGAGAAAGAAAATTTGTTATGCTCATTATCTTCACTTATATTTGTTTGAGCTTATGAAAAGTAACATGAAAATTAGTCCCAAAGTGATAGATATCCAAGAGGGACAAAGAAAAATAAAAAATAAATGCCATGAAGATCAATGGACAAAATAAACTTGATTCTTAGTAATAGTTTTGAGATATGATGATGTGATATGTGAGTTATGTTGATTAGTAATTGTGCTCTAGTAAGAATATTGGTGTTAAGTTTTGTGATTCCCTATGCAAGTACGAAAGTCAATAGTCATGCAATGAAATTATATCCTACTTATGGTGCATTATTCGGTGTTATTTCTGCTTAATGCTTGCTTATGAGATTATCTGTTTCTTAGTTGGTCGCTTCCCAATCTTTTGCGCTAGCCTTCATTTTGCACTAAGTATGATCACTACTTGTGCATCCAAAAACCTTTAACCTAGTTTTGCCACATGAGTCCACTATATCTACCTATATGCATTATTCTTTTGCCGTTCTAAGCAAATTTGCATGTGCCATCTCTAATTTTCAAAATAAACTTCTCTTTTGTGTGTTTGTTTCGCTCGCGGAGCAGTGAGGGGTGGCTAATATTTTCCATGCTAGATGTGTTATTCTCAAGATGAGTGTTTATTCACTTGTCATTGCACGAGAGTAAGGCAAAGGTCTTAGGGATGCCCAGTCCCGAAATGCAAAAAAAATGAATTTTCTTTATGTTGTCAAATAATAAATTCCTTGGAAAGTGTTGGTATGGAGGGCACCCGTGGATACGGTTAGCCATGGAAAGTGAAAGTTATGGTGGAAAAAGGAATAAACTTTATTTTCTGTTTGGGAACCGCCTATCATATATCTATGCATGGAAATTATTGGGAACTCTAAGTTGTTTTTGTTGGTGGGATGGATACACCTCCCAAAATGTTCTTATCTCTAATTTTTTTCGCTTTGAGCTCTGGCACCTCTACAAATCCCTACTCCCCTCTGCGAAGGGCCCTTCTTTTACTTTATGCAATTTTTATTTTGAGTCTCCATCTTCTCTTATAAAAAGCACCAACTAGGAGGCAATATGATCGTACTTAAGTATTGGGTGTAGCTAGTATTCAAGTGTGTTTCATGAATGGATCAATGTTTGAGCATGATGGGCTAGGGATAACTTATTTTAGCATTGATATTTTGAAAGACATGGTTGCTTGTTGATATGCTTGAGTATCTTAATTATTATATAAAAACTAGACTATTGCTTTGAATCACATAAAAAGTCCAAATGTCCATGCTATAAACAAAAGAATATGATATGACATGTTAAACAACACTCCACATCAAAAATTTTGTTTTTATCACTTATCTAATCGAGGACGAGTAGGAGTTAAGCTTGGGGATGTTGATACGTCTCCAACGTATCTATAATTTTTGATTGTTCCATGCTGTTATTTTATCAATCTTGCATGTTTTATAATCATTTCATACTCATTTTATATCATTTTTTGGTACTAACCTATTGACATAGTGCCAAGTGCCAGTTCCTGTTTTTTCATGTTTTTACATAAAAAAATCAATATCAAACGGAGTCCAAATGCCACGAAACTTTATGGAGTTTTTATGGACCAGAAGGAACATGTTGGGCCCTGGTTGCACCTGGGGGAGTCCCGAGGAGGGGACAACCCACCAGGGCGCGCCAGGAGGCCCAGGCGCACCCTGGTGGGTTATGCCCACCTCGGGTGCCCCCTCGGACCGCCTCTTTGCTCTATAAATACCCCAATATTCCAGAAACCCTAGAGGCATCGACGAAATATTCATCCAGCCGCCGCAGAGTCCAGAACCACCAGATCCAATCTAGACACCATCTTAGATTGGGTTCACCACCTCCATTGGTGCCTCTTCGATGATGGGTGAGTAGTTCTTTGTAGACCTTCGGGTCCCTAGTTAGTAACTAGATGGCTTCATCTCTCTCTCTTGATTCTCAATACAATGGTCTCTTGGAGATCGATATGATGTAACTCTTTTGCGGTGTGTTCGTTGGGATTGATGAACTTTGAGTTTATGATCAGATCTATCTTTTTATATCCATGAAAGTATTTGAGTTTCTTTGATCTGTTTTATGCATGATCTCTTATAGCCTCATATTTCTTCTCCGATATTTGGGTTTTGTTTGGCCAACTTGATCTATTTATCTTGCAATGGGAAGAGGTGCCCAGTAGTGGGTTTGATCTTACGGTGCTTGATCCCAGTGACAGAAGGGGAACCGACACGTATGTATCGTTGCTACTAAGGATACACCGATGGGGTCTATCTCTACATAGATAGATCTGGTCTACATCATGTCATCGTTCTTATTGCATCACTCTGTTTCTCCATGAACTTAATACACTAGATGCATGCTGGACAGCGATTGATGTGTGGAGTAATACTAGTAGATGCAGGCAGGAGTCGGTCTACTAATCTTGGACGTGATGCCTATGTAATGATCATTGCCTGGATATCGTCATAATTATTTGAGGTTCTATCAATTGCCCAACAGTAATTTGTTTACCCGCCGTTTGCTATCTTTCTCGAGAGAAGCCACTAGTGAAACCTACGGCCCCCGGGTCTTCTTTCTCATATATTTGCTTGCGATCTACTTTTCCTTTGCATTTTTATTCAGATCTATTAAATAAAAAATATCAAAATACTTTGCTGCACTTTATTTTATTTATGATCTATTATTTCAATCTATTACAAATTTTTGGCATCGTTACCCGAAAGGGATTGACAACCCCTTTAACACGTCGGGTTGCGAGGTGTTGTTATTTTTGTGCAAGTGCTGTTTACGTTGTGTTGCTTGGTTCTCCTACTGGTTCGATAACCTTGGTTTCATCACTAAGGGAAATACCTACCTTTGTTGTGCTACATCATCCCTTCCTCTTTGGGGAAATACCGACATAGTCCTAGCCGACAAGTGTTTTCTGGCATTATAGTTAGGGAGCAATCATCGTCCTATATATCAATCTTTACCTCTCAACCATTTCGAGACTCCTCGTTATGTCCGTGATCTCATCCGGGACTCCGAATAACATTCGCTCACCAAATCACATAACTCATATAATACAATATCGTCATCAAACATTAAGCGTGCAGACCATACGGGTTCGAGAACTATATAGACATGACCGAGACACCTCTGCGGTGAATAACCAATAGCGGAACCTAGATTCTCATATTGGCTCCTACATATTCTATGAAGATCTTCATTGGTCGAACTGTTATGACAACATATGTTATTCCCTTTTTCTATCAGTATGTTACTTGCCCGAGATTTGATCGTCGGTATCTGCATAACTAGTTCAATCTCATTACCGGTAAGTCTCTTTACTTGTTCCGTAATACATCACCTCGTGACCAACTCCTTAGTAGTTTGCTTGCAAGCTTATGATGTGTATTACCGAGAGGGCCCAGAGATACCTCTCTAATATTCGTAGTGACAAATCCTAATCTCGATCTATGACAACTCAACAAACACCTTCGGAGATACCTGTAGAGCATCTTTATGATCACCCAGTTACGTTGTGATGTTTGATAGCACATAAGGCATTCCTCTGGTATCCGGGAGTTGCATAATCTCATAGTCGAAGGAATATGTATTTGACATGAAGAAAGTAATAGCAATAAAACTGAACGATCATAATGTTAAGCTAACGGATGGGTCTTGTCCATCACATCATTCTCATAATGATGTGATCCTGTTATCAAATGATTAATCATGTCCATGGTTAGGAAACCTTAACCATCTTTGATCAACGAGCTAGTCAAGTAGAGGCTCACTAGGGACACAGTGTTTGTCTATGTATTCACACATGTATTTAGGTTTCCAATCAATACAATTCTAGCATGAATAATAAAAATTTATCATGAATAAGGAAATATAAAATAACAACTTTATTATTTCCTCTAGGGCATATTTCCTTTAGTCTCCCACTTGCACTAGAGTCAATAATCTAGTTCACAATACCTTGTGATTTAACACCCATAGTTCACATCGTCATGTGACCAACACCCAAAGAGTTTACTAGAGTCAACAATCTAGTTCATATCGCCATGTGATTAACACCCAAATAGTACTAAGGTGTGATCATGTTTTGCTTGTGAGAGAGGTTTAGTCAACGGGTCTGTCACATTCAGATCTGTATGCATTTTGGAAATTTCTATCTCTACAATGCTCTGCATGGAGTACTCTAGTTAATCTCTCCCACTTTCAATATGTATCTAGATCGAGACTCAGAGTCACCCGGATCGGTGTCAAAGCTTGCATCGACTTAACTCTTTACGATGAACTATTTATCACCTCCATAACCGAGAAACATTTCCTTAGTCCTCTTTAGGTACCTAAGGATAATTTTGACTGTTGTCCAGTGATCTACTCCTGGATCACTATTGTACCCCCTTGCCAAACTCATGACAAGGTACACAACAGGTTTGGTACACAACATGTCATACTTTATAGAACCTATGACTGAGGCATAGGGAATGACTTCCATTCTCTCTCTATCTTCTGCCATGGTCGGGTTTTGAGTCTTACTCAACTTCACACCTTGAAACACAAGCAAGAACCCTTTCTTTGACTGATCCATTTTGAACTTCTTCATAATCTTGTCAAGGTATGTGCTTTGTCTTAGTCCTATTAAGCGTCTTGATCTATCCCTATAGATCTTGGTGCCCAATATATAAGTAGCTTGACCGAGGTCTTTCATTGAAAAACTCTTACTCAAGTATCCTTTTATGCTATCTAGAAATTCTATATCATTTCCAATCAATAATATGTCATCTACATATAATATCAGAAATGCTACAGAGCTTGCAGTCACTTTGTTGTAAATACAGGATTCATCATAAGTCTGTATAAAAACATATGCTTTGATCACCTCATCAAAGTGTATATTCCAACTCCAAGATGCTTGCACCAGTCCATAGATGTATTGCTGGAGCTTGCACACTTTTTAGCACCTTTACGAACTTCAAGACCTTCTAGTTGCATCATATACAACTCTTCTTTAAGAAATCCATTAAGGAATGCAGTTTTGACATCCATTTTCTAGATTTCATAATTATAAAACGTGGCAATTGCTAACTTGATTCGGACTAACTTAAGCATCGCTACGGGTGAGAAGGTCTCATCGTAGTCAACTCCTTGAACTTGTCGAAAACCCTTCGCGACAAGTCGCACTTTGTACACGGTGACATTACCATGAGCGCCTGTCTTCTTCTTGAAGATCCATTTATTCTCAATGGCTTGCCGATCATCGGGCAAGTCCACCAAAGTCCACACTTTGTTCTCATACATGGATCCTATCTCAGATTTCATGGCTTCAAGCCATCTATCAGACTCTGGGCTCATCATAGCTTCTCCATAGTTCATAGGTTCACCATGGTCTTCTAACATGACTTCCAGGATAGGATTACCATACCACTCTGGTGCGGAACATGCTTTGTTCGACCTACGAGGTCCAGTAGTAACTTGATCTGAAGTTTCATGATCATCATCATTAGCTTCCTCTCTAGTTGGTGTAGGTGTCGGATTCAGAGTTCCACAGACCCTTGAGAGGTTCGAACACTGGGGTGCGTGCGAAGAACTCTTCCTCACAGATCTGCCTGCTCAATGATTCCATGACCTAGCTCGACAAACCCAAGGGACAAGAGACACAACAGTTTATCCTGGTTCGGGCCACCTTGCGGTGTAATACCCTACTCCAGCTTTGTGGTGGATTGCCTCGAGGGGCTGAGGATGAACTAGTATAGTGGTTGAACAGCCTTAAGAGGTGAGGTGTTCTTGAGCTCGATGAGCTAGTGGGTGAGAGGATGATCTGGATGATCCCCCCTTCTATGGTGGTGGCTAAGTCCTATTTATAGCGGCCTTGGTCCTCTTCCCAAATGCAAGGCGGGAAGGGATCCCACAACGGCCAAATTTGAAGGGGGGCAACTAGTACAAGTTATCCTGACAAAAGTAGTCTTCGCCCGCGAAAGCCTCTGGTGGTGACGCCAAGGTGGGCTCCGCGATGACCTTCGTCCTGCCGTCCTGGCGGTCTTGGTCTTGTTGCACCGATATGGAAACCTTTGCTTGATTCCTCGGGACCCCGCACTTGCCTCCTTGGCACCAAACGGGAAACTGGTACACTACACCCGCTGGCGCCCGCTTGGCCTTGGTCGTCATGGCTCATGTCATGTGAACCTCGCGAGGTGCACCTTGCCTTGATATCTCCGCTCTTTGGGAGCCAGCCTAGTAAGACCGCCCCCAGGGAGGTATTGGCGTCATCCGCCTCGCGAGGCTTGGACCCTCGCGAGGGTCTCGGATTGTTGTTGCTGAAGCTGGGCCGTACCGGGCCATCGATGGAGCCACGTCTTGGGCCACAGGCAGGCAAGTCTGGGTACCCCCATTCCCAGGACACTGACAGTAGCCCCCGGGCCCAAGGCGCGCTCGTACTTGGCTTCGAGGTGAAGCCAAAGGGCAAGTGCGGAGCGCTATGGGCCCCAACCGCCTGTGGCCTCGGTTGACGTGTGGCGATTAATGGGATGTGGGCGCCCCCGCTCCCATGCTGCCTCGGTAACTGCTCCTGGCCGACAAAAGGCTGGCATCTGTCGTGTAGCCTTCGTTTCCCTTCCTTCGTCTCGCTCTAGATCCCCTTCCCTTCTACTCAGAAAACCTCCAGATCCACCAATCTCATCCTGAATCAATGATCGATGGCCACTGACAAGGCTGGATCTTCCGCCGCATCCGGGCGTCAAGCCTCCTGGTTCGAACCAGCCTTGAGCGCGTCCACCATCACCGAGGAGAATCACCTCGCCACCGTGCTCCAGGTGACTCCGACGGCAGCAATGAAAGAGGGGAGATGGAGCTCCGGGCCGGCTCCGCTAAGCCATATAACCTGGGCGGCACCTTATACCTTTCTTCCAGCACAACGTCTTCGCGGGGCTGGTTCCCCCCTTCTCTGACTTCTTCTTCGCCGTCCTTCGCCACTACAAGCTCCACGCTCTCCATCTTCACCCCAACTCCATCCTCCTCCTATCGATCTTTGCCTTTTACTGCGAGGCATTCCTGGGGGTGATGCCTTCCATGGCGCTGCTCCGTCACCTCTTCTACCTTCGGGTCAACGGCACGTAGTGCTCGGGATGCGCCAACTTTGTCGTGGTGCACGGCAGCAACACGATTTCGCGAGCCGGGAAGAAGGTGGATGTCTTCAGGAACAGGTGTATCTTCACGGATGTCAAGCGTGTCTGCCCCTGTCTGGTGCTACCAACCTCGCAGCCAATGCCCTAGGACGAGTGGACCCACGAGAAGCTCACCGATCCCAGTGCGGAGCCGCTGTTGGAGAGGATGGCGACAGACTTGAAGACCAATGACCCGAGGGCGGAGAAGCTGATGGGGGCCATGATCGTCAAGGAATTCCTGACGCAACGCCTGGCTCCGCTCCAGGTGCACTCGCGCCCCTTGTGGAAGTTCAAGGGCGCAGGCAATGACCTCCGGCTGCGTCCGGATGACTTGTCCCAGGAGGAGCTGGACCAGATTTTGCGAACCCTGCACGGGAAGGACCAGGGCTGCCCCCGGACTCCCATCTTCCATTGTACCGCCACCCAGATGGAGAGAAGATCGCCGCCACCATGCCTGTCTTTGACGAGCACGGGCTTGTTCCTCCGGAGCCGTCCCGGCTCCCAGCCCCGGTGGTGCCGATGTCTTCCGGCGAGTCTGACCAAGAGGAGAGGGCAGACTTGGGGGTGACCCGGGAGGGGGCGGGGGAGACCTCTCCCCCCGCCAGACCGACCTACTTCGCACCCTCTCCGACGATGATGATGCCGGCGAGCACCCTGTCAGGGAGTCACCATGCTCTGTCGAGGTCTCCACGTGGTCCAAGGGCACCCCGTCGAAGGAGTTGAAGTAGGAGTACCGAAGAAGAGCAGGTCGGTGCTGATCCCCTGAGGGAGTGCCCCCGTGTCGTCGCCGGTCGAGGCTACCGTGGACCTAGTCGCCGCGCCCTTGTCCGCTGTTGGGGCTCGCGCGCCGACACCCCGGTTCGGGAAGCCCGCGGGCATGGTGCTTCAAAAGAGGGTGAGGGACTACGGCGCCGTGGACCAGTAAGTGCGCCGTCTTGGTCTTTGTTCCTTGTTCTTGCCATAGTGTCTTGATGCCTCCCTCTTGCACGACCAGGCCAATGCCGGCGACAAAGAAGAAGAAGGAGGCGGCTAGGAGCACCGTGGCCCTGCAGCCTGTAGTGGCTGCGCCACCTCTACCACAGAAGGACAAGATCGACCTGCGTGCCCCTGCGACTGGGTCATCCTCCCGAGGTCTGGAGGCCGGTCCTTGTGAGGAGGTGATCCCCGCGGCTGAGCCAACTTCAGAGGCGCCCACCCTTAGCTTGCCTGCTGAAGTCTCGAATGCTCCGAAGCCCCCAGTCCCTTCTACTACGACTGATGCTCTGGAGGAGGCTCTTTTTGCGCTGAACCAGCTTCACGGCGATCTTCAAGTCGCGGATCAGCGCCTGGCGTCGGGGCGCCTGGAGCTAATCTCGGGGTGGCTTCGAGATGACGCGTCCGTCCAGGTGGCATGGAGCCAGGCGATGGCAGCCTCAGAGGAGGGAAAACAGGCTGCCGGCCTGGCCGCGACCGCCCGCGACATGGCATTGAAGAATGATGAGGCTGCCAAGGAGCGCTGCCGGGTGGCGGAGGCCGAACTGGAGACCTTGCGCAACGAGCATGCGGCCGAGGCTCGTCAGCATGAGGCGCAGGAGGAGAAGTTGTAGGCTCGAGAAGACGTGGTCGCCGGTCGTGACACCTAGCTAGAGCAATCAGCGCGGGAGCAGGCCGCGGAGTGCGACTGCCTGGAGAAGCTGAAGAAGGTGGAGGCGGAGAAGGCCCGACTGGAGGCCTAGGCGAAAATCCTTGCCAACAATCGTGCCACCTTCGATTCTCTCGAGGAGAGGTCCCGCAAGGCGCTGTGGGATCTCTATGGGAGGGGGTTGAATAAGACATTATTGACTGCTGAGGAGGGCCCCGCTGAGCTACTCCCGCAGCTTGTTGTGGCGCTCGAGGGTGTCGTTCTTGGGGTTGGCCCCATGGTGGAACGAGAGGCCCACACGCTCTCTGCCTCGGCCGTGACTCGTGTCTTCAGCCACCTCCACCTTCAGGACCCCAACTTCAACTTCGGGGCTTTGCTTGAGCATGTGGACCTAGAGCACTGTGCTGCTGCTGCTGAAGCCGTGAAGGATCAGGTGGAGGCCCTGCTGCAAAAGTTCCTCGCCATCGACCTCGCACCCGCGGCCGATGATGCTGCCGAACCTGCAGCCACGGCTGAAGGCACAAGCGAGGATGACATTGTCGACAACAGGGCACCCCTCACGGGCGACGTCAACACTCAAGGCTGAAGAAGAAGCTCGTTGGTGGCGCTCCCCTTCATCTTATCTCCTGCAACATGTATCGTGCCTCGTGGAGGCGTAAGAACTTATGTGCTTGGCATTTTTAAGAGATGGTACGTATTGTAATAATTTGCTAGGATTTGCGATTTCCTTCCCGTTTGCTTTAATGTTCTGCGTCAGCAGGGCCCGGCCCCGCACATACCTCGGCCACCGTTGGGTTTTCCGGATCACCAGGACGAGACCAAGGGGTGATGGGCTACATGACCAGTTAGGCTCCTGAGTCATGATGCTCTGGAGTCCCCCTTGACGTACAAACAACCCTCGGGAAGGATATGCGAGAGTAGGTCTTAGCATTCTGCGTCGGCAGGGCCCGGCCCCGCGCATGCCTCAGCCACCGTTGGGTCGTCCGGATCACCAGGACGAGACCAAGGGGTGAGGGGCTACGTGACCAGTTAGGCTCCTGAGTCGCGATGCTCAGGAGTCCCCCTTGACGTACAAACAAACCTCCATACCTTTCCTCGCCGAGGTCCCGCTCAGGAGGGGCGTGCGACGACCAGGTCCGAGGGACCTGGCAGGGTGGCGTATGCTAGGAGAGACCTGAGCGTAGCACCCCGTGCCCAGCCCCCTCGCGCGACTCTCTCGAGGGGAAAGTGTTGCGATGAGGCTGGCCACTGAACCTGGCGGCTCCTCAAGGTTAATGCGGCCATGGGGTCGCCCCCAGTTGTTTATCACCAGCACGGAGCATGGTGCTTCCGCACTTGCACGGGCATAGCCGCTCCTCGACCGTGTCGACTGCCAGCCCAGAGCATGGTGCTTCCACTGGTGCGTGGGTGGGGACTCCCTCTGAGTGGAGCCCCCGGGGCATGTACATCCCTGCCCTGACACATGGCTTGCACGGCAGGGCTGGAGGAGGTGTGTCTGGGCACTCGTGAGACAACATGGGACTCACGAGGCCCTAACTCAAGGCGGGTTGTGCCTGAACTTGATTTGGAACACTTGTGATGGCCCTGCGAGAGGGTCAGACAACCTGCGCCGAATGAATCTCCTGAGGCAATCACATGAGAAGGCCAAACACCAACGACCCTAGGAGGTGACATGAACGGGGCCGATCCGGCAGACAGAGCCGATCCATTGGGTTTATCGATGCTGTAGGGACGGAACCGAGCACAGACGTCGTGCCCAGTCTTCACATGCGAGAATCCTGAAGAAAGACAACCGGCGCGCGGCTCCCATGGTGGCGAGGCACCATGGCATGCACCCTAACTTACCCGCCCCCGATTAGCTCATGCGAGGACAATGCACCAAGGACCATGGGAGGTGACGTGCACGGGAGCTGGCCCGCGAGCCAGAGCTTAGCCACTTGGGTTTAGCGATGCTGCAGGGATGAACCGAAGCATAGACGTTGTGCCTGCCCTTAATCATGAGGCGGTCATGGGTGGGTTTGCAAGGGCGCACGATGTTCGTGGCAACAAAGTACCAGACAGGCAGATGATAATCATAAAGCGATTTATGAAAGGAGGTAAAGCTAGCTCTCCAAGAACGATACACGCCACAGGGACGGACCCATGCGGCCTGGGGATGATGCAGCCCGAGGGGCGCCCCCAACAGAGTGACTAGAATATGCAAGAAAGATACACGCCGCAGGGACAGGCCCATGCAGTCTCGGGACGATGCAGCCCGTGGGGCGCCCCCAACTGAATAAACTAGAAAATCTCACCTGGCTTCGCTGCTGAAGAGATGTTGGAGTAGCTGAAGGCACGTGCTGGAGAAGTCACTCCTCATGAGCCGCCTGGGCCCTGAACCTCGTTAGGCTCTGGGGGCTCGGGAGGCTCGCGAGGATCCGTCGCCATCTCCGCTAGGACCGCGTGGTGCCTCGCCTCCCGAGCCGCCAAGATGCTCCGCATGCGATGCTGGAAGGTAACAGCCGCGTTCGGCAGGCCAAAGGGCATGTGAACGTAGCTGTGAGGGGGGCCCTCGCACCGACCAATGCGCGATGGCCAGAAGCGCTCCTGGGATGTAGCCCTATTGAGCCCTGGAACATTAACGCAGATGCGTAGCTCGTTGTCCTCGCCAGGACAAGGAGCCGCGCCAGGTGGTGGGCAGCGATCGTCGCGCATGGCTTTCACCTCTTGAAGCTCCTCAGTCGTCTTGAAGATGAACTCCTGAGCACCCGGCACCCCGTGCCTTGTGCCCTCGTGAGGTAAGCGCGCGATGAAGCATGCCTCCATGTGGTTCCCGAGCGCCTCCCTTGTGACATTGGCTAAGTTAGAGGCTCTCTAGAAGAGAGCCCTCGAGCCTAGTCCGAGGAGGGCGTTGGGCGCGCCTTCCTATGCACGAGAGGGAGGCGTCCCATCCATGGGCGTAGGTTCTGAGGTGGTGTCACTGGAGATACCGCTCTCCTGAGGCTCTTGGTGGAGCAGCTTCTTCTTCTTCTTCTTGGGGGCAGCCTCAGGAGGGTGGATGGTGCCCTCGTTGTCTGGGTCTTTGACTGCTGCAGCCTGGTAGGCGCGCTCGAGAGAGCACACCGCATCCTTCTCCTCACAGGCTACCGTGATGATGTCGTAGTTCCCTGGCATCTTGAGGACATTGTAACCATGGTGAGTCACCGCCATGAACTTGGCCCGGGCTAGATATCCCAGGATGTCATTGTATGGAAGGAGGATGTGGGCGACATCGAAGTTGATGAGCTCTGTGCGGTAGTTGTCGCGTTGGCCGAAGGTGACAGGGAGGCGGATCTGCCCTATCGGGGTGGTGGAGCCGTTGATCACTCCTGAGAAAGGCTTGGTGGGCTGCAGCTGAACATATGGTACTTGGAGGTGGTCGAACGCCTTGATGGAAAGAACATTGAGCCCTGCACCACCATCGATGAGGGTCTTGGTGACAAGGACATTGCTGATGATGGGCGAGCAAAGCATCAGGAGGGTGCCGGCAGTTGCCGCGCACTTGAGCTGGTCGGACGAGCTGAAGGTGATGGTGCACTTGGACCACCTGACTGGACGTGTCGCCTCGAGCCTGGGGAGGGCCACGTTCACCTGGCGAGCGAACTGCTTGAAGATGCGCTGAGAGGTTGGGGCCTGAGCGCCGCCCAAGATGTAGGCGATGGTGCGTGGCTCCTGGAAACCCCCAACCCCCTCATCCTGGTGGTGGTCGTCGTTCCTTCTTGGTGGTGGCGGCAGTGGAGGGAGGCCTGCATTGCCCTGAGGACGGTCCTCACGAGGTTGATCTCTCCAGGCGCCCTCGCGAGGCTGGTCCTGCCAGTGGTCCTCACGCGGCTGGTTGCGCCACTCGTGGCGGGGGCCGCGGTTGTCCCAGCGTCCTCCACTTTGACCTCCTCCACGGCCGTAGCCTCGATCGTGGTGCTCAGGGCGTCGACTGAGGCACCCGTCACAGATGGCTCTGAGCTCCTTACAGTCATTGGTGTTGTGGCTGTGTATGTTGTGGAAGACACAGAACGGACGACTGCTCTTGGATGACTCTGGGTGGTCACAGCCGCGCTTCATCTCTGGTTCAGCCACGAGCACAGCCGCCTCCTTGTGCTTCACGTCCTTGGTCTTGGCCTTTCTTGTCCTCTAGGTCGGCCGCTGGGAGCTCAAGGAGGAAGAGGCGTCCTTCCTTGGCTCTCGCGCACTTGGTTGCCATGTTTAACATCTCCAGAACCGTGCACAGGTCCTCGTGTATGGCGAGCTCCTCCTTCATCTTAACATCGCGGACACCATCAGAGAACGCTGATATGATGGCCTCGTTCAACACCTTGGGGATCTTGAGACGAACACTGTTGAAGCACTGGATGTACTTCTGCATGGTTTCCCCTGGATGATGCTTGATGCGTCGTGGGGCCACACATCTTAGAGCAAGGGCGACGTCCTGACGGGGGGTGGGGTGGCGGAGGTGCTCCATGGGCTACGTTGCCCGCAGCGGGCGGCGGGCAAGGCAGCGAGAGGGATGGCGCAGGCGAGCCCCTAGCTGCGCTGACAATCTCGGCGATGCCCAGCGAGTCCTCATAGAAGTCGTCGACTGGGCGGTAGCGCAGGAGCTCACGTGCCACAAGCAGCGCAGCCTACACATCCGCTAGCCCGCGACAAGCGTGAGACGACGAGCCAACCGGAGTCAGCGACGAGGTGGCGGTGCGTCCATCTCATCACATGGAGGGGTGCAGTGACAAAGCTTGTTGCTCGTGCCCCACCGAGCCGGTGGCGGCATTGGCGGCAGGTGATGGAGAACGACGGGGAGGCCCACCAACAGGCGCCGTCTTGGTGACATGAGCGTTGAGAGCGGCTCGACGCTCGGCACGGGCTCGATGAGCATCAGCCATGGAGGCGGTGGAGCGGCGGCAGGTAGACCAACGGAAGAGAGGCTTCGATGCACCCCTACCTGGCGCGCCAAATGTCGAATTCAGAGTTCCGAAGACCCTTGAGAGGTTCAAACACTAGGGTGCGTGTGAAGAACTCATCCTCACCGATCTGCCTGCTCAACGATTCCACACCCTAGCTCGACGAACCCAAGGGACAAGAGGCACAATAGTTTATCCTGGTTCGGGCCAGCTTGCGGTGTAATACCCTACTCCAACTCTGTGGTGGATTGCCTCGAGGGGATGAGGATGAACTAGTACAGTGGTTGAACAGCCTCAGGAGGTGAGGTGTTCTTGAGCTCGATGAGCTAGTGGGTGAGAGGATGATCTGGATGATCCCCCCTTCTATGGTGGTGGCTAAGTCCTATTTATAGCAGCCTTGGTCCTCTTCCCAAATGCAAGGTGGGAAGGGATCCCACAATGGCCAAATCTGAAGGGGGACAACTAGTACAAGTTATCCTGACAAAAGTAGTCTTCGCCTGCGAAAGCCTCTGGTGGTGACGCCAAGGTGGGCTCCGCGATGACCTCCGTCCTGCCGTGCTGGCAGTCTTGGTCTTGTTGCACCGATATGGAAACATTTGCTTGATTCCTTGGGACCACACGCCTGCGCTTGCCTCCTTGGCACCAAATGGGAAACTGGTACACTGCAACCGCTGGCGCCCGCCTGGCCTTGGTCATCATGGCTCACGTCATGTGAACCTAGCGAGTTGCACCTTGCCTTGATATCTCCGCTCCTCGAGAGCCAGCCTAGTGAGGCGGCCGCCCAGGGAGGTCTTGGTGTCATCCGCCTCGCGAGGCTTGGCCCCTCGCGAGGGTCTTGGATTGTTGTTTTTGAAGCTAGGCCGTACCGGGCCGTCGATGGAGCCACGTCTTGGGACACAGGCAGGCAAGTCTGGGTACCCCCATTCCCAGGACGCCGACTGTAGGCATCACGAGAATGGATTTCTCTAATGTGCTACTTTCCAAATTGAGATAAGGTACAACTACCTCATCAAGTTCTACTTTCCTCCCACTCAATTCTTTCGAGAGAAACTCCTTCTCTAGAAAGGATGCATTCTTGGCAACAAAGATCTTGCCTTCGGATCTGTGGTAGAAGGTGTACCCAATTGTTCCTTAGGATATCCTATGAAGACGCACTTCTCCAACATGGGTTCGAGCTTATCAGGCTGAAGCCTTTTGACATAAGTGTCACAACCCCAAATTTTAAGAAATGATAGCTTAGGTTTCTTGCCAAACCATAGTTCATACGGTGTCATCTCAAGGGATTTAGACGGTGCCCTATTTAATGTGAATGCAGCTGTCTCTAATGCAAAACCCCAAAAGGATAGTGGTACATCGGTAAGAGACATCATACATTGCACCATATCTAATAAAGTATGGTTACGATGTTCGGACAGACCATTACGCTGTGGTGTTCCAGGTGGCGCGAGTTGTGAAACTATTCCACATTGTTTTAAATGAAGGCCAAACTCGTAACTCAAATATTTGCCTCCACGATCAGATCATAGAAACTTTATTTTCTTGTTACGATGATTCTCCACTTCACTCTGAAATTCTTTGAACTTTTCAAATGTTTCAGACTTGTGTTTCATCAAGTAGATATACCCATACCCACTCAAATCATCTGTGAAGGTCAGAAAATAACAATACCCGCCGTGTGCTTCAACATTCATTGGACCGCATACATCGGTATGTATTGTTTCCAATAAGTCATTAGCTCGCTCCATTGTTCCAGAGAACAGAGTTTTAGTCATCTTTCCCATGAGGCATGGTTCGCAAGTATCAAATGATTCATAATCAAGTGATTCCAAAATCCCATCTGCATGGAGTTTCTTCATGCGCTTTACACCAATATGACCTAAACGGCAGTGCCACAAGTATGTTGCACTATCATTATTAACTTTGCATCTTTTGGCATCAATATTATGAATATGTGTATCACTACGATCAAGATTCAATAAACCATTCACATTGGGTGTATGACCATAGAAGGTTTTATTCATGTAAATAGAACAACAATTATTCTTTGACTTAAATGAATAACCATATGGCAATAAACATGATCAAATCACATTCATGCTCAACGCAAACACCAAATAACATTTATTTAGGTTCAACACTAATCCCAAAGGTAGAGGGAGTGTGCGATGGTGATCGTATCAACCTTGGAATCACTTCCAACACACGTCGTCACCTTGCCCTTAACTAGTCTCTATTTATTCTGCAACTCCTGTTTTGAGTTACTAATCTTAGCAATCGAATCAGCATCAAATACCCAGGTGCTACTATTAATACTAGTAAGGTACACATCAATAACATGTATATCAAATATAACTTTGTTCACTTTGCCATCCTTCTTATCCGCCAAGTATTTGGGGCAGTTCTGTTTCCAGTGACCATTTCCTTTGCAGTAGAGGCACTTAGTTTCAGGCTTGGGTCCAACTTTGGGCTTCTTCATGGGAGTGGCTACTTGCTTGCCATTCTTCTTGAAGTTCCCTCTCTTTCCCTTACCCTTTTTCTTGAAACTAGTGGTCTTGTTAACCATCAACACTTGATGCTCTTTCTTGATTTCTACCATCGCCGATTTCAGCATCGCGAAGAGCTCATGAATCATTTTCGTCATCCCTTGCATATTATAGTTCATCATGAAGTTCTAGTAGCTTGGTGATAGTGACTAGAGAACTTTGTCAATCACTATCTTACCTGGAGGATTAACTCCCACTTGATTCAAGTGATTGTAGTATCCATACATTCTGAGCACATACTCACTGGTTGAGCTATTCTCCTCCATCTTGTAGGTAAAGTATTTGTCAGAGGTCTCATACCTCTCGACACGGGCATGAGTCTGAAATACCAATTTTAGCTCTTGGAACATCTCATATGCTCCATGGCGTTCCAAACGTTTTTGAAGTCCCAGTTCTAAGCCGTAAAGCATGGCGCACTAAACTACTAAGTAGCCATCATATTGAGCTTGCCAAACGTTCATAACGTCTGCATCTGCTCCTTGAAAGCACAAGTGCTCCCTGGGTGATTTTGGTAATTGTCGGTGCAACAAACCTTGGGTCTCTTTCCCTGACTGTGCATAGGCACGGGAACAAGATTGAAGCACCAGCCCAAGCCAGAATACAAGGCACCAAGAGATTTGAAGGATCAACATGCAGATATGAGAGACCAAGATCAAGCTAGAAAAGCAAGACACCATCGGAGGAAAGGCCTCCCTTGCTGGGCAGGCGAGCCCGGCAAGGGGCGAGGCCACACTTAGAAGTGGACAGCCAAAGCAACCCGGCAGGGCCTGCCAGGACTCACGAGAGCAAAACCACCTCACCAACCACTCCACCACGACCCACGTCGTCGATCAGTGCGGTGTCAACCCGCAAAGTGATTAAGTGGCAGCCATTCGCCACATGGCAGCCATTTTCTACAAGAGAAGCCCGCAGATGACACTCGTCCTGCGACCTGTCAAGCAAGCATGTGCAAAGCTGGCAAGATAGCCCAGCAAGCCTTGCCGGGCAACCAACGATGTGGCATTGAGCGGCGCATTTAATGCACCCTGTCAGCCCGTAGAGTTAGGTATGATAGCACTGTTTGCTATCTTATCAGTGCATAATGACTACTTTGCCATTGTGGTAACCCCTTGATCTATAAAAGGAGGCCCATGGCAATCGTAGAAGAGGTTAGAAGGTTGGATAACTCACAAGCCCATACACGCGTAGTCGTTGCTGCACTAAGGCAACCCCTGCCGGGCGAGCGTACTATGCTTCTCCACCACCTTTCCACCATCAATCCACCAAAGCAGGAGTACGGTTTTATGCCTCACGACGGCCCAAATCTGGGTAAAACTGCCTGTGTGATCTCTGCCGTGCTACCCCACGCTCATCTACTCTTTGTGCAACGCGTCGCCCCCTGCCGAACCAGCAAGGGACCTCTTGGTCCCATAGGTGGCCGTGGTTTCCCGCGACATCTTTGGTGCGCCAGGTAGGGGGCTCGCTTGCGCGAACCTGAAGGCGTGCGCAGTGCGTCATCTTCGTCACCATCTTCAATCTTTGGTGGCGCCATCGACCATGGCGCCCAAGAAGAAACCCGGTCCTTCAGCTCACCCATCGACCTCGAAGGCTCCGCTGCCCGCGGCCTCTAACACCGCGGGGGGTGCGGAGACACGCGAGGACGTAAACGCTGCTAGGGATGTGGTCGGAGCAGGCGGCACCATCACCAATTCCCCGACGGCCGACGTAGGAGCCGGCGGCATCGGAGGAGAGTGGCATAAGCAACACCCCGACGGCCATGCTCCATAGGGTACGAGCAAAGGGGTTACTCCATCTGTGCCCCTTTCCCCCGCCGACGGGCACAACATCAGGAGCCGAGCCACGGTGCGATCGACTTCATCATCACCCATACCAAGTACGGTTTCGGAGGCCATGGCGCGGGCTCCGCTGCTACTAAGGTTTTCACCAGTGGCCGAGCAGATGGACGAATGGCGTGCCACCATACAGAGCCTGCTCAGTTTCGCCGAAGCTGGTGGCTCATGGCGAGCTGGCCCATCACGACCTCCCCAAGCGACAATGGCAGCTCAAGCTGCTGACCGTACGAAAGGCGCCGTCCCCATGAAGTAGTCCCCGCCACGGCAACCATCACGAGCACGACATAATCAAGACCCCGACAATGTCTCGATGGCCTCTTCTGACCCTCGAGCACGTCCAGGCCAATGACGAGCCCCAGAGGATAGGTGGAGAGGAGACACGCGCGTCGTCGAGCAATGCCACGACAACCTCCGCCGGACCGACGGGTGCGATAGCCCCGACGTCGACAATCCCGCGCATGGTATTGGCGGGTGCCTACCTTTTGAGGTTGGCTGCCCTGCCTTTACTCGAGAGCTGCGACAAGTCCATTGGCCGTCCGTTCGTACGTTCAAGCTGGAGATACCTGAGAAGTATGATGGGAGGTTGAACCCGGCAGAGTTCCTGAGCGTGTACACCATCGCTGTTCAGGCTGCCGGGGGAAGAGATGAGAAGGTGTTTGCCAACTATTTCCCCTTGGCCCTCAAGTACAATGCGAGGTCTTGGCTGATGCACCTACCAGAGAACTCCATTTCCTCATGGGCTGACCTGTGCCACGAGTTCATTGGCGCCTTCACTGGCGGCCATCAAGAGCCCAGCAGACCCAACGACTTGTAGCTTCTCCAGCAGAAGGAAGGAGAAACCCTCCATAAGTATTTACAGAGATTCTAGAAAGTTCATAGAAATATCCCAAATATCCATCCGACAGCTATGATAGCCGCCTTCCAGTCCAATGTGCGCAACCGCCGGATTCATTCCAAGATGAACGTGCGGTTGCCCAAGACTATGAAGGAGCTCTACACCCTAGTGGATAAGTGTGCCCGAATGGAGGATGGAAGGAAGTTGCCCGAAGAGGAAGATTGCACCAATGTTGATTCAGAGGATGATGAGGAATCAACCAGTCAGAAGAAAAGCAAGAAATGCAGTAAGAAGCAGAGGGATAAGGCAGTGATGACCGTTGAAGGATCCGGTACGCCTAGTACCGGCAAGAAGGCCAAAGCTGAGGCCCCCACAAGGAAGCTGCCATGTGCATTAACTGCCGAGAAGCCGCTGCTGCCGAGAAAGCTGGGAAAGGTGATGGGCCGTACTGCAAGATTCATCGGACCAAGGGCCACGACCATCAAGAGTGCTATCAGGTTGACTAACTTGTCAAGAGACAGAGAGCAGAGTATGAGAAACGTGATAAGGAAAAAGGTCAGAATGTTGCTGGCAGTAAGGGCTGAGGTGGTGAAGTAAATTGCCCCGACAAGCCATTTCGAAACCAAGGAAAGCCCGCCAGAGGTAGAGAGAAGGAAGCTTGTGATGATGAGAGTGATGGATGGGGAGAAGAGGAAACCAGTGAGCAAGAGTTTTAGAAGGCCAGTGACGCCTTGTGCATTGACGGGGGTGCATCTCTGCACGCCTCTCACCGTCAACTCAAGTGGTGGGCGCGAGAGCTCAATGCCGTGTAACCAGCGCCAGAGGCTCGGAAGCCGCTCAAATGGTCTCGTATGCCCATCATCTTTGACAAGGAGGACCATCCTAGCCGTACCACTATGGTAGGGTGTTTTCCGTTGTTGGTCTCCCCAACGATTCGCAACCTCAAGGTCACAAAGATGTTGGTGGATGGTGAGCTGGGTTAAATCTGATCTCCCCAGCAGTTATCAGCAGACTTCAGATAGCCGAGGAAGAGCTAGAAGTTACCGGCACGTTTCAAGGAGTTAATCCTGGCAGGAGCCATCCTAAGGGAAATATCATGTTGCCGGTAACATTTGGGGGAGAACTGAACTACCAGACTGAGAAGATTGTATTTGATGTGGTCGATCTCCCCTGCCGTACAATGGGATTCTTGGACGTTCGGCCTTGGCTTAATTCATGGCGGCATCCCACTATGCCTACAACACCTAGATGATGCCTGGGCCACTGGGAGTCCTCACCATCCTATCAGATGAGAAGGATGCAATCATCTGTCTGGACAAGATGTACCGGGACACAGTTGCGGCAGATGCAGCAGCAGCAACAGTTCCCGCCAAGGAAAACAAAGGAAGAAAGAGGGATTGTAGGACCTCCGGCAAGGAGTCCAGGAAGTGTTCCCCCACTGAGTGCACGACACATGTTGACGACTTGCCGGAGTGTTCCAACGACAAGAGATCCAATGTTGCTGCACCCCAAGTGAAGAAGGCCCTGACAGGGCCGGCTGGCGTTGATGGTTCCTTTACTATCAGCACCACCCTCGATGACAAATAGGAAAGCATGCTCGTTGCCTTCCCGCGGGCGACTATCGATGTGTTTGCCTGGCAACCGTCTAATATCCCCGGTGTTCCTAGGGAGGTAATCGAGCACCGCCTTGCTGTCTGCCCACATGCCCGACCTGTCAAGCAGAAAGTCCGGAAGCAGGCCTTGGAGAGGCAGCAGTTCATTGCAGAAGAGATCAAGAAACTTGAGGCAGCTAGTTTGGTCAGAGGAGTGTTGCATCTGACGTGGTTGGAAAATCCAATGGTAGCCCGAAAGGCTAACGGGAATGGAGGCTTTGCATAGATTTTACAGATCTCAACAAAGCTTGCCCGAAGGACCCATTTCCCTTGCTGTGTATTGATCAGATTGTGGATTCCACTTCAGGTTGTGATCTGCTATCCTTTCTGGATGCATATTCTGGGTATCACCAAATCTTCATGTCCAACGAAGATGAAGAGAAGACGTCTTTCATTACTCCATGTGGTACATACTGCTTTGTCTGCATGCCATCCGGATTAAAGAGTGCCGGGTCCACTTTTGCAAGGGCAGTCCAGATTGGTTTTGAGCTACATCTGCACAAAAACATAGAGGCTTATATGGATGACATTGTGGTCAAGACCAAAGATAGAGCCACCCTTATCCAGGATTTGGAGGAGATGTTTGCTAATCTGCACAAGATCAATTTGAAGCTCAACTTGTAGAAGTGTGTATTTGGTGTTCCCTCCGGCAAGCTGCTTGGGTTCTTCGTATCCCATCACGGGATCGAAGCCAACCCCGACAAGATCAAGGCTACCGAGCAGATCCAAGGGCCAATGACAGTTAAGGATGTGAGGCGTCTGACCGGATGCGTTGCCATGCTAAGCAGATTCATCTCCAAGTCTGCCGAGCGCGCCTTGCCGTTCTTCAAAATTTTAAAGAAGGCAGGACCTATGAAGTGGACCCCGGAAGCAGATGCAGCTTTGCAAGAGTAGAAGGCCTACTTGTCCTCTATGCCTACTTTGGTTGCCCCCAAACCCCGAGAGCCGATGTTGCTGTACTTAGCGGCAACCAATCAAGTGGTTAGTGCAGCCTTGGTAGCACAACGAGAAGTGGATGAGGCAGAGAGTGAGCAGAGACCGACAGAGTCAGAGAAGGATCAGGACAACAATGAGCATGTCAACGAGAGTGACCCCAAGGATGCGGCAAGGAAGAAAGTGGTGCAAGACCCAGTGTACTTCGTCAGCTCCCTGTTACAGTGGGCTAGATCGAGGTACTCTAGTGTGCAAAAATTGATCTTTGGTCTCATCATGGCCTCAAGGAAACTGCACCACTACTTCCAAGCCCATGAGATCACGGTTGTCACTCGTTTCCCATTGCAAAGGATACTCCGAAACCCCGAGGCTACCGGCAGAATAGTGGAGTGGGCTTTGGAGTTATCCAGTTTTTGGTTTGAAGTTTGAGAGAACATCAACTATCCAAAGCAGGGCATTGGCAGAGTTTATTGCTGAATGGACGCCAACCCATGACGAGGAAGTGACAGAGACAGTTATTCCCGACAAGGAATCGCCCCAAGAATGGATTATATATTTTGATGGTGCTTCTTCCCTACAAGGTGCTAGAGCTGGCGTGCTTCTTGTTTCCCCCTCTAGGGAGCACTTGAAGTACGTCGTCCAAATGCATTTTACCCGAAAGAAGCCACCAACAATACAAGAGAGTATGAAGGGCTCCTTGCTGGGCTAGGATTGCAGCTGAATTGGGAATTAAGAAGTTGATCATTCGAGGAGATTCACAACTTGTGGTGAGAAAAGTCAACAAGGATTATCAAAGTCCATTGATGGAGACATACGTCGAGGAAGTGAGGAGATTGGAGGAGTGCTTTGATAGATTGCAAACAGAGCATGTACCCCGTGCGAAAAACAGCATAGCTGATCATCTGTTAAAGTGTGCTGCGCAGAAGCTTCCTGTGGAACCATGAACTTTTGTTCTCCATCTCACTCAGCCCTTTGTATCCCCATCAACAATGGCCCAGAAAAGGAGAATGTTGGACACAGGTGTGCCTCTCCCGATAGAGCCGTCCGCTCCTGGCAGAGACCATGCCGGAAACAACTCCTCACAGCCTGCCGTACCACCCCCTCCAGCCGGGTCCACGAACCCCGTGAACGAGGACTGTGCTCCCGCAGCAGAGGAGGTGCTGCTAGTCCTCGTTGCTGAGCCCTAGGCTCCAACTTGGGCAAGCACATTGTCCGCTTCCTCCAGACCGGGGAGCTTCCCTGCGACCAAGATGAAGCTGAAAAAGTAGCCCGGGGGGCCAATATGTATCATTTTGTTAATGACACTCTGTACAGAAGGAGGCCCAACTGTGTGGAATTGAAGTGTGTCTGCCGGGAAGAAGGACAGGAACTGCGGGCTGAGATTGACAAGGGAATGCGTGGCTCCCACATTGGATCAAGGGCATTAGTTGGGAAAGCATTCCAGCAAGGATTCTATTGGCCGACAGCCCTCCAAGATGTGGTCGAGCTAGTCACGAAATGTGAAGCCTACCAATTCCATTCCAAGAAAACACACCTGCCTAGCCAAGCTCTTCAAATAACCCCTCTATCATGGCCATTTTCGGTCTGGGGCCTCGATATCCTCGGCCCCTTCCCCCGAGCAATCTGGGGCTTTGAATTCTTGTTCGTTGCTATCGACAAGTTCACAAAGTGGCCGGAAGTGACTACCGTGAGAAAGGTGACTGCTCAGTCAACTATCAAGTTCTTGAAAGATCTGTTGTGTCATTTTGGAGTTCCGGCAAGGATCATTTACGACAATGGGACCCAGTTCACGAGCCGCGCCTTCATGCAATATGTTCATGGGATGCAAAATCTCATTTGCCTCTGTGGCATACCCTCAGAGCAATGGACAAGCTGAGAGGGTGAACGCTCAAGTGTTGTGCAGACTCAAGACAAGAACTTTTGATACGCTGCAGAAGCACGGCAGGTGGTGGATCGAGGAGCTGCCGGTAGTTCTGTGGTCCCTCAGAACGGCACCAAACCGAGCTACCGGGCAGACTCCCTTCTCTCTGGTCTACAGGACAGAAGCAGTTATCCCCACGGAACTCATTTACGGGTTGCCTCGAGTGCTTGCCTACGATGAAGTAGCGCAAGATCAGCACCGGTGTGACGACACTGTGCTGCTCGAGGAGAACTGTCTCCGAGCTGCTACGCGTGCTGCACGCTATCAACAAGCCCCGCGTCGCTATCATAGCCACAGGGTTCACGCCCGGTGTTTTGAGGAAGGTGACCTTGTCCTTAGGCGCGTTCAGTCCTCCAAGGGTACAAACAAGTTGTCACCGAAGTGGGAAGGCCCTTACCGGGTAGTACGAGTCACTAGATCTGGCGCAGTCCGTCTAGAGACCGGAGATGGCATTCAGTTGCAAAACTCATGGAATATTGAGCATCTCCGCAAGTTTTGCCCGTAAGGTGCGGCTATCGGGCCCTGCCTGATGGCCACCCTTTTGTACATGCCTTGCCTCAGCTGCAAGTAACCCCTTGTACAAAGCCAGGGCGATGACCCTGTGCAAGAGAAAATAAAGAAGCGTTGTGGGGGACCCCAACCAAGATCTGCATGCATGCATAAGCATTCCAAGACCACTGCATAAGCATTTCATAAGCATCTGCATATGCATAAAGATAGGTCGCATCCTGCATTCATTCTCATCTGCATGAAGTTGCAGGTTCCTGCCGTGAACTTGGCTTCGACAAGGAGATGAGGAGATTTCCCGACACGGCGATCCCTGGCAAGCCATCCAGATAAGCCCTACCTGCCGCCCGTTAGTGTTTTGTAAGCTATAACTTGTGCATAAGAGGACCTCGCCACTCTTTTGAGACTTTGGTGCTCCCACCCTTGACTCGAATATTGCTTCAGTCAGGATGGTCGCAGTGGCCTTTGGAAAAAAACAAGTTGGTGGGGGGCTGGCCCCTTTGTCTGTTTCCCGATAGACGCAGCTCTCCGACAGACAAAAAAGGGTGTCGGCAGGATAGCCTACCGGGGAAAACTCGTTTATTTACATTAAAGAGGCATCTTACCTCTGCATGGACATACACATGCACGGGATCCCGACGAGGTTCATCTTTTTCATTAATATGCAGATACAAGTACAATCATTACAGAACACAAATAAAGACTCGAGAGATTACATTATTTGAATTAAAATTTGGCAAATGCCAACAAGTTTAAGATTGAAAAGAGATAAGTGACCCGTTACGCCTTTGCCCTTGTCCATCTTCCTCAGGGTATCATAGGGAGGGACTAAAGGAGCAAGAGGCAGACTCGGCTTGGATTCGGCGCCCCTCCAGGATCAGGACAACGTCATCCTCTGGTTGGGAGGGAGGAACCAGAGTGCAGGAGGGACGTTGGCGCTGAACGGAGCCCAGACGGGGGTACATGACTCACCGGCAAATGTGAGCCATCAGAACGGCCACCCCAGTTCTTGGCACGTCGCGGGTTGCTGATACCTCCCGTACTGCTGTCATTCGACGATCCCGTCACGGCAGCCGTACCGGACACCATGCTCTTCGAGGGACTCCCCACAAAGAGCATGGTCATCCCCAGCGGCCCTGATGACGGAAGCCACCATGCGCCCAGAAGACATGGATAGGAGTAAAGAGACCTCCTGTACGGCGAAATAACGACATCTAGGAGGAGTCAGGGTCGCCTTTGCCAACTGCGACTTCCTCCCATGACCCCTCCCCGACGCCGCGAAGGGAAGAAGAATGGGGAGCGATCGACTACCACGCACCATGCCCACTTCGGGCCTCGACATGGTGTCGTTCACGTCCCCTCCCACTGAAGTCAAGGCCATGGGTAGCCCGACGGCAAGCACGCCGAGGTCGCCACCCCCGGCGTTGTCACCACGCCGCCTAATCCCCCTTTCAGATCCAGGGAAAGCTTCGAGATAGAGCCCAGGGGCTGGCCCTAGGATCTCTCCTCTTCGACATAGCCAGCAAAAACAGAGGAAGAATGCGAGGATGAACGACTCCACCCTCCTCCGCCCTCCCTTTTGTAGGCGGGCCGGGGAGGGGAGCCGCTCCCTCAATGGGCGGTCACCGTCCTCCTCCACCAATTCAAGACGACCGGGCCCTCACCTTGATGCTCTCCCGCGCCACGTGCCCCCATTACCTACCCCGCGCGATGCATGCAGCATATGTGGCCAAGGATAAGGGCGTGATGGGAAGAGTGAATTGGTAGTTTCTACCCCATGCATTAAAGTCATTCACAGGCCATTACTGGAGCGGCCCCACCACTATTGGCTTTACGCGACGGACGGAGAAGCCGGAAACCGGCCCAGAGTCAAGATTAATGAAGAAGCAAAGAAGGCTCCAAGAGACCAGCCCCTTCAGCAACCCCGCTCATGCACTTATTAGGCCCTACCACGGCAACGCTCGATAGCAGGTTCGAGGTAGGCCTGAGAGCTTCTGTCGGTGCAACAAACCCTGGGTCTCTTGCCCTAACTGTGCACAGTCACGGGAACAAGATTGAAGCACCAGCCCAAGCCAGAATACAAGGAACCAAGTGATTTGAAGGATCAACATGCAGATATGAGAGACCAAGATCAAGCTAGAAAAGCAAGACACCATCGGATGAAAGGTCTCCCTTGCCGGGCAGGCGAACCCGGCAAGGGGCGAGGCTACACTTAGAAGCGGACAACCGAAGCAACCCGGCAGGGCCTCCCGGGACTCACGAGAGCAAAACCACCTCACCAACTGTAGGATCGAAAGTATGTCTAGAGGGGGGGTGATTAGACTACTTGACCAAATAAAAACTTAACCTTTTCCCAATTTTAGTTCTGGGCAGATTTTAGCTATTGTAGGACAAGTCAAGCAATCATCACACAATTCAAGCAAGCATGCAAAGAGTATATTGGCAGCGGAAAGTAAAGCATGCAACTTGCAAGAATGTAAAGGGAAGGGTTTGGAGAATTCAAACGCAATTGGAGACACGGATGTTTTTCCTGTGGTTCGGATAGGTGGTGCTATCCTACATCCACGTTGATGGAGACTTCAACCCACAAAGGGTAACGGTTGCGCGAGTCCACGGAGGGCTCCACCCACAAAGGGTAACGGTTGCGCGAGTCCACGGAGGGCTCCACCCACGAAGGGTCCACGAAGAAGCAACCACCCACAAAGGGTCCACGAAGAAGCAACCTTGTCTATCCCACCATGGCCATCGCCCACGAAGGACTTGCCTCACTAGCGGTAGATCTTCACGAAGTAGGCGATCTCCTTGCCCTTACAAACTCCTTGGTTCAACTCCACAATCTTGTCGGAGGCTCCCAAGTGACACCTAGCCAATCTAGGAGACACCACTCTCCAAGAAGTAACAAATGGTGTGTAGGTAATGAACTCCTTGCTCTTGTGCTTCAAATGATAGTCTCCCCAACACTCAACTCTCTCTCATAGGATTTGGATCTGGTGGAAAGAAGATTTGAGTGGAAAGCAACTTGGGGAAGGCTAGAGATCAAGATTCATGTGATAGGAATGGAATATCTTGGTCTCAACACATGAGTAGGTGGTTCTCTCTTAGAACATATGAGTTGGAATTGTGTATGTGTTCTGATGGCTCTCTCCACGAATGAAGAGGAGGTGGAGGGGTATATATAGCCTCCACACAGAATCCAACCATTACACACAGTTTTCCAATCTCGGTGGGACCAAATCAACAAACTCGGTCGGACCGAAAAGGTAAACCTAGTGACCGTTAGAGATTTTCGGTGGGACTGACATGCAACTCGGTAGGACCGATATGGTTAGGGTTTGGGCATAACGTAATCTCGGTGAGACCGATTACACAAACTCGGTGAGACCGAATTTGGTAATTAGCTAACCAGAGAGTTGGTCAGGCAAACTCGGTGGGACCGATTTGCTCTTTCGGTGAGACTGAAAAGTTACAAAAAGGAAACACTGAATTTACATTGCAATCTCCGTGGGACCGATCCGCTCTTTCGGTGAGACCGAAAAGTTACGAAAGGGAAATAGAGAGTTTGCAATCCCATCTCGGTGAGACCGAGATCCCTATCGGTAGAACCGAATTGCTAGGGTTTGGCAGTGGCTTATGACAAGTGAAACTCGGTGGCGCCGGATAGAAAGAATCGGTAGGTGTAGGATCGAAAGTATGTCTAGAGGGGGGGGGGGGTGATTAGACTACTTGACCAAATAAAAACTTAACCTTTTCCCAATTTTAGTTCTTGGCAGATTTTAGCTATTTTGGGACAAGTCAAGCAATCATCACATAATTCAAGCAAGCATGCAAAGAGTATATTGGCAGCGGAAAGTAAAGCATGCAACTTGCAAGAATGTAAAGGGAAGGGTTTGGAGAATTCAAACGCTATTGGAGACATGGATGTTTTTCCCGTGGTTCGGATAGGTGGTGCTATCCTACATCCACGTTGATGGAGACTTCAACCCACGAAGGGTAACGGTTGCGCGAGTCCACACAGGGCTCCACCCAAGGGCAACGGTTGCACGAGTCCACACAGGGCTCCACCCACGAAGGGTCCACGAAGAAGCAAACACCTACAAAGGGTCCACGAAGAAGCAACCTTGTCTATCCCACCATGGCCATCGCCCACACAGGACTTGCCTCACTAGCGGTAGATCTTCATGAAGTAGGCGATCTCCTTGCCCTTACAAACTCCTTGGTTCAACTCCACAATCTTGTCGGAGGCTCCCAAGTGACACCTAGCCAATCTAGGAGACACCACTCTCCAAGAAGTAACAAATGGTGTGTAGGTAATGAACTCCTTGCTCTTGTGCTTGAAATGATAGTCTCCCCAACACTCAACTCTCTCTCATAGGATTTGGATTTGGTGGAAAGAGGATTTGAGTGGAAAGCAACTTGGGAAGGCTAGAGATCAAGATTCATATGATAGGAATGGAATGTCTTGGTCTCAACACATGAGTAGGTGGTTCTCTCTCAGAACATATGAGTTGGAATGATGTGTGTGTTCTGATGGCTCTCTCACTGAATGAGAAGGAGGTGGAGGGGTATATATAGCCTCCACACAAAATCCAACCGTTACACAGTTTTCCAACCTCGGTAGGACCGAATTAATAAACTCGGTCGGACCGAAAATGTAAACCTAGTGACCGTTAGTGATTTTCGGTGGGACTGACATGCAACTCGGTAGGACCGATATGGTTAGGGTTTGGGCATAACGTAATCTCGGTGAGACCGATTACACAAACTCGGTGAGACCGAGTTTGGTAATTAGCTAACCAGAGAGTTAGTCAGGCAAACTCGGTGGGACCGATTTGCTCTTTCGGTGAGACCGAGTGGAACTCGGTGAGACCGAAAAGTTACAAAGGGAAACACTGAGTTTACATTGCAATCTCGGTGGGACCAATTCGCTCTTTCGGTAAGACCGAAAAGTTACGAAAGGGAAACAGAGAGTTTGCAACCCCATCTCGGTGAGACCGAGATCCTTATCGGTAGAACCGAATTGCTAGGGTTTGGCAGTGGCTAATGACAAGTGAAACTCGGTGGCGCCGGATAGGAAGAATCGGTAGGACCGAGTTTGGCTTAGGGTTTAGGTCATATGTGGATATGGGAAAGTAGTTGAGGGTTTTGGAGCATATCACTAAGCACATGAAGCAAGAGGCTCATTAAGAAATACCTCATCCCTCCTTAATAGTATTGGCTTTTCCTAAAGACTCAATGTGATCTTGGATCACTAAAATATAAAATGAAGAGTCTTGAGCTTTTGAGCTTGAGCCAATCCTTTGTCCTTAGCATTTTGAGGGTTCCACTTTCACATCCATGCCATGCCAATCATTGAGCTTTCCTGAAATAATCATCTTGGAATAGCATTAGCTCAATGAGCTATATGTTGTTATGAATTACCAAAACCACCTAGGGATAGTTGCACTTTCAATCTCCCCCTTTTTGGTAATTGATGACAACATATAGATCAAAGCTTCGACAAAAGATAATAATCATGAAATATATCGTCGCTTTGAGAAGTATGTGATAAGTAAGAGCTCCCCCTAAATTTGTGCATATTTAAAATTTGCTTTGGACTGCAAATGCACAAAGAGTTAGAGCCATGGGTTACTCTTCCATGTCACATACATCTTGGTGGAGCGCTCTAAATGATAAGAATGAAATACATGCACTCATCACCAAGAGTAATGAATGATCACATAAGATAGATAGGATAATAGCATTAAGCAAGCATTAAGTGTAGCTTATGATCAAACACATGATCATCAATGTCTCACAAATAATAACGTAGTATCTCAAGCACTCAAAAGCACACAAAAGTTCGAAAAACCACCAAATAAAGCAAGAGAGAAAAGCAACACACTCTCTCTCGAAGCCTATGATCTATACATCTTCTCCCCCTTTGGCAACAAGTTACCAAAAAGTTCCTAGAAAATGCATAGCACTAGATCGACGCTCAGGCTTGGTCTTCAGGTGGTGGTGGAGTCCGGATCACTCCAAGGACGAAGGCTTCGGTAGATGCTGAAGTAGACGCTGGAGTTGGAGCTGAAGTAGATGCTGGAGCTAGTGGAACTGAGGCTGTAGCTGGTGCTGAAGTGGTGGCTCTTGTGTCAGTAACTGGCACGGCAGATGACCTCGGGCCTCTTGGCACTCTAGAAAAGGCATGAGTAGTAGTCCTGCCTCTCCTCTCCTGCATGTCCTCCTGGAGCTGCTCCACTGCAGACTGAACTTCCGTTACCTTGACATCCAAGTCATAGAACTTCTGTTCCATGATTCTCTCTAGGCTCTGCTGATTCTGAGTGAGGGTGGCCAGACTTTGCTCAATCCTCAGCGTGGATGCAATCAAGTAACCAACCTGCTCTTGTTTGGTCTTCAAGAAGTATTCAGATGCCTCCTCTTGAGTAGGCATCTTGGCAGCTTTCTCCTTCCTCGCCTTCTCCTTCTTTGCATATGCTTGTGCAGACGATGGCTCATTCTCTGTCATCACAACTTCATTGTTCTCAAAATCTGGATGGATGGGCAAATGTTCCTTATCCAATAGATATATGCCCGTGCCCATCTTGGAGTTGATGAGCTCCTGAATCTGAGGGGCATATCTGCAACTCCTCTTCTGATCTGCTGCAGTCCTCTTGATCGTTTCCACTATGAGGCTCATCACCTTGAACTTCTGAGGCACATCAAACACATGTAGCAAGTTGATAGCATGGCCTCTGATCATCTTGTGATCTCCAGACTTGGGCAGTAAGGTGTGCCTTAGTATCCAATTGATCGCCGGGAGCCCTGACAGAAGGTAATGTACTGAGCCAAACTTGAAGGTATCAAGTGCTTCATTTGGGATCTCCTTGTACACATTTGACATTGAGTTGTGTTCCATATTTTTCTTGGCATAGATATCCAAGTCTTCATCTTGCTCCTCTAGGGCATTTATGATCTGTGCCCACTCAGCCATTGTGGATTGGTACCTTGTACCCTCAGACATCCATGTGATCCTCCCATCTGGATAAAAGTGAGCTGTGGAGTAGAACTGCATGATGAGTTCCTCGTTCCACTTTGTGAGCTTCTGCCCAACAAAGTCAGCTACTCCACAAGCATTAAAGCTGTCATATACTCCTGGGTAGTGTTCCTCCTTCTCCTTGATGTAGGTCCAGTCAAACCATCTCATGTCACAGACAATTGGCTTCTTATCTAGCAAAACAGTCCCATAAAAATCCTGCTGCTCCTTGGTGTGAAACCTGTAGTCCACGGCAGTCCTTCTCCTTGAAGCATATGGGTCTGCTTCTCTCCATTTCCTCAGCCCTGAATCTCTCCCGAGCTTCATGTCCTCAGCCACAGGATGAGCATCGTTGTGGTCTGGGATCTTGGGCTTTAGCTTTCTCAGGACATTTTCCTCTTCTTCTTCAGCAACAGTCTCAGGCACTGGGGCCTTGTTCTTCTCAGCTGCAGGAATGCTCCTTGTATTCCTCTTAGGCTTTGGCTTGGAGGCAGCTTTGGGCTTAGATGCAGTAGCCCCTGACCTTATGGCATCACCCATCAGCTTGGGTGCCTTGGGTGCTGGTGTAGCTACCTCTTCTTCCTCTTCTTCTTCCATGATGGAAGCTTTGCCAAGCACTCTAGCAATAGTCTTCTTCACCCTTTCCTTCCTTTTCTTGCCCTCAGCTGCAACTGGCTCTTGGGGAGTGGGCTTCTTAGTTGAGGCTCTTGCCTTTGACATGGGCTGCCTGCCTGCTGGCCTTTTGATTTTCAGACCTGGCTTAGTGCCTTGAGCTGGCTCAACTCTCTTGGAAGTGGCCTCTTCTTCTGCCACATAGTCCTCATCTTCGGAATCTGAAGTCCTCTTCTTCCTTTGTCTCGTGGCAGCCTTTGGCAAGTTACTAGGAGTGCTCCTGCTGCCTTCATCAGATGAGCTAGAGGGACTAGTGCCCTCACTCATCACTACTTGCTGCTCTGACATGTTTTGGCTATCACTTTGATCAAACATGCTGCAAACTGACTGCCGACCCTGTGAATAGATTATAGATGAGATAGAAAAGATGAGCATCACAAAATGCAGAGATTTTTGCAAAAGAATGATCCAAAAACTTAGTTTTAGTTTCCCACTGAAATCATCTCGGATCTACTGATTTTCAAACTCGGTGATACCGAAGCAGTTTTGGGACCTAAACTAGTGAACTCGGTGGGACCGAGTCACAGTTCGGTGGCAGCGAGACTGCTAGGGTTTCACTGAGTTCAAAAATCGGTCACACCGATAAGTAATTCTCGGTCAGACCGAGTCTCACTTGTGCAATGGCATAAGCCAAATCGGTGGGACCGAGTTTTTCAACTCGGTGGGTCCGAGATAGTTTCGGCGGAAACCTAAACCTAGAATTTTCGAATCAAACCTAATCTATGAGCGTTTTGACTGGATAGAAGTTTATCAAACGTGGCAAGAATCAATATGATCACAATGTGCTAGGAATCAGATTGAGGAATAGCACAAAGATCAAGTCCATACCCTAGTTCGGCGGGGACTTGCTACGGCGGCAACGGCGGGGCAGAATTCCTGTTGACGGTGACGGAGACCAGCGACTGGAGGCTGCTAGCGGTGAGAAGACGATCCGGAGACCACGAGGGCAGAGCAGGCTATCGTGTGGGTGAAGGGGTTCGGAGAAATTTCCAAATTTTGCCCGTGACTATATATAGCCCGACCCTGTCAGTGTGACCAAGTGGAACGACTCGGTGGCACCGAGATGCATAACTGCGTGCAGTTACTGAAACTCGGTGTGACCGAAAGGTTCAAATCGGTTGCACCGAGATCGAAAACCTAGATCAACTTAATGATCTCGGTAGGACCGAAAGTGGAGTATCGGTCAGACCGAGAATCATAAAGAGGTTTTGGAAGTTTAAGTCTATGACGAATTGGGGACTCCGAGCGCTCCTCACACAGAGTGGTTCGAACCTGACTTGATCAAATTTTGTGATGCAGCATGAATAGAGTTTGAGACGAGAAAAGCATAGATAGCTAGAGGAGGTTCTTAGGCATTCTTGTCCATCCACTTGGCAAAAAGAAATAAAGCCGAACAATCAAAACAACAAGTGGATGTCCTCGAATGAGTAAAATATGCAATCAGCATGCTCACTCAATAAGATGGCAAATGAAATATGTGACAGGGCATGCACAACCAATTCTAGCATCTATCAAGCAATTTGCGATGACTAGGTCATCTATATATGAGTATATTGACTTAGGAGTCAAGTGAGATCACTTGATCATAGGTCATACTCATCGTTTAAGCTCAAGTGGGTTACCACTTTTACATAAAGCATTGTTGTGTTCACATCTTTAGAGTTGCTTTAGCTCAAGTCTTAGAGTAAAGCTCCCCCTAGATGTGATACCCCCCCTAAGAGGGATGAACTAACCTTGGGTTTTGTCGATGATGACTTCATGTAGATATTGAAGATGTGGATGCTCAATGTTGATGTAGATCTCTTGGAGCTATCCATTTGAGTGAATTGCACTTTCAATACCTACATGGGTTAGTCCCACAAGGAACAAACAAGGATATCCATAGACATAGAGTGATGCACACACAAGATGATGTCCATGAAAACTTTTAGGTTACCTTGTCCCTTTTCTTACCAGCAAGAGGGTTTGTGACTCCTTGAACTAGTGCAAGATGTGGAAGTTGATTGCACTTGTTCTTGCCAAAATGATAAGAATGAAGTATGTTGACGGAGTCACCCTCAAGAACTCTCTAGTTCTTCTTCTTTTGGATCCACATCATCTTGATGGGAATCCTTGGAGTTGTAGTCGTACTTGATGAAGTGGAACTTGAAGTAGTCTTGGGAATCCACTTTACTAAGGTCTTAGGAGCTTCTTCAAATGCATCAATTTCCTCTTGAAGCTTGTCCTTGCCTTTTTGCTCGTAGTCTTGTGGTGGAAGATCATCTTGAGCTTGTATCCCCTTGAAAGAAGTATACTTCTCTTGTTGAGGGACAAACTTTGTCTTGGGGTATTGATCTTCTTCCCACTCAACTCCATTGGCATTGAACTTTCGTTGAAAACCAACACCTTGATTCTTCCGGTGCATTCCTTGCTTGTGCACAATTTCCTCGAATTGCTTACTCCCGGCAAGGCTTTTGTACACTCCTTTCCCTATAATTCCCTTCAATAAACTGTTTTCTTGCTCAAGTGTAACTTGGCTAAGATAATCATTAGTGGAATCAAGAGAGCTACTAGAAGCAACAATATTGGATTTAACATGATCATTGTTACTGCTAGAGGAAGAATCTTTCTTGTTACTAGACTTGACTTGAGGCATGTAAGTGGATAAGAGTAAACGCTTGGCAATGTAAGAAGAACTTTTCTTGCGGAGATCATCATTGATTGCCTTTAAGAACTCATGCTCTTGCTCAAGATTGAGCTTTTCAAAGCGTAGTTTCTCATGAGCTCTTAAAAGTTCTCGATGATCTTCGAAGATAGTGTCATGAGCTAACTTAAGAGTTTTTAGTTCTTTAGTTAGAGCCTCAATATTCTCCTTATCATTGTCATTCGTTTTATCTTGATTAGCATGATTAATTGGTCTTTCATCATAGTATTCATCACTAGAGTTGTCACCAAGCAAATCATCACCTAACAAGTCATCTTCATCACTATTGAAATCAACATACTCGGGGTGTGTTACCTTATGACCTTTGGCCATGAAGCATCTTCCAATTCCTTCATTTGGTGAATCAAATATGTCGTAGGAGTTGGTTGACACAAGTGCTAGACCGGCAACACCTTCATCTTGAGTGTCTTTGGAGTCGGAGTGATAACTTCTCTCGGAGTGGCTGTCGGAGTCGGAGCCGGATACCCATTCACCAACATGAGCTTGATGTCTTCGTTTTGTGTAGCTCCTTGATGATTTTTTCTTCCTTTCCGAATCCTTGCTTCTCCGTGAGTATCTTCGTTCATAACGATCATCTCTACTCCTTCTCTCTCTTGGTGGTGATCCTTTGCTTCTTCTTTTTGGAGAATCTTCTCTTCTCTTGTAGGGAGCCGTACACTCATTGGAACAGTGTCCGGGTCTTCCACAATTGTAACAGTTTCACTCTCGACTAGAAGATCTTTTGTCATTGTAGGACCTTGACTTGGAGCTTCTATCTTTGCTTCTACTCTTGTAGAACTTGTTGAAGTTCTTCACCATTAAGCTCAATTCTTCATTGAAGTCTTGTTTCTCACTTGATGATGTAGGGGCTTCACATGAGGCTTTATAGGCACCACTTGATTTGTTGTGAAGTTCCTCTTTATCCTTAAGTGACATCTCATGAGCAACAATTCTTCCAATCACCTCCGTTGGCTTGAGATCTTTGTAATTGGGCATCATTTGGATCAATGTGCACACGGTATCATATTTTCCATCCAAGGCTCTTAGAATCTTCTTGATGATGAATTTATCGGTCATCTCTTCACTTCCTAAGCCAGCAATCTCATTTGTGATGAGAGCAAGCCTAGAGTACATTTCAGCGACACCTTCACCATCCTTCATCTTGAACTTGTCAAGTTGGCTTTGAAGCACATCCAACTTGGATTCCTTGACGGAGTCGGTACCTTCGTGCATATCAATCAAAGTGTCCCAAATTTCCTTTGCATTCTCAAGGCGGCTGATTTTGTTGAATTCTTCGGGGCACAATCCGTTGAAGAGAATATCACAAGCTTGAGCATTGTATTGCAACATCTTCAACTCATCCGCGGTAGCTTCACGGTTTGGTTCTCTCCCATCAAAGAAGTCACCTTGGAAACCAACACACACAATAGCCCAAACGGCGGGGTTATGTCCAAGAATATGCATTTTCATTTTATGCTTCCAACTAGCAAAATTAGTACGATCAAAGTAAGGACCTCTACGGTGATAATTTCCCTCGCTAGACGCCATACTCTCCTAGGTTGTGAAACCAAGGCTATGACCACCAAAAGCTATGGAGATCAAGCAAATGGAGACCAAAGCTCTGATACCACTTGTAGGATCGAAAGTATGTCTAGAGGGGGGGTGATTAGACTACTTGACCAAATAAATCTTAACCTTTTCCCAATTTTAGTTCTTGGCAGATTTTAGCTATTTTGGGACAAGTCAAGCAATCATCTCATAATTCAAGCAAGCATGCAAAGAGTATATTGGCAGCGTAAAGTAAAGCATGCAACTTGCAAGAATGTAAAGGGAAGGGTTTGGAGAATTCAAACGCTATTGGAGACACAGATGTTTTTCCCGTGGTTCGGATAGGTGGTGCTATCCTACATCCACGTTGATGGAGACTTCAACCCACGAAGGGTAACGGTTGCGCGAGTCCACACAGGGCTCCACCCAAGGGCAACGGTTGCGCGAGTCCACACAGGGCTCCACCCACGAAGGGTCCACGAAGAAGCAACCACCCACAAAGGGTCCACGAAGAAGCAACCTTGTCTATCCCACCATGGCCATCGCCCACACAGGACTTGCCTCACTAGCGGTAGATCTTCACGAAGTAGGCGATCTCCTTGCCCTTACAAACTCCTTGGTTCAACTCCACAATCTTGTCGGAGGCTCCCAAGTGACACCTAGCCAATCTAGGAGACACCACTCTCCAAGAAGTAACAAATGGTGTGTAGGTAATGAACTCCTTGCTCTTGTGCTTGAAATGATAGTCTCCCCAACACTCAACTCTCTCTCATAGGATTTGGATTTGGTGGAAAGAGGATTTGAGTGGAAAGCAACTTGGGAAGGCTAGAGATCAAGATTCATATGATAGGAATGGAATGTCTTGGTCTCAACACATGAGTAGGTGATTCTCTCTCAGAACATATGAGTTGGAATGATGTGTGTGTTTTGATGGCTCTCTCACTGAATGAGAAGGAGGTGGAGGGGTATATATAGCCTCCACACAAAAGCCAACCGTTACACAGTTTTCCAATCTCGGTGGGACCGAATCAATAAACTCGGTCGGACTGAAAATGTAAACCTAGTGACCGTTAGTGATTTTCGGTGGGACTGACATGCAACTCGGTAGGACCGATATGGTTAGGGTTTGGGCATAACGTAATCTCGGTGAGACCGATTACACAAACTCGGTGAGACCGAGTTTGGTAATTAGCTAACCAGAGAGTTGGTCAGGCAAACTTGGTGGGACCGATTTGCTCTTTCGGTGAGACCGAGTGGAACTCGGTGAGACCGAAAATTTACAAAGGGAAACACTGAGTTTACATTGCAATCTCGGTGGGACCGATTCGCTCTTTCGGTAAGACCGAAAAGTTACGAAAGGGAAACAGAGAGTTTGCAACCCCATCTCGGTGAGACCGAGATCCTTATCGGTAGAACCGAATTGCTAGGGTTTGGCAGTGGCTAATGACAAGTGAAACTCGGTGGCGCCGGATAGGAAGAATCGGTAGGACCGAGTTTGGCTTAGGGTTTAGGTCATATGTGGATATGGGAAAGTAGTTGAGGGTTTTGGAGCATATCACTAAGCACATGAAGCAAGAGGCTCATTAAGCAACACCTCATCCCTCCTTAATAGTATTGGCTTTTCCTAAAGACTCAATGTGATCTTGGATCACTAAAATATAAAATGAAGAGTCTTGAGCTTTTGAGCTTGAGCCAATCCTTTGTCCTTAGCATTTTGAGGGTTCCACTTTCACATCCATGCCATGCCAATCATTGAGCTTTCCTGAAATAATCATCTTGGAATAGCATTAGCTCAATGAGCTATATGTTGTTATGAATTACCAAAACCACCTAGGGATAGTTGCACTTTCAATCTCCCCCTTTTTGGTAATTGATGACAACATATAGATCAAAGCTTCAACAAATGATAATAAGCATGAAATATATCGTCGCTTTGAGAAGTATGTGATAAGTAAGAGCTCCCCCTAAATTTGTGCATATTTAAAATTTGCTTTGGACTGCAAATGCACAAGGAGTTAGAGTCATGGGTTACTCTTCCATGTCACATACATCTTGGTGGAGCGCTTAAAATGATAAGAATGAAATACATGCACTCATCACCAAGAATAGTGAATGATCACATAAGATAGATAAGATAATAGCATTCACCAAGCATTAAGTGTAGCTTATGATCAAACACATGATCATCAATGTCTCACGAGCAATGACATAGTATCTCAAGCACTCAAAAGCAAACAAAGTTCGAAAAACCACCAAATAAAGCAAGAGAGAAAAAAGCAACACTCTCTCTCGAAGCCTATGATCTATACATTTTTATCCCCCTTTGGCAACAAATTACCAAAAAGTTCCTAGAAAATGCATAGTGCTAGATCGACACTCAGGCTTAATCTTCTGGTGGTGGTGGAGTCGGGATCACTCCAAGGACGAAGGCTTCAGTAGACGCTGAAGTAGACGCTGGAGTTGGAGCTGAAGTAGACGCTGGAGCAGGTTGGGCTGGTGCTATGGCTGGAGCTGAGGCAGTTGCTCTTGTGTCAGGAACTGGCACTGCAGACGACCTCGGACCTCGTGGCACTCTGGCAAAGGCATCAGTTGTAGTCTTGCCTCTCCTCTCCTGCATGTCATCTTGGAGCTGCTCCACTGCAGTCTGAATCTCTGTCACCTTGACATCTAAGTCATAGAACTTTTGTTCCATGATTCTCTCTAGGCTTGCCTGGTTCTGAGTTAGGGTGGCTAGTCCTTTCTCAATCCGCAGGGTGGATGCAATTAGGTAACCAAGCTGCTCTTGTTTGGTTTTCAAGAAATACTCAGATGCCTCCTCTTGAGTTGGCATCTTGGCAGCTTTCTCCTTCCTTGCCTTCTCCTTCTTTGCTTGTGCTTGTGCAGACGATGGTTCATTCTCAGTCATCACAACTTGATTGTCCTCAAAACCTGGACGGATGGGCAGGTGTTCCTTGTCCAATAAGTATATGCCCGTGCCCATCTTGGAGTTGATGAGCTCCTGAATCTGTGGGGCATATCCACAGCTCCTCTTCTGATCAGCTGCTGTCCTCTTGATTGTCTCTACCATGAGGCTCATCACCTTGAACTTCTGTGGCACATCAAAGATATGTAGCAAGTTGATTGCATGGCCTCTGATCATCTTGTGATCACCTGACTTGGGCAATAAGGTGTGCCTCAATATCCAATTGATGGTTGGCAGCCCTGACAGAAGATAATGCACAGACCCAAACTTGAAACTATCAAGTGCCTCGTTTGGAATTTCCTTGTACATATTGGACATTGAGTTATGATCCATCTTTTTCTTGGCATAGACATCCAAGTCATCTTCATTTTCCTTTGGGGCATTGATCAACTTAGCCCATTCAGCAACAGTAGATTGGTACCTCGTACCTTCAGACATCCAAGTTATCCTACCATCTGGATAGAAGTGTGCCGTGGAGTAGAATTGCATGATGAGTTCCTCGTTCCACTTTGTGAGCTTCTGCCCAACAAAGTCTGCTACTCCACAAGCATTGAAGCTGTCATACACTCCAGGGTAGTACTCTTTGTTTTCCTTGATGTATTCCCAGTCGACCCATCTCATATCACATACAATTGGCTTCTTGTCCAACAAAACTGTCTCATAGAAGTCCTGCTGTTCCTTAGTGTGGAACCTGTAGTCAACAGCAGTTCTTCTCCTTGAAGCATACGGATCTGCTTCTCTCCACTTCCTCAGCCCCGAGTCTCTCCTGAGCTTCATATCCTCAGCCACAGGATGAGCATCGTTGTGGTCTGGGATCTTGGGCTTGAGCTTTGTAAGAACTTGCTCTTCCTCATCTTCTTCAGCAGTGTCAGGCACTGGGGCCTTGTTCTTCTCAGTTGCAGGTATGCTCCTCGTATTTCTCTTTGGTGCAGACTTGGGCTTGGAGGCAGCTTTGGGTGCTTCTTTGGGCTTAGATATGGCAGCCCCTGTCCTGATAGCATCACCCATAAGCTTAGGTGCCTTAGGTACTGGTGCAGCAACCTCTTCTTCCTCTTCCTCTTCCATGATGGAAGCCTTTCCAAGCACTCTGGCTACGGTCTTCTTCACCCTTTCCTTTCTTTTCTTGCCTTCAGCAGCAACTGGCTCTATGGGAGTGGGCTTCTCAGAAATCTTGGTTGAAGCTCTGGCCTTTGGCATAGGCTGCCTGCCTGCTGGCCTTTTGATTTTCATCCCTGGCTTTGTGCCTTGAGCTGACTCTACTCTCTTGGAAGTTGCTTCCTCTTCTCCCACATAATCTTCATCCTCAGAATCTGAAGTTCTCTTCTTCCTCTGTCTGGTGGCAGCTTTTGGCAAATTGCTAGGGGTGCTCCTGCTGCCTCCATCTGAAGAGCTAGAGGGACTAGTGCCCTCACTCATCTGCACTTGCTGTTCTGACATGTTCTGGCTGTCACTCTGATCTGACATGATGAACAAGCTGTCTGCTGACCCTGTGAATAGTTTGTAGATGAGGTAGAATAGATGAGCATCACAAAATGCAGAGATTTTTGCAAAAGAATGATCCAAAAACTTAGTTTTAGTTTCCCACTGAAATCATCTCGGATCTACCGATTTTTAAACTCGGTGATACCGAAGCAGTTTTGGAACCTAAACTAGTGAACTCGGTCAGACCGAGTCACAGTTCGGTGGCACCGAGACTGCTAGGGTTTCACAAAGTTCCAAAATCGGTCACACCGATAAGTAATTCTCGGTCAGACCGAGTCTCACTTGTGCAATGGCATAAGCCAAATCGGTGGGACCGAGTTTTTCAACTCGGTGGGTCCGAGATGGTTTCGGCGGAAACCTAACCCTAAAATCTTCGAATCAAACCTAATCTACGAGCGCATGACTGGATAGGAGTGTTTCAATCGTGGCAAGAATCATGATGATCACAATGTGCTAAGAATCAGACTGGACAATAGCACAAAGATCGAGTCCATACCCTAGTTCGGCGGAGACTCGCTACGGCGGCAACGGCGGGGTAGAATTCCGTTGACGGTGATGGAGACCAGCGACTGGAGGCGGCTGGCGGCGAGGAGACGATCCGGAGACCATGTTGGCAGAGCAGGCTATCGTGCGGGCGAAGGGGTTCGGAGAAATTTCCAAATTTTTGCCCGTGACTATATATAGCCCGACCCTGTCGGTGTGACCGAGTGGAACAACTCGGTGGCACCGAGATTCATAACTGCAAGCAGTTACTGAAACTCGGTGTGACCGAAAGGTTCAAATCGGTTGCACCGAGATCGAAAACCTAGATCAACTTAATGATCTCGGTAGGACCGAAAGTGGGGTATCGGTCAGACCGAGAATCATAAAGAGGTTTTGGAAGTTTAAGTCTATGATGAATCGGGAACTCCGAGCGCTCCTCACACAGAGTGGTTCGAATCTGACTTGATCAAATTTTGTGATGTAGCATGAATAGAGTTTGAGACGAGAAAAGCATAGATAGCTAGAGGAGGTTCTTAGGCATTCTTGTCCATCCACTTGGCAAAAGGGAATAAAACCAAACAATCAAAACAACAAGTGGATGTCCTCGAATGAGTAAAATATGCAACCAGCATGCTCACACAATAAGATGGCAAATGAAATACGTGACAAGGCATGCACAACCAATTCTAGCATCTATCAAGCAATTTGCGATGACAAGGTCATCTATATATGAGTATATTGGCTTAGGAGTCAAGTGAGAACACTTGATCATAGGTCATACTCATCGTTTAAGCTCAAGTGGGGTTACCACTTTTACATAAGGCATTGTTGTGTTCACATCTTTAGAGTTGCTTTAGCTCAAGTCTTAGAGTAAAGCTCCCCCTAGATGTGATATCCCCCCTTAGAGGGATGAACTAACCTCGGGTTTTGTCGATGATGACTTCATGTAGATGTTGAAGATGTGGATTCTCAATGTTGATGTAGATCACTTGGAGCTATCCATTTGAGTGAATTGCACTTTCAATACCTACATGGGTTAGTCCCACAAGGAACAAGCAAGGATATCCATAGACATAGAGTGATGCACACACAAGATGATGTCCATGAAAACTTTTAGGTTACCTTGTCCCTTGTCTTACCAACAAGAGGGTTTGTGACTCCTTGAACTAGTGCAAGATGTGGAAGTTGATTGCACTTGTTCTTGCCAAAATGATAGGAGTGAAGTATGTTGGCGGAGTCACCCTCAAGAACTCTCTAGTTCTTCTTCTTTTGGATCCACATCATCTTGATGGGAATCCTTGGAGTTGTAGTCGTACTTGATGAAGTGGAACTTGAAGTAGTCTTGGGAATCCACTTGACTAAGGTCTTAGGAGCTTCTTCAAATGCATCAATTTCCTCTTGAAGCTTGTCCTTGCCTTTTTTGCTTGTAGTCTTGTGGTGGAAGATCATCTTGAGCTTGTGTCCCCTTGAAAGAAGTATCATACTTCTCTTGTTGCGGAACAAACTTTGTCTTGGGGTATTGATCTTCTTCCCACTCAACTCCATTGGCATTGAACTTTCGTTCAAAACCAACACCTTGATTCTTCCGGTGCATTCCTTGCTTGCGCACAATTTCCTCGAATTGCTTACTCCCGGCAAGGCTTTTGTACACTCCTTTCTCTATAATTCCCTTCAATAAGCTATTTTCTTGCTCAAGTGTAACTTGGCTAAGAGAATCATTAGTGGAATCAAGAGAACTACTAGAAGCAACAATATTGGATTTAGCATGGTCATTGTTACTGCTAGAGGAAGAATCTTTCTTGTTCTTGTTACTAGACTTGACTTGAGGCATGTAAGTGGATAAGAGTAAACGCTTGGCAATGTAAGAAGAACTTTTCTTGCGGAGATCATCATTGATTGCTTTTAAGAACTCATGCTCTTGCTCAAGATTGAGCTTTTCAAAGCGTAATTTCTCATGAGCTCTTAAAAGTTCTCGATGATCTTCGAAGATAGTTTCATGAGCTAACTTAAGAGTGTTTAGTTCTTTAGTTAGAGCCTCAATCTTCTCCTTATCATTATCATTCGTTTTATCTTGATTAGCATGATTAATTGTCGTTTCATCATAGTATTCATCACTAGAGTTGTCAACAAGCAAATCATCACCTAACAAGTCATCTTCATCACTATTGAAATCAACATACTCGGGGTGTGTTACCTTAGGACCTTTGGCCATGAAGCATCTTCCAATTCCTTCATTTGGTGAGTCAAATATGTCGTAGGAGTTGGTTGACACAAGTGCTAGACCGGCAACACCTTCATCTTGAGTATCTTCGGAGTCGGAGTGATAACTTCTCTCGGAGTGGCTGTCGGAGTCGGAGCCGGATACCCATTCACCAACATGAGCTTGATGTCTTCGTTTTGTGTAGCTCCTTGATGATTTTTCCTTCCTTTCCAAATCCTTGCTTCTCTGTGAGTATCTTTGTTCATAACGATCATCTCTACTCCTTCTCTCTCTTGGTGGTGATTCTTTGCTTCTTCTTTTTGGAGAATCTTCTCTTCTCTTGTAGGGAGCCGTACACTCATTGGAATAGTGTCCGGGTCTTCCACAACTGTAGCAGTTTCGCTCTCGACTAGAAGATCTTTTGTCATTGTAGGACCTTGACTTGAAGCTTCTATCTTTGCTTCTACTCTTGTAGAACTTGTTGAAGTTCTTCACCATTAAGCTCAATTCTTCATTGAAGTTTTGTTTCTCACTTGATGATGTAGGGGCTTCACATGAGGCTTTGTAGGCACCACTCAATTTGTTGTGAAGTTCCTCTTTATCCTTAAGTGACATCTCATGAGCAACAATTCTTCCAATCACCTACGTTGGCTTGAGATCTTTGTAATTGGGCATCATTTGGATCAATGTGCACACGGTATCATATTTTCCATCCAAGGCTCTTAGAATCTTCTTGATGATGAATCTATCGGTCATCTCTTCACTTCCTAAGCCGGCAATCTCATTTGTGATGAGAGCAAGCCTAGAGTACATTTCAGCGACACCTTCACCATCCTTCATTTTGAACTTGTCAAGTTGACTTTGAAGCACATCCAACTTGGATTCCTTGACGGAGTTGGTACCTTCGTGCATATCAATCAAAGTGTCTCAAATTTCCTTTGCATTCTCAAGACGGCTGATTTTGTTGAATTCTTCGGGGCACAATCCGTTGAAGAGAATATCACAAGCTTGAGCATTGTATTGCAACATCTTCAACTCATCCGCGGTAGCTTCACGGTTTGGTTCCTTCCCATCAAAGAAGTCACCTAGCAAACCAACACACACAATAGCCCAAACGGTGGGGTTATGTCCAAGAATATGAATTTCATTTTATGCTTCCAACTAGCAAAATTAGTACCATCAAAGTAAGGACCTCTACGGTGATAATTTCCCTCGCTAGACGCCATACTCTCCTAGGTTGTGAAACCAAGGCTATGACCACCAAAAGCTATGGAGATCAAAGCAAATGGAGACCAAAGCTCTGATACCACTTGTAGGATTGAAAGTATGTCTAGAGGGGGGGTGATTAGACTACTTAACCAAATAAAAACTTAACCTTTTCCCAATTTTAGTTCTTGGCAGATTTTAGCTATTGTAGGACAAGTCAAGCAATCATCACACAATTCAAGCAAGCATGCAAAGAGTATATTGGCAGTGGAAAGTAAAGCATGCAACTTGCAAGAATTTAAAGGGAAGGGTTAGGAGAATTCAAACGCAATTGGAGACACGGATGTTTTTCCCGTGGTTCGGATAGGTGGTGCTATCCTACATCCACGTTGATGGAGACTTCAACCCACAAAGGGTAACGGTTGCGCGAGTCCACGGAGGGCTGCACCCACAAAGGGTAACGGTTGCGCGAGTCCACGGAGGGCTCCACCCACGAAGGGTCCACGAATAAGCAACCACCCATAAAGAGTCCACGAAGAAGCAACCTTGTCTATCCCACCATGGCCATCGCCGACGAAGGACTTGCCTCACTAGCGGTAGATCTTCACGAAGTAGGCGATCTCCTTGCCCTTACAAACTCCTTGGTTCAACTCCACAATCTTGTCGGAGGCTCCCAAGTGACACCTAGCCAATCTAGGAGACACCACTCTCCAAGAAGTAACAAATGGTGTGTAGGTAATGAACTCCTTGCTCTTGTGCTTCAAATGATAGTCTCCCCAACACTCAAATCTCTCTCATAGGATTTGGATCTGGTGGAAAGAAGATTTGAGTGGAAAGCAACTTGGGGAAGGCTAGAGATCAAGATTCATGTGATAGGAATGGAATATCTTGGTCTCAACACATGAGTAGGTGGTTCTCTCTCAGAACATATGAGTTGGAATTGTGTATGTGTTCTGATGGCTCTCTCCACGAATGAAGAGGAGGTGGAGGGGTATATATAGCCCCCACACAGAATCCAACCGTTACACACAGTTTTCCAATCTCGGTGGGACCGAATCAACAAACTCGGTCGGACCGAAAAGGTAAACCTAGTGACCGTTAGAGATTTTCTGTGGGACTGACATGCAACTCGGTAGGACCGATATGGTTAGGGTTTGGGCATAACGTAATCTCGATGAGACCGATTACACAAACTCGGTGAGACCGAATTTGGTAATTAGCTAACCAGAGAGTTGGTCAGGCAAACTCGGTGGGACCGATTTGCTCTTTCGGTGAGACCGAAAAGTTACAAAAAGGAAACACTGAATTTACATTGCAATCTCGGTGGGACCGATCCGCTCTTTCGGTGAGACCGAAAAGTTAGGAAAGGGAAACAGAGAGTTTGCAATCCCATCTCGGTGAGACCGAGATCCCTATCGGTAGAACCGAATTGCTAGGGTTTGGCAGTGGCTTATGACAAGTGAAACTCGGTGGCGCCGGATAGAAAGAATCGGCAGGACCGAGTTTGGCTTAGGGTTTAGGTCATATGTGGATATGGGAAAGTAGTTGAGGGTTTTGGAGCATATCACTAAGCACATGAAGCAAGAGGCTCATTAAGCAACACCTCATCCCTCCTTGATACTATTGGCTTTTCCTAAAGACTCAATGTGATCTTGGATCACTAAAATATAAAATGAAGAGTCTTGAGCTTTTGAGATTGAGCCAATCCTTTGTCCTTAGCATTTTGAGGGTTCCACTTTCACCATCCATGCCATGCCAATCATTGAGCTTTCATGAAATAATCATCTTGGAATAGCATTAGCTCAATGAGCTATATGTTGTTATGAATTACCAAAACCACCTAGGGATAGTTGCACTTTCACCAACCACTCCACCACGACCCATGTTGATGACCCACAAGTGTCGAACCCAATGAGGAGCAGAAGGAAATGATAAGCAGTTTTCAGTAAGGTATTCTCTGCAAGCATTGAAATTAACGGTAACAGATAGTTTTGTGATAAGGTAATTTGTAACGGGTAGCAAGTAATAAAAGTAAATAAGGTGCAGCAAGATGGCCCAATCCTTTTTGTAGCAAAGGACAAGCCTGGACAAACTCTTATATGAAGGAAAGCGCTCCCGAGGACACATGGGAATTATCGTCAAGCTAGTTTTCATCACGTTCATATGATTCGCGTTCGGTACTTTGATAATTTGATATGTTGGTGGACCGGTGCTTGGGTACTGTCCTTACTTGGACAAGCATCCCACTTATGATTAAACCCCACTGCAAGCATCCGCAAGTACAACATAAGTATTAAGGTAAACCTAACCATACATGAAACATATGGATCCAAATCAGCCCCTTACGAAGCAACGCATAAACTAGGGTTTAAGCTTCTGTCACTCTAGCAACCCATCATCTACTTATTACTTCCCAATGCCTCCCTCTAGGCCCAAACAATGGTGAAGTGTCATGTAGTCGACGTTCACATGACACCACTAGAGGGATGACAACATACATCTCATCAAAATATCAAACGAATACCAAATTCACATGACTACTTATAGCAAGACTTCTCCCATGTCCTCAGGAACAAACGTAACTACTCATAAAGCATATTCATGTTCATAATCAGAGGGGTATTAATATGCATAATGGATCTGAACATATGATCTTCCACCAAGTAAACCAACTAGCATCAACTACAAGGAGTAATCAACACTACCAGCAACCCACAGGTACCAATCTGAGGTTTGGATACAAAGATTGGATACAAGAGATGAACTAGGGTTTGAGATGAGATGGTGCTGGTGAAGATGTTGATGGAGATTGACCCCCTCCTGATGAGAGGATCGTTGGTGATGATGATTTCCCCCTCCCGGAGGGAAGTTTCCCCGGCAGAATAGCTCCGCCGGAGCCCTAGATTGGTTCCGCCTCGTGGCGGCGGAGTTTCGTCCCGTGATCTAGCTTATGATTTTTTCTCGGACGAAAGACCTCATATAGTAGAAGATGCACATCAGAGGGCGACCAGGGGGCCCACGAGGCAGGGGGCGTTCCCCCACCCTCGTGGACGGTGGGTGGCCCCCTCTGGTACTTCTTTCGCCCTATATTTTTTATATATTCTGAAACGTGCTCCCGTGAAGTTTCAGGACTTGTGGATATGTGCAAAATAGGTCTCTAATATTTGCTCCTTTTCTAGCCCAGAATTCCAGCTGCCGGCATTCTCCCTCTTCATGTAAACCATATAAAATAAGAGAGAATAGGCATAAGTATTGTGACATAATGTGTAATAAGAGCCCATAATGCAATAAATATCGATATAAAAGCATGATGCAAAATGGACGTATCACACATTGTCGATCAGTGCGGTGTCAACCTGCAAAGTGATTAAGTGGCAGCCATTTGCCACATGGCAGCCATTTTCTATAGGAGAAGCCCGCAGATGACACCTGCCCTGCGACGTGTCAAGCAAGCAGGTGCGAAGCTGGCAAGATAGCCCAACAAGCCTTGCCGGGCAACCAACGATGTGACATTGAGCGACGCATTTAATTCAGCCTGTCAGCCCACAGAGTTAGGTATGATAGCACGGTTTGCTATCTTATCAGTGCATAATGACTACTTTGCCATTGTGGCAACCCCTTGATCTATAAAAGGAGGCCCATGGCAACCGTAGAAGAGGTTAGAAGGTTGGATAACTCACACCCCCATAAGCGCGTAGTCGCTGCTGCACTAAGGCAACCCCTGTCGGGCGAGCATACTACACTTCTCCACCACCTTTCCACCATCAATCCACCAAAGCAGGAGTAGGGTTTTATGCCTCGCGGCGGCCCGAACCTGGGTAAAACTGCCCGTGTGATCTCTGTTGTGCTTCCCCACGCTCGTCTGCTCTTTGTGCAATGCGTTGCCCCCTACCGAACCAACAAGGGACCTCTTGGACCCATAGCTGGATGTGGTTTCCTGCGACAGCAATTAATGTCAACATATATCTTGTTGGACTAATACTTTTATCTAGTATATTTTAGGAAATTTCAACAATGGCGTGGCATGGACAAGAGGATGTGGAACCCTTTCAAAATGCTAAGGAGAAAGATTGGCAAAAGTTCAAGACTCTAATTTTCTATTTTAGTGATCCAAGATCACATTAAGTCCATAGGAAAAGCCAATACTATTAAAAGGGGATGAGGTGTTGCTTAACGGTCTACTTGCTCAAAGTCCTTAGTGATATGCTCCAAAGCCCTCAACCACCTTCTCAAATCCAAATATGTCCTAAACCTAAAGTCAAACTCGACCCCACCGATTTGATCTATCCGGCGCCACCGAGTTCCTTTGACGTAGCCACAGCCAGAAACCCTAATCAATTCGGTCTCACCTATTGGAATCTTGGTCTCACCAACATGGCCTTGCTAACTCTCTGTTGACTGTTGCAATTATTTCGGTCTCGCCAAAATAAGGAATCGGTCCCACCGAGTTTGCCTCACCAACTCTCTGGTTGCTCATTGCTGAAATCGGTCTCACCGAGTTCATGCAATCAGTCACACCGAGATGAGGGTTTTCCCTAACCCTAGCTCATCGTCCCACCGGGTTGATCATGTCGGTCCCACTGAGAATCCTAACGTTCACAATTTGAACTGAATCGGTCTCACCGAGTTCTTCTATCCGGTCTGACCGAGTTGGGTCAAATGTGTGTAACGGTTGGATTTTGTGTGGAGGCTATATATACCCCTCCACCCCTTCTTTATTCAAGAGAGAGCCATCAGAACGTGCCTACACTTCTACTACTCATTTTCTGAGAGAGAACCACCTACTCATGTGTTGAAACCAAGACATTCCAATCCAACCACAAGAATCTTGATCTCTAGCCTCCCCCAAGTTGCTTTCCACTCAAATCATCTTTCCACCATAGCCAAATCTGTGAGAGAGAGTTGAGTGTTGGGGAGACTATCATTTGAAGCACAAGAGCAGGGAGTTCATCATCATCACACCATCTATTACCTTTTGGAGAGTGGTGTCTCCTAGATTGGTTAGGTGTCACTTGGGATCCTCCGACAAGATTGTGGAGTTGATGCAAGGAGTTTGTAAGGGCAAGGAGATCGCCTACTTCATGAAGATCTACCCAAGCGAGGCAAGTCCTTCATAGGCAATGGCCATGGTCGGATAGACAAGGTTGCTTGTTCATGGACCCTTCGTGGGTGGAGCCCTCCGTGGACTCGCACAACCGTTACCCTTCGTGGGTTGAAGTCTCCACCAACATGGACGTACGATAGCACCATGATACGTCTCCGTCGTATCTATAATTTTTGATTGTTCCATGCCAATATTATTGAACTTTCATATACTTTTGGCAACTTTTTATACTATTTTTGGGACTAACATATTGATCCAGTGCCCAGTGCCAGTTCCTGTTTGTTGCATGTTTTTTGTTTCGCAGAATATCCATATCAAATAGAGTCCAAACGGGATAAAAACTGACGAAGATTTTTTTGGAATATATATGATTTTTGGGAAGAAAAATCCACGCCAGACGGTGCCCGAGGTGGCCACGAGGTAGGGGGCCCGCCTGCCCCCCTAGGCGCGCCCCTGACCCTCGTGGGCCACCCGTAAGGCGGTTGATGCCCTTCTTCTGCCGCAAGAAAGCTAATATCCAGATAGAGATCGTGTTAAAATTTCAGCCCAATCGGAGTTATGGATCTCCGGGAATATAAGAAACGGTGAAAGGGAAGAATTTGAGAACGCAGAAACATAGAGAGACAGAGAGACAGATCCAATCTCGGAGGGGCTCTCGCCCCTCCCATGCCATGGAGGCCAAGGACTAGAGGGGAAACCCTTCTCCCATCTAGGGAGGAGGTCAAGGAAGAAGAAGACGAAGGGGCCCCCTCTCCCCTTCTCTTCCAGTGGCGCCGGAACGCTGCCGTGGCCATCATCATCATCACCGCGATCTACACCAACACCTCTGCCATCTTCACCAACATCTCCATCACCTCCCCCCTCTATCTACAGTGGTGCACTCTCCCGCAACCCGCTGTACCCTCTACTTGAACATGGTGCTTTATGCTTCATATTATTATCCAATGATGTGTTGCCATCCTATGATGTCTGAGTAGATTTCCGTTGTCCTTTCGGTGGTTGATGAATTGCTATGATTGATTTAATTTGCTTGTGGTTATGTTGCTGTACTTTGGTGCCCATCATATGATTGCACACGTGGATCACACCCTAGGGTTAGTTGTATGTTGATAGGACTATGTATTGGAGGGCAAGAGTGACAGAAGCTTCAGCCTAGCATAGAAACTGATGCATACGGTATTGAAGGGGGACCAATATATCTTAATGCTATGGTTGGGTTTTACCTTAATGAACGTTAGTAGTCGCGGATGCTTGCTAATAGTTCCAATCATAAGTGCATAGAATTCCAAGTCAGGGATGACATGCTAGCAGTGGCCTCTCCCACATAATACTTGCTATCGGTCTAGTAAAGTAGTCAATTGCTTAGGGGCAATTTCACAATTCCTACCACCACTTTTCCACACTCGCTATATTTACTTTATTGTTTCTTTATCTAAACAGCCCCTGCTTTTTATTTATGTACTCTTTATTATCTTGCAAACCTATCCAACAACACCTACAAAGTACTTCTATTTTCATACTTGTTCTAGGTAAAGCGAATGTCAAGCGTGCCTAGAGTTGTATCAGTGGTCGTTAGAACTTGAGGGAATATTTGTTCTACCTTTAGCTCCTTGTTGGGTTCGACACTCTTACTTATCGAAAACTGTTGCGATCCCCTATACTTGTGGGTTATCAAGACCTTTTTCTGGCGCCGTTGCCGGGGAGCAATAGCGTGGGGTGAATATTCTCGTGTGTGCTTGTTTGCTTTATCACTAAATAATTTTTATTTGCTGTTCTTAGTTGTTCTTTATCTTTAGTTGTGGATATGGAACACGAAATACCAAAAAAAAAATCAGGTGTACTTGCTACTCATGGAGATGGGGAACCTCCTAAAACCCTCGATGCTGGTTATGTGAAAAATATTATGTACTACTTTAATAACCCTGAGAAAACCCCATTCAATTATGTAATGGGAGTAACGTTGGATCAACGTGAATACTTTAGGGATTACCGCTTGACACAAAAAGGGAGACTATTATGGGATCAAATTCATATATTGAATTGGTATGCTAGGCAACTATGCTTGAGATATGATTATACTTGTTGCTCTAAGATGAAGGCTCCACACCTTCCCTTTTTATGCGAATTTAATGATAATAAAACCTTAGCTTCTTATGCAGAGGTATATATGATTACTATGATGTGGAACAAATAGAAGAATTTGTTGCTTTTATGGGTGCTTATGAAATTGAATCTATGTTTAAAGAGTTTGAAGATTTTGATGATTCGGTTTATAGACCTGAAAATTTAGCTATGCTTAAATATTGTTATGAGAATTATGAATACAATTACGATATTAATGCACTTATTGAGAAAGTCTCTGCTGTCCAAGAAGAGACTAATATTTTGCAGGAATCTATGGAAGAAGAAATTGATGAAACTGTGAGCTCATTGGATGAAAAAGACGAGGAAGAGAGCGAAGAACAAAAGGAGGAAGAGCGGATTGATCACCCGTGCCCACCTTCTAATGAGAGTAACTCTTCAACTCATATATTGTTTAATTCCCCTTCATGCTTACCGAAGGATGAATACTATGATAATTGCTATGATCCCGTTGATTCTTTTGAAATATCCCTTTTTGATGATGCTTGCTATGCTTGTGGCCAAGATGCCAATATGAATTATGCTTATGGAGATGAACTTGCTATAGTTCCTTATGTTAAACATGAAATTGTTGCTATTGCACCCACGCATGATAGTCCTATTATCTTTTTGAATTCTCCCGACTACACTATACCGGAGAAGTTTGCACTTATTAAGGATTATATTGATGGGTTGCCTTTTACCGTTGCACATGATGATTTTGATGAATATAATATGCATGTGCTTTCTGCTCCTACTTGCAATTATTATGAGAGAGGAACTATATCTCCACCTCTCTATGTTTCCAATATGACAAAATTGCAAGAAACTGTTTATACTATGCATTGCCCTTTACTATGTGTGCATGAATTGTTCTTTTATGACATGCCGATACATAGGAAGAGAGTTAGACTTCGTCATTACATGATATATGTTACCTTGTGCTCACCACTAAATTACAAATCATTGTTAATTAAAATTGGCTTTGATATACCTTGGGATCTGGGTGGATCCATTACTTGAGCACTATATGCCTAGCTTAATGGCTTTAAAGAAAGCGCTGCCAGGGAGACAACCCAGAAGTTTTAGAGAGTCATTTATTTCTGTTGTGTGCTTTTATAAGGTTTAAAAATAAAACTAATGTGCCAAGGTTTGCCTTTAGAATGTTTACATTTGCTTGATGGTTTGTACGGTGCAGGACAAAAACTTTGGCTGCAGTGCGCGATTTTACGTTTTTAGCTGGAATGTCAAATGGTTCTGATTCTTTTTGCAATGTCTTCCTATACAAATTTTTCATTTTCCTAATTTTGGTAGAATTTTTCAAGTATCAGAATTATGGTGAATGTTCAAATTATTACAGACTGTTCTGTTTTAGACAGATCCTGTTTTTGATGCATAGTTTGCTTGTTTTGATGAAACTGTCAATTTATATTAGTGGATTAAGCCATGAAAAAGTTATATTACAGTAGACACAATGAAAAAACAAAATATGAATTGGTTTGCAACAGTACTTAGAGTAGTGATTTGCTTTATTATACTAACGGATCTTACCGAGTTTTCTGTTGAAGTTTTGTGTGGATGAAGTGTTCGATGATCGAGAAGGTCTCGATGTGAGAAGAAGGAAGAGAGGCAAGAGCTCAAGCTTGGGGATGCCCGAGGCACCCCAAGTAAATATTCAAGGAGACTCAAGCGTCTAAGCTTGGGGATGCCCCGGAAGGCATCCCCTCTTTCTTCAACAAGTACCAATATGTTTTCGGATTTGTTTCGTTCATGCGATATGTGCAATCTTGGAGCGTATTTTGCATTTAGTTTTCATTTTTCTTTTATGCACCATGCTGGTATGAGATAGTCCTTGGTTGATTTATAGAATGCTCTTTGCACTTCACTTATATCTTTTGAGTATGGCTTTATAGAATGCTTCATGTGCTTCACTTATATCATTTGAAGTTTGGATTGCCTATTTCTCTTTACATAGACAACCGCTATTTGTAGAATGCTCTTTTGCTTCACTTATATTTGTTAGAGCGTGGGCATATCTTTTGTAGAAAGAATTAAACTCTCTTGCTTCACTTATATCTATTTAGAGAGATGATAGGAACTGGTCATTCACATGGTTAGTCATAAAATCCTACATAAAACTTGTAGATCACTGAATATGATGTGTTTGATTCCTTGCAATAGTTTTGCGATATAAAGATAGTGATATTAGAGTCATGCTAGTGGGTGGTTGTGAATTTTAGAAATACTTGTGTTGAGGTTTGTGATTCCCGTAGCATGCACGTATGGTGAACCGTTATGTAACGAAGTTGGAGCATGAGGTATTTATTGATTGTCTTCCTTATGAGTGGCGGTCAGGGATGAGCGATGGTTTTTTCCTACCAATCTATCCTCCTAGGAGCATGCGCGTAGTACTTTGTTTAGATGACTAATAGATTTTTGCAATAAGTATGTGAGTTCTTTATGACTAATGTTCAGTCCATGGATTATACGCACTCTCACCCTTCCACCATTGCTAGCCTCTCTAGTACCGCGCAACTTTCGCCGGTACCATAAACCCACCTTATATCTTCCTCAAAACAGCCACCATACCTACCTATCATGGCATTTCCATAGCCATTCTGAGATATATTGCCATGCAACTTTCATCATCATCATCATATACATGACTTGAGCATTCATTGTCATATTGCTTTGCATGATCGTAAGATAGCTAGCATGATGTTTTCATGACTTGTCCGTTTTTTTGATGTCATTGCTACGCTAGATCATTGCACATCCCGATACACCGCCGGAGGCATTCATATGGAGTCATATCCTTGTTCTAGATATTGAGTTGTAAGTAAATAAAAGTGTGACGATCATCATTATTAGAGCATTGTCCCATGTGAGGTTATCAAAATAAAAGTGGCCAAAGAAGCCCCCAAAAAAATAAAAGAGAGACAGAGGCCAAAGAAGCCTACAAAAAAATGAGAGAAAAAGAGAGAAGGGGCAATGTTACTATCCTTTTACCACACTTGTGCTTCAAAGTAGCACCATGTTCTTCATATAGAGAGTCTCTTGAGTTATCACTTTCATATACTAGTGGGAATTTTCATTATAGAACTTGGCTTGTATATTCCAACGATGGGCTTCCTCAAATGCCCTAGGTCTTCATGAGCAAGCAAGTTGGATGCACACCCACTTAGTTTCAGTTAGAGCTTTCATATACTTATAGCTCTAGTGCATCCGTTGCATGGCAATCCCTACTCACTCACATTGATATCTATTGACGGGCATCTCCATAGCCCGTTGATATGCCTAGTTGATGTGAGACTATCTTCTCCTTTTTGTCTTCTCCGCCATCATATTCTATTCCACCTATAGTGCTATGTCCATGGCTCACGCTCATGTATTGCGTGAAAGTTGAAAAGGTTTGAGAACATCAAAAGTATGAAACAATTGCTTGGCTTGTCATCGGGGTTGTGCATGATGTGAGTATTTTGTGTGGTGAAGATGGAGCATAGCCAGACTATATGATTTTGTAGGGAGAACTTTCTTTGTCCATGTTATTTTGAAAAGACATGATTGCTTTATTAGTAGGCTTGAAGTATTATTGTTTTTATGTCAAATGATAGACTATTGCTTTGAATCACTCGTGTCTTAATATTCATGCCATGATTAGATATGTGATCAAGATTATTCTAGGTAGCATTCCACATCAAAAATTATCTTTTTTATCATTTACCTACTCGAGGACGAGCAGGAATTAAGCTTGGAGATGCAGATACGTCTCCGTCGTATCTATAATTTTTGATTGTTCCATGCCAATATTATTGAACTTTCATATACTTCTGGCAACTTTTTATACTATTTTTGGGACTAACATATTGATCCAGTGCCCAGTGCCAGTTCCTGTTTGTTGCATGTTTTTCGTTTCGCAGAATATCCATATCAAACGGAGTCCAAACGGGATAAAACAGACGAAGATTTTTTGGAATATATATGATTTTTGGGAAGAAAAATCCACGTGAGACGGTGCCCGTGGTGGCCACGAGGCAGGGGGGCGCGCCCCTGACCCTCGTGGGCCACCCGTAAGGAAGTTTATGCCCTTCTTTCGCCGCAAGAAAGCTAATATCCAGATAGAGATCGTGTTAAAATTTCAGCCCTATCGGAGTTACGGATCTCCGGGAATATAAGAAACGGTAAAGGGAAGAATCCGAGAACGCAGGAACAGAGAGAGACAGAGAGACAGATCCAATCTCGGAGGGGCTCTCGCCCCTCCCATGCCATGGAGGCCAAGGACTAGAGGGGAAACCCTTCTCCCATCTAGGGAGGAGGTCAAGGAAGAAGAAGACGAAGGGCCCCCCTCTCCCCTTCTCTTCCGGTGGTGTGGGAACGCTGCCGTGGCCATCATCATCATCACCGCGATCTACACCAACACCTCTGCCATCTTCACCAACATCTCCATCACCTTCCCCCCTCTATCTACAGCGGACCACTCTCCCGCAACCCGCTGTACCCTCTACTTGAACATGGTGCTTTATGCTTCATATTATTATCCAATGATGTGTTGCCATCCTATGATGTCTGAGTAGATTTTCGTTGTCCTTTCGGTGGTTGATGAATTGCTATGATTGATTTAATTTGCTTGTAGTTATGTTGTTGTCCTTTGGTGCCCATCATATTATTGCGCGCGTGGATCACACCCTAGGGTTAGTTGTATGTTGATAGGACTATGTATTGGAGGGCAAGAGTGACAGAAGCTTCAGCCTAGCATAGAAATTGATGCATACAGGATTGAAGGGGACCAATATATCTTAATGCTATGGTTGGGTTTTACCTTAATGAACATTAGTAGTTGCAGATGCTTGCTAATAGTTCCAATCATAAGTGCATAGAATTCCAAGTCAGGGATGACATGCTAGCAGTGGCCTCTCCCACATAATACTTTGTATCGGTCTAGTAAAGTAGTCAATTGCTTAGGGGCAATTTCGCAACTCCTACCACCACTTTTCCACACTCTCTATATTTACTTTATTGTTTCTTTATCTAAACAGCCCCTACTTTTTATTTACGTACTCTTTATTATCTTGCAAACCTATCCAACAACACCTACAAAGTACTTCTAGTTTCATACTTGTTCTAGGTAAAGGGAACGTCAAGCGTGCGTAGAGTTGTAGCGGTGGTCGATAGAACTTGAGGGAATATTTGTTCTACCTTTAGCTCCTCGTTGGGTTCGACACTCTTACTTATCGAAAACTGTTGCAATCCCCTATAATTGTGGGTTATCAAGACACCACCTATCGGAACCACGCCAAAAATCTCCGTGTCTTCATTGCGTTTGCACATTCCAATCCCATCCCTTTACTTTCTTGCAAATTGCATGGTTTACTCTTTCCGCTGCTCATACTCTTGTCATGCTTGCTTGAAATGTATTGCAAATGCTTAAACTTGTGCTAAACTCCACCTCAATTTGAAGAACTTAAAACTGCTACTTTTGCTTGTTGAGGGTCTAATCACCCCCCTCTAGACACCTCTTCTCGATCCTTTCACTCCTGCAATAGGTCTGTGACCTAGCGGTACATCAAGGAAATAATTCTTCTGTGTAGCAATGAGGATAATCCCCAGATCACAGACCCATTCCGCATCATTGCTACTATCATCTTTCAACTTAGCTTTCTCTAGGAACATATCAAAAATATATAGGAGCTATATCACGAGCTATTGATCTACAACATAGATATGCAAATACTATCAGGACTAAGTTCATGATAAATTAAGTTCAATTAATCAAATTACTTAAGAACTCCCACTTAGATAGACATTCCTCAAGTCATCTAAATGATACGTGATCCAAATCAACTAATCCATGTCCGATCATCACGTGAGATGGATTAGTCATCAATGGTGAACATCTCTATGTTGATCATATCTACTATATGATTCACGTTCGACCTTTCGGTCTCCAGTGTTCCGAGGCCATGTCTATACATGCTAGGCTCGTCAAGTTAACCCAAGTATTCCGCATGTGAAAAACTGTCTTGCACCCATTGTATGTGAACGTAGAGTCTATCACACCCGATCATCACGTGGTGTCTCAACACGATGAACTGTAGCAACAGTGCACACTCAGGGAGAACACTTTATACCTTGAAATTTAGTTAAGGGATCGTCTTATAATGCTACCACTATACTAAGAAAAATAAGATGCATAAAAGATAAAGATTACATGCAATCAAAATATGTGACATGATATGGCCATCATCATCTTGTGCTTTTGATCTCCATCTCCAAAGCATCATCATGATCTCCATCATCACTGGCTCGACACCTTGATCTCCATCGTAGCGTCGTGGTCGTCTCGCCAACTATTGCTTCTACAACTATCGCTAACACATAGTGATAAAGTAAAGCAATTACATGGCGTTTGCATTTTGTACAATAAAGAGACAACCATAAGGCTCCTGCCGGTTATCAGATATCTTGCAAAACATGATCATCTCATACAATAATGTTTATCACATCATGTATTGATCATATCACATCACAATATGCCCTGCAAAAACAAGTTAGATGCCCTCTACTTTGTTGTTGCAAGTTTTACGTGGCTGCTACGGGCTTCTAGCAAGAACCGTTCTTACCTACGCATCAAAACCACAACGATCTTTCGTCAAGTTTTCTGTTTTAACCTTCTTCAAGGATCGGCCGCAGTCAAATTCGATTCAACTAAAGTAGGAGAAACAGACACCCGCCAGCCACCTTTTTGCAAAACTAGTTGCATGTCTGTCGGTGGAACCAGTCTCATGTGCGTGGACATGTAAGGTTGGTCTGGGCCGCTTCATCCCACAATACCGCCAAATCAAAATAAGACGTTGGTGGTAAGCAGTATGAGTATCACCGCCCACAACTCTTTGTGTTCTACTCATGCATATCATCTACGCATAGACCTGGCTCGGATGCCACTGTTGGGAAACGTTGCATGAAAAAACAAAAAAAATACGCACAAACAATGATCTATCCATGGAGATGCATAGCAACGAGGGGGAGAGTGTGTCTACATACCTTCATAGACCGAAAGCAGAAGCGTTTGACAACGCAGTTGATGTAGTCAAACTTCTTCTAGCTCTAACCGATCAAGCATCGAACGTACGGCACCTCCGAGTTCTTCACACTTTCAGCTTGGTGACGTCCCTCGTCTTCTTGATCCCACAAGATGTCGAGTAAGTAGATGAGTTCCATCAACACGACAGCGTGGTGACGGTGATGGTGAAGTGATCCGCGCAGGGCTTCGCCTAAGCACCGCGAGAATATGACCGGGGGTGTAAACTGTGGAGGGGGACGCCACACATGACTAACAATTGATGTTGTGTGTTCTAGGCGCCCCCTCCCCACATATATATAGGTGGGAGGGGAGGAGAGGCAGCCAAGGGGCGCCCCAAGTAGGATCCAAATCCTACTTGGGGTTTCCCCAAGTGGCGCCCCCTTTCATTTTTCCACTGGAGAAGAAAGGGGAGGGGGAAGAGAGAAATGAAGGTGGGGGGGGGGGCGAACCCCCCTTTTCCTTCTCCAATTCGGCCACATTCCATAGGGGGTGCGCCACCCTTGTGGGCTGGTGTGCTCCCCTCTCATGGCCCATATACCCCCGAGGGTTCCGGTAACCCCTTCAGTACTCCGATAAATACCCGATACACTCTGGAACACTTCCGGTGTCCGAATACTATCATCCTATATATCAATCTTTAGCTCTCGACCATTTAGAGACTCCTCACCATGTCCGTGATCTCATCCGGAACTGCGAACAACATTCGGTCACCAAATCACATAACTCATCTATACCTACTAATAAAAGAAATAAGTATTCACTGGTGCGCGTCGGTCCTAAACAAACGGTTTTAACCCCTTTCCGCGACGAAATTTGGAACCGTCGCCAAGTGAGTGTGTGCGATAGGGTGTCCTTCCCACACGACCCAGAAATTATCGGGGATAGGCCCTCCTGGGACCCAGGCTGGGGCCGTGTGTGATCGGGCGAGGCATCGAAACCCAATCATTTCCGTAGGTATGTACATCCCACATGGTAATTCGAGAAAATCATTTCCGTAGGTATTTACATCCCACATGGTGAATCTCAGAAAATCATTTCCGTTTGTATGTATATCACACACAGTCAATCCAAGGAATACGTTTCCGTTCTTATGTACACCCCACATAGTCAATCCAGGGAAAACGTTTCCGTTCAGATGTACATCCCACACGGTTTTATGTATACACCCGTGTGTGAAAGGTGTAACTATCACACACGGTTTGCCTTGGTTAACTGTCACACACAATTTGATGTAGAAAACTGTGTGGCATTGGGATATCCATCACAAGCTCTCTTACTACCAGAACCGTTTGCAAAGTTCCATGACTGTCTATTCTCTTCTTATTTTTGCCTGTAATTTATTATTCTAATTGGACATTTTGAAATACGAAACGTGCAATTCAAATTCTCAGCACAATGGTTCAACAACGAATCCATAAATAAAGTTGCCAGTACAATATGTCACTAATTACAGGATTAGGCAGCAATTAACTATGATGAACCACATTATTTAAAGGCGGTAAAGGTGAAGAGAAAAGTGTAAATCATTTTGACTGCCAACGGTGTTGAAGAAGCGGAATGCCCATAATGTGCCTTCCTGCATGCCATAGGCACGAACCACTTTTGTCCAACCCCTTATGACAATCGCCCGCCCATCCTTCACCGCCTTCAGGAAGACTTCTAGAGAATTATCATGGTAGCATGAATTATATACTTTAACCTTAGTTGCCTCCACTCCAGTCATGTAGTTTGCAAGGTAATCATCAGTAAATAGCTTCAGAAACCACTGAAAAGAGAAAAATATCAGATACTGAGGTCTAATAGAGTAACTCGTTGTGGGCAGGGGGAAAAGGCAACACATTACTTACCATCCTAAAGTTCACTATTGTCTTCGAAAAAGTGTAAATAAAGAGCTTAATTCCAATCACCCATTTCTTTCGCCTAACAATCTTTCTTAGTTTCATCACTTGACGCTTGTTCATGAATATCTCATTGCCCCATACGCAAAAGGGATCAAAGTGTGGATCAGTACCGCTCATATATGTACCTACAAGCAACCAGTAAATGTTAGAAGCTAAACTAAGATTGCACAAATGATGTAAAATACAACTACCTATGTTCCTAAGTACAAGTATTTTTTTGAGATTTCAATATGAACTACATACAGATGCATATAGAATTATAGATATAGTTTAGATTAGAATCTAGATTCACTCATTTTGCTCCTTATGTAGTCTATATTGGAATCTCGAAAAATACTTTTATTTAGGAATAGATGGTGTATAAGACATGGGATGCAGCTAACCTCGACGAAAAACAATAGCATCACCCATTGTAGCCCTGTGTAAGTACATGGAAAGCCAATGTTAACTACAACAGGGTTAACATCCACCAAAAATAGCAAATGGTAATAAAACGGCAGCATCTGTAGTGATATCTTCATTTCGAAAGAGTATCATGGTAGCAAAGGGACGGATTAAAAAAAGGATACAACTGTTAATTGCAACAGGCTTAACAACATCCTAATTCATGTTTTGTAAGTTTGTAGCCATTGAAATAAAACTCTTTAAAAATGGATACAACTGTTAATTGCAATAGGCTTAATGGCCACTGAAACCGGTACTGATAAAAATGCAATTGACAAAGTTAAACATCACAGGGCAGGTGCTGCTAGAGCAGATAATGGCCTAGTTGTCTATAAAAAGGTAGGGAAAATAGCTCAAACGTGTTAGGCATGTTTACTACAACATGCTTAATACATCGACAATACAAAACATAGCCATTAATTGCAACTGGTATTGGTAAGATTGAACTGGTGGGTACATACTTGGTAAGTCCTGAGAGGTAGTTGCTGGGGCACTTCATCTTGCTAGAGCCTGCCCAAAGTCAGCGGCGGCAGAGGCGAGCTGTTCCTCCGGGTCGAAGTGTGGATCAGTGCCACTGACATGTGTACCTACAGGCAACTAGTAAATGGTAGAAGTTAAACTACAATTGCACAAATGATGTGAAATACTGTAAGACATGGGAGGCAGCTAACCTTGACGGCAAACAACAACATCGGCCGTTATGACCCTGCGTAAGTACATGGACAAGCATGTTAAGTAAAACAGGGTTAGCATCCACCAAAAATAGCAAATGGGGCATCATCTCTAGTATATCTTCAATTGGGAGAGTAGCATGGTAGAAAATGGATAGATTAAAAAATGGATACAACTGTTAATTGCAACAGGCTTAACAGCATCCTAAGTCATGTTTTGTAAGTTTGTAGCCATTGAAATACAACTGTTTAAAAATGGATTCAACTGTTAATTGCAACAGGCTTAATAGATATTGAAACCGGTACTGATAAAAACGCAATTGGCATAGTTAACCATCACAAGGCAGGTGCTGCCAGAGCAGAGAATGGCCCAGATGTCTATAAAAAGGTAGGGAAAGTAGCAAAAACGTGTTAGGCATGTTTACTAGAACATGCTTAATACATCGACCGTACAGAACATAGCCATTAATTGCAACTAGTATTGGTAAGATTGAACTTGTGAGTACATACTTGGTAAGTCCTGAGAGGTAGTTGCTGGGGCACTTCATCTTGGCCAGAGCTCGCCCAAAGTCAGCGACGGTGGAGGCGAGCTGTTCCTCCGGGTCGAAGCGTGGATCAGTGCCACTGACATGTGTACCTATAGGCAACCAGTAAATGGTAGAAGTAAACTGCAATTGCATAAATTATGTGAAATACTGTAAGACAAACAAAAGCATCGCCCGTTATGACCCTGCGTAAGTACATAGACAGGCATGTTAAGTACAACAGGGTTAGCATCCACTAAAAATAGCAAATGGGCAGCATCTCTAGTGATATCCTGAGTCATGTATTGTAAGTTTGTTGCTCGTATTGGCGAAATTGAGCTGGACACGATAATATTTGAACATCACACAGTCTGTAGTACTGAAATAAACTAGGCACGAACATGCTTAATAGACCAACCATACAAATCATAGCCGTTGCAAGTGGTATTGGTATGATTTAGCTAGTCAGATCTTACCTGTTAAGTCCTGGGGGGGTAGTCGCTAGGGGACTTCATCTGGGCCAGAGCCTGCACCATGTCGGCGGCGGCGGCGGAGGCGAGGTGTTCCTCCGGGTCAACACGCATAGCGACCATCGCGCCATGGACCGCCATCATCTCCCGGTGGGGGGGGGGGATTTGGAGGCATGATGATGTTTCGCAGGCGCCATTTAAGCAATCAGGTCGGGGACGTGATAGAGATCGGTGGGTTACCTGACTAGATCCGAGCAGAACATAGATGTGGTTGAAGCTGTGGTTGCAGCGATGGTGGTTTGAGATGCCGGTAGGGGGAGGGTGAGGGAGGGGGGATACTGAGGGGAAGGGGATGTGGCTGGAGGAATAAATTCTGAAATCGCGTGCCTAATGAAAATTTCAGTGCGAAACTTGAAACTTGGGCGGGGTAAACACACAACACAGACGAAGCGCGTGAAATACTCGTGTGTGAGAAAAAAGGAAGTTGGCTGATCCCGTCTCCAAAAAAATGTACACGTGTACTTGATTTTTTTCGGTCAATGGTACGCCTGGTTTATTAGGAAATATCGCACAGGTAACTGACTTATGGGTCATTAACGCAAAAAACGCAGACGAGTACGACATAGAAACTGTGTGTTTTGTGATCTTCTAATGATTAACGTAAAAAACACACACGGGCACACATGCTAATCAATGCTCAAATCCCTCAAAGGATGTTCTTACCGACATTGTATGTTAATACTATAAACTTAAAGTACTACTGGTAATTTTCTCTAATACTACAAACTTAAACTACTTCTCACATGCTGCCATCAGGGCATGCTGGCCAGACGCCGGCGTCCTCCTTCCCAGCCTTGTAGGTGGCAGCCCACCGTGCTTCGATCTCTGTCAAGCTTTCCTCACCACGGCGTGCAACCTCTTTTTTCTTGCGGCGGTGGGACTCTCTTTTCTTGACTGTTTTCTGCCTTTTCCGCTCCTTCTGTGCGGCTTTGGCCGCCTCTAGATCCACCACCCATTCGGCCATGGCAGCCTCAAAGTCCTCCCATGTAACCGTCTAGCCGCCGGCGGCGATGAACTCGGCGCGGCAAGATGCCATCGCTTCCTTACCATGTGTGCGGTCGCGGGCGGCAAGGAACGCGGCACGGCGGGATGCCATCACTTCCTTACCAGTTACTGTGCGCCGCGGTTCCATGGACGACGCTTGGAGAGAGCTCTAGGACGGAGGGGCCGGGCAGTCGTACAGTGCGGTGGTATTCAAGAGCTCAGCGACAAACAATGATAGAAATTTGGCTTCCCTTACAATTTTGCTCATTCATTATCGCACACGGTTCATCTCTGTCGCTTCCGGAAACAGTGTGCACTGAGCCTATTTTGTGTTGCGTTATGATTGCCCGGAACCCCATCCACACTAATTGCGCATGTGCAACGTTGGATGCACCGCGATCGAACGGAAATCCACGTCCCTCGCATCACACCCGTGCACCTGTAGCTGGATTGGATTTATATGCGCTAAATGCCTAGAAAATGCACATAATCCCCTAAATATGATAAATGAGCCCGAAAAAATGCCAAATTTGAACACGGTGATTTGCAAGTTGTATGTTCGTCGTAGAAAAAAACTCCAGGGCAAAGAACGAATTTTTTGGATTCCCGTTCAATCTTAAGGATTTCCCTCTCGAAAGCATGGAACTTCCTCGGTGATGGTTCAATTTATGAAGGGCGTGCATTACGACATAAGCCAAACCTTCTCAAATTTTTACCAGGGCATGGTGAGGTCATACCATGGCACCATGCCAGGCGTCTTGTTTTTTAAGTATTTATTTCATTTTTTCTATAGTTGAAAACCCAACAAACAAACATTTGTGGTTGACTATTGCCACACATTTCATCGAAAAATCTATCCATTCCTTGTAAAAGGCATGAGAATTTACTAAATGGCACGAGCATGGTCTTCTAGGCCGTTCTTGTGGACCCTTTCATGCATCGATTGTTTGAACTTGAATTATGCGCATTAATGCCTAGGAAATGCACATAATCCCCTAAATATGGCAAATGAACCCGTAAAAGTGCCAAATTTGAACACGGTGATTTGAAGGTTGTATGTTCATCGTAGAAAAAAACTCGTGGACAAAGGACAAAGGACAAGGGAAATTTAGACCCCCCTTCAACCTTGGTGATTTCCCCCTTGAAACCATGAAACTTCCTCGGTGATGGTTCGATTTATGAAAGACGCGCATCATGACATAAGGAAAACATTCTCCAATTTTTACCAAGGCATGGTGAGGCCATACCATGGCACCACACCAGGGCGTCATGTTTTCCATCCATGTGTTTCATTTTTTGTATAGTTGTTAACCGAGTAAACGACGCGTTTATGGTTGACTATTGCCACACATTTCCTTGAAATATCCGTCCATTCCTTGTAAAAGGCATGAGAATGTACTAAATAACACGAGCATGGTTTACCAGACCGTTCTTGTGCACCTTTTCATGCACAGATTGTTCGAATTTGAATTATGTCCATTAATGCCTAGAAAATGCACATAATCCCCTAAATATGGTAAATGAGCCTGGGAAAATGTCAAATTTGAACACATTGCATTTGAGGAGGTATGTTGATCATTGGAAAAAAACTAAATGACAAACTAGGACGGAAATTTGGATTCCCCTTCAATCTTGGGGATTTTCCCTCTCGAAAGCATGGAACTTCCTCAGTGATGGTTTGATTTATGAAGGGCGTGCATGACGACATAAGCCAAACCTTCTCAAATCTTTACCAGGGCATGGTGAGGTCATACCATGGCACCATGCCAGGCATCATGTTTTTAAACATTTATTTCATTTTTTCTATAGTTGAAACCCAACAAACAAACATTTGTGGTTGACTATTGCCACACATTTCAATGAAATATCTATCCATCATTCCTTGTAAAAGGCACAAGAATTTACTAAATGACACGAGAATGGTTTTCTAGTCCGTCCTTGTGGACCCTTTCATGCCCCGATTGTTTGAACTTGAATTATGTGCATTAGTGCCTAGGAATTGCACATAATCCCCTAAATATGGCAAATGAACCCGGAAAAGTGCCAAATTTGAACATAGTGATTTGCAGGTTGTATGTTCATCATAGAAAACACTCGTGGACAAAGGACAAAGGAAATTTGGATCCCCCTTCAATATTGGTGATTTCCCCCTTGAAACCATGAAACTTCGTCGGTGATGGTTTGTTTTATGAAAGACGTGCATGGCGACATTTTTACCAGGGCATGGTGAGGTCATACCATGGCACCACACCAGGCGCCATGTGTTTTCCAAGCATGTATTTCATTTTTGTATAGTTGTTAACTCAGTAAATGACGCATTTATGGTTGACTATTGCCACACATTTCCTTGAAATATCTGCCCATTCCTTGTAAAAGGCATGAGAATGTACTAAATAGCACGAGCATGGTTTTCCAGACCGTTCTTGTGCAACCTTTCATGCACCGATTGTTTGAATTTGAATTACGTGCATTAATGCCTACAAAATGCACATAATCCCCTAAATATTGTAAATGAACTCGGAAAAGTGTCAAATTTGAACACGGTGATTAGCAGGGTTTATGTTCATCGTAGAAAAAAAACTCAAGGATGAAGGACAAAGGAAATTTGGATTCCCATTCAATCTCGGTGATCTACTATCGCACACGATTCATCTCCGTCGCCTCTGCGAACCGTGTTTGTTCACTCACACATGCAAAAGGAAGAAAACCTCGCCCACTTTGTCCCCACTCACTCGCCGCAGAATCCTCTGCAACTCTGCACCCTAAGCTCGACGGCTGTTGGCAGCGGGCGTAGGTCGCGCTCCAAACGGCACCGGATTTCGCCTCCACCGCTTTTCCGCTACCTATGTGCACCGACATTCTTGTGACGCCCCCAATTTGACCGTACACTAATCATACACGCAAACGTGTACGATCAAGACCAGGGACTCACGGGAAGATATCACAACACAACTCTACAAATAAAATAAGTCATACAAGCATCATATTACAAGCCAGAGGCCTCGAGGGCTCGAATACAAGAGCTCGATCATAGACGAGTCAGCGGAAGCAACAATATCTGAGTACAGACATAAGTTAAACAAGTTTGCCTTAAGAAGGTTAGCACAAACTGGGATACAGATCGAAAGAGGCGTAGGCCTCCTGCATGGGATCCTCCTAAACTACTCCTGGTCGTCGTCAGCGGGCAGCACGTAGTAGTAGGCACCTCCGGTGTAGTAGGAGTCATCGTCGAAGGTGGCGTCTGGCTCCTGGGCTCCAACATCTGGTTGCGACAACCAGGTAGAAGGGATAGGGGGAGAAGAGGGAGAAAGCAACCGTGAGTACTCATCCAAAGTACTCGCAAGCAAGGAGCTACACTACATATGTATGCATTGGTATCAACTGGAATAAGGCTATCATATGTGGACTGAACTGCAGAATGCCGGAATAAGAGGGGGATAGCTAGTCCTTTCGAAGACTATGCTTCTGGCAGCCTCCGTCTTGCATCAGGTAGAAGAGAGTAAACTGAAGTCCTCCAGGTATCATCACATAGCATAATCCTAACCGATGATCCTCCCCTCGTCGCCCTGTGAGAGAGCGATCACCGGTTGTATCTGGCACTTGGAAGGGTGTGTTTTATTAAGTATCCGGTTCTAGTTGTCATAAGGTCAAGGTACAACTCCAAGTCGTCCTGTTACCGAAGATCACGGCTATTCGAATAGATTAACTTCCCTGCAGGGGTGCACCACATAACCCAACATGCTCGATCCCATTTGGCCGGACACACTTTCCTGGGTCATGCCCAGCCTCGGAAGATCAACACGTCGCAACCCTACCTAGGCACAACAGAGAGGTCAGCACGCCGGTCTAAATCCTATGGCGCAGGGGTCTGGGCCCATCGCCCATTGCACACCTGCATGTTGCGTACGCGGCCGGAAGCAGAACTAGCCCCCTTAATACAAGAGCAGGCTTACGGTCCAATCCGGCGCGCGCCACTCAGTCGCTGACGTCACGAAGGCTTCGGCTGATACCACGACGTCGAGTGCCCATAACTGTCCCCGCGTAGATGGTTAGTGCGTATAGGCCAGTAGCCAGACTCAGATCAAATACCAAGATCTCGTTAAACATGTTAAGTATCCGCGAACCCCGACCAGGGCCAGGCCCACCTCTCGTATAGGTGGTCTCAACCTGCCCTGTCGCTCCGCCACAAAGTAACAGTCGGGGGCCGTCGGGAACCCAGGCCCACCACTACCTGGGTGGAACCACCTGCCCCTTCAGCCCCCATCTCCGAACAGTCGGGGGCTTGCCTGGTTGCTCTGGCAAGGAGGGGTCATCTTCGATGTAGTCAAACACACGAACATCGGCAACGGTCTCGGAGTCTACCGGAAAGGAGTAACGGAGGGGGAACACAATAAATAACAGAGCAATCAAATGTAACACAAAGCAAGACGCGGCAATACGTTGTGCTAGGGGTGACCTAACGTAGGGATAGGCGATACCGGCGAAGGGGGTTAATATCCGGGAAAGTATTCCTGGTGTTTCACGATTCCGGACAGATGAACCGGAGGTGAAATGTTGCAGGTTCGCTATGCTAGGAACGCGTGGCAGACGAACGGGCTGCGTAGTCGGATTCGTCTCGTCGTTCTAGGCAACTTTCATGTTGAAAATAATTTAATCCGAGTTACGGATTAAAAGATATGATTTTCTAAAGACTTTATTAATTTCTGGAATTTTAATTAATTATTTAATTTAATTCAAAAATGGATTTATGACATCAGCATGAGGTCATGCTGACGTCAGCAGTCATCAGGGTTGACTGGTCTCGGGCGCGCGGGCGCCAGCCTGCTTGGGCGCTTGCCCAGGCTAACGGTGGCGGGCGCCAGCACCGGGAGCGGGAGGCCAGTGGCGGAGACGACGGCCACGGCGCCTGTTGGCCGCGGCGTCGGGTGGCGACGCGGGCGCGAGGAGAAGGCTGCGAGGCAAGCAGCGGGGAGCTACGGTGAGCAGCGCCAGGCGGGGAAGGGTGGATGCGTGACTGCGGCGCAAGGCAAGGCGGGGCGATGGCGCGGGCGGCAGAGGAGCAAAGCAGCGGAGCGGGGCCATGTCAGGGGCGCGCGCGCGAGTTGCGTGCATCGCAGGCGAGCATGAGCGTGCCAGGGGGAAGGGCGGCGGTTGCAGCAGCAGGAGGTCGGGCGCGCGTGGGTACACGCCAGGTCGAGGCTAGGTGAGCAAGGGCGACGGGGCGGCGCTACGGTCGTGCGCGCGCGAGTGACAGCGCCGGTGACAGAGAACAAGGGGAGAGAGGGAGAGAGGCTGGAGCTCACGGCGAGGCGTAGGGCACAAGGCTGTGGTGCTCGAGGTGGGGGGCGGGGACGACACACGTGGAGGAGGCAGTCCGGTGAGGTGGCCGAGGCGGAGGCGCAGCTCCGGGCGGCGAGGATCGGCGGCGATGCGTCGTGGGGATGAGACGAGGTCGAGGTGGCGTTGGGCGACGGCGGAGCGGTGGCGGCCCGGTGACGAGGGGGCGACGGAGAGGAGAAGGGGATGCGGTGGTCCGGTGGGGAGGCGGCGCTGGCGAGGTGGCTTCGGGCGGCGGCGGCGGGGTCGGGGCGGTTGCCCCGATCTGGATCGTGGGGGGGGGGAGTGGGGAACGAGGGGGGAGTGGGGAGCGTCTCGTTTAGGGTTTGGGTGCCAAGGGGGTTAGTAGGCGCGGCTGGGCCGGCCTGGTGTGAGCTGGGCCGCCTGGTCCAGTGGGGCAGGGGGGGTTCCTTTTTCTTCTTCTTTTTGTTTGTTTGTTTTGTTTTCTTTTACTTTTTCTTATTTTTCTTTTCTGTTTTCTTTTAGCTCCTAATTATTTTAGTTTCTTTAAAATACCAAGTTAGCACCTAACTTAGTATCATCAAAATAGGCCACTGCCAAACCTAGTTTGGACCCAGAATAAATTAGTATAATATATTTTTATTTTTTAAAAGCTAGTAAATTAGTTGTTTTTGCTACTGTTTATTCACTTTAGTGGATTTAAATATTTTATAAAAATGTGGTTTCTTCACCCTAATCACCTATGCATTAACTCGTACAACCCGAACATTTTGGTTTTAATATTTGAAAACTTTTGAGGTTTGCCTTTATTTTGAATTTGAATTTGAATCTGTTTCGAACTAATGCGAGATTAGCAATAGTTATCGAGGTGACGTGGCATCATTAGCAGAGGTTACTGTAGCTTGATTATCCGGGCGTCACAATTCTCCTCCACTACAAGAAATCTCGTCCCGAGATTTAAGAGGTAGTGAAAGGGGGAATGGATTGGTTACTAATCTAGCGGGCCTTCTCAGTCGTGATTGCTCTCCTCGAAGAGGTCGATCCATAACGCTGATGTATTCATACTTCAGCTTGAGGTCATCATGATGAAGTCGGCATTCTTTCTTTCTTCGGGAACTCCATCGTACTTATGAATAGGTCAGGGGAAGCTTTACAACAATTGAATGTTAAAAGGGAAAATCATCTTGGGGGGGGGGTATCCCAAGAATGATCATAAGAGTATCTCTCGAGTTGAACAAATGAAACACATCGAGAGCAAAGTAAGAAGGCACCATAAGAAGTTTGAAGCGGATAGACAATCGTCGTTGCCTGAAACAAAGTGTGAAAGGGGTTCAAGTCAACGAGAATAGGTATTGTGTTTAATACCAGAATTGATGATCACACGGAAGGTGGCTCGTGAACTACATACGAGGCCAAGCGTGAGGAATAACTTTTAGAAATAGGGTTGTACAGGAGAGTCAGGTTTCGATCCTGCGGAACTGTAGGTTATGGGCCCATCATGTGGGTTAAAGTAGGGAGGACGGTGACATCTTGCACGGTCATGATAGCAAGGCATGTCAGAGGGTAGCCTGTTAGTTATGTCGGCAACAACATCGATACCAAGGGCGAGGGATGAAGGGAACCATTTTCCTGCTCGTTGAACGAGGCGGACCAATAGGCAAAGTTCTCGTCCATCGGTGGTCACCGAAATGTCATCAACAATAGTAACAGGGTCTTACTGACATAGGTGCACATCGAGGTGTTTACATAAGCAGTGAGTTATTACTGCTTAGATCATATAGATCACAAGAAAGGTTAAACAAAAACAATGGAGAGGAAAAAGGTGATCATCCTATTAAACAGTACAATGGAAAGGGAAATGTGTTTAAACACATTATTCAGGGGTATATCCTTCACAAGGACAAGCAGAGCATGATATCCATGACAGGATATAACATGGAAATCCATTTAGGTAACGGGAGAGGAAGTTCATGACATTACCCAATCAACGGTGTTTGGGGTAATTAATAAAGAAATTTTAGCCTTGTGCTTCAAATGTTCTTATTGAAAATCGGAGTACCCCATACATGCTTCAAGATAGCATTGACATGGTCTTTAAGCAAAGGCCAGACTTTGGAAACACAAAGGATTCATCGGAAACAACTTATAGGATAAGTCTTACAATTTCCTCATGGAAGAATGGATAACCTTGCTGAAAGGGAATCTATAACAATAGGTCATCCGGCCAGGTGTGTTGGGCATGCCATCACCTTACCGGGTCACAAAAGACCAGTGTTATAACTCTTGGAAAAATGTTCCAACCATCATATCTGACCGAGATTCAGATCTGATCGGTGTTAGGATACCTTAGACTCAGGATGCCCGAGAAGAAAAGGTGCAACACAAATTGTCAAGATGACATTGTAAGATTCTCGGGAATTGAACTGTGGAAGCAAGTTCCGAATCATGAGTTCATTATTAAATCAAGGATAGAATGAGGAGGTGGCTGATGAACTCAGCGACAATTCATCGAGATTTCCAAAAGATGGATTTCCACAATTATGTGAACAAGGAAATATCATTTGTCGGATCAATGATATAATGATGTATGCTCGAGGGAAACATACTCAACTGAACAATGATAGAAGGGTGCACCCAGGAATCTGGACTAGGTAGCACGATCAATGTTCGAATGATGATTCAATAAGCAATAGAATTCTAATGAAACTGTAGACCAATAACTTCAAAGCAATAGGGTTGCTAGAAGTTTAGAATTTACACATCACAGACCATTTGTCGGTATTCCGGTATAAAACAACATGGAGACCAAGAAATGAACGCAAATGGCGAGAGATATTACTATATCAAGAATTCTCAAGAGGTGGTAAAATTGCCACGACATTCTTGACATAAAAGGTGGTAATATTCCAAGGTAAAGAAGGACAAATGCTGGATAGCAAGGAACTCAAGGTATAACACAAAACATGAACAAGTTTGTGTTGGAGGGAAGGCAATAAAGTGGCCGATGATAACACAAATCATCAGGGGCAAGGATGGTATTTCCCATCATGAAGTCAGTTGGTACCCTTGAAGAGCTCAGAATGCTGATGATTAAAATTAGCACAATAATGATGTATCCGTTCAGGCTAGGACAGACATGGAGTATTAAACTTGTAAGCGATGAAGATCTCTAATCCTTGTTGAATCGCAGTGCAGACTCGATTCCGTTATCGGTGTCCTTGAGTGTTTCATAACTCAAAGCCCGTGAAAAATTGGAGTTCGTGAGAATGTAATACCTGATGAAGAACTCATAAGAGGTTATGCAGTTCCATGATAATCTCGAGATACCAGGGGGGTAATGCTCGACGACAGATCAAAGTAGAGATTGGACTAGGGTATTGCTCTGCAGAAGACAAATGCTTAAACTTGCACGAGAAATGTTATTTAAAGGAGAACATGGTTGGAACCACGATTGCGAAAGGATAGATCCTAGAGATAAGATGAACTTATACCAAGGGAATAATTAATTTAAGAAAAGCTTTAATGATAAGATCTACATCGTGTCCATGGGCAGGAACACAAAGTTCAAGGTCGACTCCCACTTCTTCAATGTATAACCTTCCATTCACTTTTTGCTTTGATAAAGGCATTAGTGTTGAAAGTTTTATCTGGTGAAATACCAGATGAGTATGACTCGTGAAAACTTCCGAGTTCACACATATAAAGGAAGGCATAGGTTCAACCCGTCAGGGTATCGTGGAAACATATACCACAAGCTTCAATAGTAAATACGACCATCTCGAAAGCAGAGCATGGTTGGGCAAACAGATGATACAATTTACCAAGGGCATTATGTATCAGGTAAAGAAGTCACAAGAATTTTGGTTGTGAAGGACATTGTCGGATAATAACCCGGCAATGGGTATGGCGATCCACAACGGGGCTGATGTGAGTATCGGTACTCAATCAAAGGAAGAAGGAATGCCATGGCATCGGGTTATAGAAACAACTGACTAATTCAAAGCTTAATGCAAAGAAACTTTATGATCTCCAAATCAAGGGATCAGAAGAAATCGTTCTGATCGAAAATGAATAAGTTAAACAGACTTGGAAGCACAAATGATCAAGGCATTGATTGGTCAAGAACCAGCTCATATCCAAATGACGTATGAGCCGGAAGGATGAATCCTAGGATTCGACTGAGGAATGCGAGCATCCTCAACATATTGAATCAACGGACTTAAAATGATAAAGACAAGGGGGCCAATAAGATTACGAAACTTATGGGATTAACCATAATGCAAGTAAGCGAGAGTTTCAAGAGCAATAGGCTGCTCGGGATTTTCGGAGGATCGAATGCTATTTTGAAGTCTTTGGCGAAACACCTGAACAACTGGGATTGAGCGGATACCCGATAAGTGCGAGAATTATCCGTAGGGGTGTATATGTGGATAATGAACTGCAAGGCAGTAGGCACAAAGTATTCTCGGAAAAATAGAGAGAATTTCCGAGGTATCTTGTAATAACAAGAACAACTGGGAATGAAGTTATGGACGACAAGTGTATGTAGCTTTCCATAGGGACTTATCGGTGGTATGGAATTGCAACGGCGAAGGACACAAAGGTCTCAAGGAAACATCGGAGAGTATTGTCAGAATCTTCTGTTGCAGCAGGCGATCATCTGGCCTGAAGGGGCTCTCCGGGAGGAAGTATTTTCGAGAACCTAAAGTTAGATTTTAGCAAAATCACTTAACCCGAATAGAAGAGAGTTCAGAGTCCCAGAGTAAAGGTCGAGGAATAAAAAGATCCTACTACCACCCAAACGGCGACGTGTGCCCGTAAGACACATGGTCGTGTTAGTAAAAGTTTTTGCAATGTCTAGACTCGACTTCGGCCAAGGAGTGTGGAAGGGGGATTCCTACAGGCAGTCGGCTCTGATACCAACTTGTGATGCCCCCGATTTGACCGTACACTAATCATACACGCAAACGTGTATGATCAAGATCAGGGACTCACGGGAAGATATCACAACACAACTCTACAAATAAAATAAGTCATACAAGCATCATATTACAAGCCAGGGGCCTCGAGGGCTCGAATACAAGAGCTCGATCATAGACGAGTCAGCGGAAGCTACAATATCTGAGTACACACATAAGTTAAACAAGTTTTCCTTAAGAAGGCTAGCACAAACTGGGATACAGATCGAAAGAGGCGCATGCCTCCTGCCTGGGATCCTCCTAAACTACTCCTGGTCGTCGTCAGCGGGCAGCATGTAGTAGTAGGCACCTCCGGTGTAGTACGAGTCATCGTCGACGGTGGCGTCTGGCTCCTGGGCTCCAACATCTGGTTGCGACAACCAGGTAGAAGGGATAGGGGGAAAAGAGGGAGAAAGCAACCATGAGTACTCATCCAAAGTACTCGCAAGCAAGGAGCTACACTACATATGTATGCATTGGTATCAACAGGAATAAGGCTATCATATGTGGACTGAACTGTAGAATGCCGGAATAAGAGGGGGATAGCTAGTCCTTTCGAAGACTACACTTCTGGCAGCCTCCGTCTTGCAGCAGGTAGAAGAGAGTAAACTGAAGTCCTCCAGGTATCATCACATAGCATAATCCTAACCGATGATCCTCCCCTCGTCGCCCTGTGAGAGAGCGATCACCGGTTGTATCTGGCACTTGGAAGGGTGTGTTTTATTAAGTATCCGGTTCTAGTTGTCATAAGGTCAAGGTACAACTCCATGTCGTCCTGTTACCGAAGATCACGGCTATTCGAATAGATTAACTTCCCTTCAGGGGTGCACCACATAACCCAACACGCTCGATCCCATTTGGCCGGACACACTTTCCTGGGTCATGCCCGGCCTCGGAAGATCAACACGTCGCAGCCCTACCTAGGCACAACAGAGAGGTCAGCACGCCGGTCTAAATCCTATGGCGCAGGGGTCTGGGCCCATCGCCCATTGCACACCTGCACGTTGCGTACGCGGCCGGAAGCAGAACTAGCCCCCTTAATACAAGAGCAGGCTTACGGTCCAATCCGGCGCGCGCCACTCAGTCGCTGACGTCACGAAGGCCTCGGCTGATACCACGACGTCGAGTGCCCATAACTGTCCCCGCGTAGATGGTTAGTGCGTATAGGCCAGTAGCCAGACTCAGATCAAATACCAAGATCTCGTTAAACATGTTAAGTATCCGCGAACGCCGACCAGGGCCAGGCCCACCTCTCGTATAGGTGGTCTCAACCTGCCCTGTCGCTCCGCCACAAAGTAACAGTCGGGGGCCGTCGGGAACCCAGGCCCACCACTACCTGGGTGGAACCACCTGCCCCTTCAGCCCCCATCTCCGAACAGTATCACAGGTAATGTAACTGTGTAAAGTATATTGTATTTGCCCGTGATCACCTCCCGAAGTGATCGCGGCCCAGTAGTATAGCATGGTAGACGGACAAGAGTGTAGGGCCACTGATGGAACACTAGCATCCTATACTAAGCAGTAGGATAGCAGGTAATGGTAACAACAGTAGTAGCAAGGACAGGCTATGCATCAGGATAGGAATAACGGAAAGCAGTAACATGCTACACTACTCTAATGCAAGCAGTATAGAGAAGAGTAGGCGATATCTGGTGATCAAAGGGGGGGCTTGCCTGGTTGCTCTGGCAAGGAGGGGTCATCTTCGATGTAGTCAAACACACGAACATTGGCAACGGTCTCAGATTCTACCGGAAAGGAGTAACGGAGGGGGAACACAATAAATAACAGAGCAATCAAATGTAACACAAAGCAAGACGCGACAATACGTTGTGCTAGGGGTGACCTAACGTAGGGATAGGCGATACCGGCGAAGGGGGGAAATATCCGGGAAAGTATTCCCGGTGTTTCGCGATTCCGGACAGATGAACCGGAGGTGAAATGTTGCAGGATCGCTATGCTAGGAACGCGTGGCAGACGAACGGGCTGCGTATTCAGATTCGTCTCGTCGTTCTAGGCAACTTTCATGTTGAAAATAATTTAATCCGAGTTACGGATTAAAAGATATGATTTTCTAAAGATTTTATTAATTTCTGGAATTTTAATTAATTATTTAATTTAATTCAAAAATGGATTTATGACATCAGCATGAGGTCATGCTGACGTCAGCAGTCATCAGGGTTGACTGGTCAACCTGACCAGTGGGTCCCTCTGGTCAGTGACACATTTTTATTTAAACAAATTAATTAACCTAATTAGTATTAATTAAGGGGGTGAGCCCCACTGTCATACACTGTTAGTTAATTAATAGTAGTTAATTAGGTTAATTAGCCATTAGATTAATTAATCTTAATTAGTTAATTTAATCAGATTTAATTAAGTTAATTAATTAGTTAATTAATTATTTTTATTATTTATTTATTTATTTTATTTTATTTTCATTCATTTTTTTATATAACCGATCTGGGCACGGGGCCCGTTGTCATTGGGCCAAAGGCCATAGCGGGCAAATGGGCACGGGTCTCGGGCGCGTGGGCGCCAGCCTGCTTGGGCGCTTGCCCAGGCCAACGGTGGCGGGCGCCAGCACCGGGAGCGGGAGGCCAGTGGCGGGGACGACGGCCACGGCGCCTGTTGGCCGCGGCGTCGGGTGGCGACGCGGGCGCGAGGAGAAGGCTGCGAGGCAAGCAGCGGGGAGCTACGGTGAGCAGCGTCGGGCGGGGAAGGGTGGATGCGTGACTGCGGCGCGAGGCAAGGCGGGGCGATGGCGCGGGCGGCAGAGGAGCAAAGCAGCGGAGCGGGGCCATGTCAGGGGCGCGCGCGCGAGTTGCGTGCATCGTAGGCGAGCATGAGCGTGCCAGGGGGGAAGGGCGGCGGTTGCAGCAGCAGGAGGTCGGGCGCGCGTGGGTACACGCCAGGTCGAGGCTAGGTGAGCAAGGGCGACGGGGCGGCGCTACGGTCGTGCGCGCGCGAGTGACAGCGCCGGTGACAGAGAACAAGGGGAGAGAGGTAGGGAGGCCGGAGCTCACGGCGAGGCGTAGGGCACGAGGCTGTGGTGCTCGAGGTGGGGGGCGGGGACGACACACGTGGAGGAGGCAGTCCGGTGAGTTGGCCGAGGCGGAGGCGCAGTTCCGGGCGGCGAGGATCGGCGGCGATGCGTCGTGGGGATGAGACGAGGTCGAGGTGGCGTTGGGCGACGGCGGAGCGGTGGCGGCCCGGTGACGAGGGGGCGACGGAGAGGAGAAGGGGATGCGGTGGTCCGGTGGGGAGGCGGCGCTGGCGAGGTGGCTTCGGGCGGCGGCGGCGGGGTCGGGGCGGTTGCCCCGATCTGGATCGTGGGGGGGGGGAGTGGGGAACGAGGGGGGAGTGGGGAGCGTCTCGTTTAGGGTTTGGGTGCCAAGGGGGTTAGTAGGCGCGCCTGGGCCGGCCTGGTGTGAGCTGGGCCGCCTGGTCCAGTGGGGCAGGGGGGGTTCCTTTTTCTTCTTCTTTTTGTTTGTTTGTTTTGTTTTCTTTTACTTTTTCTTATTTTTCTTTTCTGTTTTCTTTTAGCTCCTAATTATTTTAGTTTCTTTAAAATACCAAGTTAGCACCTAACTTAGTATCATCAAAATAGGCCACTGCCAAACCTAGTTTGGACCCAGAATAAATTAGTATAATATATTTTTATTTTTCAAAAGCTAGTAAATTAGTTGTTTTTGCTACTGTTTATTCACTTTAGTGGATTTAAATATTTTATAAAAATGTGGTTTCTTCACCCTAATCACCTATGCATTAACTCGTACAACCCGAACATTTTGGTTTTAATATTTGAAAACTTTTGAGGTTTGCCTTTATTTTGAATTTGAATTTGAATCTGTTTCGAACTAATGCGAGATTAGCAATAGTTATCGAGGTGACGTGGCATCATTAGCAGAGGTTACTGTAGCTTGATTATCCGGGCATCACAATTCTCCTCCACTACAAGAAATCTCGTCCCGAGATTTAAGAGGTAGTGAAAGGGGGAATGGATTGGTTACTAATCTAGCGGGCCTTCTCAGTCGTGATTGCTCTCCTCGAAGAGGTCGATCCATAACGCTGATGTATTCATACTTCAGCTTGAGGTCATCATGATGAAGTCGGCATTCTTTCTTTCTTCGGGAACTCCATCGTACTTATGAATAGGTCAGGGGAAGCTTTACAACAATTGAATGTTAAAAGGGAAAATCATCTTGGGGGGGGGGGTATCCCAAGAATGATCATAAGAGTATCTCTCGAGTTGAACAAATGAAACACATCGAGAGCAAAGTAAGAAGGTACCATAAGAAGTTTGAAGCGGATAGACAATCGTCGTTGCCTGAAACAAAGTGTGAAAGGGGTTCAAGTCAACGAGAATAGGTATTGTGTTTAATACCAGAATTGATGATCACACGGAAGGTGGCTCGTGAACTACATACGAGGCCAAGCGTGAGGAATAACTTTTAGAAACAGGGTTGTACAGGAGAGTCAGGTTTCGATCCTGCGGAACTGTAGGTTATGGGCCCATCATGTGGGTTAAAGTAGGGAGGACGGTGACATCTTGCACGGTCATGATAGCAAGGCATGTCAGAGGGTAGCCTGTTAGTTATGTCGGCAACAACATCGATACCAAGGGCGAGGGACGAAAAGAACCATTTTCCTGCTCGTTGAACGAGGCGGACCAATAGGCAAAGTTCTCGTCCATCGGTGGTCACCGGAATGTCATCAACAATAGTAACAGGGTCTTACTGACATAGGTGCACATCGAGGTGTTTACATAAGCAGTGAGTTATTACTGCTTAGATCATATAGATCACAAGAAAGGTTAAACAAAAACAATGGAGAGGAAAAAGGTGATCATCCTATTAAACAGTACAATGGAAAGGGAAATGTGTTTAAACACATTATTTAGGGGTATATCCTTCACAAGGACAAGCAGAGCATGATATCCATGACAGGATATAACATGGAAATCCATTTAGGTAACGGGAGAGGAAGTTCATGACATTACCCAATCAACGGTGTTTGGGGTAATTAATAAAGAAATTTTAGCCTTGTGCTTCAAATGTTCTTATTGAAAATCGGAGTACCACATACATGCTTCAAGATAGCGTTGACATGGTCTTTAAGCAAAGGCCAGACTTTGGAAACACAAAGGATTCATCGGAAACAACTTATAGGATAAGTCTTACAATTTCCTCATGGAAGAATGGATAACCTTGCTGAAAGGGAATCTATAACAATAGGTCATCCGGCCAGGTGTGTTGGGCATGCCATCACCTTACCGGGTCATAAAAGACCAGTGTTATAACTCTTGGAAAAATGTTCCAACCATCATATCTGACCGAGATTCAGATCTGATCGGTGTTAGGATACCTTAGACTCAGGATGCCCGAGAAGAAAAGGTGCAACACAAATTGTCAAGATGACATTGTAAGATTCTCGGGAATTGAACTGTGGAAGCAAGTTCCGAATCATGAGTTCATTATTAAATCAAGGATAGAATGAGGAGGTGGCTGATGAACTCAGCGACAATTCATCGAGATTTCCAAAAGATGGATTTCCACAATTATGTGAACAAGGAAATATCATTTGTCGGATCAATGATATAATGATGTATGCTCGAGGGAAACATACTCAACTGAACAATGATAGAAGGGTGCACCCAGGAATCTGGACTAGGTAGCACGATCAATGTTCGAATGATGATTCAATAAGCAATAGAATTCTAATGAAACTGTAGACCAATAACTTCAAAGCAATAGGGTTGCTAGAAGTTTAGAATTTACACATCACAGACCATTTGTCGGTATTCCGGTATAAAACAACACGGAGACCAAGAAATGAACGCAAATGGCGAGAGATATTACTATATCAAGAATTCTCAAGAGGTGGTAAAATTGCCACGACATTCTTGACATAAAAGGTGGTAATATTCCAAGGTAAAGAAGGACAAATGTTGGATAGCAAGGAACTCAAGGTATAACACAAAACATGAACAAGTTTGTGTTGGAGGGAAGGCAATAAAGTGGCCGATGATAACACAAATCATCAGGGGCAAGGATGGTATTTCTCATCATGAAGTCAGTTGATACCCTTGAAGAGCTCAGAATGCTGATGATTAAAATTAGCACAATAATGATGTATCCGTTCAGGCTAGGACAGACATGGAGTATTAAACTTGTAAGCGATGAAGATCTCTAATCCTTGTTGAATCGCAGTGCAGACTCGATTCCGTTATCGGTGTCCTTGAGTGTTTCATAACTCAAAGCCCGTGAAAAATTGGAGTCCGTGAGAATGTAATACCTGATGAAGAACTCATAAGAGGTTATGCAGTTCCATGATAATCTCGAGATACCAGGGGGGTAATGCTCGACGACAGATCAAAGTAGAGATTGGACTAGGGTATTGCTCTGCAGAAGACAAATGCTTAAACTTGCACGAGAAATGTTATTTAAAGGAGAACATGGTCGGAACCACGATTGCAAAAGGACAGATCCTAGAGATAAGATGAACTTATACCAAGGGAATAATTAATTTAAGAAAAGCTTTAATGATAAGATCTACATCGTGTCCATGGGCAGGAACACAAAGTTCAAGGTCGACTCCCACTTCTTCAATGTATAACCTTCCATTCACTTTTTGCTTTGATAAAGGCATTAGTGTTGAAAGTTTTATCTGGTGAAATACCAGATGAGTATGACTCGTGAAAACTTCCGAGTTCACACATATAAAGGAAGGCATAGGTTCAACCCGTCAGGGTATCGTGGAAACATATACCACAAGCTTCAATAGTAAATACGACCAGCTCGAAAGCAGAGCATGGTTGGGCAAACAGATGATACAATTTACCAAGGGCATTATGTATCAGGTAAAGAAGTCACAAGAATTTTGGTTGTGAAGGACATTGTCGGATAATAACCCGGCAATGGGTATGGCGATCCACAACGGGGCTGATGTGAGTATCGGTACTCAATCAAAGGAAGAAGGAATGCCATGGCATCGGGTTATAGAAACAACTGACTAATTCAAAGCTTAATGCAAAGAAACTTTATGATCTCCAAATCAAGGGATCAGAAGTAATCGTTCTGATCGAAAATGAATAAGTTCAACAGACTTGGAAGCACAAATGATCAAGGCATTGATTGGTCAAGAACCAGCTCATATCCAAATGACGTATGAGCCGGAAGGATGAATCCTAGGATTTGACTGAGGAATGCGAGCATCCTCAACATATTGAATCAACGGACTTAAAATGATAAAGACAAGGGGGCCAATAAGATTACGAAACTTATGGGATTAACCATAATGTAAGTAAGCGAGAGTTTCAAGAGCAATAGGCTGCTCGGGATTTTCGGAGGATAGAATGCTATTTTGAAGTCTTTGGCGAAACACCTGAACAACTGGGAATGAGCGGATACCCGATAAGTGCGAGAATTATCCGTAGGGGTGTATATGTGGATAATGAACTGCAAGGCAGTAGGCACAAAGTATTCTCGGAAAAATAGAGAGAATTTCCGAGGTATCTTGTAATAACAAGAACAACTGGGAATGAAGTTATGGACGACAAGTGTATGTAGCTTTCCATAGGGACTTATCGGTGGTATGGAATTGCAACGGCGAAGGACACAAAGGTCTCAAGGAAACATCGGAGAGTATTGTCAGAATCTTCTGTTGCAGCAGGCGATCATCTGGCCTGAAGGGGCTCTCCGGGAGGAAGTATTTTCGAGAATCTAAAGTTAGATTTTAGCAAAATCACTTAACCCGAATAGAAGAGTGCTCAGAGTCCCAGAGTAAAGGTCGAGGAATAAAAAGATCCTACTACCACCCAAACGGCGATGTGTGCCCGTAAGACACACGGTCGTGTTAGTAAAAGTTTTTGCAATGTCTAGACTCGACTTCGGCCAAGGAGTGTGGAAGGGGGATTCCTACAGGCAGTCGGCTCTGATACCAACCTGTGATGCCCCCGATTTGACCGTACACTAATCATACACGCAAACGTGTATGATCAAGATCAGGGACTCACGGGAAGATATCACAACACAACTCTACAAATAAAATAAGTCATACAAGCATCATATTACAAGCCAGAGGCCTCGAGGGCTCGAATACAAGAGCTCGATCATAGACGAGTCAGCGGAAGCAACAATATCTGAGTACAGACATAAGTTAAACAAGTTTTCCTTAAGAAGGCTAGCACAAACTGGGATACAGATCGAAAGAGGCGCAGGCCTCCTGCATGGGATCCTCCTAAACTACTCCTGGTCGTCGTCAGCGGGCAGCACGTAGTAGTAGGCACCTCCGGTGTAGTAGGAGTCGTCGTCGAAGGTGGCGTCTGGCTCCTGGGCTCCAACATCTGGTTGCGACAACCAGGTAGAAGGGATAGGGGGAGAAGAGGGAGAAAGCAACCGTGAGTACTCATCCAAAGTACTCGCAAGCAAGGAGCTACACTACATATGTATGCATTGGTATCAACTGGAATAAGGCTATCATATGTGGACTGAACTGAAGAATGCCGGAATAAGAGGGGGATAGCTAGTCCTTTCGAAGACTATGCTTCTGGCAGCCTCCGTCTTGCAGCAGGTAGAAGAGAGTAAACTGAAGTCCTCCAGGTATCATCACATAGCATAATCCTAACCGATGATCCTCCCCTCGTCGCCCTGTGAGAGAGCGATCACCGGTTGTATCTGGCACTTGGAAGGGTGTGTTTTATTAAGTATCCGGTTCTAGTTGTCATAAGGTCAAGGTACAACTCCAAGTCGTCCTGTTACCGAAGATCACGGCTATTCGAATAGATTAACTTCCCTGCAGGGGTGCACCACATAACCCAACATGCTCGATCCCATTTGGCCGGACACACTTTCCTGGGTCATGCCCCGCCTCGGAAGATCAACACGTCGCAGCCCTACCTAGGCACAACAGAGAGGTCAGCACGCCGGTCTAAATCCTATGGCGCAGGGGTCTGGGCCCATCGCCCATTGCACACCTGCATGTTGCGTACGCGGCCGGAAGCAGAACTAGCCCCCTTAATACAAGAGCAGGCTTACGGTCCAATCCGGCGCGCGCCACTCAGTCGCTGACGTCACGAAGGCTTCGGCTGATACCACGACGTCGAGTGCCCATAACTGTCCCCGCGTGGATGGTTAGTGCGTATAGGCCAGTAGCCAGACTCAGATCAAATACCAAGATCTTGTTAAACATGTTAAGTATCCGCGAACGCCGACCAGGGCTAGGCCCACCTCTCGTATAGGTGGTCTCAACCTGCCCTGTCGCTCCGCCACAAAGTAACAGTCGGGGGCTGTCGGGAACCCAGGCCCACCACTACCTGGGTGGAACCACCTGCCCCTTCAGCCCCCATCTCCGAACAGTATCACAGGTAATGTAACTGTGTAAAGTATATTGTATTTGCCCGTGATCACCTCCCGAAGTGATTGCGGCCCAGTAGTATAGCATGGTAGACGGACAAGAGTGTAGGGCCACTGATGGAACACTAGCATCCTATACTAAGCAGTAGGATAGCAGGTAATGGTAACAACAGTAGTAGCAAGGACAGGCTATGCATCAGGATAGGAATAACGGAAAGCAGTAACATGCTACACTACTCTAATGCAAGCAGTATAGAGAAGAGTAGGCGATATCTGGTGATCAAAGGGGGGGCTTGCCTGGTTGCTCTGGCAAGGAGGGGTCATCTTCGATGTAGTCGAACACACAAACATCGGCAACGGTCTCGGAGTCTGCAAGAAAGGAGTAACGGAGGGGAACACAATAAATAACAGAGCAATCAAATGTAACACAAAGCAAGACGCGGCAATACGTTGTGCTAGGGGTGACCTAACGTAGGGATAGGCGATACCGGCGAAGGGGGGAAATATCCGGGAAAGTATTCCCGGTGTTTCGCGATTCCGGACAGATGAACAGGAGGTGAAATGTTGCAGGTTCGCTATGCTAGGAACGCGTGGCAGACGAACGGGCTGCGTATTCGGATTCGTCTCGTCGTTCTAGGCAACTTTCATGTTGAAAATAATTTAATCCGAGTTACGGATTAAAAGATATGATTTTCTAAAGATTTTATTAATTTCTGGAATTTTAATTAATTATTTAATTTAATTCAAAAATGGATTTATGACATCAGCATGAGGTCATGCTGACGTCAGCAGTCGTCAGGGTTGACTGGTCAACCTGACCAGTGGGTCCCTCTGGTCAGTGACACATTTTTATTTAAACAAATTAATTAACCTAATTAGTATTAATTAAGGGGGTGAGCCCCACTGTCATACACTGTTAGTTAATTAACAGTAGTTAATTAGGTTAATTAGCCATTAGATTAATTAATCTTAATTAGTTAATTTAATCAGATTTAATTAAGTTAATTAATTAGTTAATTAATTAATCAATTAATTATTTTTATTAATTATTTATTTATTTTATTTTCATTCATTTTTTTATATAACCGATCTGGGCACGGGGCCCGTTGTCATTGGGCCAAAGGCCATAGCGGGCAAATGGGCACGGGTCTCGGGCGCGCGGGCGCCAGCCTGCTTGGGCTCTTGCCTAGGCCAACGGTGGCGGGCGCCAGCACCGGGAGCGGGAGGCCAGTGGCGGGGACGACGGCCACGGCGCCTGTTGGCCGCGGCGTCGGGTGGCGACGCGGGCGCGAGGAGAAGGCTGCGGGGCAAGCAGCGGGGAGCTACGGTGAGCAGCGTCGGGCGGGGAAGGGTGGATGCGCGACTGCGGCGCGAGGCAAGGCGGGGCGATGGCGCGGGCGGCAGAGGAGAAAAGCAGCGGAGCGGGGCCATGTCAGGGGCGCGCGCGCGAGTTGCGTGCAGCGCAGGCGAGCGTGAGCGTGCCGGGAGGGAAGGGCGGCGGTTGCAGCAGCAGGAGGTCGGGCGCGCGCGGGTACACGCCAGGTCGAGGCTAGGTGAGCAGGGGCGACGGGGCGGTGCTACGGTCATGCGCGCGTGAGTGACAGCGCCGGTGACAGAGAACAAGGGGAGAGAGGGAGGGAGGCCGGAGCTCACGGCGAGGCGTAGGGCATGAGGCTGTGGTGCTCGAGGTGGGGGGCGGGGACGACACACATGGAGGAGGTAGTCCGGTGAGGTGGCCGAGGCGGAGGCGCAGCTCCGGGCGGCGAGGATCGGCGGCGATGCGTCGTGGGGATGAGACGAGGTCGAGGTGGCGTTGGGCGACGGCGGGGCGGTGGCGGCCCGGTGACGAGGGGGCGACGGAGAGGAGAAGGGGATGCGGCGGTCCGGTGGGGAGGCGGCGCTGGCGAGGTGGCTTCGGGCGGCGGCGGCGGGGTCGGGGCGGTTGCCCCGATCTGGATCGTGGGGGGGGGGAGTGGGGAACGAGGGGGGAGTGGGGAGCGTCTCGTTTAGGGTTTGGGTGCCAGGGGGGTTAGTAGGCGCGGCTGGGCCGGCCTGGTGTGAGCTGGGCCGCCTGGTCCAGTGGGGGAGGGGGGGGGGTTCCTTTTTCTTCTTCTTCTTTTGTTTGTTTTGTTTTGTTTTACTTTTTCTTATTTTTCTTTTCTGTTTTCTTTTAGCTCCTAATTATTCTAGTTTCTTTAAAATACCAAGTTAGCACCTAACTTAGTATCATCAAAATAGGCCACTGCCAAACCTAGTTTGGACCCAAAATAAATTAGTATAATATATTTTTATTTTTCAAAAGCTATTAAATTAGTTGTTTTTGCTACTGTTTATTCACTTTAGTGCATTTAAATATTTTATAAAAATGTGGTTTCTTCACCCTAATCTCCTATGCATTAACTGGTACACCCCGAACATTTTGGTTTTAATATTTGAAAACTTTTGAGGTTTGCCTTTATTTTGAATTTGAATTTGAATCTGTTTTGAACTAATGCGAGATTAGCAATAGTTATTGAGGTGACGTGGCATCATTAGCAGAGGTTACTGTAGCTTGATTATCCGAGCGTCACAATTCTAGACTCTGGTCGACTGGGGTTTTCTGCGGGATTGGGCCAGGGATTTTTCTCATGGAGAAGGTAATCAACTTAATTAGCGAAATATTCACTCATCTCTTATCATAGTCCATCCGTCGCTGTTAATCAACCGGCGGAAATCGCCATGGAATCATTTTTGTTCTAGCTGATTCGTGGGTGTTCATTCATGTGTCCATAGTGCGAGCACAAATCAGGCAACTGTGGTCGTGGCCAGTCGGAAATGAAGTTCTATCTCACCTTTCCGGATGACTTCAGGGAGCGCTCGGTATGTTCAATCTCAACCTACCACGGTCGGCATGGCCTAAATTTGTGAACATATACTTTCTGTTGCTACATTATCTATATATTTGCATCAAATCTTTGTTACATTATCTATTGTTAATTCTATATTTTTGTACTTTGCTTTCATCTCTCTCTCTATATATATGGATCGGTTCTATCAGTTACTCCCATATTTGCATCTTGCTCTGTTATTTCAATATATCTAATTTATGATCTTAATTTTCATTTCAAGCAGTATATCCCTTGCTTTGCAAGAACAGGGGTAGAAGGAAATCTTGGGATTTACTTTATTGATGACTCCCAGGATGTCATATTGACAACGCAGCATGGATTTACAATGACGGTTAGCGTAAAACTTGATAAAGATGGTCACTCCTATTTTAATGCGGACCTTGGGAGAAAAATGTCTAAGTGTTATGAACCAAAAGCTGTCAATAAAATTCTAGTGCGTGCACCACAGCCTGGTCTAATTAACATGGATGTTTACTTCCCCAACTTCATTAGCCGATCAAAGTCTGATCGAGGTTAGTGTCCTTTCAACTTTCTCCTTGCTATCATATTACTATTTGAGCAACCAATTGATCACTATTTAAGCAACTAATTGTGATATCATATTCTGACTCCGTTCCTACGCAGTAACAAATTCTATTCACCAATTTATGCGCACTATATATTATTCTGCCATGTTCTGAATAAATAATACCTTTCCACCTTTTAAGCAGGATATGTTGGATGCATAGTGAACGATTTGTATGTTACTAAGCGTACCAAATTTCACTGGAAGGACTTCAAGCATGTCATAAACTTTGTTGATAATTTGACAGAGATAGCACAGCATATGAACGCTGGATTTTGGATGGGATTAATTAGACCTATGGTGCACACACTGAACAAAACCAATTGTGTGCACAAAACGCTGGTAAAAAGTCTTATTTTAATGTTGATGCTCATAAACTATATATATCTTCAACGATATGTTACAATTGTTTTTATTCTACATGTCAACAGAAATTGCCCCCTGTAGCAGTTCCTGGATCGATTTCCTAGCGTGGTCGAATTACACTTGTGCCTGCTAATAACGCCAAAGTGATTGCAAGGTACTGCATTTCCCGCAGAAATGGAACCATTCAAATTAACAAGTTCTCGCTTCTCGTGGCAATGCATCCATATTGGAAAATTGGAGACACTGTTCTACTCATGATCTACCAAGGCACAGGAGGGCTCTTCCTTTTCATTGACGAAATGCCGAGTCGCCGTGATCAAGCTGCTTCCAGTGGATAGTTGTGGTTGTTGGCCCTCAGCCTCTTAAAATGTGCTAGCTGTTACTATATATGTTAAGTATGTAGATATGGACCATATGGTTGTTGGCCCTTAGCCTCTTAAAATGTGATAGTTGTTACTATGTTAAGTATGTAGATATGGACCATATGGTTGTCAAAACTGTGTTACGAAGATCCTCCTTTTGTCGAATAGTGTAACCACTATATATATGTTACTCATGCTGTTACTCAAGTTCATAAATCTGCATGGAAAGTATTAGTATCGTACACAGTTCATTGAGTTTAAGCGTGTGCTCGATGGCCAGAAGGCATTTGCAGATTAACTATCCATATTGCAAATTCACACACATGTTAACATAAGGAAACATATGTGTAACATACTAATCATCGCACACGAGTACTCGCAGACGCATCGTGTGCGATACTCCGCCACCGCAAGCAACTAGTTTGCATTTTTCAAAGTTTTTTGTACACACAAAATCGCACATGAAGTAACTGCATTGACAGTCTGTGTTGTAATTTCTCATCACAAACAGTTCATCCGAGTCGGCTGTTTGCCACGTATCACACACATCTTGTTTACATGACTCGTTTGTGTTCTTTTGGCTCATCGCAAATAGTTCATCCATGTGAACTGTATGCCGCATATCACACACATCTTGTTAAGTTGAACCATTTATGTTGTGTTCCATAATCGAAAATAGTTCGTCCAAGTTAACCGTATGCGGTATATCGCACACACATTGATATGACTGCCCGTTTCTGTTGTTCTACCTCATCGCAAACAGTTCGAATAGATTAACCATGTGTCCTGCATCGCACGCACATTGTTATGGCTGCCCGTTTCTGTTGTTCTGCCTCATCGCGGACAGTTTGAATGGATTAACCATGTGTCCTGCATCGCACACGCAAATAAAATCTGAATCGTGTTTGATGCATCCTCCATCGCAAACGTTTTGCACTTTTTTGACGGTTTTTTAACACCACCGTTTGCGATTATTGCATCGCACACAGTTTCGGCAAAGGGTCTCTGATCGCAGTGTTGCGTTAGCAGTATCCAGCCGTAGTGATTCTTAGTCCGTCATGCTATTTTATGGAAAAAACCCTGATGTTTCCGACATTAATCCCACAGTACATATCAAATGTTTTTTTTAAAATACTCATATCTTCTAAACCGTAACTCTAAATTTAACATGTTATATATGGAATTTGATTAGAAAAATATATAGAATTTGAATATGATGTTATTTTACCTATTAGCCTTTTAAAACAAATACTATCTCTGGTGCAATCTTAATCAACAGTGCATTATCCGTCTTTCTTTCATATCAGTACTGATCCGGATTGTGGATAAACATCTCGGCAAAATCAGGATTGGAGACGAATTTGAACACCACTTGCCCATTTCTTTGTACATATTAAATCTACAGGCAAGCCCTGTTTAAATAGAAGACATGTGGAATCTTGAATTTGCGCTTGTGTAGGCAAAGACCATCTTTGTTTGGGCCGTAGCTACAAATACTCGGATTATAGACAATTTTTTTTAATAAATTAAGAGCGTGTGGTATTCTTTTCTCCCATTGCAACGCACGGGCCCTTTTGCTAGTATAATACAATATCGTCATCGAACGTTAAGCGTGCGGACCCTACGGGTTCGAGAACTATGTAGACATGACTGAGACACCTCTCTGGTCAATAACCAATAGCGGAACCTAGATGCTCATTTTGGCTCCTACATATTCTACGAAGATCTTTATTGGTCGAACCGTTATGACAACATAAGTTATTCCCTTTTTCTATCAGTATGTTACTTGCCCGAGATTTGATCCTCGGTATTTGCATACCTAGTTCATTCTCGTTACCGGCAAGTCTCATTACTCGTTCCATAATACATCACCTCATGACCAACTCCTTAGTCGTTTGCTTGCAAGCCTATGATGTGTATTACCGAGAGGGCCCAGAGATACCTCACTGATATTCGGAGTGACAAATCCTAATCTCGATCTATGCCAACTCAAAAAAAAACCTTAGGAGATACCTATAGAGCATATTTATGATCACCTAGTTACGTTGTGACATTTGATAGCACACAAGGCATTCCTCCGGTATCCGGGAGTTGCATAATCTCATAATCGAAGGAATATGTATTTGACATGAAGAAAGCAATAGCAGTAAAACTGAACGATCATAATGCTAAGTTAACGGGAAGGGTCTTGTCCATCACATCATTCTCCTAATGATGTGATCCCGTTATCAAATGACAACTCATGTCCATGGTTAGGAAACCTTAACCATCTATGATCAACGAGCTAGTCAAGTAGAGGCTCACTAGGGACACAGTGTTTGTCTATGTATTCAAACATGTATTTAGGTTTCCACTCAATACAATTCTAGCATGAATAATAAACATTTATCATGAATAAGTAAATATAAAATAACAACTTTATTATTGCCTCTAGGGCATATTTCCTTCATGAAAGTCCAACTAATCCTTGGGTGGTTTTTGTAAATCATAACAACATATAGCTCATTGAACTAATATCCATTCAAGTTGATTATTTTAGAAAGTTCAATGATTGGAAATGGCATGGACTAGAGATGTGGACCCCTCAAATGCTAAGGACAAATATTGGCAAAAGCTCAAGACTCTTCATTTCTATTTAAGTGATCCAAGATCACATTGAGTCCATAGGAAAAGCCAATACTATTAAAAGGGGATGAGGTGTTGCTTAATGGTTTACTTGCTCAAAGTGCTAAGTGATATGCTCCAAAGCCCTCGACCACTTTCTCCAATCCAAATATGTCCTAAACCTAAAGTCAAACTCAGCCCCACCGATTTGATCCATCCAGCGCCACCAAGTTCCTCTGACATAGCCATAGCCAGAAACTCTAACAGTTCTATCTCACCGATAGGGATTTCGGTCTAATGAGATGGGATTGCAAACTCTCTGTTTCCCTTCGTAATGTTTCGGTCTCACCGAAATGAGCGATCGGTCCCACCGAGTTTGTAATGCAAACTCTTTGTTTCCCTTTCGCAATGTTTCGGTATCACCAAAAGGAGCGATCGGTCTGACCGAGATTGCCTGACCAACTCTCTGTTTGCTTATTACTGAAATCGGTCTCACCGAGTTTATGTAATCGGTCAAACCGAGATAAGGTTTTACCCTAAGCCTAGCACATCAGTCCCACCGAGTTGATCATGTCGGTCCCACCGAGTATCTTAACATTCATATTTTGAACTGAATCGGTCTCACCGAGTTCACCTATTCGGTCTGACCAAGTTGGGTCAAATGTGTGTAACGGTTAGATTTTGTGTGGAGGCTATATATACCCCTTCACCCCCTTCTCTATTCAAGAGAGAGACATCAAAACGTGCCTACACTTCCACTACTCATTTTCTGAGAGAGAACCACCTACTCATGTGTTGACATCAAGACATTCCAATCCAATCACAAGAATCTTGATCTCTAGCCTTCCCCAAGTTGCTTTCCACTCAAATAATCTTTCCACTATAGCCAAATCTGTGAGAGAGAGTTGAGTGTTGGGGAGACTATCATTTGAAGCACAAGAGAAAGGATTTCATCATCAACACACCGTCTATTAACTTTTGGAGAGTGGTGTCTCCTAGATTGGTTAGGTGTCACTTGGGAGCCTCCGTCAAAGATTGTGGAGTTGAACCAAGGAGTTTGTAAGGGCAAGGAGATCGCCTACTTCGTGAAGATCTACCCAAGTGAGGCAAGTCCTTTGTGGGAGATGGCCATGGTGGGATAGACAAGGTTGCTTCTTTGTGGGCCCTTCATGGGTGGAGCCCTCCGTGGACTCACGCAACCGTTACCCTTCGTGGGTTCATGTCTCCATCAACGTGGATGTACGATAGCACCACCTATCGAAACCACGCCAAAAATCTCCGTGTCTACATTGCGTTTGCCTTTCCAAACCCCTCCCTTTACCTTCATATGCAATGTTTTACATTCCTCTACTACACTCTTGAAATTTCATGTGTAGGTTGATTGCTTGACTTGTCCTAAGTTGCTAAAATCTGCCAAGACTTAAAATTTGGAAAAGGCTAGATTTTTATTTGGTCTAGTAGTCTAATTACCCCCCTCTAGACCTACTTTCGATCCTACAAGTGGTATGAGAGCTTTGGTCTCCATTTGACTTGATTTCCATAGCTTTGGTGATCATAGCCTTGGTTTCACGACCTAGGAGAGTGTGGCGTCTAACGAGGGGAATTACCACCGTAGAGGTCCTTACTTTGATGGTACCAATTTTGCTAGTTGGAAGCATAAGATGAAAATGCATATTCTTGGACATAACCCTGCCATTTGGGCTATTGTGTGTATTGGTTTGCTAGGTGAATTATTCAAAGACGGAAGAGAACCGAATCGTGAAGCAACCGCGGAAGAATTGAAGATGTTGCAATTCAATGCTCAAGCTTGTGATATCCTCTTCAACGGATTGTGCCACGAAGAATTCAACAAAATCAACCTCCTTGAGAATGCAACAGAAATTCGGGATACTTTGGTTGATATGCATGAAGGTACCGAGTCCGTCAAGGAATCCAAGTTGGATGTGCTTCAAAGTCAACTTGATAAGTTCAAAATGAAGGATGGTGAAGGTGTCGCTGAAATGTACTCTAGGCTTGCTCTTATCACAAATGAGATTGCCGGCTTAGGAAGTGAAGATATGATAGACAGATTCATCATCAAGAAGATCCTAAGAGCCTTGGATGGAAAATATTATACCGTGTGCACCTTAATCCAAATGATGCTCAATTACAAAGATCTCAAGCCAACGGAAGTCATTGGTAGAATTGTTGCTCATGAGATGTCACTCAAAGATAAGGAAGAGCTTTATAACAAGTCAAGTGGTGCTTACAAAGCTTCATGTGATGCTCCTATAACACCAAGTGAGGAACAAGCCTTCAATGAAGAATTGAGCCTAATGATGAAGAACTTCAACAAGTTCTACAAGAGTAGAAGCAAAGAAAGAAGTTCCAAGTCAAGGTCCTACAATGACAAAAGATCTTCTAGTCGTGATCGCAAACAACCGTGGAAGACCCAGACACTACTCTAGTGAGTGTATGGCTCCCTACAAGAGAAGCGAAGACTCACCTAAAAGGAGAAGCAAAAGAGAGGAATCACCACCAAGAGAGAGGAGGAGTAGAGATGATCATTATGAATGAAGACCCTCTCGCAGAAGCAAGGATTCGGAAAGGAAGGACAAGTCATCAAAGAGCTACACAAGACGAAGACATCAAGCTCATGTTGGTGAATGGGTATCCGGCTCTGACTCCGACAACTACTCCGAGAGAAGCTATCACTCCGACTCCGAATATACTTAAGATGAAGGTGTTGCCGGTCTTGAACTTGTGTCATCCAACTCCTACGACATATTTGATTGTCCAAATGAAGGGATTGGAAGATGCTTCATGGCTAAAGGCCTCAAGGAAGCACACCACGAGTATGTTGATTTCAATAGTGATGAAGATGATTTGCTAGGTGGTGATGGTTTACTTGTTGACAACTCTAGTGATGAAAAGTATGATTAAATTGTTATTAATCATGTTAATCAAGATAAAACGAATGACGATGATAAGAAGGAGATTGAGTGTCTAACTAAAGGACTAAACACTCTTAAGTTAGCTCATGAAACTACCTTAGAGGATCATCGAGAGCTTTTAAAAACTCGTGAAAATCTTCGCTTTGAAAAGCTCAATATAGAGCAAGAGCATGGGTTCTTAAAAGCAATCAATGATGATCTTCATAAGAAAAGTGATCCTTCTCTGTCGACTTTTCCACTATCAACCCCAAAAACCCAACTCTGCCTTACGTAAAGGAAATTAGTATGATTCACTTCTGGATTTGAAATCACTGCTTATACCAGGTATTGGGCATACAAGAACATTCTCTTATTACATTGCCAAGCGTTTACTCTTGTCTACTTACATGCCACAAGTAAAGTCTAGCAACAAGAGCAAGACATATTCTTCTTCTAGTAGTAACAATAATCATGTTAATTCCAATATTGTTGCTTCTAGTAGTTCTCTCGATTCCACTAATGATTCTCTTAGCCAAGTTACACTTGAGCAAGAAAATAGCTTATTGAAGGGAATTATAGAGAAAGGTGTTTACAAGAGCCTTGCCGGAAGTAAGCAATTTGAGGAAATTGTATGCAAGCAAGGAAGGCACTGGAAGAATAAAGGTGTTTGTTTTGAACGCAAGTTCAATGCCAATGGAGTTTAGTGGGAAGAAGATCAATACCCCAAAATGAAGTTTTTTCCTCAACTAGAGAAGTATGATCCCACTTCCTTCAAGGCAACACAAGCTCAAGATGATCTTCCAACATAAGACCACAAGCTAAAAGGCAAGGACAAGCTTCAAGAGGAGATTGATGCATTTGAAGAAGCTCCCAAGGCCTATGTCAAGTGGGTTCCCAAGACTACATCAAGTTCTACTTCATTAAGTACGACTACAACTCCAAGGATTCCCATCAAGATGATGTGGATCCCAAAGAAGAAGAACTAGGGAGTTCTCGAGGGTGACTCCACCAACATACTTCACTCACATTTATTTTGGCAAGGACAAGTGCACTCAACTTCCACCTCTTGCACTAGTTCAAAGAGTCCCAAACCCTCTTGTTGGTAAGACAAGCTGGGGACAAGGTAACCTAATGCTTTCATGGACAACATCATGTGTGAATTTCACTCTATGTCTATGGATATCCTTGTGTGTTCCTTGTGGGACTAACCCATGTAGGTATTGAAAGTGCAACTCACTCCAATGGATTGCTCCAAATGATCTACATCAATATTGAGAATCTACATCTTCAACACCTACATGAAGTCATCACGACAAAACCCAAGGTTAGTGCATCCCTCTTAGGGGGGATATTACATCTAGGGGGAGATTTTCTCTAAGAATTGAGCTAAAGAAACTCTAATGGTGTGAACACAAAATGCTTTATGTAAAAGTGGTAACCCCACTCGTGCTTAAACGATGAGTATGACCTAGGATCAAATGTTCTCATTTGACTCCTCAGTCAATATACTCATATATAGATGACGTAGTCATCGCCAATTGCTTGATAGATGCTAGATTATTTGTGCATGCTTTGCCACATATTTATTTGATAACTTATTGAGTTAGCATGTTGGTTGCATATTTTTCTCATTCGAGGACATCCATTTGGTTTTTTGATTGTTTGGCCTTTCTTTTTGCCAAATGGATGGACAAGAATGCCTAAGAACTTCCTCTAGCTATCTATGCTTATCTCGTCTCAAACTCTATTCATGCTACATCACAAAGTTTGATCAAGTCGAATCCGGACCCTCTGCATGAGGAGCACTCGGGGCCACCGATCCGTCAAGGGCTTAACTTCCAAAACCTCTCAATGACATCTCGGTTTGACTGATTCATTCTCTTCGGTCTCACCAAACTCATTGGGTTGATGTAGGTTTTCACCTCAGTGCAACCGATTAGAACAATTCGGTCTCACTGAGTTGCAGCAACCGCTTGTGATTCTGCATCTCAGTGCCAGCGAGTCATTCCAGTCGGTCACACCGATAGTGACTGGGTATATATATCCGTGAGTTGAAATTTGGAAATTTCTCCAAACTCTTCGTCCATGCCTCCCAGATCTGCCGCCCACTTGGTCTCCGGATCATCGCCGTCGTCGCCAGCGACCTCCTACCGCTGGTCTCCGCCACCATCAACGGTAATCTTCGCCACCATTGTCGCCGTAGCGAGTTCATCGCCAAGTTAGGGTATGAACTCGACCCCTTTGTGTATTCCTTAACCCCGATTCCTGCACAAAGGTCAGTGCCATGATTCTTGCCACGATTGAGATCCTTCTATCCAACCAAAACATCCTCTAGACTAGTTTTGATCCAAAAACTTAGGGTTAGGTTTCCGCCGAACTCATCTCGGACTGACCAATTTGGAGAATTCGTCTCACCGATTTGGCCCAGGCCAGTGCAGATGTACTACTCGGTCTGACAGAAGTGTAAAAATTAGTGTAACCGAGTTTACTTTCTTAGTGAAACCCTAGCATCTCGGAGTCACTGAATTGTGTCTCGGTCTGACCGATTTCACATGTTTAGACTCTAAAGTTGCTTCGGTGTCACTGAGTTTGTCATATCGGTAGCTCCGAAATGCCTTCTGTAGAAAAGTAAAATTAAGTTTTTGAGTCATTCCTTTTGCCAAAATAGATGTACTTTGTGATGCTCATCTACTCTATCTCTACCTATCTATTCACAGGGTCAGAGTCAGTCATGCCAGACAATAGTGAAGCCAAAACAGATCAGAAGAGGTCATGTGGATATGTCCCACACATTCAGATGCTCATCAACTCCAAGATGGGTAGAAGCACATATCTACTAGACAGAGAGCACCTTCCCCTGAGTCCAGACTTTGAGGACAATGTAGTTGTCATGGATGCATCACATCCTACATCTGTAGAGGCTCAGGAGAAGCGAGAAAAATCAAAGGCAACAAAGACATCCAAGATGCCAGATGCCTCAGCTGCAAATCTCAAGACCAAGCAGGACCAGCTCAGCTATCTACTTGAAGCAATAGTGAGAACTGAGAAAGGACTAGCCACCCTGACTCAAAATCAAGAAAGTCTTGAGAGGACCATTGAAACAAAATTTTATGATCTAGACTTGAAGGTCACGGAGATTCTGACCACAGTTGAGTAACTTCAAGAAGAAGTAGAGGACATGAGAGGAAGAGCTACCATAGAGGCATATCAGAGAGTGCCTAGAGCACAGAGGTCTGTAGCTGTGCCAGTCAGTGACATGAGAGCTACCACTTCAGCACCTGCAGCCACTGCCCTAGTTGCCCCTCCTGTTGCAACTCCTCTAGTTCCTCAGACATGATCGGAAGCTTTTGCAGATGCTGTCCTCTCCATGCCATCTTCGTACATCGGAGCTCCCAGAGATCGTGCTGAGAGTGCTGCATAGCACTATGCATTTTCAAGCTTTTTGGTAACTTGTTGCCAACGGGGGATAAAGTGTATAGATCATAGGCTTCGAGAGAGAGAGAGTTTTTCTTTTGTTTGCCTCTCTTGATACTTGTTATTTCCTTGTGTTTTTTCTACAATATTTGTGCTTGTGTGTGAGATACTCTTATGATCATGTGTTTGACCATATTATGCTTTAATGTGTGCTTGAATGATGATATCTTATTACTTATGTATGATCAATCATGTTTGCCTTGGTGATGAGTGCATGCTATTTGTATTCTATCATTTTGAGTGCTCCACCAAGATGTATGTGACATGGAAGAGTAACCCATGATCCTAATCGATTGTGCACTTGCATTCAAAAGCAAAATTTAAATAATGTACAAATATAGGGGGAGCTCTTGCTTATCACATACTTCTCAAAGCGATGATATATCTCATTCATGGTATCATTTGTCGACGCTTTGATCTATATGTTGTCATCAATTACCAAAAAGGGGGAGATTGAAAGTGCAACTAATCCCCGGGTGGTTTTGCTAATTCATAACAACATATGGCTCATTGAACTAATATCCATTGAAGTTGATTATTTCAGAAAGTTCAATGATTGGAAATGGTATGGACTAGAGATGTGGACCCCTCAAAATGCTAAGGAAAAATATTGGCAAAAGCTCAAGACTCTTTGTTTCTATTTAAGTGATCCAAAATCACATTGAGTCCATAGGAAAATCCAATACTATTAAAAGGGGATGATGTGTTGCTTAATGGTCTACTTGCTCAAAGTGCATAGTGATATGCTCCAAAGCCCTCAACCACTTTATCAAATCCAAATATGTCCTAAACCTAAAGTCAAACTCAGCCCCACCGATATGATCCATCTGGTGCCACCGAGTTCGTTTGACATAGGCATAGCCATCGATAGGGATTTTGGTCTCACCGAGATGGGATTGCAAACACTCCATTTCCCTTCGTAACGTTTCGGTCTCACCGAAATGAGCAATCGGTCCCACCGAGTTCGCATTGCAAACTCTCTGTTTCCCTTTCGTAACATTTCAGTATCACCGAAAGGAGCAATCGGTCCCACCGAGTTCGCCTGACCAACTCTCTGTTTGCTTATTACTGAAATCGGTCTCACCGAGTTATGTAATCAGTAAAACCGAGATAAGGTTTTGCCGTAACCCTAGAACATCAGTCCCATCGAGTTGATCATGTCGATTCCATCGAGTATCCTAATGTTCACATTTTGAACTGAATCGGTCTCACCGAGTTCACCTATTCGGTCTCACCGAGTTGGGTCAAATGTGTGAAATGATTAGATTTTGTGTGGAGGCTATATATACCCATCCACCCCCTTCTCTATTCAAGAGAGAGCCATCAGAACATGCCTACACTTCCACTACTCATTTTTTGAGAGAGAACCACCTACTCATGTGTTGAGACCAAGACATTCCAATCCAACCACAAGAATCTTGATCTCTAGTCTTCCCTGATGTCTACTACACAACCTTCTTCTTGTAGACGTTGTTGGGCCTCCAAGTGCAGAGGTTTGCAGGACAGTAGCAAATTTCCCTCAAGTGGATGACCTAAGGTTTATCCATCCGTGGGAGGCGTAGGATGAAGATGGTCTCTCTCAAACAACCCTACAACCAAATAACAAAGAGTCTCTTCACTCTTGTGTCCCCAACACACCCAATACAATGGTAAATTGTATAGGTGCACTAGTTCGGCGAAGAGATGGTGATACAAGTGCAATATGGATAGTAGATATAGGTTTTTGTAATCTGAAAATATAAAAACAACAATGTAACTAATGATAAAAGTGAGCACAAACGGTATTGCAATGCGTTGAAATAAGGCCTAGGGTTCATACTTTCACTAGTGCAAGTACTCTCAACAATAATAACATAATTGGATCATATAACTATCCCTCAACATGAAACAAAGAGTCACTCCAAAGTCACTAATAGCGGAGAACAAACGAAGAGATTATGGTAGGGTACGAAACCACCTCAAAGTTATTCTTTCTGATCGATCTGTTCAAGAGTCCGTAGTAAAATAATGCGAAGCTATTCTTTCCGTTCAATCTATCATAGAGTTCACACTAGAATAACACCTTAAGACACAAATCAACCAAAACCCTAATGTCACTTAGATACTCCAATGTGACCTCAAGTATCCATGGGTATGATTATACGATATGCATCACACAATCTCAGATTCATCTATTCAACCAACATAAAGAACTTCAAAGAGTGCCCCAAAGTTTCTACCAGAGAGTCAAGACGAAAACGTGTGCCAACCCCTATGCATAAGTTCACGAGGTCACGGAACTCGCAAGTTGATCACCAAAACATACATCAAGTGGATCACATGATATCCCATTGTTACCACAGATAAGCACGTGCAAGACATACATCAAGTATTCTCAAATCCTTAAAGACTCAATCCAATAATATAACTTCAAAGGGAAAACTCAATCCATTACAAGAGAGTAGAGGGGGAGAAACATCATAAGATCCAATTATAATAGCAAAGCTCGCGATACATCAAGATTGTACCACCTCAAGAACACGAGAGAGAGAGAGAGATCAAACACATAGCTACTGGTACATACCCTCAGCCCCGAGGGTGAACTACTCCCTCCTCATCATGGAGAGCACCGGGATGATGAAGATGGCCACCGAAGAGGGATTCCCCCCTCCGGCAGGGTGCCGGAACGGGTCTAGATTGGTTTTCGGTGGCTATGGAGGCTTCTGGTGGCGGAACTCCCGATCTATTTTGCTCTCTGGTGTTTTTAGGGTATATGGACATATATAGGTGAAAGAAGTCGGTCAGGGGAGCCACGAGGGGCCCACGAGGGTGGGGGCACGCCCAGGTGGCAGACACGCCTCCCTGCCTCGTAGCTACCTCGAAGCTTCCCTGACGTATACTCCAAGTCTCCTAGATTGCTTTCATTCCAAAAACAACTCTCCCGAAGGTTTCATTCCGGTTGGACTCCGTTTGATATTCCTTTTCTTCGAAACACTGAAATAGGCAAGAAAACATCAATTTGGGCTGGGCCTCCGGTTAATAGGTTAGTCCCAAAAATAATATAAAAATGTATAATAAAGCCCATAAACATCCAAAATAGATAATATAATAGCATGGAACAGTCAAAAATTATAGATATGCTGGAGACGTATCAAGCATCCCCAAGCTTAATTCCTGCTCGTCCTTGAGTAGGTAAATGATAAAAACGGAATTTTTGATGTGGAATGCTACCTAACATATTTATCCAAGTAATTTTCTTTATTGTGGCAAGAATATTTAGATCCATAAGATTCAAGACAAAAGTTTAATATTGACATAAAAATAATAATACTTCAAGCATACTAACTAAGCAATCATGTCTTCTCAAAATAACATGGCCAAAGAAAGCTATCCCTACAAAATCATATAGTCTGGCTATGCTCCATCTTCACCACACAAAATATTTAAATCATGTACAACCCCGATGATAAGCCAAGCAATTGTTTCATACTTTTGGTGTTCTCAAACTTTTTCAATCTTCACGCAATACATAAGCGTGAGCCATGGATATAGCACTATGGTGTAATAGAATGGTGGTTGTGGAGAAGACAAAAAGGGACAAGATAGTCTCACATCAACTAGGCGTATCAACGGGCTATGGAGATGCCCATTAACAGATATCAATGTGAGTGAGTAGGGATTGCCATGCAACGGATGCACTAGAGCTATAAGTATATGAAAGCTCAACAAAAGAAACTAAGTGGCTGTGCATCCAACTCGCTTGCTCATGAAGACCTAGGGAAATTTTGAGGAAGCCCATCATTGGAATATACAAGGCAAGTTCTAAATGTAAAATTCCCACTAGTATATGAAAGTGATAACATAGGAGACTCTCTATCATGAAGATCATGGTGCTACTTTGAAGCACAACTGTGGAAAAATGATAGTAGCATTGTCCCTTCTCTCTTTTTCTCTCATTTTTTTGGGCCTTCTCCTTTTTTATGGCCTTCCTTTTTTTCGTCCGGGGTCTCATCCCGACTTGTGGGGGAATCATAGTCTCCATCATCCTTTCCTCACATGGGACAATGCTCTAATAATGATGATCATCACACTTTTATTTACTTACAACTCAATACTTAGAACAAAATATGAATCTATATGAATGCCTCCGGCGGTGTACCGGGATGTGCAATGACTCATGAGTGACATGTATGAAAGATTTATGAACGATGGCTTTGCCACAAATACGATGTCAACTGCATGATCATGCAAAGCAATATGACAATGATGGAGCGCGTCATAATAAATGGAACGGTGGAAAGTTCCATGGAAATATATCTCGGAATGGCTATGGAAATTCCATAATAGGTAGGTATGGTGGCTGTTTTGAGGAAGGTATATGGTTGGTGTATGATACCGGCAAAAGGTGCGCGGTATTAGAGAGGCTAGCAATGGTGGAAGGGTGAGAGTGCGTATAATCCATGGACTCAACATTAGTCATAAAGAACTCACATACTTATTGCAAAAATCTATTAGTTATCGAAACAAAGTACTACGCGCATGCTCCTAGGGGATAGATTGGTAGGAAAAGACCATCGCTCGTCCCCGACCGCCACTTATAAGGAAGACAATCAATAAATAAATCATGCTCTGACTTCGTCACATAATGGTTCACCATACGTGCATGCTACGAGAATCACAAACTTCAACACAAGTATTTCTCAAATTCACAACTACTCAACTAACATGACTCTAATATCACCATCTCCATATCTCAAAACAATTATCAAGTATCAAACTTCTCATAGTATTCAATGCACTTTCTATGAAAGTTTTTATATTATTCCTAAAAGCAAATTTCCATGTTGTTCTAAAGGACTCTCAAAATAATTTAAGTGAAGCATGAGAGATCATCTATTTCTTCAAAATAAAACCACCGCCGTGCTCTAAAAAGATATAAGTGAAGCGCTAGAACAAAAGAGAAACTACTCCGAAAGATATAAGTGAAGATCAATGAGTAGTTGAATAATTATGAAACTATGTGAAGACTCTCTAAAATTTAATAATTTCAGATCTTGGTATTTTATTCAAACGGCAAGAAAAACAAAAGAAAATAAAATGACGCTCCAAGCAAAACACATATCATGTGGTGAATAAAAATATAGCTCCAAGTAAAGTTACCGATGAACGAAGACGAAAGAGGGATGCCTTTCGGGGCATCCCCAAGCTTAGGCTCTTGGTTGTACTTGAATATTACCTTGGGGTGCCTTGTTCATCCCCAACCTTAGGCTCTTGCCACTCCTTATTCCATAGTCAATCGAATCTTTACCCAAAACTTGAAAACTTCACAACACAAAACTTAACAGAAAAATCGTAAGCTCCGTTAGTATAAGAAAACAGAACACCACTTCAAGGTACTGTAATGAACTCATTATTTATTTATATTGGTGTTAAACCTACTGTATTCCAACGTCTCTATGGTTTATAAACTCTATTACTAGCCATAGATTCATCAAAATAAGCAAACAACACAATGAAAACAGAATCTGTCAAAAACAGAACAGTCTGTAGTAATCTGTAACTCTTGAATACTTCTGTAACTCCAAAAATCCTGATAAATTAGGAAGTCCTAGGAAATTTGTTTATTAATCTAGTGCAGGTGTAATTGGTATTTTATCGCTCTCTGGTAAGAAATGAAAATTATTCTTGTGAGCGCATACTTTCTGTTTTTTACAGCAAGATCAAATAACAATCACCCAAGAAGATCCTAAAGGCTTTACTTGTCACAAAAACTAATTAAAACATAAAAGACACAATCATAAAAGAGGCTAGATAAATTATTTATTAATAAATAGGAACAAAAATCAAGGAACAAAAATGAAGTTGGGTTGCCTCCCAACAAGCGCTATCGTTTAACGCCCCTAGCTAGGCATGATGATTTCAATGATGCTCAGATAAAAGATAAGAATTGTAACATAAAGAGAGCATCATGAAGAATATGACTAGCACATTTAAGTCTAACCCACTTCCTGTGCATAGGAATTTTGTGAGCAAACAACTTGTGGGAACCATAATCAACTAGCATAGGAGGGCCAAACAAGCATAACTTCAAAACTTTAAGCGCATAGAGAGGAAAGTTGATATTATCGCAATTCCTACAAGCATATATTCCTCCCTCATAATAATTTTCAGTAGAATAATGAATGAATTCAACAATATAACTATCACATAAAGCATTCTTTTCATGATCTACAAGCATAGAAAATTTACTACTCTCCACATAAGCAAAATTCTTCTCATGAATAATAGTGGGAGCAAACTCAACAAAATAATTATCATGTGAGGCATAATCCAATTGAAAACTAAAATCATGATGACAAGTTTCATGGTTATAATTATTATTTATATCATACATGTCATCACAATAATCATCATAGATAGCAACTTTATTCTCATAATTAATTGGAACCTCTTCTGAAATAGTGGATTCATCACTAAATAAAGTCATGACCTCTCCAAATCCACTTTAATAATTGTCAAAATAAGATTCAACATCCTCCAAAATAGTGGGATCATCACTTCCTAAATTTGACACCCTTCCAAACCCACTTTCATCAATATAATCATCATAAATATGAGGCATGCTATCATCACAATAAATTTGCTCATCAAAACTTGGGAGACAAAAAATATCATCTTCATAAAACATAGCATCCCCAAGCTTGTGCCTTTGCATATCATTAGCATCATGGACATTCAAAGAATTCATAATAACAACATTGCAATCATGCTCATAATTCAAGTATTTAGTGCCAAACATTCTAATGCATTCTTCTTCTAGCACTTGAGCACAATTATCGGAATCCTTATTCTCATGAAATATATTAAAAAGATGAAGCATATGAGGTACCCTCAATTCCATTTTTTGTAGTTTTATTTTATAGATAAAATAGTGATAAAACAAGAAACTAAAAGATTCGATTGCAAGATCTAAAGATATACCTTCAAGCGCTAACCTCCCTGGCAACGGCGCCAGAAAAGAGCTTAATGTACTACACAACCTTCTTCTTGTAGATGTTGTTGGGCCTCCAAGTGCAGAGGTTTGTAGGACAGTAGCAAATTTCCTTCAAGTGGATGACCTAAGGTTTATCAATCCGTGGGAGGCGTAGGATGAAGATGGTCTCTCTCAAACAACCCTGCAACCAAATAAAAAAGAGTATCTTGTGTCCCCAACACACCCAATATAATGGTAAATTGTATAGGTGCACTAGTTCGGCGAAGAGATGGTGATACAAGTGCAATATGGATAGTAGATATAGATTTTTGTAATCTGAAAATATAAAAACAACAAGGTAACTAATGATAAAAGTGAGCACAAACGGTATTGCAATGCGTTGAAATAAGGCCTAGGGTTCATACTTTCACTAGTGCAAGTTCTCTCAACGATAATAACATAATTGGATCATATAACTATCCCTCAACATGCAACAAAGAGTCACTCCAAAGTCACTAATAGCGGAGAACAAACGAAGAGATTATGGTAGGGTACGAAACCACCTCAAAGTTATTCTTTCTGATCGATCTATTCAAGAGTCCGTAGTAAAATAATGCAAAGCTATTCTTTCCGTTCAATCTATCATAGAGTCCGCACTAGAATAACACCTTAAGACACAAATCAACCAAACCCTAATGTCACCTAGATGCTCCAATGTCACCTCAAGTATCCGTGGGTATGATTATACGATATGCATCACACAATCTCAGATTCATCTATTCAACCAACACAAAGAACTTCAAAGAGTGCCCCAAAGTTTATACTGGAGAGTCAAGATGAAAACGTGTGCCAACCCCTATGCATAAGTTCACGAGGTCACGGGACTCGCAAGTTGATCACCAAAACATACATCAAGTGGATCACATGATATCCCATTGTTACCAAAGATAAGCACGTGCAAGACATACATCAAGTGTTCTTAAATCCTTAAAGACTCAATCCGATAATATAACTTCAAAGGAAAAACTCAATCCATTACAAGAGAGTAGAGGAGGAGAAACATCATAAGATCCCATTATAATAGCAAAGCTCGTGATACATCAAGATTGTACCACCTCAAGAACACGAGAGAGAGAGAGATCAAACACATAGCTACTGGTACATACCCTCGGCCCCGAGGGTGAACTACTCCCTCCTCATCATGGAGAGCACCGGGGTGATGAAGATGGCCACCGAAGAGGGATTCCCCCCTCCAACAGGGTGCCGGAACGGGTCTAGATTGGTTTTCGGTGGCTACGGAGGCTTCTGGCGGCGGAACTCCCGATCTATTCTGCTCTCTGGTGTTTTTAGGGTATATGGACATATATAGGCGAAAGAAGTCGGTCAGGGGAGCCACGAGGGGCCCACGAGGGTGGGGGGCGCGCCCAGGGGGGCAGGCATGCCTCCCTGCCTTGTGGCCACCTCGAAGCTTCCCTGACGTATACTCCAAGTCTCCTTGATTGCTTCCGTTCCAAAAATAACTCTCCCGAAGGTTTCATTCCACTTGGACTCCGTTTGATATTCCTTTTCTTCAAAACACTGAAAGAGGCAAGAAAACAACAATTTGGGCTAGGCCTCCGGTTAATAGGTAGTCCCAAAAATAATATAAATGTGTATAATAAAGCCCATAAACATCCAAAACAGATAATATAATAGCATGGAACAATAAAAAATTATAGATACGCTGGAGACGTATCATTCCCCAAGTTGCTTTCCACTCGAATCATCTTTCCACCATAGCCAAATATGTGAGAGAGAGTTGAGTTTTGTGGAGACTATCATTTGAAGCACAAGAGCAAGGAGTTCATCATCAACACACCATATATTACCTTTTGGAGAGTGGTGTCTCCTAGATTGGTTAGGTGTCACTTGGGAGCCTCCGTCAAATATTGTGGAGTTGAACCAAGGAGTTTGTAAGGGCAAGGAGATTTCCTACTTCGTGAAGATCTACCCAAGTGAGGCAAGTCCTTCGTGGGCGATGGCCATGGTGGGATAGACAAGGTTGCTTCTTCATGGACCCTTCGTGGGTGGAGCCCTCCGTGGACTCGCGCAACTGTTACCCTTCGTGGGTTGAAGTCTCCATCAACGTGGATGTATGATAGCACCACCTATCGGAACTGTTGGGGATATAACTATTAGGTATGACCCGCCCAGGAGGGGTCGGGTCATCCCTATGACGATTCATCTCAGTGAAGCCCAAGAGCATATGGCGGTTCATAGATAGGCTTGGTAGAGGGCCCAAACCCGAAGGCGACTTAAGGCCCACAGATATAAACCGCCATGTACGTATACTTGTTTTGTAAGGTAGGAACGAAGGGTCACCGAGCCAGATACGTTGTATAAGCCGGCCGGGACTCTGTAGGCTGCAAGGCGTCAACCCGTGTATATAAGGGGACGACCCAACGGCGACTTAGGACAAGAAAGATAGATCGACAGCCGGGTCAAGCGTATTCGCTCCCTGTTCATCGAAACCCTTGAAATACCACCTACAACTGGATTAGGCTTTGACCTTCATCGTAAGGGGCCGAACCAGTATAAACTCCTCATGTCCTTTGTCTTGATTAACCCCTGTAAGCTAACCTAATTGCGATGGCTCCATGACTAAGTCCTCACACTAGGACATCTGCCGTGACAATTCCACGACAGTTGGCGCCCACCGTGGGGCTATCACACGTTGGTTTCAAGTTCTTAGAGGGCAACTTCGAAGGGATAAAGGGATACGCCGTGGGCCGGATGACCAAGAGTCGTTGCGGCAAGCTCTACATCGATGACGTAGGCTGGGGCCCGGAGGCCAACTCAATTGAGTACGGGTACCGGGTCCCCTTCGGCGAAATTCACGTCTTCATCGGCAAGATCGGTGAACCGGGCCCTGAGCCGGACATCTGCACCGACATCATCCAGGTGGCTCAGCGTGCGAGACCCGCGCGGGTTCAGCCCGCCATGAATCGTTCCTTCGTGGGATTTATCCATGGAGCGGAACCTGAGGATACATCGGCATCTGGTGGTGAGACCGTCATCTATTCTGATGGTGAGTCATCCACTGGTGAGACTGAATCATTGTATAAACTACAAGAGGGCTGACTTGGGGGCTGTTCCGATGGCGACAATATTCTGGACCCCTGTGAGCCGCCGAACCGGGTTGCAATCTTCATGGCCGGTACACAGCCCGTACAACACTCATCGACAGCAGCAGAGCTGGTTTCCATGTTAGCAGCGGCAGCGGCTGCCGGTGCAGGAGGCCCTGAGCGCCCGCCGGCTCAGGTTTAACCAACTTACTGGATAAGCTGACAGCGCTGTTAACAGCGGTGGTTAACCTGGTGGATCAAGATCAGCATAATGCGGCGGTCATGAAGTTGCGTGACTAGATAGCATAGGCCAAAGAGGAGTTAAACACAGAGAACACCAGGATGGCCGAGGAACGGGCTGCTTTGGATGCTCAGGCGCAATGAAAGTCACAATTTTACCGGCTCATGCTAGATCAGAACGCTTCAAACAAAGTTATGAGGAGGAGACATCAGACTCGTCTGCCGTCGGTTTATGAGGCAAGAAATCTCTTTAACACGCCAGGAGCAGGGACCAGTAACCCGATAGGGGTAAACTGGGCCAAAGCACCTGGGACGGGTATGCTAGTTCAGCCACGCACAACGGACCCGCCTCGTCAGAACAATAACCCGCCGCAGCACATGCCGACGCCACTGGGTCATTATTCTAACCCTTTGGATAACATGATCGCTGCGGCGTCACGATTGGCGGCTCTCCCGGTTGATGGTGAGTCGCCGACGGTGGTTGAAACGCGGAGGGCTTGAGAGCTTCTTCAGACAGCGCTGACTCGACAGCAGGCCTATTCTTACAGTCGTGAGAGGATTCACTCCACCCCTCACCTAAGCCGGAGTTACAGCAAACATATTGATGAGCCGGCTATGTCAAGCAGTGGACGGAACCATAACCCGCCTCATGGACATAACCCGGTGGGCGGAGGTGCTGATGCTCAGAATGTAGTGGATCAAGGAAGAGCATGTCGAGAGGCCGAGCTAGCGGCCCAGCATTCGGCCCGTCAACCTACTCCGGTTCGTCCAACCACTTTTGTGGAGCCATGTGTGACCTTTAGAAATTTGGGTGTGCCATGCTTACTACCAGATCTACATAATGAGCGTCTGCCCAAGGATTTCAAGGGTCCTCGTAAGGTGCCTAACTACACAGCCAATTTAAGTCTTGAGGCATGGATTGAGAGTTATGAGATGGCCATGGAATTGTTGGATGCCAGCGAGGCTGCATGTGCTAAGTATTTCCCCGTGATGTTGGAGGGAACGGCCCGCACTTGGTTGAAGGGGCTCCCTGCCAATTCCATCGGGTCATGGGCCGAGTTAAAAGCCCGGTTCATCCAGAACTTCAAGGATACATGTAAGCAGCCCATGTCAATTGTGGATTTAGCCTCCTGTGTCCAAGAAGAAGGTGAGTCGACAACCCATTGGGTGCACCGGGTCTCAACAATCCTACACTTGTCGGATCGCATCAATGCCGACTCAGCGGTGTTGATGTTGGAAAACAATTATCGTTTCACGCCCCTGAAACGGAAACTGGGGCGGCTCAAACGCCATTGCAATGACATGGGGACACTCATGGCGGCTCTGGTTAAGTATGCCGACTCTGATAGTACCAAGGACCCCGAATCTGATGACAAAAAGTCGGGGAAGGGAAGGAAGAGCAGCAACGCCAAGGGGCAGCAGCATAACCCGACGAACCAGGGAGGCAACGGTAAGCGCAAAGCTGATAATAGTTTTGACTTTGTGGCTAACACCAATGCACAGAATAATGGTCAACGTCGTAAGGGTAAACCGCCCCCACGGACCGGAGGATCCAGTATCAATCTTGAACAAATGTTAAATCAGCCCTGCCCAAGACATGGTACGCAAGAAAGACCGTCCGGGCACCTCTGGAAGGATTGTTATATTATCAAGGAGTACAAGAATTCCAATCTTTTTCAAGACAATCATGGGCCAGGTGGTGGTTCAGGATCCGGTTCTCACAGACTGGGTTATGGCGGTGGCGGTTCTGATTCTGGATCCCAAGGAAATCAAGGTAATCACAACAACCAGGGTGGTTACAATCAGCAAAGTGATCAGGGGGTTAACAACAGCAACCGTCTGGTTATCAGAGCAACCCGAAGCAATTGAATAGTGGGCAATATCATGTCTTTACCACTAGCTTATGTAAGTGTGACCAGAAGCTTCATAAGAGGTCAGTCAATGCTGTTGAGCCAGCGGTTCCTCATTATCTGCGTTGGTCTGAGCAGCCCATCGCGTGGAGTCAAGAAGATCACCCGCCCTGGGTTGATAATTCGGGTCATTTGGCTTTGGTGGTCGCACCTCAGGCCGGGGGGTATAAATTTATGAAGGTACTCATGGACGGAGGGAGCACCATCAATATCCTTTATTATGAAACTTTCCGTCGCATGAGATTGACCGATAAAAATCTTAAGCCGTTAAACACTGTTTTCCATGGCGTGGTGCCTGGTAAGTTGGCATATCCAGTTGGTAAGATAGCTCTGGAAGTTGTTTTTGGAGATGATCGTGACTCTAGGTCAGAGACGTTGACCATTGAAGTGGTCAAGATCCATAGCCCATATCACGCTCTGTTTGGACGGCCGGCTTATGCCAAGTTCATGGTGCGGCCTTGTTACGTGTATCTGTAGCTCAAGATGCCGGGTCACAAGGGAACCATTACAGTGCATGGGAGCCATAAGATAGCTCTGGAATGCGAAGAAGGGGATGCAGCTTATGCTGAGTCAGTTTGTGCAACGGAGGAGTTAAAATTCTATAAGGACAACGTTGATCCGGCAGATATGACATCTTTGAAAAAGCCAACCACAGAGCATGATCCAGTTTTGAAGTTTAAATCGGCAGATGATACTAAGATGGTTGATTTTATTCCTAGCGATTCATCCAAGCAATTCAGTATCAGTGCTAATCTGGATCCGAAATAGGAAAGCGCGCTCATCGAGTTCATCCGTGAGAACTGGGACATCTTTGCATGCAAGCCTTCAGACATGCCGGGTGTACCGAGAGAACTCGCTGAGCACACTCTTAATGTTGATCCAAAATTTAAGCCGGTTAAGTAGTTTCTTCGTCGGTTCAACGAGGAAAGACAGAAGGCCATTGGAGAGAGAAGTGGCCTGGCTCTTGGCAGCTAGGTTTATCGTCGAAGTCTTCCATCCTGAGTGGTTGGCTAACCCGGTGCTGGTACTTAAGAAGAACATCACTTGGCATATGTGTGTAGACTACACGGATTCAAACAAAGCTTGTCCAGCTGATCCTTTTGCTCTCCATCGTATTGATCAAATTATCGATGCTACGACGGGTTGTGAGCGTTTGAGTTTTTGGATGCTTATTCTGGTTATCATCAGATCAAGATGGCCGTTAAGGACCAGGAGAAGACGGCTTTCATAACTCCCTTTGGAGCCTTCTACTATGTGTATATGCCCTTTGGGCTCAAGAGTGCCCAGGAAACTTATCAGAGATGTGTGCAAAATTGCCTTCATGATCAAATTGGGCACAACGTTCATGCTTACGTGGATGATATTGTGGTGAAGTCCAGAGAGAAGGAGACATTGGTGGATGATTTGAAGGAAACCTTTGATAATCTCCGGGTTTATCAAATGATGCTTTAACCCGGCCAAGTGTGTTTTTGTTGTGCCAGTAGGCAAGCTCTTGGGTTTTTTGGTGTCTAACAGGGGCATTGAATCTAATCCGAAGAAGATCAAAGCCATCACCTCTCTGGCTAAGCCGGTGTGTGTCAATGATGTGCAACGTCTAGCGGGTCGTATTGTGGCATTAAGCTGGTTCATAAGCCGGTTGGGTGAGAAGGCCATCCTTCTATATCAGATGATGAAAAAGACAGATAATTTTGTCCGGAGTGATGCCGCTAATGAAGCATTTGAGGGCTTGAAGAAACAGCTGGCTGAGCCGCCTATTCTGGCTGCTCCGGTTGATAAAGAGCCTTTGTTGTTATATGTGGCTGCTAATAGCCGGGCTGTCAGTGTAGCCATTGTGGTAGAAAGGAAGGAGACAGGCAAGGAATATCCAGTTCAAAGGCCGGTTTACTACATTAGTGAGGTGCTTATTGAGTCCAAGAAGAGATATCCGCATTGGCAGAAGCTTGTATATGGGGTGTTCATGGTCAGTAGGAAGCTTAAGCAATATTTTCTGGGTCATCCTATCACTGTGGTTAGTTCTGCTCCTTTAGGGGACATCATTCAGAACAGGAAACCACATGTCGGGTAGCCAAGTGGGCTATTGAGCTTGGTCCTCCCGGTTTGAAATATAAGCCTCGCACAGCCATCAAGTCTCAGGCATTGGTGGATTTCATCAATGACTGGACAGAGCTGCAGATGCCCGAGGAAAATCCAGATAACACGTATCGGACTATTCACTTTGATGGGTCCAGGCAATTGGAGGGCTCGGGGGCTGGAGTTGTGCTTGCTTCCCCTCGAGGTGATAAATTTTGTTATGTTCTTCGTTTGATGTTTCCTTGCACTAACAGTACAGCTGAATATGAGGCCTTGCTCCATGGTCTTCGGATGGCTAAGGAAATGAACTTAAGCCAGGTTAGGTGCTTTGGTGACTCAGATTTGGTGGCTCAGCAAGTCTCTGGTACTTGGGATTCCAAGGATCCACTCATGGCGGCTTATCGACGAGAGGTGGACGTTATTGCTGGTCACTTCAAGGGTTATCAAGTTGAGCATGTTGATCAGAGGAAAAATGAAGTGGCGAATGCTTTAAGCCAGTTGGTTCTCAACGTAAGCCGGTGCCGCCTAATGTTTTTCTTGACATTTTGCGTAACCCGTCGGTCAAGTTACCTACAGAGGAGGATTTGGCTATTCCTGACCCGGAGGCTCAGTTGGTGGCGGCTCTTCATGTAATTCCGGATTGGACAATCCCTTATTTGGCTTATATGACCCGAGGCAAGTTACCTGGGGATGAAACCTTAGCCAGGCAGATAACCCGACGGTCTAAGTCAATGACAATTGTTAATGCAGAGCTACATCATCGCAGTGTCACAGGGGCATTTCAACGTTGTGTTTCTCCAGAGGAGGGTTGTGATATCTTGCGTGAGATTCATGAAGGAGACTGTGGTCATCATGTCGGTTCAAAATCTCTCATGGCTAAAGCTTTTCATCATGGGTTTTATTGGCTAACAGCTCATGCTGATGCGGAGGACCTGGTTCGCAGGTGTGATGGATGTTAGAAATTTTCACGATGAGCTCATCTGCCAGCTCAAGAATTGAGGATGATTCCAATTACTTGGCCGTTTGAAGTTTGGGGGCTTGATATGGTTGGACCTTTCAAAAGATCCAAGGATAAGAAGACCAACCTTTTGGTGGCGGTTGATAAGTTCACTAAGTGGGTAGAGGCAGAGCCAGTTAGTAAGTGTGATGCAACAACGATGGTTCAATTCATGAAGAAGGTGATCTTCCGTTTTGGCTTTCCACACAGCATCATAACAGACAATGGCACTAATCTATCTAAAGGTGCTATGGAAGAATTTTGTCAACGTTAGCACATCCGGCTTGATGTGTCATCAGTGGCTCACCCCCAATCTAATGGTCAAGCTGAGAGAGCCAATCAACAGATCTTGAAAGGCATCAAGCCCCGGCTTATGGTTCCCCTGCAGAGGATGCCGGGTTGTTGGGTGGAGGAGTTACCTTCCATGTTATGGAGCATCAATACCACCCCTAACAGATCTACGGGATACACACCTTTCTTCATGGTTTACGGAGCAGAGGCGGTTCTCCCTAGTGACATCCGTCATGACTCACCTCGTGTGGCGGCTTATGTTGAAGCTGACAATGAAAAACCACGCCAGGAAGCACTTGACCTGTTGGATGAGGAGCGTGACATCGCAGCAGCTCGCTCGGCGATTTACCAGCAAGATTTGTGCCGTTATCACAGCCGTCGGGTTAAAACCAGAACTTTCCAAGAAGGTGACCTGGTGCTCCGACTTATCCAGGATCAGACTGATATGCACAAGTTATCCCCACCTTGGGAATGACCCTTTGTGGTCAGCAAGAATCTGAACAACGGGTCATATTACCTTATCGATGTTCGAGACCACAAGGACTCATGTACGTCGTAGGAAGAGACCTGCCGGCCCTGGAATATTGCTCACCTTATGCCTTACTACAGTTGGGCCACTGGCTCTTCCAATGTACATATTTTGACAATGTATATATTATGATCAATATAATAAAGCCGGCATCCCTGCTAAAGCAGGGCCTTTGTCATTTTTCCTCTTTAAATAATGAGTTTTTGTCACATGGGGGCTTCTGCTTCATACAGCAAAGTTATGATTGCCCTTTGATCCGGCTTATAGGCCACATAAAAAAACTTGGGGGCTTGCTACCGAGGTTAAAGGGACCAAAGAGAGTCTGTTGCAACAACACAACTCAAACATAGGTGCCCCTTGAGCACATCTCAAAATATTGCTTGGGGGCTTTTTTGTTCTAAAGAACAAAGAGTTTGTATAACCCTTGTAATAGGCTTAAAAGCCAGGCTTGGAAGCCAGGTGTATTCACCTAAAACCCCGGGTTATCTTACCTTTTCAAGTAAGCCACTCCGCCCAGGTAATCCTGGAATGACCCGCCGAATGTTTGACAAGTCAATCTTATGCAGACCCTGAACTTGTCAAAGTTAAAACGATGATTGGTTAATGCGAGGTCCATCTTATAAGGATTGTAAAATGGTTTAACTCAGTGGCCTGGCAGCCCATGAAAAGCCTCGTTTTTCGGCCTGGCAGCCTATGAAAAGCCTTGTTTCTCATTGGTTTTTTATTCGGTAGTTTCTTTCTTTTTGAGTTTTATCTAATGAGGCTTATAAAGCTTTATGATTATAAATCACCGGTGTTTATTAACCCGGCCTGACTTTTGACTATAAGTCGCCAGTATGTGATAATATTCGGTGTTTATTAACCCGACCTGGTTTTCGACTATAAGTCGCCAGTATGAAATAAATATAATATTCGGTGTTTATTAACCCGGTTTGGCTTTGTTCATAAGCCGACAATCTCTGATAATTACGAGTGCTCAAAATTTTGGGTTATCGCCCTTGCTGCATTGGCTTGGTAAACCAACAAGTGTGATCAAATATCACAGGTATGACATATTTTTAATCATATATGGTTATTATTTAGTCCAGCCTTGGTTATAAATTATAATAGTTTATATTGGGGCATTATAACCCGTCCAGCGGTAAACCACCACGACACTTTTCACCTGTTCTACGCAGGAACATATTCAAAATTGATAATATCATAAAGCATATATGGCATATATTCGCATGGCGGATAAATAGTATCATGAACAACAAAATATGCATGATGGAATAGCAGAATAAGTGTTTAAAGCTAGCCTATTACAAGGCGCTTGGTTCCCAAAAGGATAATTGTTTTTTAAGTCTCGTAATCAGCAGATGATAAACCGGCCCCAGTTCACGAATCTTGGCCCGGCTGACTCGAAGGTTGCGATTCATCCCTTGCCGGTTCGTCTTCCTCCTCCACCATCTGGAAGTTGGGTTTGGACCAGTCAAAGCCACGCAAGGCGACGAATTTAGCTTCGTCATCAATCAGATCAGACGGATCAATATCAGGGGCGAAAGTGTGCTTACGAATGGGCGGAATTAAGTCCATCACTTTATACGAAGGAGTCAACATCTTCTGATTATCTGCATCGTAACCCGGCTGATACTTGGTGAGGTTGGTCTCTTCTGCAATGATTGTTGCATGTGGGCGAATCTCTTTTACACAGGCAGCAAAGTCTTGTTGGTCAAAAGAGGTTCCATCTTCCTTGAGACTAGGATACCCGCTAGCTACATCTGCCGGGTCTTGTTCAGGTACCGAGACTTTGGCATGGCTCAAGGCTGTTACAGCTCCGGCTCTAGCACAAGACTGTTTGATTTCCTGAAACCTGGCGGGTAAGATGGAGAGTTTCTTCAAGACATCACTTAACAGATTTGGTCCTTGATTTGTTGGGGAGATAGTAGCGAGAGTCCGCTGAGCTCAAGTGTACAATTGCTCAACAAGCGTATAAACCGCCTTGAGCTTCACCAGTGCGTCTTGGTTCAGATTACGGCTCCTGGGACCTGAAAAAGTGTAAACAAATTGGTTAAGGGGCGGCTTACATTATGACGGCAAATACTTCCTTTGGATAAATAACAAGGTGACTCACCAAAGATAGCAGAAACCATCCGAGACACACGGTTCTTTAAACCGGTGAGTTTAGTGGTCACTTCTTCAAGAGCCGCCTCTGCTTTCTCAGCACGCTGAATCAGGGCAGTCTTTTCCTTAGCCCGAGCCTCTTTGTCCGCAGTAAAACTGGTCTTCAATTTTTCGGCTTTAGACACACTAAACTGAAATTTTGATTCAACCTTTTTGGTCTCAGTCTCCTGAGCCGCCAGCCGTGTCTTGGCCTCGGACAATTGAGTTTCCAATTCAGTGGTAGCAGCCTGCATACAGTACAAATTTGTCAACTTTCATGGCAGATTACAACAATACAAGTCCCAAGTGCTTTGTAAGCAACAACACTTGGCACTTGGGGGCTAATGTCTGTCAACGCAATTTTTCAAAGGAATTGGCTCTTTCTAAAGTCCCAAGTGCTTTGCAAGCAACACCACTTGGCACTTGGGGGCTAATTCATATTGCTTTTTTCTTCCTAAGGATGAGCCGGGTGTGCTGTTGATAGTCCCAGCCGACTCATGGGGGCACTGTAGTTAAGTTCTATTCTTTTACACTATGATTAATAGGACTAGCTTATTCATACTAATTAAACCGACCCTTGGGATTACAAATGCAAAGTTATGCTGTCATCAGCATCCGGTTTAAGTTTTTAAACCGTACTTGGAGGGATCTAGGACAGAAGCTTGTAAATATTTCAAGTCTACATATTATTCAAGTTTATCATAATCAGAAGACTTGGGAGCAGGATCTTCTGGCTATTCAGGATGTTCTAGTGCAATGGCTGGCTGTTCCGGTTCAGTAGCTTTCGGACCCTCGACCGGCTTTGTTGCCCTTGCTTTCTTGTTGGGTTTTGCTTGACCACTAAAAAGAATTTGGACAAGTCAGTATAATGAAAAAGATATAAAGGTATAGAAGAATGATACTTATTATTACCCATGGGCGGTCTTGAAAGCCGACAGTTGAGTCTGTGATGAATCGCCAGAAGAGGAACGGGAAATCTCCTGCAAAGATGGAATCAAAATTGAGTGGTTAACGAAAGTAACTCACTGGTAAATACAAGAGTTAAGGTTAAAAAGAACCTCATTTTGGCATTTCCGAGGAGTGTTTGGTAAACCGGAGGATAAATCTTCACCTCCACTGGTCCAGGTCTGGCAGCGGCTCTCATGTTGCTGTCGTTTTAAGAGAAAATGAGGATCTAAATAAGCCAAGGGGTGTGAAAACCTTACTTTCCGAGTTACCCGCCAAAGTTTCTACCTTGGTAAAGGTTCTGAGTCGAAGGAAATAGTAGTTACCTCTTCTTCGACTGCTTGGCTGGCTCCCGTGTCATCCCGACAATAGTCAGTGTCAATAAGGTTGTTAAAAAACAAGCCAAGAGAGTCAAGGGCTACCTTCGACTCAGAGGTTTCATATAGCTTCAGCAATTCAGAGGCGCTTGGTTTCTTCCTAGACCTTCTGATGGTCTTTTTGGCGGCTCTCGCAACAACTTTAGCCTTTTTGGCAGCCTCATGGTCATATTTGGCCTTCCAGAAGTCAAATTTAGCCTGTGGAAGGATAACATATTGGAGTTCACGAAATGTTTAAGTGCTGAAGGAAAAATAAATCAAAAGATTTACCTTTGGTGCCGGGTTAAGCTTGCAGAAAGGATTCAAAACCACTTTGCTGCAGTCTTCATATTTGCTATTTACAAGCGTGGTTGCCATCTCAATGATGCCCTCTTCAGTCAGACTTCTCCTCCGGTATATGTACACATCAAGCCGGATCGGCGACTTAAGGGTATGATCCGCCATGCGACCCAGCAGCGGATTAAGTTTGACTCCAGTTAAGCCGTTTCCTAGCAAGACTTGAACTTTTCTGATTGTAGGGACAAGTTTCTTGCGTTCGGCGGCGTTAAGTTTATCAGGGAGTTGGTAATTTGAGTCGAGACGCTCAGCACGATAACCCGACAACGGATTTTCATCAGACAGCGAGATATATTTGCAGTAGAACCATGTTTGGTTCCAGTCCTTGGGATGGCTTGGCAGAGCTACTTGAGGGAAGATGGCATCTCGTCTGCGTTGAATTGAAATCCCGCCGAGTTCTAAACTAGGCCCATTTGTGAACTCATTCTGCCGGTTCAGGTAGAAGTATTCCCTGAAAAGCTCAACAGTAGGCTCTTCTTGAAGGTATACCTCACAAAAGACTTGGAAGTTACAGATGTTTGATATGGAATTGGGTCCAATGTCTTGCGGATGGAGCTTCAAGAAGTGCAGGATATCTCTAAAGGACTTAGAGTCGGGTGGCGAGAAGCCCTGATTCATATGATCAATAGATACGATAACTTCACCGTCCTTTGGTTGAGGTCTCTCTTCGCCCGGGTCAAGAGCACGGTAATGCATGCCACTCTTATCCGGCAAATATCCAACGGTGAAAAAGTCCTTCAAGGTGCTCTCAGTAATGATGGAGGGAACCCAATTACAGGTCGTAATTGTCTTGGGCGGCATGGTGAAAGGACAACCTAAAGACAAGAAATAATTTGCCGGCTCAAATTAATTGGTGGGATACAAGTCAACAATTGCAATGCATGTTCAGAATGGCGGCTTAAGTAAGGGCTAATGATATATGAAGTAACGATAAACTGGCAGAATAAGCCGCCATGACTAAATGCATTCAAGATCTACCAAGAGTAAAAAAATTCTAAGTATTAGGACGAACAGGTTCTACGGATTGAGGCTATAAATTTCGATCTATCACTGTCCATAAAAGGGAATAAATTCGAAATATACAGAGGCGGCAGTGGAAAAGTAGAGGAGCCCTAGAAGAGATCTGTTGCAGTGAGGATATATTCTAGTATTAGAAACAGGTGCTAAAACTACTACCACGCAAGATTCATGTGGTTTTCGGATCTAATTCATGGATCAAAACAAAGAGAAAGAAGGGCAGTGACGAACACCGACGAAACCTAATGACAGATCTATGGCGAAAGAAGGGATGGCTTACTGATGTTGTTAGGGCAGCGGAGTGGCACCATGGTTTTCTGGTCTAATCAGGGTGATGCAGCGGCCGGAGTTGAGGTCGAGGATGAAGGTTGACGGAAGCAGAGCTCGTGCGAGTCGATGCGTTGCGAGGAGGAAGAAGGCGAGAAGGGAAAGGAGAAGAATGGAAGGTGACTCCGTGGCCCTATTTATAGGCTTGGAAGTACAAACGGTAGGCACGGGAATTTAGGAACAATAAAATGGATACGTGTCGACACGGGTGCCTCGATTTTTAGAGAGTCAGTAAAGAAAGAGATTTATTAAGATTTGGATTCTATATAACATTAATTGCAGATGACGTCATGTTGGGTTATCGCAACTTTCAGACGCGACGTCATGGCGGGTTACAATACTTCACAATAAGAGGAGGAAGGATTTTTCTAAGTGTTGAAGATTGACATGAACAAGTTCAAGTCAACCTGGGGCCTAATGTTGGGGATATAACTATTAGGTATGACCCGCCCAGGAGGGGCCGGGTCATCCGTATGACGATTCATCTCAGTGAAGCCCAAGAGCATATGGCGGTTCATAGATAGTCTTGGTAGAGGGCCCAAACCCGAAGGCGGCTTAAGGCCCACGGATATAAACCGCCATGTATGTATACTTGTTTTGTAAGGTACAAACGAAGGGTCACCGAGTCGGATACATGGTATAAGCCGTCCGGGACTTTGTAGGCCGCAGGGCATCAACCCGTGTATATAAGGGGACGACCTAGTGGCGGCTTAGGATAGGAAAGACAGATCGAGAGCCGGGTCAAGCGTATTTGCTCCCTGTTCATCGAAACCCTAGCAATACCACCTACAACTGGATTAGGCTTTTACCTTCACTGTAAGGGGCCAAACCAGTATAAACTCCTCGTGTCCTTTGTCTTGATTAACCCCTTTAAGCTAACCTCATTGCGATGGCTCCACGACTAAGTCCTCACACTAGGACATCTGCTGTGACAATTCCACGACAGGAACCACGCCAAAAATCTCCATGTCTACATTGCGTTTCCCTTTCCAAACACCTCCCTTTACCTTCATATGCAATGTTTTACATTCTGATGCTATACTCTTGAAATTGCATGTGTAGGTTGATTGCTTGACTTGTGCTAAGTTGCTAAAATCTTCCAAGAGTTAAAATTGGGAAAAGGCTAGATTTTTATTTGTTCAAGTATTCTAATCACCCCCTCTAGACCTACTTTAGATCCTATACTTCACAAATGGCCTCCGGAAGGTGAGGCACCCTAAGTCAATAAGGGCCCTCTCGACAAAGATCCGGGGATCTACATCGATGGAGAAGAGGTCGGGGAAGCACGCAGCGAAGGGGATGTCCCCAGCACAACGATCGAACCAGAACAAGGTCACAGCCCCTAGAGCCAACTGAGATGGAGGTCCCTATGCGAAGAACTGGGAGCAGTAGGATGACCGACTGCCAGAACTGGGAGTCGCCATACCTCTGACAGAAGGCAAGTGGTGCCCATGCAGGTATTTGTTCCGGATGATGTCTAGCCAGAGACCACCTTGCCCTTGCGCAATACACCAGAGCCAGCGGGATAGAAGGGCGATGTTCATGCGCTTAGAGCAGATGATCCCGAGGCTTGCATATGTCCGGCCAACTGACCATATGGTATTTCTATTTATTGTTGTCACCAGCCCAGAAGAATTGTGCCTAGACTTTAGCGATCTCATGATGCAAAGTCTCGTGCAGGCTGTAGAAGCTCATGAGGAATGGGAGGAGGATGGTGAGGGAGGATTTGATGAGAATCTTTCAGGCCTCCTTAGACAGCCATAGACCCTGCCAAGGCTCAATGCGCAACTGCAGCTTGGCCACGGTCGGATGCAAGTTGGCAATGGAGACCCGGGAGTCGCTAATAGGAGTCCCCAAGTAGGTCATGGGGAAGGAGCCCAAGCGGTAGTTAAGCCGGTTGGCGATGCTCTAGCATTCGTCAGGAGAGTAGCCCATCACCATCACATCTCTCCTGTCGAAGTTGATCTTAAGGCATGACTGATACGTCTCCGTCGTATCTACTTTTCCAAACACTTTTGCCCTTGTTTTGGACTCTAATTTGTATGGTTTGAATGGAACTAACCCGGACTGACGCTGTTTTCAGCAGAATTGCCATGATGTTGTTTTATGTGCAGAAAACAAATATTCTCAGAATGACCTGAAACTCCACGGAACATCCTAGAAAAAACAATAAAAAATCCTCGCCAAAGATGAAGACCAGGGGGCCCACACCCTTCTCACGAGGGTGGGGGGCGCGCCCCCTACCTCATGGGCCCTCTGGAAACCCTCCGACGCTAACTCCAACTCTATATATTTGCTTTCGGAGAGAAAAAAATAAGAGAGAAGAAATCATTGCATTTTACGATACGGAGCCGCCGCCAAGCCCTAAAACCTCTCGGGAGGGTTGATCTAGAGTCCGTTCGGGGCTCCGGAGAGGGGGATTCGTCGCCGTCGTCATCATCAACCATCCTTCATCACCAATTTCATGATGCTCACCGCCGTGCGTGAGTAATTCCATCGTAGGCTTGCTGGACGGTGATGGCTTGTAGGACCCCGCTGCCACGGGGAGGGTAGGGCAAACGATGTCATGCAAGTTCTTTTCCATAAGCACGTATGACTATATACGGAATACATGCCTACATTACATTGATGAATTGGAGCTAGTTCTGTGTGACCCTATGTTATGACTGATACATGATGAACCGCATCCGGCATAATTATCCATGACTGATCCTGTGCCTACGAGTTTTCCATATACTAGTTTACGCTTATTTACTTTCCCGCTGCTACTGTTACAATCACTACAAAATACCAAAAACATTACTATTGCTGTCTTTACTTTTGTTGCTGCTACCACCATTATCATATTACTTTGCTACTAAACACTTTGCTGCAGATACTAAGTTTCCAGGTGTGGTTGAATTGACAACTCAGCTGCTAATACTTGAGAATATTCTTTGGCTCCCCTTGTGTCGAATCAATAAATTTGGGTTGAATACTCTACCCTCGAAAGCTGTTGCGATCCCCTACACTTGTGGGTTATCAAGACTAATTTCTGGCGCCGTTGCCGGGGAGCACAGCTCTATTCTTTGAGTCACTTGGGATTTATATCTGCTTATCATTATGAAGATCTTGAGATATCCAAAAACCAAGATCTATCCCTCAACTATGAGGGGAGGTAAGGAACTGCCATCTAGCTCTGCACTTGATTCACCTTCTGTTATGAGTAAGTTAGCGACACCTACACCTGCTTCTGCTATTCGTTCTAATATGTCGCATGTTATTGATGATGCCACTTCTTCTATGCCTGATACTTATTATGAAACTGCTTCTATGTCTGATACTACTATGCCCCTTGGTGAATTTCTTGATGAACAAATTGCTAGGGCTAGAGAAAAAGAAATTATTAAATCTGAATACGATGATGATAGTGATGATGAAAATATGCCTGTTATTCCTGAGGGCTATCTTTTTGATATGGAATCTTCTGCCGCTATTTTTGCTTGCAAAGATAGATATGAGCTTAAGAGGTTATTAATTAAATGGAACAAAGAATCACTTAGAGATAAAATGAGACCCGGCCCTGCTTTTGCTACTTCACCTATATGTGTTCCTGATAAGGATTATGAATTCTCTGTTGATCCTGATATAATTACTTTGGTTAAATCTGATCCGTTTTATGGCTATGAATCTGAAACTGTTGTGGCACATCTTTCTAAGTTAAATGATATAGCTGCCCTGTTCACTAATGATGAGAGATCACGTTACCTCTATATACTCAAAATATTTCCGTTCTCATTAAAGGGTGATGCTAAGATATGGTTTAATTCTCTTGATCCTGGTTGTGTGCGTAGTCCCCAGGATATGATTTATTACTTCTCTGCTAAATATTTCCCTGCTCATAAGAAACAAGCTGCTTTGAGGGAAATATACAACTTTGTGCAAATTAAAGAAGAGAGTCTCCCACAAGCTTGGGGGAGGCTTCTTAAGTTACTCAATGCTTTGCCTGATCGTCCTCTTAAGAAGCCCGAAATATTTGATATCTTTTATAATGGACTAACTGATGCTTCCAGAGATTACCTAGATAGCTGTGCTGGTTCTCTTTTCAGGGAAAGAACACCGGATGAAGCTGAAATTCTATTGAATAATATGTTGACAAATGAAAATAATTGGGCACCTCCTAAGCCACCTCCTGAGCCAGCTCCTGCTCCAATTACTGAGTCTATTCCTAAACCAACTCTGAAGAAGAGAGGTTTTCTATTTCTCAGTCCCGAAGATATGCAAGAGGCAAAGAAATCTATGAAAGAGAAAGGTATTAAAGCTGAAGACGTTAAGAATTTACCTCCTATTGAAGAAATACATGGTCTTAATATACCGCCTGTTGAAGAAACTTATGATCTCAATTCTTTATTTATTGAAGAACCTCCTAATCCCGATATCCCGACACAGGTAGTAAAGGTAAATTCTCTCTATAGATATGATAAAACTGAAGTCCCTCCTACTAAAATTGCTAGTCAGTGCTTGGATGAGTTTGATAACTTTATGTATAAACAAGAGGACTTCAATGCTTATTTTGGTAGACAATTAAAAGAAAATGCTTATATGATTAGATGCTTGGGTGACTATATGGCTGATATTAAAGGTGAACTTAAACTTGTTAGCAAACATGCTTCTATGGTTACCACTCAAGTAGAACAAGTGCTTAAAGCTCAAAAAGAAGTGCTTGATGAAATGAATAGTAAGAAAAATGATTATGCTGTTAGAGTGGCTACTAGAACTGGTAGAATGACTCAGGAACCTTTGTATCCTGAAGGCCACCCTAAGAGAATCGGGCAAGATTCTCAGAGAAATAATATTGATGTTCCTAGTTCTTCTAAAAAGAAGAAAAAGAAAAATGATAGAACTGTGCAAACTTCTAGTGAACCTATTGCTGAACCACCTGATAATCCAAATGATATCTCTATGTCTGATGCTGAAACACAATCTGGTAATGAACATGAACCTAGTGAAAATGTTAATAATGATGTTCATGATGATGCTCAACCTAGTAATAACAATGATGTAGAAATTGAACCTGCTGTTGATCTTGATAACCCACAATCAAAGAATCAACGTTATGATAAAAGAGACTTTGTTGCTAGGAAACATGGTAAAGAAAGGGAACCTTGGGTTCAGAAACCCATGCCTTTTCCTCCAAAACCATCTAAGAAAAAGGATGATGAGGATTTTGAGCGCTTTGCTGAAATGATTAGGCCTATCTTTTTGCGTATGCGATTAACTGATGTGCTCAAAACAAATCCTTATGCTAAATATATGAAGGATATCATTACTAATAAAAGAAAGATACCGGAAGCTGAGATTTTCACCATGCTTGCTAATTATACTTTTAAGGGTGGAATACCAAAGAAACTTGGAGATCCCGGAGTACCTACTATACCTTGCTCCACTAAAAGAAATTATATTAAAACTGCTTTATGTGATCTTGGAGCCGGTGTTAGTGTTATGCCTCTCTCTTTATATCATAGACTTGACTTGAATAAGCTGACACCTACCGAAATATCTTTGCAAATGGCTGATAAATCAACTGCTATACCTGTCGGTATTTGTGAGGATGTGCCTATTGTGGTTGCAAACGTTACTATTTTAACGGACTTTGTTATTCTTGATATTCCCGAGGATGATAGTATGTCTATTATTCTTGGAAGACCTTTTCTTAATACTGCAGGGGTTGTTATTGATTGCAACAAAGGCAATGTCACTTTTCATGTTAATGGTAATGAGCATACGGTGCACTTTCCGAGGAAACAACCTCAAGTTCATAGTATCAACTCCATTGGAAAAATTCCATCAATTATAATTGGAGGTTATGAATTTCCTCTCCCTACTGTCAAGAAGAAATATGATATACTTATTATAGGGGATGTGCATATCCCCGTTGAGGTAACTTAGTGTTATTCAAAATTTCTCCGGTTTCATGATTATCGGAATGAGTTTGTTAACAAGACTTGATCAACCTTGTTAGTGGATTCTTTTTGATGAGCAAGAGATGAATGAAACTAGAAGCACAAACTTCTGTACCCTCTCTATACTTTCTGTTATTTAGTAGAAATAAAGTAAAAATAGTATTTTTCTGTCTGTTTCCTGACTTATCCGTGCAATATAAAAATATCCCGAAAATAAAAGTCCTCAGAATGACATGCCAATTTAATATGAATTTTTCGGGAATATTTGAGTATTTACTGTGCAAAAATTACTACGGGAGGAGCTGCCACCTGGCCACGAGGGTGGTGGGCGCGCCCCCCTATAGGGCACGCCCCCCTGCCTCGTGGGCCCACGGTGGCCCTCCTCCACTTATCCCAGCACCCATCTTCTTCCTCTGTCTCACACAAACCCGAAAAACCAACTCAAGCACGAGTTCCAGCCACTTTTGCTGTGATTTTTGATCTCCTTGCTCAAATCACCTCTCTTATATCATTTAATTTTTGATAAACGACGTGTTTTCCGTATTTCTCTCCCTGCTCCTGCCTTCTTTGATTCACATACAAAAGGAAGATGTGTTATTACCAGAGAGGAGGCAGAAGAGTACGAGAGGAGAGCGGAGGCAGCTCGACTCCACGCTGCAGCTCAGCAGGCGATAACCGCTGCACATCAGTATGATCCCAACTATTCCTCCTCATCACAGTACGACCCCAACAACTATTATTATGGATATCCGCCAGGCCAGCCGTGGCCATAGACCAACTTAGGCCAAAAGCCTAAGCTTGGGGGAGTACGTATTTCTCACCGACATTACATTTATGTTAACACACACTCATTGCTAGATGTCGGTGCTCATACTTTTTCATTGTAATATCCATGCTAGTTTATTCACTTTCCCGCTTTCTTCTTGTGTGTTTGTTAAACCTTAAAAAAACAAAAAAATTAGTAGTAGTTTATTTTTCTGCTGTAGTAGTAATAATTAAAAAGAAAACCCAAAAATATTTCCCGTTCTTCTTTTGCTTGTTGGGAGCTTTCCCGTGTAAATAGTTTTATTTATTTTCTTTTCTTTGGGGGTCAGTAGGAGAAGACCATAATTAAATTGTTGAAGTGGCTCTTATATGCATTATTGTTGATTTAACCAAGAGCCCGTATTGCCTTGTCTTCTCCTGTTTATTGAATGCTCACAGATTCCAGCTTAGTCCAATGCACGTGCACTCTTATTATTATTCACACCGTTCGGTCGTGCAAGTGAAAGGCAATTATGATGATATATGATGGGCTGACTGAGATGAGAAAAGCTAGTATGAACTCGACCTCTTTTGTTTTTGTAAATATGATGAGTCCCGCGTTCTTGATTCAGCTTATTATGAATAAACATGTTTGCAATGACAATTAGAGATCGTAGTTGCTTGTGCCATGCTTGATTAGCTATGAGTTATAATGATTTACCTTGGGTGCCAACATGCTATTGAGATGATTATGATGTGGTATGATGGGGTGGTATCCTCCTTTGAATGATTTAAGTGACTTGACTTGGCACATGTTCACGCATGTAGTTGAAACAAATCAACATAGCCTTCACGATATTTATGTTCATGGTGGATTATATCCTACTCATGCTTGCATCCAATGTTTATTAATTTTAATGCATGTACATGGCTGTTGTCGCTCTCTAGTTGGTCGCTTCCCAGTCTCTTGCTAGCCTTCACCTATACTAAGAGGGAATACTGCTTGTGCATCCAATCCATTAAACCCCAAAGTTATTCGAGATGAGTCCACTATACCTTCCTATATGTGGTATCTACCCGCCATTCCAAGTAAATTTGTATGTGCCAAACTCTAAACCTTCAAATAAACATTATGTTTTGTATGCTCGAATAGCTCATGTATCAACCAAGGCTGTCCTTATCTTCCGTGTTAGGCGGGTTATTCTCAAGAGGAGTGGACTCCGCTCCTCACTCATGAGAAAATGGCTGGTCACCGGGATGCCCAGTCCCATGCTTTATGCAAACTAAATCAAAATTAATTGCAAACAAAACTCTCCCTGGGACCTGATGTATGTTGGAGGCACTCGTTGTTTCGAGCAAGCCATGGATTGATGTTTGTTGGTGGAGGGGGAGTATAAACTTTACCATTCTGTTTGGGAACTGCCTATAATGTGTTTAGCATGGAAGATATCGCCATCTCTTAGTTGTTACGTTGACAATGAAAGTATATCGCTCAAAATGCAATTTATCTCTATTTTAAAACCGAGCTCTAGCACCTCTACAAATCCCTGCTTCCCTCTGCGAAGGGCCTATCCATTTACTTTTATGTTGAGTCATCACCCTCTTATTAAAAAGAACTAACTGGAGAGCACAGCTGTCATTTGCATTCATCACTATTAAGTTCTGTTGGGTGTGACTATGATTGGATCTCTTTTACCATGAATTACAATGTCTAGTCAGTCCTTGATGTTTAAAGGTGCTCTGCATTTATGTTTTGCGGTCTCAGAAAGGGCTAGCGAGATACCATCTTGTTATATCATATTATGATTGTTTTGAGAAAGTGTTGTCATCCGAGATTTATTATTATGACTTGCTAGTTGATTATGCTATTGATATGAGTAATTATGAGACCTGAGAATTATTGCAAATGTGGTTAGTTATGATCTATGCTGAAAACTTGAATGCTAACTTACATAGTTACAACAACAAGAGCAAACATAGTTTGTAAAAGTTTTTCTTTCTTTCTTTCAGTTTGTCAACTGAATTGCTTGAGGACAAGCAAGGGTTTAAGCTTGGAGGAGTTGATACGTCTCCGTCGTATCTACTTTTCCAAACACTTTTGCCCTTGTTTTGGACTCTAATTTGTATGGTTTGAATGGAACTAACCCGGACTGACGCTGTTTTCAGCAGAGTAGCCATGATGTTGTTTTATGTGCAGAAAACAAATATTCTCGGAATGACCTGAAACTCCACGGAACATCTTAGAAAAAACAATAAAAAATCCTCACCAAAGATGAAGACCAGGGGGCCCACACCCTTCTCACGAGGGTGGGGGCGCGCCCCCCCCTAGGGCGCGCCCCCTACCTCGTGGGCCCCCTGGAAACCCTCCAACGCCAACTCCAACTCTATATATTTGCTTTCGGAGAGAAAAAAATAAGAGAGAATAAATCATTGTGTTTTACGATACGGAGCCGCCGCCAAGCCCTAAAACCTCTCGGGAGGGCTGATCTGGAGTCCGTTCGGGGCTCCGGAGAGGGGGATTCGTCACCGTCGTCATCATCAACCATCCTCCATCACCAATTTCATGATGCTCACCACCGTGCATGAGTAATTCCATTGTAGGCTTGCTGGACGGTGATGGTTGGATGAGATTTATCATGTAATCGAGTTAGTTTTGTTAGGGTTTGATCCCTAGTATCCATTATGTTCTGAGATTGATGTTGCTATGACTTTGTTATGCTTAATCCTTGTCACTAGGGCCCGAGTGCCATGATTTCAGATCTGAACCTATTATGTTTTCATGAATATATGTGAGTTCTTGATCCTATCTTGCAAGTCTATAGTCACCTACTATGTGTTATGATCCGGCAACCCCGAAGTGACAATAATCGGGACCACTCCCGGTGATGACCGTAGTTTGAGGAGTTCATGTATTCACTATGTGTTAATGCTTTGTTCCGGTTCTCTATTAAAAGGAGGCCTTAATATCCCTAAGTTTCCAATAGGACCCCGCTGCCACGGGAGGGTAGGGCAAAAGATGTCATGCAAGTTCTTTTCCATAAGCACGTATAACTATATACGGAATACATGCCTACATTACATTGATGAATTGGAGCTAGTTCTGTGTCACCCTATGTTATACTGATACATGATGAACAACATCCGGCATAATTATCCATCACTGATCCGGTGCCTACGAGTTTTCCATATACTGGTTTATGCTTATTTACTTTCCCATTGCTACTGTTACAATCACTACAAAATACCAAAAACATTACTTTTGTTGTCTTTACTTTTGTTGCTGCTACCACCATTATCATATTACTTTGCTACTAAACACTTTGCTGCAGATACTAAGTTTCCAGGTGTGGTTGAATTGACAACTCAGCTGCAAATACTTGAGAATATTCTTTGGCTCCCCTTGTGTCTAATCAATAAATTTGGGTTGAATACTCTACCCTCGAAAGTTGTTGCGATCCCCTACACTTGTGGGTTATCAATGACATCTGTTGGAAGCAGAGGAGGAGGATCTCCGCATCCGAGCCTTCCACCATAATAATGGTGTCATCGGCGCACTGAAGGAGGGAGATCCCATCATCGTCGTCCATATGGGGAGTGATCCCTCGAATATGGCCCGCCGCCTTCGCCTTGTCAAGGATGGCAGCAAGTGCGTCCACCACCACGTTGAACAAAAATGGGGAGAAGGGGTCGCCTTGTCTAACCCCACATAGGGTGGGGAAGTAGGGACCAACCTCCCCATTGATGTTAACGGCAGTGCGGCCGCAGGAGACCATCTACATCACGCGGGTGACCCAATGGTCGTCAAAGACTTTCCAGAGCAAAACCTCCTGAAGGAAAGTCCAACTGAATGTATCATAGGCCTTATGGAAATCGATCTTCAGGAAGACTGCCTTGAGGTGCTTTGCGTGGACCTCGTGGAGGGCTTCATTAAGGACTAGAACCCCGGCCAGGATATAGCGGCCTTGGATGAAGGCCGATCGATTGGGGTGGGTAATTGTCACGCCCAATATGCGACTCTATTCTAAAGGAACTCGAAGGTCCCGCCAAGGATAGAACCGCATATTGGCACGCTTTTGCAAGGTGGATATCATTACATCGTACCATTATATAATAGTTGGGGATACATATAAAACATACAAATGCCGCAAGAATATATCAAACATCATACATGAGAACAACATCCTACTACGGATGAACACAAACAGAAAATCATACAACATCCACCCTGCTAGCCCAGGCTGCCGACCAAGAAACAAACCCCAAGATCGACGAATAAGAAGAAGAACTCCAAAACAAGTAAACATCGCTCTTGCGTCATGACCATCGCATTACCTGCACCTGCAACTATGGTTGTAGTAATCTATGAGCTACGAGGACTCAACAATCCCATTACCATGCGTTTCATGACTAGCAAAGCTTAATGGGTATGGAAAGGATAAGTGGTGAGGTTGCAACAAGCGACTAAGCAATCTATGGTGGCTAACTCACGAGTACAAGAGTAAGATGAGAAACTACGCAAACGGTCGCAAACTAGTAATGATCAAGAAGTGATCCTGAACTACTTACGTTCAAACATAACCCAACCGTGTTCTCTTGTCGAACACACCCGAAAAGAGACAGTCACGGTTACGCACGCGGTCGGTGTATTTTAGTCGAGTTTACTTCAAGTTCACTACAACTGGATGTTAACAAATTCTCATCTGCCACATAACCACGGACACGGCTCTCAAAAGTTTAAACCCTCCAGGGGTGTCCCAACATAGCCCATGACAAGCTCACGATCCGAGGAGACAATCCTCCATCGCGGGACCCTCCGATCACACTCGGAATCCCAGTGCACAAGACATTTCAACAATGGTAAAACAAAACCAACAAGACTACCCGGTGCATCGATACCCGCGCGTATCTCGTTCTCAGGACAACACCGTCTATGCTAAGTGGACGATAGCCAAATACCTCGAGTTACCCCGATGCAGCACCACCGACTGCTAGGTAGGTGGACCAACACTCCTGTGGAGCACTGGCCCAGGGGTTGGTTAAGTCCATGAGGTCCGGAAAGTCCCTATGCAAGTTTTAGTTGTTATTAGGCAAATGGTAAAACCAATGTTGGGCCTTGCTGGAAGAGTTTTATTCAAAGCGAAGAGTCAAGAGGGGCCCATAAACCCTCATCGTGTCAGGGACGCAAAATCAAGGAACATAACGCCGGTATGATGGAAATTAGGGCGGCAAGAGTGGAATAAAACACTAGGCAAAAGGCCGAGCCTTCCACCCTTTACCAAGTATATATGTGCGTTAATTAAATAAGAGATATTGTGATATCCCATGATATCCATATCCCAACATGGAATAACCTGCAACTACACCTGCAACTAGCAACGCTATAAGAGGGGATGAGCAAAGCGGTAACATAGCCAAACAACGGTTTGCTAGGAAGGGTGAAAATGTTAGAGGCTATCATGGCAATTTGGGATGCTTGATAAACAAGTGGTAGGTAGCGCGACATAGCGATAGCATCGAGACAATTAGCATAGCAAAGATAGTAGTGAGATCCAAGGTGACGCTCATCTTGTGTGAAATCCTGCTAGGAAGAAGAACGAGTCCATGAAGAAGACGAACAGGCGCAGTCGAACGAATCCTCACGATCGCAACAAAACAGGAACTATCGAGAAGGAGCACAACCGGAAAGAAGCAAACAACACGGTAAACAGACAACACATAAAATGTCAAGATGTTCAACCAAGTATGATGCATGACAAGGCTACATGATGCTACTCATGGTAAGATATGATGCATACAAGAACAACACATCAAAGCAAGTTTAAATGAGGCCGGAAGCAACATATAACAATTCCGATAAGTCCTCATATGCAAATTTCGAAATTGGTCCAGAACTGAACAAAACACTATGTTAAGGTTGTTAAACATCATGTTAAAGTGCACTATGATGATCTACGCATCTTTCTAGTCAAGTTACATGTAAAGTTCGTTTAATTCGGAGCTACGCCCTAGAAGATATGAGCAAAAAAAGTAAAACATGGCATTGATGCAAATGCAAGAAAAACACAATCACAAGCACTCTAAAACATGGATGCAACAAGGCAAGATGAAACTACATGCAAAAAACCAAAAAAGTTTCATATAAAGCATGCTCAAAACGGAGCAACGGTTCAACACATACACTCAATACAAGTTTGAAACACAATCTGCCCAAAACAGCAACTAAGCACTTTGCAATCAAGGAAGCAACATGCTACAGGAAACATATGGACACAAAGTTAATATGAACTCAAAGTACAGGTTACATGCTTCAAATAACATCAAGGTTCAAGTTCATAGGAATCAGGATTAATCCAAAGAGATCAATGCAAAAAGCAACATAATAACACAAATTATGACTTAGTGAAAAACAGGGCATACATGTGAGCAGGAATAACATGTTGACATGTTGGAGTCATGAAACAAAGATGCTATAGTGCAAGAACATAGCAACCAAGAGCATAGCATTAAAGTACATGTTAAACATGGCGAAACATGATTACTAAGCATCTCCACATAACCTCTAGATCAACGACATTCGTCAAGACAAGTAAGCAAGTCATAACATATTTACAGACTTAGTGTAAAACAGAGTAAGGCTGAAAATAGATTCATGATGCATACTTTTAGACAACAAAAGTAAATGCTATAGGCACTATTCATGGCATCAAAGGGCATGGAAAGCATGTACATGTCAAGCACTACAACACATGAACACGGAGCTCCTACTAGAAAACAATAGAATATGCTCAAAACATCATGGCAAGATTGCAAATGATAACAACGATAAGTAGGCATGTTTGCGAGCTTATGCAACTCATCACACAACATTTCATGGCTTGTGAATATAACCAATAGAAAGAAGACAGAATTATGCAGCTACTCATGGCAAGAACATGTTCATAGGATGGATAGATCACTAGCTATTCACATGGCAAAACTGATCTTACTGATAACAGACTAACAGAAACATTATTTAGCAATTTGAGAGCATGGTAATGACAAGCTACATCAGGCCACAATTGCAAACAAGGGCATGTAAGGATAGATCATAACAAGACCTACAAAACATCCTTACTGAGCATCTCAATATTATGCATGTATTCACTTGTAGCACCAAGTTAAAATGGCAACATAATGTAGCAGACTCAGACTTGACAGAAATTACCAAGTCACAGAAATCAGCAACAGGAAGTACCCTACTTTGCATGCTCGTGCTAGTCACCACAAGGCACATAAAAATACATGGGTTACACCACTGTAAAGATGGCATGAATATGATCCTAAAACATGTTGACATGATGCTTAAAAGATGAACACACAAAGTGCTGTGAAAAAGAAAAATTAGCAAGTTATGACAATCTTCAGCTGATTATAACATTTGGCACTTCTGCAACATGGATTAAGGCATCAAGATGATAAGTAACGTCCATGCAAACAACACCATCCTGAAGAGCACTCTGAGATGAACAATTCTACATATCATACACACAAATCGGAGCAATATGCACAAAGATATGCCATGATGAAGATGCACACATAACGTTGGGAAACTCATGGACTTGGCCAAAATTTCACTTCGCAGAAAATAAGGACGGAGAAGAGCGGGATGGCGTGGTCCAGCCGGGTCGTTTGGTTCGGTGGTCGGGCGGATCCGGGACGGGGCTGTCCAGAGCCAGGTCAACGGCGGCGGCGGCGGTGGCGGTGATGCGGCCGGCGAGGGAGCTCCGGCGAGCTCCGGGCGGCGCTGAGGCGCAGAGGAGGCGGATCCGGTCGCCCCTCGACCGGATCTGGCCGGAGGCGACGAGCAAGGGCGGCGAGGCGAGGCGCACATGCGGCCGCGCGGCGGAGGAGCGCATGGGAGACGCTGGGCGTGAGGCGGCGGGGCCGGCGAGGTCGAAGACGGCGCGGGAGGTGCAGGCGGCGGCGCACGGTAGTGGCGAGGAGCTCGGGCGGCGCGCGGACGGCGAGGTGGCGACGTGCGGTGGCGGGAAGCTCCGGCGAAGTCCGGCGAGGTGGGCGCGGGCGGCGGCGGGCGGATCCGGGCTCGCGCGGGCCCCGGATGGGCCTGGGCGGGCCGCGCGGTGGAGAGGAGAGAGGAGACCGGCGGGGCCACGTGGCGGGCTCGGAGTGGCTGCAGGGCACGGCGGCGGACATGTCCGGCGGCGGGATGGACATGTCCGACGCGTGGAGGAAGGGGCTAGGGTTTCGCGTGAAAATGGAAGGGGAGGGGCCTTTATATAGATTCTGGGAGCTAGGAGAGGGCTATTAAGGAGCGGTTTTCGCCCACACGATCATGATCCAACAATGGAGAGCTTGGAGGGGGTTTAGATGCGCTAGTGGGCTGTTGTGAAGGGGTGCTGGGCTGCAAGGCGAAAGAGGCCTGCGGTTAACACGGTTAACCGTTGGGGCATCAAACGACCTCCAAATGGAATGAAATTTGACAGGCGGTCTACCGGTGATATACCAAGACCACTCGACAAATCTCGGCCCATTCCGAGAACGTTTTCTCCCACTTATGAAACAAGATCTGAAAGGTGCAACGGGTGCATGTGAGAGTGTCGGATTCCAAAACGGACAATGGAGAAAATGACCAGATGCAAGTTTTGAAAACATGAGGATGCAATGCACATGATGACATGGAAAAATGCAACACGCAAGCAAATGACATGGCAATGACGGCGAATAACTGGAAGACACCTGGTGCATTGGACTCGGAGCGTTACAACTCTCCTCTACTAATAAGAGATCTCGTCCCGAGATCTTAGGAGCGAGACGGAAGAAAAAAAGAGGATGAGGTGAAATAAGAACGCAAGAGAGAGGATTGACAAAGTCGCGAGGACTCGGGTAGAAAAGAGGAATGACGAATATGACTAGAATCAAAGGCTCGAGGAACAAGATAGACTCTGAAACCACTCGAGGAAAATGAATAATAACGACGGAATTGGGATAGCATCTCAGTTGAACATGGAATGAAATAGAACATGAACTTGACTAGGTTGAACGATACTTGACGAGAGCGACAACACAACGCCTCCAGAAGAATTGAAAGTGTGAAATGAAAAGAACGGAGAAGAAAATGACAACTTCTACCACAATTGAGTTTGGAAACATCCTTACGAAGAAGGGTTGAACGAAGTTCTTGAAAATTCAACCACGAAAAGAATTGATTTGCGTGGGCTTATGGAAAAACATCTCAAAACTTGAGGTGAAATTATGCCACAACTGAATACTTGAATAGCTGAGAAGAATGAAGAAATGCAAAACTCCACTTCAAAAGAATACAGAGAATTATCGCACTTCGAGACGCATGAGGAAAGGATACTTGCGCTCCTCCAAGAGGAATCTTGATGAACACTTGGAGAATGAATTAAATCCAGCTGAACCACCATGAAGAACTCCGGTGACAAAAGGATGATGAGATAGAATTCAAGGATGAAAAGAATAAGATTAAATCCTTGCAATGATTTATATGGAGCTTTGCGACGAGACAAGCTAGAAAAACTTGGAACTCCGAAAAAGAAAAGATGAACAACTTAGAACCAAGAGATTATTCATCATGAAAAATCTTCGAAGGAAGGAACTAATCAACTTTATGAAATAAAAATAAGAATTATGTTATGCTTATCCTTCATCAATTAAATGGATGAGAAGCAATGGATTTGCATACAACTTACTCGCGTTGGAAACGATTAAGGGGAGATATAGAACAAAAGTTGAGAAAGCCTTCATGAACCACCGGAAGGATTGGAAAGAACGGATGAATTGATATGATAATGAAGGAAAGGAATCTTGAGTGAACCACCGTGAAAATTTGAAAATGAATGAAGAAAGAGAGTTCCTCGATGAGAAGAATTGGAAAACGGACGAAGATACTTGAGGGAATCAAAATGCAAGAGAACAAAGAGATCGCTAAATGAATAAAGAATGCTTGAACGAAGCACCAGTACAAATATGGGAACGAACGAAGCTGAAAACTTGGAACGAAGAAACGTTCCGAAGTGGAGGCCTCCGGATAATCGAAATAGAAAAACAACTCCTGAAAAACTCCGGATGTGTAAGAAAAGAATTTCATGAATCTTCGAGAGAACGGTCAAGATTTAGAGGAAAACTCTTCTTCGGTCTTCAAATGTTGAGAATGACGACGAGGAACACCGCCAAAATTGTTGAGATACTCAAGGAGAATGAAAAGCAAAGAGGTTGAGACAACAATGAAAATAATTTGAAATCGATCTCGAAGACGACAATTGACTGATGAAAATTCATTCTTGTGTCAAACTTGAAAATAATTGGGAGTAACTCTGGGAAAATTAGAAGAGTCATGTAAGATCCTGGGAAAAGACCCGTGGGTTAGGGCCCACTGAAAAGAAACACCATTGGAAAAGGATTGTTGAATGAGAAATGATGCACCGGAACAACTGAAAGACTTGAATGAGGTGACAACCTCGAAATAATTGAAGGCAAACATGAATATTCTGAGATATCTTGAGCACTCCGGAAGGATAAACTGGCAAGAGGCGAACGAGCAAGGGGGAACACTCGAGCCAAAGAAAGGAGTATGATCAACCTGGAAAACATGAATTGAATCCACCAAAATGAAAACGAGATGAACCATGACTAACTAGACGAGAATTCACCGGTTGAGATAATTGAGGAAAGACTGAAGAGGCTTCGCACGAATGAAATTGATGCTCGAATAGAGGCTGAGACTCCACGAAGAAAAAGGGGTGGGAGGGCGGGAAAAACAAAGGCAACTGGAATGGGGAACCAACGAATAACTTGAAGAGAAAAACACCGGTTGAAATAATTGAGGGAATAATGCAAAGGCTTCGCACGAGTAGGATGGATACTCGATTACGGATTCCGGCTCCAAGAAGAAAAAGGGTGGACGGGTGGGAAAATAAAGACAACTTCATACGGGGTGACAATGTTGTTGAGAAATAACTGAGGATTGTTCTCGTAAAAGGCAACGAGGGTCGAATGACTCGAAGAGAAGTGCGCTGGATAAAAAGAGCTGACATCGCAATGAACGAAAACTAACTGCATGATCCTAAAAAAATTTGAAGGAGGAGAGGAGTAAGTCAAAACACCTACGTCAAGATTTCTCACCAGAGCAAGGAAGGGGCTGAGGAGTAAAAAGAAGTCCTACTCTCCAATATAACTAGACTCCGAAAAAGTTTTCTCCTAGACTCGACAACGGCCAACTACGATCAATCAAGGCGGGCTCCTATGGTCGGTCGAGGCTCTGATACCAACTTGTCATGCCCAATATGCAACTCTATCCTAAAGGAACTCGAAGGTCCCACCAAGGATAGAACCGCATATTGACACACTTTTGCAAGGTGGATATCATTACATCATACCATTACATAATAGTTGGGGATACATACAAAGCATACAAATGCCGCAAGAATACATCAAACATCATACATGAGAACAACATCCGACTACGGATGAAACACAAAAAAAAACTCAAACGACATCCACCCTGCTAGCCCAGGCCGCCGACCAGGAACCCAACCCCAAGATCGACAAAGATGAAGAACTCCAAAACAAGTAAACATCGCTCTCGCGCCATGACCATCGCATTACCTGCACCTGCAACTATGGTTGTAGTAATATGTGAGCCACGAGGACTTAGCAATCCCATTACCATGGGTTTCAAGACTAGCAAAGCTTAATGGGTATGGAAAGGATAAGTGGTGAGGTTGTAGCAAGCGACTAAGCAATGTATGGTGGCTAACTCACGAGTACAAGAGTAAGATGAGAAACTACGCAAACGGTCGCAAACTAGTAATGATCAAGAAGTGATCTTGAACTACTTATGTTCAAACATAACCCAACCGTGTTCTCTTCTCGAACACACCCGAAAAGAGACAGTCACGGTTACGCACGCGGTTGGTGTATTTTCGTCGAGTTTACTTCAAGTTCACTACAACTGGATATTAACAAATTCCCATCTGCCACAAAACCGTGGGCACGGCTCTCAAAAGTTTAAACCCTATAGGGGTATCCCAACTTAGCCCATGACAAGCTCATGATTCGCGGAGACAATCGTCCATCGCGGGACCCTCCGATCAGACTCGGAATCTCGATGAACAAGAAATTTCGACAATGGTAAAACAAAACCAGCAAGACCACCCTGTGCATCGATACCCCGGTGGGAGCCGCACGTATCTCGTTCTCAAGACAACGCCGTCTATGCTAAGTGGAAGATAGCGAAATGCCTCGAGTTGCCCCGAGGCAGGACCACCGACTGCTAGGTAGGTGGACCAACACTCATGTGGAGCACTGGCCCGGGGGTTGATTAAGTCCACGGGGTTCGGAAAGTCCCTATGCAAGTTTTAGTTGTTATTAGGCAAATGGTAAAACCAGTGTTGGGCCTTGATGGAAGAGTTTTATTCAAAGCGAACTGTCAAGAGGGCCCCATGAACCCTAGTCGTGTTAGGGACGCAAAATCAAGGAACATAACTCCGGAATGACGGAAACTAGGGTGGCAAGAGTGGAACAAAACACCATGAAAAAGGTCGAGCCTTCCACCCTTTACCAAGTATATATGTGCATTAATTAAATAAGAGATATTGTGATATCCATGTCCCAACATGGAACAACCTGCAACTGCACCTGCAACTAGCAACGCTATAAGAAGGGCTGAGCAAAGCGGTAACATAGCCAAACAACGGTTTGCTAGGAAGGGTGAAAAGGTTAGAGGCTATCATGGCAATTTGGGAGGCTTGATAAACAAGTGGTAGGTAGCGCGACATAGCGATAGCATCGAGACAATTAGCATAGCAAAGATAGTAGTGAGATCCAAGGTGACGGTCATCTTGCCTAAAATCCCACTAGGAAGAAGAACGAGTCCGTGAAGAAGATGAATGGGCGCAGTCGAACGAATCCTCACGATCGCAATGAAATAGGAACTATCGAGAAGGAGCACAACCGGAAAGAAGCAAACAACATGGTATACACACAACACATAACATGGCACGATGCTCAACCAAGTATGATGCATGACAAGGCTACATGATGCCACTCATGGCAAGAGATGATGCATATAAGAACAACACATCAAAGCAAGTTTAAATTAGGCCGGAAGCAACATATAACAATTCCGGTAAGTCCTCATATGCAAATTTTGAAATTGGTCCAGAACTGAACAAAACATTATGTTAAAGTCACTAAACGTCAAGTTAAAGTGCACCATGATGATCTACACGTCTTTCTAGTCAAGTTACATATAAAGTTCATTTAATTCGGAGCTACGCCCTAGAAGATATGACCAAAATAAGTTAAACATGACACTGATGCAAATGCAAGCAAAACACAATCAGAAGCACTGCAAAACATGGATGCAACAAGGCAAGATGAAACTACATGCAAAACCAAGCAAGTTTCATATAAAGCATGCTCAAAACGGAGCAACGGTTCAACACATACACTCAATACAAGTTTCAAACACAATTTGCCCAAAACAGCAACTAAACACTTTGCAATCAAGGAAGCAACATGCTACAGGAAACATATGGACACAAACTTGATATGCACTCAAAGTACAGGTTACCTACTTCAAATAACATCAAGGTTCAAGTTCATAGGCATCAGGATAAATCCAAAGAGATCAATGCAAAAAGCAACTTAATAACATAGATGATGACCTAGTGAAAAACAGGGCATACATGTTGGAGGCATGAAACAAAGATACTATAGTGCAAGAACATAGCAACCAAGAGAATGGCATTAAAGTACAGGTTAAACATGGCGAAACATGATTACTAAGCATCTCCAGATAACCTCTAGATCAATGGTATTCATCAAGACAAGTAAGCATGTCATAACAGATTCTGAGACTTAGTGTAAAACAGAGTAAGGCTGAAAATAGATTCATGATGCATACTTTGAGACAACAAAAGTATATGCTACAGGAACTATTGATGTCATCAAAGGGCATGGCAAGCATGTACATGTCAAGCACTACAACACATGAACACTGAGATCCTGCTAGAAAACAATAGAATATGCTCAAAACATCATGGCAAGTTTGCAAATATAATAGTTTCATAGACTTAGCGAAATAAACTGATCATGGCAGAAACAACGACAAGTAGGCATGTTTGATAGCTTATGCAACTCATCTCAAGGAATTTTAGGGCATGTGAATATAACCAACAGAAAAAGACATAATTATGCAGCTACTCATGGCAAGAACATGGTCATAGGATGCATAAATCACTAGCTATTCACATGGAAAAAATAATCTTACTGATAACAGACTGACAGAAACATTATTTAGCAATTTGAGAGCATGGTAATGACACGCTACAGCAGGCGACGATTGCAAACAAGGGCATGGAAGGATAGAGCATAATAAGACCTACAAAACATCCTTACCGAGCATCTCAAGATTATGCATGGATTCACTTGTAGCACCAAGTTAACATGGCAACATAATGTAGCAGACTCAGACTTGACAGAAATTACCAAGTCACAGAAATCAGCAACAGCAAGTACCCTACTTTGCATTCTTGTGCTAGTCACCACAAGGCACATAAAAATACACGGGTTACACCACTATAAAGATGGCATGAATATGATCCTAAAACATGTTGACATGATGCTTAAAAGATGAACACACAAAATGCAATGAAAAAGACAAATCAGCAAGTTATGACAATCTTCAGCAGATTATAACATTCAGCACTTTTGCAACATGGATTAAGGCATCAAGATGATAAGTAACGTGCATTCAAACAACACCATCATGAAGAGCAATCTGAGATGAACAATTATACATATCATACACACAAATCGGAGCAATATGCACAAAGATATGCCATGATGAAGATGCACACATAACATTGGAAAACTCAGGGACTTGGCCAAAATTTCACCTTGCAGAAAATCGGGACGGAGAGGAGCGGGATGGCGCGGTCCAGCCGGGTCGTTTGGTTCGGTGGTCGGGTGGATTCGGGACGGGGCCGTCCAGAGCCAGGTCAACGGCGGCAGCGTCGATGATGCGGCCGATGAGCTCCGGGCGGCGCTGAGGCGCGGAGGAGGTGGGTCCGGTCGTCCCTCGACTGGATCTGGCTGAAGGCGATGTGCAAGGGCGACGAGGTGAGGCGCACGTGCGGTGGCGCGGCAGAGGAGCGCAGGGGACGCGCCGGGCGTGAGGCAGGCGGCGGTGGTTGCCTGCACAGGGCAGCGATGACGTGCGACAGTGGAGCAGCGAGGCGGCGGGGCCGACGAGGTCGGAGACGGCACGGGAGGTGCAGGCGGCGGCGCACGGTGGTGGCGAGGAGCTCGGGCGGTGCGCGGACGACGAGGTGGCGGCGTGCGGTGGCGGGGAGCTTCGGCGAAGTCCGGTGAGGTGGGCGCAGGCGGCGGCGCGCTCGGGCGACGGCGGGCAGATCTGGGCTCGCGCGGGCCTCAGATGGGCCTGGGCGGGCCGCGTGGTGGAGAGGAGAGAGGAGACCAGCGGGGCCACGTGGCGGGCTCGGAGTGTCTGCGGGGCGTGGCGTATGACATGTCCAGCGGCGGGATGGACATGTCCGGGGCACGGAGGAGGAAGATGCTAGGGTTTCGCCTGAAAATGGAAGGGGAGGGGCCTTTATATAGATTTTGGGAGCTAGGAGAGGGCTATTGAGGAGCGGTTTTCGCCCACACAATCATGATCCAACGACGGTGAGCATGGAGGGGGTTTAAATGGGATAGTGGGCTTTTGTGAAGGGGTGCTGAGCTTCAAGGATAAAGAGGTCCGACGGTTAACGCGATTAACCGTTGGGGCATCAAACAACCTCCAAATGGAACGAAATTTGACAGGCAGTCTACCCGTGATATACCAAGACCACTCAACAAATCTCGGCCCATTCCGAGAAAGTTTTTCTCCCACTTACGAAACAATATCTGAGAGGTGCAACGGGTGCATGTGCGAGTGTCAGATTCCAAAACAGACAACGGAGAAAATGAGAGGATGCAAGTTCTGAAAACATGAGGATGCAATGCACATGATGACATGGCAAAATGCAACACGCAAGCAAATGACATGGAAATGATGGCGAATAACTGGAAGACACCTGACACATCGGACTCGGGGCATTACAGTAATGCGATCCGCAAGCAGGGTCACCCTATTGGCATACCCTTTCGCTAGGATATGAAAGATCACATTGATCACCGTGATTGGACGAAACTGGCAGATGTCGGACGCCCCGGGCACTTTTGGGATGAGCGAGATCATCCTGAAATTGAGGCGCCCGAGGTCAATGGATCCCGCATAGAACTCATAGAAGATGGTCGTGATCTCGGGTTGATCACATTCCAGAAAGTCTGGAAGAATTTGACCGGAAGGCCATCGGGGCCCAGGGCCAACGTAGGGTTGATGCATCTAATGGCCTCCCAGACCTCGCCCTCGGAGAACGGAGCAGTCCAGACAGTGTTTTCCACAAGGGAGACCTGATGAGGAACGGTCCAGCAGTCAGGCGCAAGTGTAAGACCGCCCCGAGGGGAGGACGAGAAGTGGTTTTTGTAGAAACCGTCTACGTGGGCGCGTATGTCGCTAGGAGACTGCAAGAGCGTCGTGCCACCCAAAGAAGGGGGATGGTGTTACGCCGATGCTGACCATTGGCAATGGCCTGGAAGTAGGCCGTGTTCGCGTCGCCCTTCAAGACCCATTTTTGGGAGCCATGCAAATGCCAATACGCCTCCTCATCGGTGTATATGATGGAGAGTTGATCTTCCAGGTCATAGCGGGAGAGCCATTCATCAGGAGAGAGAATAGAAGAGCCAGCCTGGAGGTCGAGAGCCTGGATGGAGGTCAACAGGGCCTTTTTCCGCTCATGGAGATTGTGACCCAGGTTGGCGCCCCAACCCTTCATGAACTGCATGCCCCGCTTGGCACATAACTGCCAGGAGTCAATAGCTGAGGGAGGTAGGGGTGGGGTGGGCACGGGCCTCCACCCAACAAGCACCGACGGCCTCAACGAATCCGGTATGGTACAAACAGAATGTCTCAAACAAGAAGTGAGGGGGAACCGTAGGGCGTTCGTCGGCAAAGGACAGGAGGAGGGGAACGTGGTCGAAGCCAATCCGGGTGATGGCCCAGAGGGAAGCTAGGGGGCAGCAGAGGTACTGAATGGGTCGGGGCCGCCTGGTGATTGGTCCAGGTAAACTTGGCAATAATCCTATCTATCTCCCGGAGGCCAAGATTAGCAATGCAGTCATTAAACATCTGCATCCACGCGAAGTTGACATGCTCGTTGCTCTTTGTAAGGGCATATTTCTCCCTAAGTGGTTTTGGTGATTGATGACAGTGCATCTGCGGACTAATCGTGTGCATTGAATATTTCAGATATATCATGTCTAGGCACAAGACGATTTGGTGCCCCTTGGAGCCTATTGAAGACGGCGGTTCTCTATGTTTCGTTTCGGTGGATTTGAGTCGTAGGAAAGCCATACTATTAAGAGGGGGGCCCAATCGGAAAGGTTAAGGTGGAATCAACATGTACACATCTGTTCCTTTGCACCACCTTTCCTTCGGTTCGATGGAGCACCATCCGTTTATCCATGTCTCTGTGATATGAAGGCTGCCAAATGATAAAGCCTCTGTGGCGTGTGGCAGTACTGCTCAAGGGAGCAGTAGTACCACAGGGGCTGGCAGTAGTACCTCTCAAGCGAGCGGTAGTACCGCACCTAGCGGTATTACCGCTCCTGGCGAGAGGTAGTACCACTGCCTCTAGCCCTGATGTTGACGCATGTGGAAGTAGGCGCATATGTAATTTTTTACTTCCGCTCCTAAGCGGTAGTACCGCTCCCTGTGAGCGGTAGACTATGTCGGGTTCTTGCACAGCTCCAACCTCAGCGGAAGTAGTTATGTGAGCAATTTATTTCTTCCATGCATTTCCAGCGCCAGTTGATCCCTGCCTTACGGTAGTACCATAGGGGCACGCAGTAGTACCACTCCAGCGGTTCTACCGCTCATTGCCCTGTGCAACAGGCCCTCGTCTGGTCACTACCGCATAAGAGGTAGTACCACACCCTGCAGTGGTAGTACAACAACCCTCTCCAGTAGTACCGCGGCTGGGTGCAGTAGTACCGCACCACGCAGGCTGAGTGAGGGGATAATGGTTGGATCTCCCCCCATTGTATAAAGGGGGTTTTCTTCCCCAAGAAGACCGCCTCTTCCCTCCCCAAGCTCCATTGTTGCTCAAAGCTCCATTTTCGCCCGATCTCTCTCCTTAGCCTATCAAGCTTGTTGATTTTCTAGGGATTGGATGAGAGGTCCCCGATCTACACTTCCACCAAGAGAAATTTGATTCCCCGCACTAATCCTTGTGGATCTTGTTACTCTTGGGTGTTTCAGCACCCTAGACGGTTGAGGTCACCACAGAGCCATATTCCATTGTGGTGAAGCTTCGTGGTATCGTTGGGAGCTTCCAATTAAGTTGTGGAGATAGCCCCAACCTTGTTTGTAAAGGTTCGGTTGCCGCCTTCAAGGGCACCAATAGTGGAACCACAACATCTCGCACTGTGTGAGGGCGTGAGGATAATACGGTGGCCCTAGTGGATTCTTGGGGTGCATTGTGCCTCCACACCGCTCCAACGGAGACGTACTTCCTCTCAAAGGGAAGGAACTTCGATAACACATCCTCGTCTCCACCGGCTCCACTCTTGGTTATCTCTTACCTTTACTTGTGCAAGCTTTTATTGTGTTGTATCCCTTTCTTGCTTGTGTGCTTGTTGTTGTTGCATCATATAGGTTGCTCACCTAGCTGCACATCTAGACAACCTATTTTGATGCTAAGTTTAATTTGGTCAAGAAAAGCTAAAAAATGTTAGTTGCCTATTCACCCCCTCTAGTCAACCATATCGATCCTTTCAATTGGTATTTGACTCAGAGCCTCATCTCTTTATTAAGGACTTTGTCGTCCGAAGAGTATGGTTGGCACCACAGACGAGGTGGAGGAGCACTCCGGTGCGAGTCCTTCCTTGTCTGCGGCCGATGGGGGATCCTTAGTCTCTCGTGAGGATTTCAATGCGGCTTTGGACACATGGAAAACCTCCATGACGACCGAGGTTAAAGGCATGTTTAAGGAGTTTCTTGAAGGTCTTAAATTATCCACCGCACCATTGGAAGTGGTTGATCCCGCTAACAAGTTGACGGATGCTAACTCCAATAAGGGGGAAGCTAGTAGTGACCAAGTTCTTTTGACGAGTGGTAAGAATGGGAGTGGAATCCTTGCCCATGTTGAACCTCCCATTACCTATGGAGGACTGGTTCCCTCCATGCATATGAATCATGTTGGTCCTCCTCCTAAGCCTGTGAAAAATGAGGATTTTGCCTCTTGGGTGTATGGCTTTAAACGACATTTAAATTATAGTTATACTAATCTTTGGAGAATTATTGAGCAAGGTTTCTACCCGCACGACCCAAGCAACTTCACTCCTAGAGAAGCCGCGGATCATCAATTCAATGAGTCCACTCTCTTCATTTTCCAAGAAGCCATTCCTCCTGAAGATATTGCGCACCTCCTACCTTTCACCGTGGCCAAGGAAGCATGGGAGCATTTTGTTTCCATATACAAGGGAAGTGCAAGCATTCAACACTCAAACTTTGAAGTGGTGCAAGGTGAAGCCGATGAGTTTGCAATGATTGAAGATGAAGAACCTCGAGAGCTTTACCAAAGATTAACTACTCTCGCGGTCTCACTCCGAGATCATCAGAGCAAGGATACAGATGACAATTGGATCAAGCGCAAGTTTCTCAAGGCCATGATGCCTTGCCATAAGGCCATGTCCTCTGTCATTCATCAAAGGTCGGACTTTCACGCCTTGTCCTCAATTGAAGTGTTGGATGAGTTTGTTGCAATGAGGATCTTGGACAAGACTGCCGACAATGCGGTGTTACATTCTCAATGATCAAAGAAGCCCAACCTTGCTTTGAAGGCCAAGGCTAGTGTGCAAGAAGAGGATGAAGAGGAAGAAGAGGAGAGTTGCCCCGAAGACACCAAATATGCCTATCATGAGCACACGGCTCTTGCTTCATGACAATTTTGAGGCAACAAGAAGAACACAAGGCCCAACTTCAACAAGAACAACTCAAGTGGCGCCAAGGGAAAGCAATGTGTGAGGACGTGCTATAATTATGGCAATATGAGTCACTTTGTTGTGGATTGCCCGTACGAGAAGAGGAAGACAATGCTGGCAAGCTTATTCGAAAAGACAAGGCCAAGTCCTTCCCCAACAAGAACAACTTCACCAAGAAGACTCCTGCCAAGGGGTTGGTGGCACAAGAAGAGTACAATGAGGATGATGAAGATGGTTGCCATGGCTTCTGTTGCCATTGCAACAACACCACGGGTGTCCCTCTTCGATTCACCCAACGAGAGCATTACCGCCACGTGCCTCATGGCTAAAGCCACCAACAAGGTAACCCCCAACATCAAAACTACCATCACTACTAATCCTTCCTTGATGGATTGCATTGATGAAAGTGAGGGGACGAAGGAGGAGGAGAATGAGTTTGAGTCTTTTATGAGTAAGCTCAAGGGTAAATCCAAGAAGCACTTCATTGCTCCCTTGGAACAACCTGGTGAAGCCAATGACATGATCGAGGCTCATGAAGAAACCATCTCTAAGATGGAAGGGCATAGTCATGACTATGCTGATGAGATATCGGATCTCTCTAATGCGCTTGAGGAAGAGCGTGGTCATCGTTTGGCTATTGAGGAGTCACACAATGATGATCATGCTAAATTAAAGAAAGATCTTGATCATGCTCTTTTTGTCTATCGTGTGCTCAATTACGAGAAGGCCAAACTTGGGGTTGACCATGCTAGACTCAAGGAGGAGTCTGATATACTTGACAAGGCTCACAAGGCCTTGAAGATTGCTCATGCTAGGATCAAAGAGTCTCATGATCAACTCCAAGTGGAGCTAACCAAGGAGAAAGCCACATTTCCTCATATGGTTTTAATTGATAATGCAAATGCTACTAACCCGTGTTGTGAGCATGTGCATCTTGTGGAGGAGAATGCTAAGTTGAAGGAGCAACTTGAGAAAGGCCTTGTGTCTTGCATACAAGGTGAGAAGAACCTCAACGACCTTTTGAGCAATCAAAAGGAAGTTGTGGACAAGGAGGGGATTGGGTTCACACCCAAGTCCAAGAAGAAGAATAAGAATGACAAGACCAAACAATCTCCTCCTCTCAAGCAAATGTTTGTGAAGGAGGAAGAGGGTACTTCTAAGGAAAAGAAGAACAATGCGAAGGGTGGTGGTGTCAAGAAAGGCAATCCCACTCCTTCCAACAAAGTCGGTGACTTTAACCCTTCTTATGTGTTATGACGTGCTAGTGATGGGCATGCTTATGCCAAATTTGTTGGTTCTTCTTATGAGTACATTGAATGGTCTATTTGGGTTCCCAAGACCCTTGTTGATAGCATCAAAGGACCCATTACAAAATGGGTACCTAAAACCAAGAATTGATCTCTTGTAGGTGTTTGCTTTCAGTGGGGGATCATGGTTGCCCGATAGCGGAGCCACAAATCATATGACCGGAAGCAAGGACTTGGTGGTTGACGTGCACAAGGTTTCATCTATGCCCACCAATGTCGAATGGGGTGATGCCTCATCTTCTAAGGTATTGGGTCTTGGCAAGGTTGTCATTTATCATGATCTCATGATCGAGAAAGTCATGCTTGTTAAGTCCCTTGCATACAACTTACTGTCGGCGTTCTGGGAACGGGGGTCCCCAGACTTGCCTGCGTACGACCCATCTTCACCAGCAAACACCCAAGAACCTCGCGAGGGGCCAAGCCTCGCGAGGTAGACGACGCAAGACCTCCTCAGGGGTGGCCTCAGCAGGCTAGCTCGCGAGGGGCGGAGAGATCAAGGCAAGGCGAACCTCGCGAGGTTCCAATGATGCAAGCCATGACGATCAAGACCAGGCGGGCGCCAGCGCGCACAGTGTCCTCGTTTCCTCTTTAGTGTTAAGGAGGCAAGCTCAGGCGAGGAGTTCCAAGGCATCAGGCAAAGGTTTCCATATTGGTGCAACAAGATCAAGACCAGAAGGACGGCAGGACGGAGGTCGCTGTGGAGCCCAAGACGGCGACACCACTAAAGCCTTTGGCAGGCGAAGACTGCTTTTGTTAGGATAGCTTGTACTAGTTGTCCCCCTTCAAATTGGCCGTTGTGGGATCCCTTCCCGCTCAATATTTGGAAAGAGGACCAGGGCCTCTATAAATAGGACTAGCCACCACCATAGCTAGGGGGATCGGTCGGATCTTGGATCGGGGGATCGATCGGATCTTGGATCGGACGATTGGGGGATCGATCGGATATCGGGTCGGAGCCATTCCATCCTTAGCCTCACACAAGTTCACCGAGCACAAGAACACCTCTCCTCAGGAGGTTGTTCTTCCCTTGTAACTATTCATCCTCAACCCAAGAGGAAATCCACCACACCACACAGGAGTAGGGTATTACACCACAACGGTGGCCCAAACCAGTATAAATCTTGTGTCTCATGTTCTTTGGGTCCGTCAAGCTAGGACGTGAGATCATTGATTGTGCGAGCTAGAGAGGGGGGAGATCTTCGTGCACACCCCAGTGTTTGAACCTCAAGGGTTTTGCCGGAACCCAAAATCTGACATTTGGCGCGCCAGGTAGGGGTGCGCCGAAGCCTTCTTCTTCGTCGATCCATGCTTCGTCACTCCACCAAGCTCATGGCCGACGCTCGCCGAGCTCGCGCGGAGCACCGGGCCGCTCTCGCCGCCCGTGTCGCTCAGACGGCCCCAGTAGGCAAGCCTCCCCGTCATTCTCCGTCACCCGCCACCAACACCGTCACCGGTCCGGCGGCAAACAAGCAGCAAGCCTCTTCGCTGCATCCCTCTATGCGCCATGACGGCCAGACCGCCACCCCGTCGCTGACTCCGGCCGGCTCGCCATCTCACGCTCGCCGTGCACCTGCGGATGCGCATGCCATGCTGCTCATGGCACACGAGCTCCTGCGCTACCTCCCGGTCGATGACCTCTACGAGGACTGGCTGGACCGTATCGCTAAGCTCATCAGCGCCACGGGGGGCTCTCCCGCACCATCCCTCTCGCTGCCTCACCCGCCCCTGCTGCGGGCAATGTTCCTCATGGAGCACCTCCGCCTCCTCTACAACAAGATGGTGCCCTTGCACCGAGGCATGCGGCTCGCGGTGCACCTCCGCCTCTCCCACGTCAGGATGGCACCCTCGCTCCAAGGTGTGCGGCCCCGCGGCGCGACCCAGCGCGCCGCGTGCCCGCCCATGAAGAAAGAACCTGCCAAGAGATTCCCCATCCACAAGGAAACGCTCCACCACTCCCAGCTCCGCCGCGCCAGGATTGCTTGCTGCGACAGGGCCATGCGCCGCATTCCATGGCGGCGTAGGGGCACCATGACCAAGCTCTGCCCCCACGACGAGCCATGGCGGGCTGCCGCGCCTTCACTCCTGAGTTGCGTAGCGTCGTCTGGCCGGGCAAGTTCAAGCCAGACCTGCCTCCTCGCTATGACGGCACCCCCGACCCTGCGGAGTTTCTGCAGCTCTATGAGCTAAGCATCAAAGCGGCCAACGACGATGAAAAGGTCATGGCGAAATGGTTTCCCATGGCTCTCAAGGACGGCGCCCGCTCATGGCTCCTGAACCTACCCCTAGGCTCGATTTCCTCCTGGGACGAGATGTGCAACTGCTTCATCGCCAACTTCCAGGGCACTCGCGACCGCCCCCGGTCGTGGGCGACCTGCGTCGCATCAAGCAACAACCAGGAGAAACCCTGCAGAAATACATCCAACGCTTCAATAGCACGCAAATCAAGATCCCAAGGTAACGGATGAGGCCATCATCTCAGCGTTCTCCGATGGTGTCCGCGATGTCAAGATGAAGGAGGAGCTCGCCACCCATGAAGAGTTGTGCACGACCTTGGAGCTATTCAACATCGCGACCAAGTGTGCAAGAGCTGAGGAGGGACGCCTTTCCCTCCTCGATCTCCCTATTGTGAATCCAGAGGAGAAGAAGGCCAAGGCCAAGGATGTGAAGCGCAAAGGATTGGCCATGCTCGCGGCGGAACCAGACACCAAGCGCGGCCGAGATCTTCCCGAGTCGTCCAAGGGCAACTGCACGTTCTGCGCCTTCCACAACGTGCGCACGCACAACACTAATGACTGTCAAGAGCTCAGGGCCATTCTAGATGGACGCTTCGGTCGATGCCCCAAGTGCAATGACCGGGGCTACGACCAAGGAGGTGGACATTGGGGTGCTCGTGGGCCCCGCCAAGAGTGGCGCGACCAGCCTCGTGGGGATCGTTGGCAGGACCAACCACGTGAGGGCACCTAGAGGGACCAGCCTCGTGAGGACCGTCCTCTGGGCAACCCTGGTCTCCCTCCGCCGCTGCCGCCAAGAAGGAACGAGGACCATCAACAGGATGAGGGGGCTAGGGGCTTCTAAGAGCCGCGAGCTATCGCATGTATCTTGGGCGGAGCTCAAGCCCCAGCCTCCTAGCGAGTCTTCAAGCAGTTTGCTCGCGAAGTGAACGCTGTCCTCCCCAAGCTCGAAGCCACGCGCCCGCTCAGGTGGTCCAAGTACGCCATCACCTTTAGCTCGGCAGACCAGCTCAAGTGTGCGGCAACGGCGGGCGTTCTCCCGATGCTCTATTCACCCATCATCAGCAATGTCCAAGTCACCAAGACCCTCATTGACGGCAGCGCAGGGCTCAATGTCCTGTCCGTCGAGACTTTCGATAGCCTTCAAGTGCCATACGATCAGCTCCCGCCTACCAAGCCTTTCTCAAGAGTGACTGACGGCTCCACCACCCCGATAGTGCAGGTTCACCTCCCTGTCACCTTCGGTCAGCGCGGCAACTACCACACCGAGCTCATCGACTTTGATGTCACCCACCTCCGTCTGCCGTACAATGCCATCCTCGGGTACCCAACGCTAGCCAAATTCATGGCAGTCGCCCACCATGGCTACAATATCCTCAAGATGCTCGGAAGCGGCGGAATCATCACCGTCCCCTGCGAAGAAATAGACGCGGTGTGCTCCCTCGAGCGCGCCTTCCAAGCCGCATCACTCGAAGACCCCGACAACAACATGGTGTAGTACCCTCCTGAGGCCAACCCCAAGAAGAAGAAGCAGCTGCTCCACACAGGGCCTCAAGGGAGCGGCACCTCCAGCGGCACCACTTCAGGATCTACGCCCGTGCCTGGGGCGCCTCTCTCCCTCGCATAGGGAGGCGCGCCCAGCGCCGTCCTTGGGCAGGGCTCGGGGGCTCTCTTCTGGAGGGCCTTAGACCTGGCCAGCATCGCGAGGGAGGCGCTCGGGCACCACGTGGAGGCGTGCTTCGTGGCATGCTTCCCTCAGGAGGACACCGGGCGAGGAGCGCCCGGTGCTTAGGAGTTCATCACCAAGGCATCTCAGGAGCTTCAGGAAGCAAGGGCAATACACGGGGATCGCCGCCCACCTATCGTTGCTCCCCACCCAGGCGAGGGTGGTGAGCTGCGCGTTTGCACCGACATCCCAGTGCTCAACCGGGCCCCATCTCAGGAGCTCTTCTGGCCTTCGCGTGTTGGACGCTGTGAGGGTCCACCTCAAAGCTACGTTCGCATGCCGTTCGGCCTGCCGAGCGTGGCTGCTGCCTTCCAGCGCAACCTGCGCAGCGTCATGGCGGGTCAGGAGGACATGCATCACGCAGTCCTGGCGGAGATGGAGACGGTCCTCCGGAGGCCGCCCGAGCCTCTAGAGCCTCCCGAGGCTCAGGGCCTCGACTGCTCGTGAGGGGCGACTTCTTTGCTACGCGTCTCCAGCTACCCCAACACCCCTTCGGCAACCAAACTAGGTGACATCTCTCCAAGTTCATTTAGCTGGGAGCACCCCTTGGGCTGCATCATTCACAGGCCGCATGGGTCAGTCCCTGCGGCATGTATCAACTTGCATATTTAGCTTACCTTGCTAGGGGCGCCCCTCGGGCTGCATCATCCCCAAGCCACTCGGGTGCGACCCAGTGGCATGTATCGTTCCTGCGTTTACCTGAGCCAGTTTGCTTCTCATGCATAATCTATCTATGGTTATCACCTTCTTGATTGTCACCCACCATGGGAGCCGCGCGCCGATTGTCTTTCTTGAGGATCCTTCACATTAGAAGGCTAGGCACAACGTCTGTGCTCAGGCCCATCCCTGCAGCGTCGATAACTCCAATGGCTGAGCTCTGTCTGGCGGGCTGGCCCCGTTCACGTCACCTCCTGGGGTCGTTGGTGCCTGGCCTTCTTGTACAATAGCCTCAGGAAATCCACTCTGCGCGGGTTGTCTAACCATCTCGCAGGACCGCCACAGCCATCAAGAACCAAGACTAGGCGCAAACCGCCTTGATGTAGGGCCTCATGAATCCCGCACCGGCTCACGAGTGCCCAGATACACCTCCTCCAGCCCTGCCGTGCAAGCCACGTGTCAGGGCGGGGCTGTACACGCCCCAGGGGCTCTCTGCAGTAGGGAGTCCCCTCCTACGTACCAGTGGAAGCACCATGCTCCGTGCTGGCAGTCGACACTGTAGAGGAGCGGCTATGCCCGTGCAAGTGCAGAAGCACCATGGTCCGTCCTTGTGATAAACAACCGAGGGCGGCCTCACGGCCATTCCAACCTCAGGGAGCCTCCGGTCTCGGTGACTGGCCTCATCGCAACACCTCCCCTCGGGAGAGTCGTGTGAGGGGGCTGGGCACGGGGGTTGCACTCAGTTCACGCCCAAGCGTACGCCACCCCGCCAGGTCCCTCGGACCTGGTCATCGTGCGCCCTCCCAAGCGGAGCTAAGGTACAAAGGTCATTTGAACATCAAGGGGGACTCCTAAGCATCGCGACTTAGGAGCCTAACTGACCATGTAGCCCCTCACTCCTTGGTGCGTCCTGGTGATCCGGTCGGACCAATGGCGGCTGAGGTATGCGCGGGGTCAGGCCCTGCCGACGTAGAACACTAGACCTACCCTTCCATCTCCTTTCCACAAGCTGTTTGCGCGTCAAGGGGGACTCCCGAGCATTACGACTCAGGAGCCTAACTGACCACATATCCCCTCACTCCTTGGTCCGTCCTGGTGATCCGGTCGGCCCAATGGCGGCTGAGGTATGCGCGGGGTTGGGCTTTGCCGACGTAGAACGTAAAGCAAATGGGAAGGAAATCATAAAATCTCAAAGAAAATACTACAAGACATATTGTTCTCCGAGTGTCAAACACAAGTTTAAATGCCTCCACGAGGCACGGTACATGCTGCAGGAGTTTAAACAGGAAAGGAGCGGCAAGCAAGTCATCCCTGGACAACGACGGCGCCCGCAAGAGGCACCCCCTCCTGGGTGGCATCGCCTTCACCTGTACCACCGGTCAAAGGCGCGGGGGCGAAGGCGACTTCTGCATCAGGGCCTCCACCTCACCCTTCATGGCTGCGGCTGCGGCTGCGTAGCGCTCGTCGTCCACAGGCTCCAGCAGCTCGTCAAGGCGGGCGACAGGATTGCGAAGATGGAGGTGGCTGAAGACGCGCGTCAGTGCGACTGAAGAAAGGACGCGAGCCTCTTCCTCTGCCATGGGGCCGATGCTGCTCACGACTTCCTCAAGCGCCTCGACCAAGTAGAGAAGCAACTGGGTGGGGCCATCCCCATTGGTGGCCAGCGGCTTCTCCAAGCCCTTCTCTAAAGTGTCTTCAGCGCCTCGCGGGCCCTCTCCTCGAGGAGCGCGAATGTCGCACGGTCCTCGGCCAGAACCTTCGCCTTGGCGTCAAGTTCGGCTTTCTCCGCCTGCACCTTTCGCTCCAGCTCCTCCAGCCGACCGTGCTCAGCGGCCTGCGCCTGCGCCAACTGCTCCAGCTCAGCGTCGCGACCCTTGATGGCGTCCTCCCAGGCCTTCATCCCCTCTTCCTCCGCCTTACCGCCACGAGCATCTTCTGCACGCTCTTCACGCAGGGTCTTCAGCTAGGCCTCCAGCACCAGGTAGCGACCTTGGGCGGCCTCGACGTCCTTCAGGGCCGCCTCGCGAGCAACTGCTGCCTGAGCGGCGGCTCGCTTCTCCCTCTCGGAGGTCGCCGCGGCCTGGATCAGCGTCGCCCGAACGGACACGTCAGAATGAAGCCAGCCAGAGACCAGCTCCAGGCGCCCAGCCGCCAGGAGGGGTTCTGCGCCCTGGAGATCTTCTCGCAGTCGGGCCATCTCAGAAAGGGCCCACTCCAGGATGTCAGGAGAAGCGGAGGAACCTGGGGTCAGCAGCACGACAGAAGGAGGAGGAAGAGGCGTCGTCGTCACCATGGCCTGGAAGGCAGGAGGCTCCAGAGCCTATGGTACACCAGCACCTGAGCCGGACGTTGGCGCCTCCGGGACCAGCGGGGCCTCAGGGGATGACTTCTGCCGAGGATGCTCCACCCAGCCTCGCGAGAATGATCGGGCTAAAGAAGCACGAGCGCCATCTCCACCTTCACTCATGGAGAGGGGTGCGGCCGCAGGAGGCGATCTGGGCTCAAGCGGTACCACCTCGCCCTCCCTTCTCCTCTTTGCCGCAGGCGTCAGCCTAGTTGCACAATGAAGAAGAAGAGTCAGAAGCAAGCATCAGAAGCAAGAACAAGGCGGGAGGAGAACACTTACTGGTCCACCGCGGCATAGTCCCTCCGCTTTGGGAGCTTGAAGCCGGAGAGCTTCGCGACCCGAGGCGCGGGCGCGCCAGCTCCGGGAGCAGAAGCAGGGGCAACAGTTGGGCCGGAAGCGGCTCCAGGCGACAGTGAGGCAGGAGCACCGTCCCGGGAAAGCAGCGCTCCCCCTTCTCCGTGAGGATATCGTCCTCGCCATCGTTGTCAGGCAGGAGGCGAAGGATGTCGGCCTTGCGCAAGGGGGAGGTCTCCCCCCATCTCCTCGGGGGCTGCCTCTAGGTCGCGCTCCTCGTCCTCCTCCTCCTCCTCTTCGTCCCTACGGGATTCACCAGAAGATACGTCCACCGTCGCCGTCGCCACAGGGACCTCAGAAGGCGCCGGCGGCACCAGGCCGCGCCCGTCAAAGGTGGGCATGGCGGCCATGACCTGCGCCCCGTCCTTCCAGAGGAACAAGGGAGTGTGGGGATTCGGCGGGTACTCTTGGTCGTCTCTGACCAGGAGACGGAGGGCCACGACAAGCTCCTCGTCGAACAAGGCCTTCGGGCTCAAGCGGAGCTTGTCTTCTCCATCTACAAGCATCCACAGGGGAGGCGTGCACGCCTAGAGAGGAGCCACACGCTGTGCCAAGAATTCCTTCAGGAGCATGGCCCCCGTCAATTTCGCTGCCTTCGTGCTGCCCGGCCTCAGGTCGGTGTTCATCTTCTCCAGCACCAGCTTAGCCCGCTCGTCGGTAAGCTTCACGCAGGACCACCCCTCATCAGGCCGGGGCATCCCCGTCGGCAGCTTCAGCCGTGGATTGACACACTTGGCATCCATCATAACCCACTTGCTCCTGAAGCCATCAGCCTTCTTCCCGGTCTTTGAAATCGCGTTGGCCTTGCCGGCCGCGATGAAGTTGGTGCACCCCGTGGTGTGGCCTTCGTTGATCTGGAGGTAGAAGAACTGGTGAAGCAATGCCACAGACGACATCACCCCGACGTAAGCCTCGTAGTAGAAGGCAAAGATGGACAAGAGAAGAATGGAGTTGGGGTGGAGATGAAGAGCCTGTAACCCGTAGTGCCGGAGGATCACGTAGAAGAAGTCAGAGAAGGGGAGAACAAGGCCGGTGGCGACGCTGCTCATGAAGAAGGGGTAGAAGGAGCTCTTCGGAGCTTCGGGCACGGTGGAGCCAGCCCAGAGCACGGTCTCCCCCTTCTCGTTGTTCTCCCCCGCCGTTAGTAGTTGCGTGACGACAAGGTTTTTTGCCGAGACATTGGGTGCCTCCAGGCTCGGCTCGTGCCAGGCGGGCGGCGAGTCAACCTTGGTCTTTCGGGGCACCACTAGACGGAAGCGTGGAAGGAGATCGGAGCAGATCTGGAGGTCTCAGAAGCAAAGGGCGAGAAAGGGGATCTGGAGCAAGGCGGAGGAAAGCAATGAAGGCGAGCGTAGCCCGCGCCAGCCTTTTGTCAGGCGGGAAGTTGCCGAGGCTACATGGGGAAGCGGAGATGCCCATGTCCAATCAATCGCCATGCGTCGACCAAGGCCACGGGTTGTTGGGGCCCGCGGTGCTCCGCACTTGCCCTTTGGCTTCGCCTTGAAGCCAAGCCCGAGCGCTCCTTGGGCCCGGGGGCTACCGTCGGTGTTCTGGGAACGGGGGTCCCCAGACTTGCGTGCCTACGGCCCGTAGCGTGGCTCCTCCAGCGGCCCCATATGGCCCATCTTCACCGGCAAACACCCAAGACCCTCGCGAGGGGCCAAGCCTCGCGAGGCAGACAACGCAAGACCTCCTCAGGGGCGGCCTCAGTAGGCTGGCTCGCGAGGGGCGGAGAGATCAAGGCAAGGAGAACCTCGCAAGGTTCCAATGATGCAAGCCGTGATGATCAAGACCAGGTGGGCGCCAGGCGGGCGCCAATGTGCACAGTGTCCTTGTTTCCTCTCTGGTGTTAATGAGGTAAGTGCAGGCGAGGAATTCCAAGGCATCAGGCAAAGGTTTCCATATCGGTGCAACAAGACCAAGACCACTAGGACGGCAGGACGAAGGTCACCGTGGAGCCCAAGACGGCGTCACCACCAGAGCCTTTGGCAGGCGAAGACTGCTTTTGTCAGGATAGCTTGTACTAGCTGTGCCCCTTCAAATTGTCCATCGTGGGATCCCTTCCTGCTCAATATTTGGGAAGAGGACCGTGGCCTCTATAAATAGGACTAGCCACCACCATAGCTTGGGGGATCGATCGGATCTTGGATCGGGCGATCGATTGGATCTCGAATGGGAGCCATTCCATCCTTGGCCTCACACAAGTTCACCGAGCACAAGAACACCTCTCCTCAGTAGGCTGTTCTTCCCTTGTAGCTATTCATCCTCAGCCCAAGAGGCAATCCACCACACCACACTGGAGTAGGGTATTACACCACAACGGTGGCCCGAACCAGTATAAATCTTGTGTCTCATGTTTTTGGGTCCGTCAAGCTAGGCCATGAGATCGTTGAGTGTCCGAGCTAGAGAGGGGGGAGATCTTCGTGCGCACCCCAGTGTTCGAACCTCAAGGGTTTTGCCGGAACCCGAAATCTGACACTTACTTTCCGTTCGTCAACTTGCACTCATGAGCTTTGCCACTTTCTTTGATATTGATATTGTGGCCCTCTTGTGGAGCAAGACTCTTAAAGTAGCCTTTATTGGGCATGTCGAGAATGGTCTTTATGTGAATAACTTTTCGGAGCGACCCACTAAGACCGCGACATGCCTAATGGCTAAAGTTGATGTGGGATGGCTTTGGCATCGCCGTTTAGCCCATGTCAATATGAGATCTTTGCAAAGTCTTGTTAAGGTGGACCACGTCCATGGCCTACCAAATGTTAGTTTTGCCAAAGATCGTGCTTGCAGTGCTTGTATCGAAGGAAAGCTACATGAGAAGGCTCACCCTCCCACGACTATCATCTACTCGAAGAGGCCCTTGGAGCTCCTTCACATGGATCTCTTTGGGCCTCCATCCTTTGACAGTCTTGGGGGTAGAAAGTATTGCTTGGTGATTGTGGATGATTGTTCAAGATACACTTGGGTATATTTCTTCAAGAGGAAGAGTGAGACTCAACAAACCATCATCGACTTTGCAAATAAAGCTCAGCGTCAACACAATGCAAAGATTTTGATGATAAGAAGTGACAACGGCACCGAGTTCAAGAACTACACCTTGGATGAGTTTCTTAGTGATGAGGGGATCAAGCATCAGTATTCCGCACCTTACACCCCTGAAAAAAATGGTGTAGCAGATAGGAAGAACTGGAGATTGATGGACGCGGCAAGAACCATGATGGCGGAGTTCAAGTCTCCATACAACTTTTGGGCCGAAGCCATCAACACCGCTTGTCATGCATCCAATCGGATCTATCTCCGCAAAGGCTTGAACAAGACTCCATATAAGATACTCACCGGCAACAAGCCCAACCTCAAGTACTTCCGAGTGTTTGGTTGTAAGTGTTTCGTTCTCACGAAAGGTGTTCGTTTTTCTAAATTTGAGGCTAGAGCTCATGAGGGCATATTTGTTGGTTATGCTACAAACGCTCATGCTTACCATGTCCTCAACAAGTCCACAACACTCATTGAGGAGATGTTTAACGTGGAGTTTGATGAGAATAAAGTCTCCCAAGTGGAGAAAAGTGGTACTTGTGATGTAGGTGAAGAAATTCCTCCCCAAGCCATAAGAAGAATGGGTGTTGGCTATATCCTACCCATTGAGGAACCCCTTGTGGCCGAAGGAGAAGGACAATGTTCCGCTCAAGTGGAACCATCACCAACCCAAGACCCACATGATTCCGAAGAACAAAGTGAAGGCCCTCATCCAAATGAAGAAGATCAACCTAAAGATGGTGGTGATCCACCAAGTGATGCCCAAGGTCAAGTTCTTGCCACCGAGCAAGTTCAAGATCAAGAGCAAGCTCAAGATCAAGAACAAGCTCAAGATGACGCTCACGATGATCAAGTTACCGCTCCTCAACTCTCTCTTGAGGAGCAATTGGAGCGTCGTGCCGCCAAGATTGCATCCAAGCTCACTACCAAAGATCATCTCATGAAGAATGTACTTGGAAGCTTAAGAAAGGGGGTAATCACTCATAGACAATTAGCAAACTATTGTGAACATCATGCATTTGTTTCTTGTGTTGAACCCCAAAAGGTCTATGAGGGGCTCAAGGATCCGGATTGGCTTAATGTCATGCATGAAGAACTCAACAACTTCGAGCACAACAAGGTGTGGAGATTGGTGCTAAGGCTAAAGGAGAACCATAATGTCATTGGAACCAAATTGATATTCAAGAACAATCAAGATGCTCACATGATTATCATTCACAACAAGGCTTGTTTGGTGGCACAAGGCTACTCCCAAGTCGAGGGTATCGACTATGGTGAAACCTTTGCTCCCGTTGCTCGCCTTGAATCTATTTGTTTGTTGATTGCTCATGCTTCTCATCATAACTTCAAGTTGCAACAAATGGATGTGAAGAGTGCTTTTTTAATGGTCCTATTAATGAATTGGTGTATGTCAAACAACCCCCGGGGTTTGAGGATCCCGAGTTCCCCAATCATGTGTACCAACTCGATAAGGCGCTCTATAGCCTTAAACAAGCCCCACATGCATGGTATGAGCACCTTACCGAGTTGTTGCAAGATTGTGGGTTTGAAACTGGGAAAATCGAACCCACTCTTTTTAATAAGAAGGTCAAAGGGGAGTTGTTTGTATGCCAACTATATGTTGACGATATTATCTTTCGTTCTCCTAAAAAAGCTTTCAATGAGGAGTTTGCCGCACTCATGACCTTGAAGTTCAGGATGTCCATGATGGGAGAGTTGAAGTTCTTTCTTGGGTTCAAAATCAAACAAAGAAGAGAAGGAACCTTCATCAACCAAGCCAAATACACTTAATACATGCTCAAGAGATTCAAGCTAAGTGATGTCAAGCCGGATTCTACATCAATGCTACCAAATGCCAACTTGACATTGATCCCAATGGTAAAGCGGTGGATCAAAAGGTATATCATTCCATGATTGGCTCCTTGCTTTACCTTTATGCACCTAGATCGGATATCATGTTGAGTGTGGGAATTTGTGCGCGGTTTCAAGCCTCACCTAAGGAAAGCCACATTGTGGCGGTCAAGCGAATCTTTCGATATTTGGCTGATACCCCAAACTTTGGCTTATGGTACCCTAGAGGAGAAAACTTCAATCTCGTGGGCTTTTCGGGTTCGGATTGGGCAGGAAACAAAGTGGATAGGAAGTCAACTTCTGGAGGGTGCCAATTTCTTGGTTGCTCTTTGGTGAGTTGGTCTTCTAAGAAGCAAAGTTGTGTGTCTCTCTGCTCCACCGAAGCTGAGTATGTGGCCGCCGGTAGTTGTTGTGCTCAACTTCTATGGATGAGGAAAAATTTAAAGGATTACGGTGTCATTTGTGACAAAGTGCCTCTTTGGTGTGACAATGGAAGTGCCATCAAGATTTCTCTCAACCCGGTGCAACACTTCAAGACGAAGCATATTGAGATTCGGTATCACTTCATCCGGGATCACATTAGGCAAGGGGAGATTGAGCTTAACTATGTCGACACTCACGATAACCTTGCAGATATTTTCACGAAGCCTTTGGATGAAGCAAGATTTCGCAAGTTAAGGCATGAGCTAAATATCATCGATTTGAGCAATGTGGCTTGAACCTTTGCACACCCCACCAGACTCATCTTGTTGTCTTGTTTAGGTGTAGGCATGGACATAGGGGGAGTGTTGTTCTCTCAATGAACTCTCCCCCCGCCTATTATGCATAAATTGATCAACTCTTTCACATTCTCCATTCTTGATGGTACTTGTGCTTCAAAGACGAGTTTTGGTCATGGGCCCAAGGATAATTCTTCACGGTGCCTTACCAATTGACTCAAACATAGGCGGCTCCGGCCGTTGCCCTCTCTTCTTGAGATGTTTTGTTTCGCTGTTTGATCCTCGTTTTCTCTTTGTTTTTCTCCTAGTCCTTGTTTGTGGTTAAGTTGCTTCTTTTGTTCTCTTTTTGTGTGTCCTTTTGCTTGAAGTTTGTATTGCAAAGGCCTTTTCTTTCTCTCTTGGCAAAACATGCACTTTCTTGGGCATGCGGTACTACCATGGCACACCACGGTACTACCGCTAGAGGTGGGTGGCTCCTGTGCTTGCACAACTGCGACCACGACACTGTACTACCACTTCCAGCGCGACAGTAAATTTTTACTGCCACTAGAAGAGCAGTACTACCACCCAGGGTGCGGTACTACCGCCCGGTCGGTACTACCGCGATGATCCGTAGTAATACCGTGGTGTCGAGACCGCATGGGGGTTAAGTGCGGGCAGAGGGAGTTCTGACTCCCACGTACCCATTCATCTCTTCCCCTCACATCGTCTCTCTCTCCTTCCCAAGAACGACACTGGAGGACCTCGCCGGATCTCCATCTCCGGCCACTCTCCTCTCATTCTAACTGGTGGGATTGATCCCCACCTCGCCATGGACCCCGGTATCTCCCCTAGTTCTTCTCTCTTTGCCTCTTTTGTTTTGCATCTAGGTTTTGGGGGATATATGTGTAGGTCTTGTGATTTTTGGCTAAATCTTTGCAAGAGGAGGTTTTTGGAGAGTGCTTGTGCAATAGATATGCTATTTGGTGTAATACAACAATGTAGTTTTGATCAACGGTAGTACCGACTCAACCTTACGGATGTTCTTAGATCCATTCCTGCGAAATCCGCCCCGTGTGGTACTACTGCTCCGCGTGGAGCGGTACTACCACTCGGTGCGTGGATGTAAATTTTTTATTTGTCATGCCTAATCTCATTTCTATTTGTTTCTTTTTGGGCCTTGGTCTTTGTAATAATCCTTCTTGCTCTTCTCGTATGTTTGTGTTGTGTGTCATAGGTGGTGGCTCCAGTTTCGGTGCTAGGAGCTCGAATCCCATCCATGACAGGAGCTCAAAGCTTCTTCGCAACCAAGAAGCTCCCGAGGAGTCCAATGCCCCACAACGCAACGTCAAGACCACAGCCACCAAGATCAAGGAGCCTGTTGTCGGCTTGGATGAAATGCCTCAAGCAGAGTTTCAGCTTCAAAGGAAGCTCAACCCCTACATCAAGCCTAGGGAACTCTGTCGGCGTTCTGGGAACGGGGGTACCCAGACTTGCCTGCCTGCGACCCATGACGTGGCTCTATCGACATCCTGGTACAGCCCATCTTCAGCACCAACAACTCAAGACCCTCACGAGGGGCCAATCCTCGCGAGGCGGACGACACCAGGACCTCCAGAAGGAGCAGCCTCCTCAGGCTGGCTCCTGAGCGGCGGAGATTTCTATGCAACCCTCACATCGTGAGGTTTTAGATGATGTGAGCCATGATGACCAAGGCTAGGCGGGCGCCAGCGGGCACAGGACAACAGTTTCCTCTTTCGCGCTAAGGAGGCAAGTGCAGGTGCGGAGTCCCAAGGAACCTGCCAAAGGTTTCCATTCCCATGCAACAAGACCAAGACCGTCAGGACGGCAGGACGGAGGTCATCACTGAGCCCACCATGGTGTCACGACCAGAGGCTTTGCAGGCGAAGACTACTTTTGTCAGGATAAGATGTACGAGTTGTCTCCCTTCGAATTTGGCTGTTGTGGGATCCCTCCTCGCCTTCATTTGGGAAGAGGACCAAGGCCACTATAAATAGGGCCGAGCCACCACCATAGAAAGGGGTCAGGCCCGGATCATTGAGACCATCCTCTCCCCCACCATCTCAAGAACACACCTCTTCACAAAAAAAAGACGCATCCATGACATTTTGGACCGAATGAATTTTTTTCTGTCATACTTATGACACTTCTATGACGATAATTGTGACAAAACTCGGTATCATCATAGATGTGGCGGGGTCCTACTTCTATGACAAAAAATCATGACAGAAAATGGGCTTTTCGTCCTGGGCGGGCCGGAGACGCAACTGCATGACATTCTTTGGGCCGTCCATGACGGAAAAAACCATGGTAGAAGCGAGGGCGCGGAAAATATCGTGGAGTCCCCAGTTACGGTGGGTGGTCGGGGGCCGAGCGATGTGCGTTTCTCTCGTACGTATGCGCTTGTGTGCGAGGCGTTGGGCTCTAACTGAACCCAAGCGATTGCACTGCAGGCTACGCGTTACTGAACCTGAGCGACCGATCGATGGCTGTTAACTGAACCTGATCGAGCGATTCCTTCGCTATTGCTGCTAACTGAAGCCGATCGATGATGCCTCTGGATGAACAGTGAGTGTTGCGGGGGGGGGGGGGGGGTGGATGAACAGTTCCCGGTGGGGGTGGATGAACAGGACCCCGTGGTGTTGCCTCTGGATGAACAGTACCCCGATCGATCGATCGAGCCAGTTGGGGCTAGATGAACAAGACCCCGTGGAGGGCAGGATGAACAGGACCACCCCGTGGAGGGCAGGATGAACAGTAGATGGTGGAGGGCAGGATGAAGAGTATCCCGTGGAGGGGTGGTTGAACAGGAGCCCGTGGAGAGGGCTGGTTGAACAGTAGCCAGAGGAGTAGCACGCGGTGGAGGCTGGATAAACAGGAGCCCATGGATGAACAGTCGCAGGTGGAGGCTAGAGGAGGTCGATGGTGGATAAACAGTAGCCCGTGGAGGCCGGAGGGGGTCGATGGTGGAGATGAACAGTATCCTGTGGAGTCCCATTTTGCGGTACGCCACACCCCTCCCGATGAACAGGACCCCCGTTTCGACTGTAGCGCTCCAACACAAGTCCGTTTCCTCCGTTTTGCGATACACCACACCCCTCCCGATCAACAGGACCCCCATTTCGACCATAGGAGGTCCGTTTCCTCCGTTTTGCAGTATGCCAGACCCCTCCCGATGAACAGGATCCCATTTCGAACGTGGCCGGTCGAACACAAGGTTGTTTCCTCCATTTTGCGGTACGCCAGGCCTCATTTCCATCGGCTGTTCTGTCCAAGACCTCTCGATGAACACGATGATGCATTCCGTTCCGACCCAGCCGGTTGGCTCCCCATGAACACGATGACGACGCAGTTTCTCAGTTCCGACCCAGCCATGTTCATGAATCCTGGCCGTACGTAAGCGTGACTAGGCGTTCGAGACCCTGCCCATATGTACGTACGTGGTCATATTTTTTTTCTTGCACACTGGCCACTGTACGTACGTGTACATGCTACGTGCGCGCCTCTACTACGCCACGTGTGCGCCTCTACATCGACCAATATGTACGTACACGTTCGCGACCAGAATGACAACGCTACGCAGGCACTTCCTTGCGTGCGAAGATGTAGCTGGTGGGTGCCAGCAGTCAGGGGGAAACGTTTTTTCGTGAAATACGGTGGCCCATCCGGTGGGTCCCCGCTGTCAGGTGGATGAATAATTATTTTGCACGTAATAAGGAGGCACTTCCTTGCTGTGGCCATGGACCCAGCTGTCAGCCTCTCCACGTACAGTCCATGTCCGATGGAAGCCGTTCCTTGACCATGTTGACCACGCCGCGCCGAGAGCACCAGGGCGGTGGACGATGGCGAGGCCTAGGAAGGGGACGAGGCGGAGCCAGGGAACACGCGGCAGTGGAAGCCCGCGCGAAGAGGAGTACGAGGGTTCACTGGTTCGGCTGCGGTGTGAGGCTGCCGTCGTCGCAGGGCCTGGCTAGCGGTGGGAATAGTAGGGGCGGTGAGGCCTCTGCGGCAGCACAGCCAGCCACGGGAGGCAGGAGCATGCGGCACGACTAACGCTGCTTTGGGCGGCTGGAGCAAGAAGACCAGGGCTTGAAGAAGCACAACGGCCATTGGATGGACATCGTACGGTCACTGGAGCTAGAATTGTTCATATTGACTAAGTTGACAAAGCACTCCGTCCCCGTCAACTTAGTAGGCCCACAAGTCAGCCTCCTACCAAGGTGGGTCCCAACTAGCAGGGGGAGTATTAATTTTTTGTGCATAATAAGGAGGCACCTCCGGTGGGTCCGAGCTAACAGCGGGGGGACCATTTTTTTCATGAAATATGTTGGCCCATCCGGTGGGTCCCAACAGTCAGTGGGGAAACGTTTTTTTTGCCAAATACAGTGGCCCGTCCAGTGGGTCCCTGCTGTCAGGTGGAGGAATAATTATTTTCCACGTAATAAGGAGGCACTTCCTTGCGGCTACCGTGGACCCAGCTGTCAGCCTCTCCACGTACAGTACTCTTCCGATGGAAGTCGTTCCTTGACCACGTTGACCACGCTACACCGAGAGCACCAAGGGGGTGGACGACAGCGAGGCCTAGGAAGGGGACGACGCGGAGCTGGGGAAGACGCGGCAGTGGATGCCCACGCGGAGAGGAGTACGAGGGTTCACTGGTTCGATGCGGTGTGAGGCTGCTGTCGCCGTAGAATAACAGGGGGTGTGGATGAGTAGAGGGATGGTCTGGCCAGCGGTGGGAGTAGTAGGGGGCGGTGAGGCCTCCGTTGCATCGCAGCTGGCCACGGGAGGCAGGAGCACGAGGCACGACCAGCGCTTGTTTGGGCGGCTGGAGCAAGAATACCAGAGGTTGAAGAAGCACTACGGCCGTTGGATGGACATCGTACGGTCACTGGAGCTAGAATCGTGCATATTAACTAAGTTGACAAAGCCCTCCGTCCTCGTCAACTTAGTAGGCCCACAGGTCAGCCTGCCACTATACTGGGTCCCAGCTAGCAGGGGAGTATTCATTTTTTGTGCGTAATAAGGAGGCACTTCCTTGTGTGCGAAGATATAGCTGGTGGGTCCAAGCTGTCAGCGGCGGTAATGTTTTTTCATGAAATATAGAGGCCCTTTCAGTGGGTCCCAGATGTCAGGTGGAGGAATCATTATTTTCCGCGTAATAAGGAGGCATTTCCTTGCGTGCGGCCGTGGACCCAGCTGTCAGCCTCTCCACGTACAGTCTACTTTAGATGCATGTCGGTCGTTGACCACGTTGACTAGGCCGCGCCGAGAGCAGCAGGGCGGTGGACGATGGCGAGGCCTAGGAAGGGAACGACACGGAGGTAGGGAAGACTCGGCAGTTGTTTCCCACGCAGAGGGGAGTACGACTGTACGAGGGTTTACTGGTTCGTCTGCCGTCGCCAAAGAATAACATCATGTGTGGGTGAGTAGACGGATGGCTAGGCCAGCAATGGAAGTACGGTGGGGCGGTGAGGCCTGCGCGGCAGCACAGCTGGCCGCGGGGAGGAGAGAGCAGGCAGTCCCACCAGCACTTGTTTGAGCGGCTGGAGCAAGAAGAGCAGAGATTGAAGAAGCACGATGGCCGTTGGATGGACATCCAACAGTCACTGCTTGTGCGTCAACCTTTTTTTAGGGAAGCCTCAAATCTGTGGAAAACATCATACATCCCATCTGCCATTATTTCTAATAATTTACAGCCCATTTGCTAATTCTTAAGGTTTTTTGGATCCCATATTCTTTTTGTTAGCATTACAGCTCATATTGTGGCCACGGTTAAAAAATTATACGAAATTTTGCATATTTCGGTGCGGTCCGAACTATTTTTAATCCCGAAATTTCGAGTCACATTCAAACTGATTTTAAAAATAAATGTATATCAATATAAAATCCAACAAATTGTCCATGCATAAAAATCAACTCAATTTAAAATCTCCAAATGAAAAAAAGAAATTTGAAACTAATTGCCGGTTTGATGTGTTTAAAAAATGTACAACCCATTTCTCATTACTGATAGGCCATTTTCTCGGCCAACCGAATGAAGCTCTCCTTGTCTTGAAAGATTTGCAGCCCAACAGGCCTGACAAAGTGACTTACTTGGCAAATCAAAAAAACCTGGGCTCTGGCCTGGACCCAGCTGTGGCCGTGGACCCAGTTGTCAGCCTCTTCACGTACAGTACTCTTCTGATGGAAGTCGGTCGTTGACCATATTGACCACACCGCGCCGAGAGCACCAAGGCGGTGGACGACGGTGATGCCTAGGAAGGGGACGACGCGGAGCCGGGGAAGACGCGGTAGTGGATGCCCACACGGAGAGGAGTATGAGGGTTCACTGGTTCGGCTACGGTGTGAGGCTGTCGTCGCTGCAGAATAACAAGGGGTGTGGATGAGTAGACGGATGGCCTGGCCAGCAGCGGGAGTAGTAGGGGGCGGTGAGCCCTCTGCGGCATCACAACCGGCCATGGGACACAGGAGCACGCAACATGACCGGCGCTGGTTTGGGCGGCTGGAGCAAGAAGACCAGAAGTTGAAGAAGCACTACTGCCGTTGGATGAACATCGTACGGTAACTGGAGCTGGAATCGTTCATATTGACTAAGTTGACAAAGCCCTCCATCCCCGTCAACTTGGTAGGCCCACAAGTTAGCCTCCCACGATGCTGGGTTCCAGCTGGTAGGGGGAGTATATATTTTTTGTGCGTAATAAGGAGGCACTTCCTTGCGTGCGAAGATAGCTGGTGGGTTCGACCTGTCAGCGGGGGGCACGTTTTTTTCACGAAATACAGAGGCCCTTCCGGTGGGTCCCAGATGTCAGGTGGAGGAATCAAATACTTGAGAAGGCGTACATAACAAGCTAGTGTACCAGTAAAGAGATGTTGCTGAGTTTTAGAAAAAAGAGAGACATGCTCCTGTAGCTGCTTCGAATACAAACCTAGACTATGACTATATATGGTGCTATGCTACTCTGCAAGTAATGAAACTCACATATCCAACGTTTGCTTCTCCTCTTCTCTACTTACTCTGCCTAGAATCAGAAGCTCTGGCCGTAGCAACCATGTCCGCTGGCTGCTCGTCCACCTGCTCTTCAGCAGGCAACAACCAAGTATGCACCAAGTCGCCACCCGTACCATCGCCTGTGGGTCTCATCACACCCCCGCCAACACGCGCACCGCAGCCGGTTGCTCATCGCAACCCGCTGACGTTGGTGTGGTGCTACTGCTTCAAATCACGCAGAGTCATCCGTCGCATCTCAACCACAATCCGCAACCCTGGTCGAGTCTTCTACAAATGCCCGAATCATGGGGTAATAATATGTTTATGTGTTGTTCTGCTGCTTTCAGTTGCTGATTTTTTTAATAGTTTGGTTGATGATCTTCCAATTTGATTCATGCAGAAAAGGGAAGATTCGTGTGATTCGTATTTCTAGGAAGTTGCTGATGTGGGGGAGTGCAATTACGCTGATTATTTGGTTAGCCGAGGAATCCCAATACCAGCAGGTTGGGGTGTTGGACAAGTAACTGAAGGAATGGCAGAAGAGGAAGATGTAGAGCAGAAGGTTAAAGATGCAGTTCCTCTGATCATGGCCAAGCAACAGCTGCTGAACGACCTTGACAGCAATGAGGAGATGAAAGAGCTTGTGAAGATAATGGGCAAAATTGATGTGCTCTGTAGGATGATTGTCTCTTTATTTGAAGTGTACGTAGCACTCGTGATGTATTCAGTGACTATGACATGAGCACTTTGCTGAAACTAGTAATGAATGAAACCTGTGTAGCAGGCTGGGCGTAGTGTTGTGAACATCTAATGATTCCTATTAACGGAAATCAAGGGGTATCCCCTTTTGCTCATAAATAAATAAATAGCAGAGGCCCTTTTGGTAATAAATAAATAAATTAGCAGAGGACCTGTCGGGTCAGATTTGTTCTCATTCGAAGACGTCGAGCAAATTGCAGTCCAACAACAAAATATGTCATCAAATTCAAGTTTCACAGCCAAATATGAGTACAACTAAACACTAATGTCATCATGTTTTAGTCGTCATACCATCACCCAACACAAATCAGCATACATAACAAGTGATGTTCTCACAAGAAAATACTAAATAACATGTTCATCAGGTTTCAGTTGTCATAGAAAACACAATTTCACATAGTAGATAAAAACGTCTTCTGACAAGCAAATACGACAAAAGCAATGTAATCATCATCCGCAGCTGCAGCGTCAACATCTTCGCCATCTGTATCAGTCTGAATCATAATTCCCCATGATGTCATCATCTTCTTCGTCCTCAACGTCCTCGAACGTTGGCTTCTTCTTGATCAACTCTTGTATGTCCACAGCATGACAGGCAATCTTTTCACTGGCGTCATTGACGTGATGGTTCTCAAAGATATTAGGAACATCTGTGTTATCTTGTACATCAGGAGCATGTAAGCATCATCTTGTTGTGCAACTTCATTAAACGAATTCCTCTGCTCAAACCTTTGCACTACTCTCCAGTCATCTATACGTGCAAATGTGTCTTCCAAGAAAAATATCTGTGTTGCTTGATGTGCCAAAATAAAAGGCTCGTTAGTCTAGTACGCCGCCTTAACATTGATGGATTTGAAATAATCATCAGCTCTGTGTTTTGCGATCCTGGAAAACAGGTTATACCAACGAAAGCACAACAGAACTACACACCGATGATCCTCGAAACTGGAGATATACTGCAACTGAACAATGCCTGTTATGTTAGCATACATTTTAGTTGTCTCTTTGTCATACGTATCCGTGCTCATGATGGCACTATTTTGAGTCTTCCTGCCTTCGTCTCGTGCAAGGGTGTTGTAGCACACATCTCCAACAACGCAAGATTCATAATGTCTCACCCGAGTATCAGGACCCATTGCTAGTGAGTAAAGGGCATCATCAACTGCCTGCCCATCCTCCCGCATCTTCTTAACCCATGGTTAGAAAATAGACAAGCTGTCATCTTATGTACTCAATATATTAAAAAAACTGACAGTGCAATTCAAAAGCTTACATGGCTCTTGAACCATTTCGCAAATCCGGCCATAACCAGTTTGTCAATGTTTCTTGGATTTTGCGGCAGTAACTCCTTTTTGTAGATGCTGCACAACATAGTGATCACGTCAAACATCTAAATATATAACAATGTGCTGCAAGTTTAGTAGATTACGATGTATAAGCTGCAGTACTTAGCACTTACTTGATATAAGGTAGTATCTCAGGGCAGTTATTCAACACATACCAAACCATTTGTCCAAATTTTAAGGTTTGTCCTCTTGTCGACTCTTCCCTGTAAGTCGAACAGAATAATTGAAAACGTTGAGCCCGAGATTGTCTTCATCCACGTCTTTGCTAAGCTGATCAGCTGTTTCAATGTATTTTGAGCAGAATGTCAACGCTTCTGTAGCAATGTAGGCCTCTGCAATGGAACGCTTGGGTCTAGCTATGTTCCTAACATAGCCCTTGAAAGTGCCTAGCCGCCTTTCAATAGGGTACATCCAGCCATATTGTACTAGACCTCTAAGTAGTGCGTCATCAGGTAGATGAACAACCAAATGCACCATCACATCAAAGAAGGCTGGAGGATATATCTTCTCAAGGTCTCATAGGATAGTTGGTATCTTGTCTAAGATGCTCCAAAGCATCTATCCGGATATTTCTACTGCAGAGTTCCCTGAAGAATTGTCCCAACTCTGCAACTGCTCTGTATAAGTCAGGGCGGCCCAATCCTCTAAGGATAACAGGTAAAACCCTTTGAAGTAGGACGTGGCAGTCATGATTTTTCAACCCTTGTACCTTGTCTCCATCTGCACCGACTCTCCTTTCAGGGTTGGAAGCAAATCCATGTGGGAATCTCACACGTGACAGGACCATGCAGAATTATTTTCTTTTTACCTTGTCCAAGATGTACACAGTTGGTGCCATATCCCGTGGTTTACCTTCATCTTGCACCTGTAAATCCTGTCTGATACCCAGGTGTGTCAAATCAATCCTAGATTTTAAGGTATCTTTCGTCTTGCCTTCAATATTAAGAAATGTGCCGATAATGCTATCACATATATTTTTCTCGATGTGCATCACATCAAGATTATGCCGCAGATCCAAATCTTTCCAATACTCTAAGTCCCACAAAGTGGACCTGTGAGTAAACAATAATCTCTCTTCTGCCCTACCACGCTTCCTTTTCCCGCTACCATTATCAGGATGGTTTCCTGGTGTAATATGCCTGACCTTCTCTAATTCCACTTGCAACTCATCGGCGGTGAGCCTCTTTGGCGCATCACGGTTTTCATGCTTTGCATTGAACACATGTCTTCGGCATTTTCTAGGATGCGGCTTGTCCCTGGCAAGGAAACGGCGGTGTCCAATGTAACAGATCTTGCTAAGTATTGTGTATAACAGCGGATTCCTGTCACAGCGAACACATGCATTGTAACCATGTGTCGTTCGCCCTGACATAATGCCCAAAGCCAGATAATCATGGATGCACCAAATTATAACAGCACACAGAAAGAAATCAGCTAGTGGGCTGCTATATAGGTCTCGAGTGAGAACACCCCTCCATAGCTGTTGAAGTTCCTCCACAAGAGGCTCCATGAACAAATCAAAATTCTTTCCAGGACTTTTTGGACCTGGGATGAGAAAGGCCATCATGTAGTTTGATTCTTTGGTGCAGACATTTGGAGGCATGGTGTAAGGGATAACAAGCACTGGCCACATGCTATATGTGGCGCTCTGGTGGCCAAATGGGTTAAATCCATCTGAAGCTAAGCCAAGTCTAATGTTTCTCAGGTCAGCAACAAACTTTTCGTGCTTCTGATTGAAGCTTTTCCACTCACTACCATGTGATGGATGGCTCATTACATTCTGATCTCTGTAAACCATGGTTCCTAGAATGCCACAGTACATCCTCTCTTGTTTTAGCATCATGAAACAACCTCTACAATCTTGGTGTAATTGGAAAATGTCTCAGAACATTATGAGGAATCCTCTTCACAGCATCGCCATCTTTCCATCTTGATGATTTGCATTTTGGGCATTCACTTAACATGGCATAATCCTTCCGGAATAGAACACAATTATTCTTACAAACATGGATCATATCATATCCAATTCCAACTGCATGAAGGAAATTCTTCATTTTACTGTAGGTGTGTGGCAGCTCAGACGCATGTGGGAAAGCTTTGCGGAAAGCAGCCAACATCGCATCGAATGATTTGTTGGTCATCCGCTCAGATGTCTTCACCTAAAGAAAGGTGACCATAGCTGAGAATACTGACATCTTATTTCCTGCGGTGACAGTCACGTTGCATTGTTCCAACATGCGGGCCCACCATTTTTCTTCTGCAGGTGAAAGTTCACGGAATGCACGAGCATTTCATAGCTTTGTTTGAATGTTGGTCAAACTCACTGGCTCCGCCACCACCACCTCCTCCTCCTCCTCTTCCACCTGAGCATCAGGCAGATCAAGATGGTGATCTGCTGCTTCCACGTAGTCAATAACATTCACGTTCACAGCTTCACCATGATGAACCCACCTAGTATATGTGACCAACATCCCATACAAGTGTAGATGATTTTGCACAGTTGACTGGGGTCTTGTAACTGAATTCATACAACTGCTACACGGGCAGAGCACATCTGATTTCGGACCACCGTACTCAGCTCTGATAAAGTTCATGAAGTTTTCAACCCCCTCGACATATGTAGCGGAGAATCTTCGAGCAGAAGTCATCCAAGTCATGTCCATATGTTAGACATACAAATTCGTTCTTCCACTAGATATTACAGGAACAACATATATGCTTTTTTATGAAGTCCAGAAGAAAATACCTAGGTCGATGTCTAAAGCTATGGCAAGATATTTGGACGAGCAGATCTAAGTAACAAAATATATGTAAAGCTAATTCAGCAAACATATTTGAGGGCTAAATTATGGCAGGCTGTTTCAGCAGTCAATGAGGCCGAACACACAGCCATCGAACTATGGAAGGCCATCGCAGCAACAAAGATCGAGTATAAAACGGTGTAGAGCTATTTCACCTAACAGATTGGCTACTAGACCATGGCAATCTACGTCACAATAAATATATGGCAGGATATTTTAGAAACTAATCATCCTTGGCATGCCATCTCAGCTAAGCAGATTGAGTGCAGAACAGGGCAAGGAAGCTTCTTAAGTAGAGCATATTGACTGTAAACTACTTCGGCAAACAGTGATATTAACAGCGTCTATCAGCTAACATTCAGCGCTACACCGACATGCACGGGGCCTCAGTCTAGAATGCGCGTACCGTGGTAGAAGCTGACCGCCTTTGTCTCCAAAAGAACATCGCCAGTGGTGGCGACGCTGACCGCCGTGCGCCTCCACAAGAACGTCGCCAGCGGTGGCGGCGCGACTAGAGGACGACAGTCTACGAGAGCGTACTGTGGGAGTGAGAGGATCGCCGTGCATCCCCTCGATGAACTGCGGCGCTGACGTATCGGCATGGCGGGGATGGGGGCTTTGGCGGAGCAAATGGAGTGGAGGGGGGGTTGGGGAATATTATTGGCTAGTTGGCCGAAGGGCGGTTGAATCTAGGATTTGGGGGGAATTTTTGAGTGGGGGGGGGGGGAGGATTTTCACGCGGTGGGCGGGGGGAGTTTGGCGCATGGTCGGTTTCTCCAAGTGCAGTCCCACGTGTCAGTGAAGAGGCAAGTCGAAGCGCGTTCCGTTTGCGTGAGCCGTGTGCAGGACTGAACGTGTGTGGGGTGCAATGCGACCGCGACAGGGGTGCTATGAGTGTACCGCCTTTTTTCCTTTTAAACTAGGTGCTTCGCCCCCTAAAAAAAACGTGTTGCTTCACGTGATCCATTGATACTACTACTAGTAATCTGGTAATCCCGACTAAAACGGCGCGGCCGGGTCTTTTCCCGCGCGATATGCTGGGAGGTTGGCTTAGTTTGGTTTTTTTAGGACGAGTAATGCTACACCTACGTAGTCCCAGTTACGTAATTAACATAATGTGAAACGTGTGAGCTGTTGATTGTAGATTAGGGGGAGGGAGGGGCCCACCACCATGAAAATCAGGGGAGGAGAGAGAGGCAATTTACGTTAACCCTTTCGTAGGTTCCCGTAGATGTAGACAAATGTGAAATGCGTGAATGTGCATTTCCAGATAAGGCCTTCCCTCGTTCATCCTTTTCTCCCACAAGATCTTTATCTTCCGTGCAACGCACGGGCATCTTGCTAGTACTCCTACAATATATTAGTACTCCTACAAATTTCATATACACCGGCCGAGATTAATGCAAACACGGCAGATTTTCATTACATTTCGAACTTCTGTAGGACAGAAAAATAAAAGAAACCCGACCCTAAACCTATTCTATGGCGGTGACCGACGTCCTCCATCTGCGATCTCCATGTATGGGGGCGGGGTTCAAGACACGTGAAGTGAAGGTGCGGTCTCCGGTGAGGAGAAGTAGAACACGAGAGACAGACTGGCCAGTTGGCACACCATGCCCTGCCGCCTCCGATGCCCTACTCATCCTCGGAGGAGTCCCCGGCCTCGGCTGTGCCGAACGTTGGATGGCGGCAAGTAGGACGCGTGGCAGACGGTGCTCCCGTCATCGGCCACCAGCGTGGCCACCGCTTTTGGTGACTTGAGCGAGGGCGGTGACCTTGAGCTCCATCCCCAAAGACGAGCTCTCCCGCAGAGCGTTCACGCTTGCGGTCATGGCAGATGTGGTGCCAGGTAGGAGGACGATGCGCTATGGTGTGGAGGTTAGCTGGGCGTTGCCGCTTTAAGTAGCGCATTCTAGTGAGGCCAAGCGTCGTGGTGTGTCATTAAGTCACCGGAGTTGGTTCCTCAGGCACCGAGCCTCTTAACGATGGTATACGGACGGATGGCATGAATGCAGGCAGCTGGCGCCGGCTGGGAACGCACCACGTGACGGTGCAAGGGACAAGGGTTTTTGGTGTGCCAGGGTAGTCAACTGCGGTCATGGCAACATTGGAGATGCCCTTTGCTCACATGCGATCGACGCATGTCATTGAAAAAGCAAGACAACCCGGCATGGTCTCAGGTCCTGAGGATGCAGTTGGCCGCGCTACACCACTCCACGGACGCGTCCCCGGCGCCCCGTGCATCCTCAACGAGCCGGGTGTTGGGGTGTGTTTGGATTGTGGCCAAAGTGCACCTTACCAAAATTTTGGTCATGACCCAAAGATTGGTCTTTGTTTGGATGGTTGCCATTTTTTTGAGGTTTTGGTCATGACCCAAAAATGGATGGTTGCCATTTTTTGGCATGCCAATGAACTCTAGCCAACTCTAGTTCATTTTTCTTGCCGATGTCGGCCAAATCATGGGCAACCAAAACCTCAACAAAATTTTTGGCTACCCAATGATTTGATGGGGCAACCTTGGGCACAAACCAAACATACCGTTGGCCGTGCCACAACACTAACACCACGCTTAGCACACTGAAGCCGGCCGTGTCTAGCAACGATGAGCGTGTCGCTCACCGCGGTCGCCATGTCCAGAGGCGGTGCTGGAGCTGCGCCACGTTGTTGGCCCCCATGACCCACGTGAACAGTTGCCGGTGGCGAGGAGGTCGTGGGGCAACTCCTCCATTGGACTAGTTTGCGCTACGTCGCCCCGACAGGTGTGCCCCACATGTCGGCTTCCCTGTTTTCCCGGCCATATTCGAGTGTCAGTGCTCCGCGTTGTGCATTAGGCCTTTCACTATGTAGGCCAAGCAAGACAACTTATTGTTTATTTGAGCCGTTCAAGTATAATCATGTGGCATTTGCTTATTTCTCATTCCTCTCCAACCCTCTTCTCCATCAATCATGTCGCCATCTGGTCGAGTCCATCCTCCCGCATGCCTCATTTGAACATTCCGCCGAGTATCATTTGCATGTGGGCCTAGACCATGCTTGAATTTCCAATGTTTATTTGTAATTTGTCCGACATGCATACAAACAAACGGTTCATTTGAAGTTTCACTTTGCCTCCACTACGTGCCGCTTCGTGTCTTAGTTTTCACATCCCATTCGGTTCATGCCCCGACACATGTTGACGAGATCGATTCATGTTCAGAGATCAATTTGCGTGTCATTCAAGGAGATAAAGGTTTGGTCTGTTTCTATGATAGAAATGACCCGCGGGGGGGGGGGGAGGTCTGTGGGAATCAGAGGGAGTATATTGTATGTTCATAAGCGAAACGAACATATTGTACCCGCCCTAGTCCTCTTTCAATCGATCTCTGGACCCCGAGATGAAATCGAGAGAGAACGAGTGGGGGCATGTGTGATACCTAAGGCGGATTCAAAATTTTGAACCGGTGATCATAGCATCTGCAAATCATATATAAAGGGTATTCAATGTTCGTTTCATTTTTGAACGTACAATATACTCCCTCCTATCCTTTCTAGTTTACATATAAGTTTCATGTGTAGTCAAAGTATCTCTACTTTGATAAAAAAAATATCAACATTCAACAACGCCCAATAAATATTGTTAGATTCATACATACTCCTAGATTTGTACTCGAGATGGTTTCCAATTTGTTTTCAACCATGTGAATGTGCTTGTTCTCGCGCATGCTCTTCCTACTAGGATTTCACTATGTATAGCCAGTCCAATAGTAACTTTTTAAGCTCCCTGTCCAATAGTACTAGTGGAGTACTGACAACATCTGTACTAGAGTATGCAGTGCTCATAGTTGTACTCCCTCCTTCCATTTATATAGGGCCTATGTGGAGGAGAGAGATGTGAAAAGTAAGGGGAGTGAGCTCTCATGCAAGAGCCTAGCTATATACGCATTCCTAGTTAAATACTACAATAAATATGAAGAAAGAGATGGAAAAAAGTACTAATACAATAGCCAACCTTATAATTTTTTTGCGGGAAATAGCCAACCTTATAGCCCACACAACTGTATGAGTGCATATAATAGATGATGGCTATAGATGACATGGCAGTTCCTTATAGCCATCGACTGGCTATATTATTAACCATGCTCTAATGCGTTTATCAAAACCGCATTTGACTAGTGACAAGATTAATAGTACATGAGATGTATAATGTGAAAATTATATCATTGGAAGCTCCATTCACATACGTATCCCTTCCTTAACCTCCCTTTCGGTCACTTACTGGTGGACCCCATGCTTGCTAGGCCCTTCATGTCAGTTACTCAATGGGTTCGTCCACGTTAGGGGATCCTCATCCATAGTATACTCCCTTTGTTTTTATTTACTCCGCATAAAATGACGCGGGCGGGGAGGGGGAGGGACGTCGGTTCGCTCTCAACTACGGTCCCACAAGCGAGCGAAAACGCAAGACGAAGCGCATTCCATTCAGCGAGCGATGTGGAGGGTCCAGTGTGCCGTGCTGCAACGCGAACGCGACAAGAGCGATGTACAGTCAAAACCGATTGACCGATCGTCACTGGAACCACTATTCACACCAGAACCTTCGCTGCTCGGCCTACGCCAGCCACTACCCTGAAACCACACCTAATCTCCAGCCTCTTCCCCCACCATTCGATCCCCTAGCCTGCATCAAGCGTCCCCTAGTTCGCCAAAAATCCATGGTGCGCCGCAAGATCACGTACTACAAGATGCTGACGCCGGAGCACCGCGCAGAAATTGCAGCGGCGGTCGGCGCCAGAGACCTCCGTTCCCAAGCTCGCTTTGCGGCGGGCCAATCCCCGAGTTTTCCGGAGCCAAGCTACGAGGAGGAGGAAGCCGATCCAATGTTCATGGCGGAGGTCGCGGCGCAGAAGGCCCCCGATGGGTATGAGACGATGGATGTCGACTTTGTGCCGGCGTCCGAGTCCCCCATTGTGCAGGCGGATTAGAGGTTCAACCTAGCGATACTAAAGGAGGACCGGGAGGCAGAGGCTCAACTCGAAGCGGAGCGCGCGCATGCCGCTGCCATCGAGGCTCTCCTGCAGGCGGAACCGGATGTCGTGGATGTGAACCGGGCGGCGGAGGCTCAACTTGAGGCGGAGCACGCGGATGCCGTTGCCATCGAGGCCCTCCTGCAGGCGGAACCGGGCGTCCTGGACTTGAACCGGGTGGGAGAGGCTCAACTCGACGCGGAGCGCGCGGATGCCGCTCTCATCGAGGCCCTCCTCTAGGCGGAACTGGACGTCCTCGACTTGAACCGGGCGGCGGAGGCTCGACTCAACGCCGAGCGCGCGGATGCCGGCCATCGAGGCCCTCCTATAGGCAGAACCGGACGTCCTCGACTTGAACCGGGAGGTGCTCTTGTCCATGCAGAGCGCCCGCATGCTCCGCGTGAATGAGTAGATGGAGGCCGAGGACAACCACGGTGCGGAGACACACGTCGGCAGCTACGGCTGGTTCGCACCGGCAGCCAAAGACGACGAGGCCGTCTCGTTTCGCGAGCAGTGATAGTTTTTCTTTATGTTGTTGTTTTTATGGATCTTTTGCTGTGTAGTAAAAACATATATTGTTATGCAAGTCGCCTGACTTGGGTCAGTCTACCATTTCAGGCGGTTGGATGAATATCCTACATCCCCTAACCCTTCTTCCTCACCTCTTCTTCTTCCCCAACAGACCACCGCACAGGTCATACGGATACTCCCCAACATGCGATTGGATAAACATACTCTATGAATGAAAATTAGGTGTCAGCGGTAGGATGGCTGAGTTTGGTTTGTTCACATGTGACAGCACGTGTCAGTGAGGGTGTGTTCCCTTGGTTGGGTTTGCGGCGTGCAGGAGCGATTGTGCATGTGAGGGTGCGGTGCGACCGCGGCGTGCAGGAGCGACCGTGTGAGGGTGCGGTGCGACAACGACAGATGTGCGCAAGTGTGCCTCCTTTTCATTTTGAAAATTTTAGGCAAGCTTGGCAAAAATGTGTGGAGAAGTATGGCAATGCAAGGCCTAGACCCAAACAGGATAAGTACGTAGTAGTACATACTAGGAGCACTAGTGTTAAAAAAGAAAGGTGGAGTTTTCCTTCGCTGGATTAATCGATACAAATCCTCGTTTCATGTGTCAATTAATACGTATTTTTTTCTCCAAAGCCCAAAGAGCTAACCATCTCACTCCTCATTGCTTGATTAATGCAGCGCTATGCAAACCAACCTTCTCACTTCCGCATGCATGTAGGGAATATTAATGTCCTTGGTTGCTAGTACGAGGCAAACCCCATCAATTTTGCCTTGATTAATGTTAGTGGCCTTTTGCAAATTTTAATTTTGATATACTGGCCTTGTGTACAAAAAAATGGAGGTAGTAACTATATTTGACTTCCTTCCCCATTGCGGTGACGTCGACGATATCTCGAACGTTGTGGTTTGGCGAAGTGCATTCGACGGAGAACACCATTGAGGGAGACCACAGTAAGTCGTTCGCAAGTGCCTCCTGCAAGCCGAGACAACCGCCTTATTTGAATCCAGGAAGTCTGTTGAACCAAAGGACGCGTAACTGTACTAGTACTACTCATACACAATAGCGTCGTCCGTCCAGCTTAGTGCGGTGAGATGGTTTCCCGAAGAAGACGATGGAGAAGCGGAGTCAGCAAAGAGTGAAATGATGGTTGCTTCATCCGTGCTTTGTGATTTGACGCCTCACTGCTTTGTGATTTGTGATAGAAGGGACAGGGGGGTAGACTCTGTCCTCTATACTGTACATGCATCCAAGCATGGGAGAAAGAGGAGAGACGTTGCATTTTTCTATTCCTTCAATCAATCAATCAATCAATCAATCAGGGAGCTTTGGTTCCATCCTTTTGGCTTTGGCAACACCGTCCACAATGGTTCCCACAATGCCAAAAGCTATTTTCACATTTGGCTACACATTGTGGATGTCGTTAACCGTACCACTTGGTTTTGCTCCTGTGTGCTATCAATACAAATCTCAATTATATTGATCTACAAAATTATAGAATCAAGATTAGTAAAAAGGAGGTGATTTTGCCGCGCGGATGGCAGGGGAGGTTTCTTATTTTTAGGGGACGTTGTCCTGGCGGTTTGCTAACGTGCGGTCCCACGTGTCAGTGCTTTACCAAGCCGATCCGCTTCCCACATGAGGCAGAACGACGGCAGAAGCAACACGTGGTTAACTTGAAGAAGATGAGGGAGAAGCGGATTCGGCAACGAGTGAATTATGGTTGCTTCGTCCCTCCAACTTGTTTTTTAGCATTATTACTTTGTCGCTCCAACTTAACTGTGGGAAAGGTGCAGCTTTGTGATTTGACGCCTCATTGCTCATTACTACGCCGGCGCCATGACTGGGTGCTTCACCCCAGCTGCTCTGCACTATATTCCGGTATGGCACGTGGAACCGGTAGCTTAATGCCCCACATGTTGGCGAAAGGGACTAGAAGATTTATGAAAGCGAGCGCTCCACTCTCACGACGGAGGAGTACACGACACGACGGCCCAGTGAACTGTCACTTGTACTGTATACTAGTACTATAGTTTTGCTGTTTCGCACGATCCATCGATACAAACCCGATTAAACAGGAAAGGGCGGGATTTTTCCCGCGCGGTATATGATACTGGACATACATTTCAAAGGCAATTTTAATGTATGCAAACTGAATAATTAAGTAACAATATGATATCTAGTAAAACTAAAAACACATATGATTTATTGTGTTAGAGTGTAGTAGTAGTGTTGTATTGCATAGTTGTTAGATGTAACATGCGAGAACATGTAGAGATGTAGTTTTGGAGGGCCTATAGAGAGAAAAACGTAATACGTTCACCGAACTTCAGAATAAGCTGATTACAGTCACTATATACGTTTTGCTGTGATTATACGGTCACTTGCTCACGGTTCAGCATCGGATTGCACTCTGTTGACCGGCCAAATAGTTTGCGTGGCACCATGTTGGTTAGTTAAATTGACCACGTTCCTTGTGGGTCCCACCTGTCAGTTCGCATAGGGAAAAGGTCAGATAAACACAAATTTACGCAGGCGCGGTAAGACTCCACCCCATGCGCGGGAATCACTTGGTTGTGTATGTGTCTATCAGGGCCTGATGTGTGCGCATGCACGTGTAGGTTGAGCACTTGAGCGTGAGAGTGTGTGTTGGTCGTGTGGTGTACTGGTGTGTGCATGCATGTGTGCGTGTATGCGTGCGAGTGTTGCGGGCGTGCGTGGCTGCGTGTGTACGTGTGAGTGTTGCGTGCGTGCGTGGGTGCATGTGTTCGTGTGAGTGTTGCGTGCATGCAGTTCCTGTGCATGCTTGCATGTGTGTATAATCACCACACCAGCTCCTGTGTGTTAAAACAGACGGCTCAGCATACCAATACAAGGCCACCTTGTCCGTTGTGCCCACGGTCATGACTTCGAACCACCGTCCAATATTTTTTTGTTGTTTGTTTTCATTCTTACTAGCAAGATGCCAGTGCGTTGCACGTAACATCAAGATGCATTTGTATGACTAGTTTATCTTGTGAGAGAAAAGGATGAACGAGGGAAGGCCATATTTGCAAATGTGGAGAGGTGTGTGGGCACCTTTTTGCAAAATTGTCATAGTTTCTTTCCTATCCGTCAGATATAAATCGGATGGCCTATATTGCAGGATGGCAGGCACACCATCATCACCAACTCTGTTTTTTATAAGAGTGTATTTTATCCCTACTCTTATAAAAAGGATAGCTGGTGATGATCGTGGGCCTGCCATCCTGCAATATAGGCCATCCGATCTATATCTGACGGATAGGAAGGAAACTATGGAATTTTGCAAAAAGATACCCACACCTCTCTCCACACTTGCAAATAAGGCCATCCCTTGTTCATCCTTTTCTCCCACAAGATAAAGTACTCATACAAATGCATCTTGATGTCCCGTGCAACGCATGGGCCATCTTGCTAGTATTTTATAAGAGTGTAGATGTATAGTAGATACAAGCCGACAGGTGGGCCCGATGGTAGTGAGATAATGTGATGCAACACTAGAGGTGCCACGTGGAGCATTTAACTGGTCAACTAGTCGTGTCTTGAGCAAATACAGAGTTGTACGGTGAGCCCGTGATTGTATAATAACCACAAAACGTAAATGGTGACTGTAATGAGTGGATTCTGAAGTCAATGTACGTATCGTGCTTTCGCTTCAAATACAATGATCGTCACTGTATATATCGCGAGAGAAAGATGAAACATGCGTGAATGTGCCGGGGCTTACTTTTAGAGGACATGGAGATAGTTTGTGTGCGTACGTGGAAGGGACGTAGAGGGGGGGGTATGCGATGGAGAGAGAGATGCTCTTTGTTTCTCTTTATTATGACTAACTTTATATATAGTATAAAAATATACAAATTCAGAATGCGGAATAAATATCATTGTGGGCACCATGCAATGCAAGCGTTCATACTCCTCCATATAACTTTGTAATGTTGTATATATGTAGAAATTCTAAAACATTTTTTTGGCCACACTTTATTCAAAAGGAATGTTGTATGCGAAATAAACATGAAGAGAGGGCTTTTTAGATCAATGGGGTACGTGATGTAACATGTGTGAATGTGTAGTTGATGCATTTGGCAGGGCCTAGAGAGGTATGTGTGTGTATTACGTATTCGAGAGAGGCATGGATAGAGGGGCCAACAGGGGGGGCGTGGGAGAGATAGCACGAGAAATGAGAGTGGTCTAGAGAGAGAGAGACGAATATGATGTCACGACGTGAGATTCCCTTGAGTGTGTATATGCAAGGGGAGAGTGGATAGAGGCACCAGGAGAATATTTTTTTTGTGTGGTGTCTGTGTTGGTATGTGTGGGTGCGATAAGATAACGAGACGTGGGGGCAGAGGGTGTGTCATCGCATGAGGTCCAGTGGGTCGAGGTGAGGCCCTTCATTCGGTTCCATCCTGCGCCACATTGGTCGGCCCGTGACGCATTTAGGGAGACCCATGGATAACTAGTCGTACAAGACAAAGATAGCATAATTGTGAAGGACTCTATGTCCACTGACAAAGCCGGCTAGGATTTGTAACACTAGGTTCTCGGACTAAGGTAACCCCTTTATCTTTGATAGTACTATTCATCCAACCTAACTTTAAGGGGCATCCTTCAGAATGCTCTGCTAGAATCATACTCGTCGATTAGGAAGAGAGGTGTGAGACAATGCGTGAGAGACGGGCCTAAAGATAACGTGCATACAGGAGATAGGTAGGCAGGTCTATGTATATAGAAAGGGTCGATGGGGATTGTGCGTGTGTTTGCTTGCGAGATGAAGAGTGCTTGTGATAAAGGTTAGTGAAAACAATTGTAAATGGTTACGAGAGGGAGGGGGGTTATATCGAGAGCATGTGTGCGAGAAAGACACCTCGGGAGAGAGTGTGTGAGCATGTGTGAGAGACCACTGATGGAGAGTGAAACTAGACGTACAAGACTGCTGTACACATTGATTAAAGATATAAATTGTATCCAAATATTAGGATGGGATCATGATATTTGCAATTCGCATAAGGAACGGTCATTGATCCATTAGACATCTAGATTCTATCGAATTTGAGCATGTCTATGTTATTATTCGACACAATTGTTCCACATAGTTAGTTTTTTGAAATCCAGACAATGCATCGCTTTAGCAATCGAATATAAACGTGAGTATAGTTCATGTTGTGTGTGTAAAGCATATTATACATACGAAAGTTACACAATGAACATTATAAATAGCTACCTATGAACTAGCATACATTTGAATTCAACTTAAGGTGGTTTTAAAAAATTGAATTCAACATGAAGTCCATTCAATTATTTGAATTTGATATCATGGCATTTGTAAATCATACCTAAATTATGGGGGCACCAATATTTGCTCTGATTTTGTACATAATAGCATATGTAGTTGTGTACAAAATTGATTCTAATTTAGCTCCTCCATTCCAAAATAATCGTAGTTATAGGATTTTCAAGTGTCAAAATTTCAAAAAGAAGCGGATAATTTAATGAGGTTTTCAAACATACAAGGTCAAATTTAACATTGTCTATTTAGGTCAATCCTCAAAGTTCAAGAGTACTCTAAACGTGAATGCTTGTGTTTCAAAATTTCCAAGAAGCGCCAAAAGATCCTCTACTCGCCCGAAACCGCGTGAGACCAATGTTTGGTAGTACAAGGAAATTACTTTTCTAATAACTCCGACCCGTGAAACCTACCGGCCTAACGTCAAAAGGTCTAAACCGGGGTAGGTTTGTAGCTTCATCTAGACGCCACACAACCACCTCCGAAAAACATTCATACACAATGGCCGCCTAAGCACACATGCGCGCGGCCAAAATCGCTCCCGCCCACTATTTGGGACACCTGGGATTACCATCCTACCCCCGACCCGCAATAGGTCCGAAATTTAAGAGGGGGGCAAAGTTTGTACTTTCCCCATATTTCAAACAAGCGCGTCCCATCTTCTATTCAAAAAAGCCAAAAACAAGCGTGTCGCAGACCGAAACATGGTTCTCCCCCTCCCCCCGCCCACCCGTCTGATTCCCCATTCGTACTCCATGGGCGCAAAAACTACCTCTCCACCAGCCGCGAAACCCCTGCATCCTCCGTCCGCCACCCCATTCCACCCATCAACCGCCGCCCTCCTCCATCACGCCGGAGCCGATACCCTGACGTCGTCATCCACTGCAACCTCAACCGCAACGCCCTCCACGGCTAGTAGTTGAAGCCGAGGACGAGCTGTCCATACCCGAGCCAGTTCAACCACGCCGTCATGTGCCTCACCGCTGCCGCTCCAACTTCGCCACCCTCCACCGCACCGGAGCTGTTCCTGCTATGCCATCCTTCGCCGCCTCGGATCTGCTTCCCCTCCGCCGACATACGGCCACAGCAACATAGTCAACAATTTGGCCATGGGTTCGTCCATGCCTGCACCCTCCAGAACATCGATTTCCCCGGCAAAAAGAAGAAGATCGGCACGACATGTGGAGGCGACCACACCGGCAACTGAAAATGGTACTCCTCTTCCCTTATTCATGCAAATCTTATGTGTCTGCTTGCACGGTATTCATCCCACAGAAGACACTAGTTGACCGCTTCTTCTTGATACTAGATGTTCCTAGTAACTCGTGATGCACAAGGTTTCTCCTCATATACTATTTCACCTTAGCTAGAGGTCCGTCGCCCCCTGAATTTCAATTCCTGGTCAGTTGATTCCCAATTAATGGAAGCATTCCCTGGTGTAACAGGCGCTAGTCTGCCTATTACGCTAGGGAAGCAGCGCCTCGATGTTTATCTTAGGGGCGTGTGGGGCCTAGAGCTACTGGCGCCCGATCTGGAGGTCGACCGGGATTAAAGGGATGGCCTGGGGGCGCGCCAAGAACGGCGGTGGTGTGAGGTCAAGGGGAGGGCGGGGCGGCGGAGGCAGGGGTCTGGGCCGGTGGTCGCTGGCGGTTCGAGAAAGATCGTCAACAGTGACTGGCGGGAGGTAGACGAAGGCCATCTGCCCGTTCCTTATAGATCGGATGGTTCATTAAAAAAATCGACTGACCTATTTATTTTCAGTCGACTGTTATCTTGATATGACCACATGTGGTGCTATGCTGGAGGAGTACCTGCATTTCCTGTGCTCATATATTACAAAATCATATGGAGTAGAATCTAATTTTGTTTGCCATGCAATGTTGTAGAGCTATCATATGTATCTTGTCATTTATTTTTCAGCCACCTGGTATCTGCTACTTTTACAGTGCACTAGTTCTGCACACACTTCACCCATACTCTCACTATTGTGTTTTTATGCAAGGGTATTTCAGAGTCTGCCTCAAGAGAAGCAAAAAAGAAAAGAGAGAAGTTGCTCCAACTTTCTATGTGGGTAAGCACGACACGTAACAACGCTATAAAGGGTGCAGTGTCAGCAGATGGAGACGGTAAACGTAGCTCTGGAGTTGATGACCTCGCTCGCAATGAACCACCATCCCAGGTGCTTGCTTTAACTTCACGGTGTCATATGTGGTTGCATGTTCCATATGGTGTCTAGCTTGTATTCGAAAGGCCAAAGTCGGTCTTTATTAAGATAAGGAAAGATATTTTTTACATGAACCACCATCCCGTGAGCACCAGAAGACAAATAGCTAGTCAGGGCACTGGCCGAGCCAGTGACAAGCCCAACAAAGAGAGGCATCACCTGGAAGCCAACTAAAAATCCGCGATGGTGGCAAAGCAGCCCGCCTCCCACCGGGCTCTTAGGTCCTAGATGATCATGCTCACCACTCCAGCCGGATGTCTAGCTTGTATTGCTTCCAATTTGGTTAAATTGCATCTACTTAGCTTACACATTATACCTTTGAATATGACATGCCTTTCTGTTTTTGGTACATACTAGTACATCTGTGTATTAACCATGTTCTTACATTAAACTAATGTTCTTGTGTATCCCTCATCAATCACTTATGATGAGGCAGTCAGGCAAGTGGATTACTCCTCATTTAAAGAATGCAGCGTTGGCCTCCTGACATGATTCTCAAGAAACAGCAAGGCTAGATGAAGATAGTGAACGTAGCTCTGTAGTTGATTATCCCATTTCCTCTAACTTGGCAGCATGATATGTGGTTGCATGCTGCATATGGTGTCTAGATTGTAATTCTTCCAATCTGGTTAAACTACATGTGCTATTCTGCTTAGCTTATACATTATACCTATTAATGTGACATGCCTTCCTATATTTAGTACATAGTACATCTGTCTATTAAGCATGTCCTCACATAAAACTATTGTTTTTGTATGCTGCATAAATCAAAATGACGAGACATCTTCAGTATATGCAGCGTGATATTAGTTGCATCTTTGATATGATTTATAGCATGCGCTGCTTCTAATTTGTTGAAATTCCATTTATGATGGGACACTTTTAACTTAGCAGAGTCATATTGGTTGCATCTTTCACATGGTGTCTAGCTTGCATTGCTTCTTATTTGGTGAAATGGTTTCTGCTTAGTTTACACAAACAGTTGTGACACTACAAAAAAATACACTTCCGTGATGATACGTGTTTGTCACAGTAGGTCGCTTTTTTTGTCATGCATGTACATCCATGACAAATATATGACAGAATGAAGATAGTCATACCTGTGCTGTCGTAGAAGTGTTCCATGACATTACCAAAATTATCATCACGGAAGTGTCCACTCCCATGACGATAAATCGCGCGTCATAGAAGTGCTTTCGTCAAGGGTGACCGACACGTGGCATCATCAAGGGTGACCGACACGTGGCATCCACCGTAACGGAACACCGTTAAGCTATCGGGTCGGGTTTTGGATCTGATAATCCGTTAACAGCCCCAACCAATGGGAAATTTCCACGTGTAAAATTCTTATTGGCCGGACGAAACACGTGTCATCTCGTCAGTGGCTCAGATAGGCGCCTATGATACGTCGACACGTGGCACGGCCCAACAGAGGCCCATTCCTATGAAAAGGCCGGCCTGTTTGACTTGGTCAAAAGCTGGCAGGCCGGCCCATGGAAAGCCTGTTAACGGCCTGTTCGAATATAGCCCATTTACAGCCCGCTAACCCAAGGCCCGTTACGCCCTATCCGAATTAGGCCCAGTAGCGTCATCTGGGCCATCCAATATGATTCCAGCCTATTTTCACTTCTGGCCCATGTATGGCCCATGACATCTTTCGGCCCATATGAGGCCGTATGTAACTCTTGGCCTACTAATGGCCCGTGGTGAAACTGGCCCGTAATGAACAGTGTATCACTTTACACCCATTAACGGCCCATGGTGAAACTGGCCCGTAATGAACAGTGTATCACTTTATACCCATTAACGACCCGTTATTCCGTTGGGCCGTTTCCAGCCCATGTAATCTTTCGGCTTTCTTAGAGCCCATTTATTCTTGGGCTCATTTCCAGCATTCGTTTACTTACGACCCGTTACTGTCATTTTCTGCTTGTGGGCCAAATTCAGCCCGTGGTTACAGTCGGCCCGTTTATGGTCCGTTAATACGTTGGGCCGATTTCATAGCGTCATCAAATATGGCCTATTAATGATGGCCCGTTATGGTCGGCCCATGAACGGACGATTCCAACTCTAGCCCGTTTACGGCCATAATGCGGTCTGTTTGGCCCATGTTTGGCCAATCGATTATATGGCCCGTATAAGGCCCATTGATAATACGGCCCGCAGAAGGCCCATTGTTTCTACGGCCCGTAGAAGGCCCATTGTTTCTACGGCCCATAGAAGGCCCACTGTTTCTACGGCCAGTAGGAGGCCCAGTGTCACTACAGTAAATATTAGCCCATGGTTATTGTGGCCTAGTTTTAAAAAATAGGTTATTGCAGCCACTAGCTAACCACGGAAAAAGAACTGCAATGACTACAAGCAAACAAATAAACAAGACAACAAGGAAATAAATACGCAAGCAACTAACGCTAGGCTATCACGGCTATTACACATATTACATCCACTGGGCATCAAAGTTCGCCACCAGTGCAAATATAGGGAACAAAGCAGCATATCATATACACTGGTTGTCAAAGTTGGCGACCAGCGCAAATAAATGCCGCAGCAAAAAAAATCCAGAAATGAAACCACTTCAGAAGATCTCAAGAAACAATATCCTGGGTACCCATAATGCTGGCAAGATGCTTAGCAAGCTTATTAACTTTCTCTTATTTGGCGCTTAAATCCTCCAGCGCTTGCTGTTGCACCAGAAAATATGCATCTGAATTCTGCAGGGACTTCCTCAGTCCTTCAGCTTCCTGTCGCAGCACATCTGATCGATGTCTTTCAATTTGAAGTTGAGACTCAAGAAGACGAATTGATTCAGGCAGCGAGTTCGAAGAGCTTGTGCCAGCAATAGTGGCCAGTAACTCGAACACTACATCAAGACAGGACTTTTGGGTTCCCTCACTGTCGTCAAGATAGTTTTTATCAGCTTTGTTGGAGACCAACAGGGATGTCTCACTATCTTGAACCTTATCTGCATTACTTCCTTTACCATTGGATAACGCGGTATTGTTCTCCAATATTTTGTCCGCATTCTAAAAGAGAAACAAGCAGACACATGACATGTTTACCATGTTGTATATGAAACTCATTTTGGTAAATGAGTTCAGTAGTAAAGTGGACAGGATAACAGCATGAAACAAACATATATCTATGTACCATGGTCACTTTATGGTCTATATCATTCTAGTTTTTGTTGCCAAATCAAGATAGAGACACAGTTCAAATAATATTTGTTCAAGACAAAGCAGAATGGACAAAATATAAGTGTGGGTAACTATAGAGCAATAACAACACTTGTAATGTGCATGACATGAGAACATAACTGTTTATTCAATTGAAACTGAAATCAACATAGAGCAGGTTACAATAGCAAACCAGTTAAAGAAACAAGTTTAAAACATACCTATTGCGCCATTGGAGTTTCAATTCCATCCTTCAAATTCGAAAATAGTTGGTATGAGTAAATACAGTCATGCAAGAGCAAAGGAGTATGAACCATAGCTACAGAACCTGACCTGAGAACAAATCTTCTTCTCCTTTAAGCGTTGAGTTGGGATTCAGAGTGGTGGTCCTCGTGCTTTGGGCACTGCAGTTCCCTTACTAACTGCTCGTGTTTGGGTGCTCTATGGTGGAGACGGTGTTGTGTCAATTGGAACTGGGTTACTATCTGCCAGGGTTGGGGTTAGAAGGAGTGTAGCTGGTTCTCTATCCAACTGGGTAGGGGTACAATCTGCGAGAGTCTGGGTTATGTGCGGTGGATCTGGTCCTTGGGCAAGTACAACTGTGGTTCTATCTACATCAACTGGTAGCACTATCTTTTCTGAAGACCGTGTTGTTACTCCCTTAGATACTACCATCACGCTCTCCAATTCAAATGGCTGATAAACAAGAAAAGTAATTGAAAGTATAGACATTGTATGATAGACAGGTGCAATGGATAGTGGGGAATAAAAGAGGGCATGAAATAATTCATATTTATGTTGTCTAACCAAACAGGATAGCATGACAGAATTTCACATATATGATGGCTAACTAAACAGGATAGCATGACACAATTTCATATTATGATGGCTAACTAAAAAAGATGGAAAGACATAGTTCAAAATATGAGACTATGTAAACAGGATGACATGACATAACTATATAATGTGTTTATTAAATAGGTTGGCATGCCATAATTCACATACATTCACGGATAGAATGCCATAATTCAAAATATGATGACTGTAAACACTAAACAGGATGAGATGATATAACTATATGATGTCTTTATTAAATGGGTTGCCATGCCATAATTCAGATAGATGATGTGTGTGTACTATGTAAACATGATGGCATGATATAATTCAAATATATGATTTATATAGTAAGCAAGTAAGCAGATGGCAATCCATATATGATGTAAAAACTAAGCAATGCAAGACAACATGCATGACATGGGTAATATAACCCTGCCAAGTTTGAGCATAGACCTCAGGGGGAAAATAGGACTGGTCATCAGTTTTTGAATCCTCCTCTGAGGAGCTCTCTGTAACCAGCAAGATGTCTGCTTCAGCAGGTAGCATTGTCTGCTCTGAATACCTTGTTTTCACTCCAGATACTTCCATCACTGCTTCAAATGGCTGATGCACAGGAAGAGTAGTTGAATATACAAATGTTGTCGACAAATGGAACACATAATACAAAAAAATGATAGCATGATATAATTCACATACATGATGATTGGCTAAACAGCATGGCATTGCATAATTCACATATATAATGCCTTTGCAACAAGATAGCATTGTATAATTCACATATATAATGTCTTGCAACAAGATGGCAATGCATAATTCACATATATGGTAATTAGACACTGAACATGTGGCATTCACACAAAGCATGTCTAAACTAATCAAATGACATAGCAATGCGAGACACCATACGCACGATATGAGAAACATAACCCTGCCAAGTTAGAGCATACACCTCGGGGGGGGGGGGAATAGGACTGGTCATCTGTCTCTGAATCCTCCTCCAAGGAGCTATCCATAACCAGCGAGATATGCGCTTCGTCTGATAGCATAGTCTTCTCTGAAGACCTTGTTTTCACTCCAGAATTTGCCATCACCGTGTCAAATGGCTGATGCACACGAAGAGCAGTTGAATGTAATAACATTTTGACAAATGTAATATGTAACCAAAAAAAGGATGGCCTGATATAATTTACATATAAGATGACTGGCTAAGCAGGATGGCATTGCAAAATTCACATATATGATGCCTGGCTAAACAAGATGGCGTTGCATAATTCACATAAACGATGAATAAACTAAACAGATGGCATTCGCACAAAGGATGTCTAAACTAAGCGGATGACATATTTGATGTATAAAGTAAGCAATGCAAGACACCATATGCATGATATAACCAACATCAACATGCCAAGTTAGAGCGAAGACCTCAGGGGGTAAATAGGAGTTGTCTTCTCCTTCTGAATCCCCCTCAGAACAGATATCTTCCTCTCGATTACAATCTGAAATGCGTGGAGGGGGGGCTGCCTTTGCGCCTACCATGGAGCGACGTCTGCATGAAATTTTATTGCCACGCAAGGCTCGTCTCTTTTGCTCTACATGTTCAGTTCCATTGTTTACAATAACTGTCATGCATAGGAATAAAACATAGTGAGATTATGTAAGGAGTGCATGCAGAAATCCAGAGTGATGGTAGCAACCTGTGGATAGACCCAAAACCAATAATAGCAGGCAGATAATGGCTTCAGTTAAAAAATACAGATAATGGCTTCTTTACTGTTTGTTTCCCACCCAACATGAAACTCATAGTAGACACCGGAGATTAACCAGATAGTAGATAGATAATATTGATAGCGGCCCCGATATGTACCCCACAAACATTTAAAAACTCAAGTTTGACCATTATTTTGGAGCTGACTCAGAGTCTAATCAGTGAACAGGACAATAAAGTAGCATGTAATATTAAGCGATGCATAACGTAAGCAGACACGAAAGAGTGAGACCTCTCTTGCGGACCCGTGTAGTCCTTGAGGTCATCTGCTTGGTTGATTATGGTAGTGCAGTTTTCATGGCTGCCAGCGGTGGGGAAGAAGATCTGAGGCGGCGAAAGATAGTCTGGAGGCCGGATCCCTGCTGTGCTGGACCCTTCTGTCGTTGGAGCAGCTGAGCTAGGGTGGACGACGGCGCAGTAGGAGCGGGACAAACCATGCAACGTTTTCTTTGACAACTATCTGTAAGAGAAGTAATTCTGTAAGGGCTCGTTTGAATTGGAGGATTCCAACAATGCAGGGATAGGAAATAGACAGGAATAGGATAGGAATGCACGTGCAAAACAGAGAATTTAAAAACACATGATCTCTGCCAATCTGGGTGTTTGATTCACAACAATTGGAAGATCACAGGATGCAAAGAAGCATGGTGACGTTAAGTCAAACCACAGGAAAATGTACGGTTATAATGCTATTATGCTACTATCTCTTAGTGTTGTGCTTCCTTAATAGGAATTTGAAAAGGAGGACAAGTGAAAATTAAAATTCCTACGTTTTTTCTTTCAAGGCGACACTAAAGGAACAAATCTGTGTGCTCAGTGGACAATATATATAACATGTAGAGTAAAAAAGAGATGCAACAAGTGTAGAACCTCTTTGGCGAAGCCATGTCGATCTCAGCGTGATTGGGTTGGCCGGTGAGGATGTTCCGGCTGACTTGGCTGTCGGAGGAGGGGAAGAAGATCTTAGGCGTCTGGAGATGGAGCCCGAGGTACTGCTTCTCTGTGATGGAGGGTTTCGTCGTTGGAGCAGCTCCGGTGAGTTGTACGACGCCGAGGCTGAAGCAGGACAAGAGAGACAACGAACAACATTAACCTGAGTGGAATTCTAATAGCATCTCCAATACATGACGTAAAGTACATAACCACAAAGTGCTAGATGTAAAATACATTAGCCGCTCATCTCTGAACTTAACTGTCGAAACTGAACTTAACTGTCGAAACTGAACTTAACTGTCGAAACTGAACTTAACTGTCGAAACTGAATTTTGCTGTCGAAACTGAATGCACTAGCAAGGTGAGGCTACACGTCGGTCGACTGACTTTATCATCTCTGGTCAGTCGATTTTGCAGCCGTTGGATACGAAATGAAGGGCCTGCGGTTCATCTTCAACCTCCACCCCCCTGAGTCGGCCAAACAGCAGCCCCCCGCCGCCCGCGGCCGGCGGTGCGCTGCCCTGCCCGCCCCGAAAACACTCCCCACCGCCGGTCCGCCGCCGCCCCAGCCATCCCTCTAGGCCACCCCGTGCCGAGCTTTTTCTCCGGCGATCCCCACGCCACCGCCCCGCCAACGCCCCGCCACCGTCGGCGACCACCGCCCCCATCCTGAACCCTAAGATAGATAGTGGGGTATCTCTCCGGCGAGCCCCCCTCCCTGCTGCGGCTGGTTCTTCCTTCACCCCGGCGAGCCCCCCACCACCTGAAAATCAACTGACCCACAAGTCGATTCAGTTGATTGAAGTGTAGCTAAATCGGAGCAACATCGCAAGCAAGAGCAAGAGCGAGAGCAGCAGCGCGAGCAAGAGCAATAGCCAGAGTAGACCAGGCAGGGGACCGAGAGCAAGAGCAGAGCAGCAGCGCGAGAGAGAGCTAAAGTAGCAGCAGGTCCTACTGATGTGGACGTCGCCGCCGAGGGAGCGACGCCGTGGAGGAAGTGGCCGACGACGCCACCGTGGATGGAGCTGCGCCGTGTCGGCTCGGGACCGAGCGCCGGCAGCACCGTGAGATCGAATCAAGAAGAAAATGCGGTGATTAGTGTACAACCTCTTTGGTGGCACCGATTAGGCCGCAGCTTCATCCGAGGAAACGGTGATGATGATGCTCTTCCGGTGGTGCAAGTGAAGACGGCGGTGTGGGGATGGAGGTGGCGCGAAAGACGAGGGGAACATTGGGGTAGCTCCTTGGAGGTGGAGGACGGGGTGGCTGAACCGGCGGGACGATGAGATCGACGACGGATCCTCATCTGGTACGGTGGATGAGGGACGTCGAGGTGTTGCTGTGGATGACGTCGTCGGGGAAGAGGCTCCGGCTGGGTGGCGGACGGAGCAGGGTGTGGGGTTTCGTCGCGGGTTTTCGCGGCCTCGGTGTACGAATGGGTGGGCGGATGGGATGGCAGTGGGGAACCATGGCTTAGAGACGCGCTTGTCCGAAATGTGGGGTAAGTTACGAAAGTACCCCCACCGATTTGAGGCGGTTCTTTCCATTCAGGGGTAACACGGGCATTTCGCGTGTCTGGATTTCACAGGAGGTGGGACTTTTCGCGCGCATTGTAATTTCAGAATAGCAAGGCGCGGGTTGAGATGGAGGGAGTTGTCGGAGCACAACGAGACAAAGATATATCTTAAATATTTCGGGCTAACAAGGCGCGGGTTGAAATTTCCGGACAAGCCTAACGTGTACTGTCCCAAATCAATGCGCCCTACAAATGTCATTCAAAACTTTGAATTCATGTTATGTTCAATTAAAATATTTCGCTATGTGTATAATGCATGCAACCTACTACTCAAATGAATGTTTTAGTGCATTCCAAACGTATATACTACCGCTTCAATATGAACTAAATTTGAATTCGTTTCTCTATTTGAATAAGATCTACAGTAATGATTGTTTTGAAGTCAAAGCATTTGAATTCGTTTCTCTGTTTTAATAAGATCTACAATCATCATTATTGTCAAGTTAAACCATCGTTTGTGTATTATCTTCACAGCACACCACATGATTAGTCTCGAGTTACATATGAACTATGTGTACTCCTATATGAACTCCAACTAGATTTTTTGAATCCACTTTATTTTGATTTCAAATCACATTACATTTCTAGCTCTAGCTAGATCTTCATAATCTAAACCATGTCTCATATGTATAATGTGTTTATCACATTATGTATGGTGCCCCGCCCCCTACGCCTACAAGTATTTAGATGTGAGTTGCAAACACCACACATTACCACAAATTCAAATAAAATGTGAGAATGTTCGATATATAGTATTGCTTAGATTGTTTGATATTTAGTTGTAAGCTGCGAGCGCCACACATTATCACAAATTCAAATAAAATGTGAGATTGTTCGATGTATAGTATGGTTTAGATTGTTCGACATTTAGCTGTGAGTTGCAAACGCCATGCATTATCACATTATGGTATAACATGTGCACAGCACGTGTATCACCACTATATTCATGCATGCAATGTTTAAAACACTATGATCTCGTATTCAAATATATGAATCCGCTTTCATATCAAATTATGATCTTTGTTAGTCTCTTACACCCACACAATCCTCTAACCTTTGTAGCTACCACTAACTTTCTCTCGTGCATGCACATGCCCTCCTCGCCCTCCCCCTCCCTCGGCATTCTATCCACCTGGCACATTCATTTTTTTCTTTAGGTCGTTCTCCCAGAGTCTCCACAACTCCTTCCCGACACACACCGATCGATAAACCTCTCCAGCGGTGCCTGCCTACAACATACAAACACACCTTCAATCTCCTCCTTTATGTGTCCTTGCCTTGTGTCTCTCATACGGTCAGACACACGTGTAAACTCTCGCCCCTCTTTTCATCGCTCTCACAACCGCACACTCCTCCCCTATCTAGCTAGTAGTTGGGCCTCTCGCACCACCTCCTAGCTCCATTCTCTCTGTCTATCCGTCTCGCTGGGCCTTATTTTCCTCTAACAAATGAACGTACACCGACCGATCTCTCGCTATACATATAGCTAGCTAGGTACTTATAACTCGTTTTTACCCACACGTCAATCGATCTACCTCATTAGTTGTGTCCCTCCCTTCCTCCGACAAACAACAATTGATCTACCGATCTAGTTAGGTTTGCTTACCAAACACATGGTTCCCCTTCATCATCCATGGATGCGTCCCGACAGATCTATCACGCACAGGCACACACAGAAACACATCCCCACTCTTATTGATAACATTGCAGTTCCACCCTCAGTTTGTCTAGTAGGCCTCTCCCACCATCTTCGAGAAGCAACTCCATCACCCATCCAGCACTCTACCCCTCTCCCTCCCTCTCCCTCCCTCTCTCCCTCCTCTTTCTCTCTCTGTCCCATCATATTTCCCGTCCTTTAGTTATGTATGGATGTCGACCTATCTCCCTCAAGACATAGCTGGGTCTCTCCTCAACACATATACGAGTCATTCTACCTCTATAGTTAGGCCTCTACCTACCCCTCCCACCACCCCCTCCCCCCACACACACCGATACATCGAGCGCTCTAGTGATGTCTCCCTGCCACACACAAACTTGACGTGTGCCCTCTAACGTTCCGGTAGGCTAGTCGCCCTATATCTTTGACTTGTACACACAAACAATTTCGATGGCTCTCTTCATCGATCTCGCACCCACCCACTTGATCCTCTCTTTGACTCTATCGATAGCTATGACCCCTCCCTCTCTTCTCGTGGATTGCCCGACCCTCTATGTATGATATGGATAGGCCTCCATTTCACACACATTGCATGCAAAATTTTGTTTGAGATGTCATCGACACATATTCCCACAAATAATTCACGAAATCAACCCCCACCCCACCCCCACCCCAAAACAAAAAACACTCACGAACGCGGTTTGTATCTCTCACACACACACCCCACGTAGGTGGGGGATGTGCACGAAGAGAAGAGGTGCATGCACGACGCATGTACTCCCGTCTCTTTCCCAACCACACCCGCGCGGGTACACGGTGGAGCTCATTTCTGTACGAAAAAGGCAGCCCACGTGGTAATTTGGCACGTGTACTAGTTGTCCACTTGGTGGAGGGAGGATCGTCTACCACGGGTGAACAAACAAATTGTGACTTGACGTGTTATGTTAAAAAAAGAGGCAAACCATGTGGGGCCTACCTTAGAGGCAAGGCTCTATACACTGGAGTACTTTTTATGTGTCCTGTCAACTCGCAGAATGAGGAGAAGCTTGCTTAGTATGTCGTCTCCCCCGCCCACGGGCGCGGTGGCTCGCAGGATGAGGTGAAGCTTGCTTACCACGCCTTACGCCCGCTCCCTCGCCCACGCGCGCGGTGGCTTGCAGCCCGAGGGGAAAATTTTACTACTCCCTTCATTTACTCCATGTCCCTACTACCTTGGTTATAGAGATTATATTATCATATTGTTTGGAATATATATGTCCTTTAGTAGATTTCAATATGAACTACTAGTACATACTCCAAACACTGATGTATATAGACGTATTTTAGAGTGTAGATTCACTCATTTTGCTCCGTATGTAGCACTCTCCCTCGCCCCTCGACCCTCGCCCATGTGGTGGACGTGCAACAATTCATTCGGTCTCATATAGCCAGAACGATATATACTGCACTACCATTATTGCTCGACTTCCCGAAGAGGCGAAGAGCCAATCACAAGGTTAATATCTTGGAGATGCCAAGTGCAAGGTTATAGGAGAACAAGTAGTAGGTGCCGCTTCATTTATAAATAAAGTTTTTTTTCTTCAGTGGCACGTACGCAATATGATAGGTTCATATGGAGAGAAAAGGAAACCGCTCCACTATATACATAGTCAGGACGGGCCAGCCTACACGGTTGCTTGTGGGGGTTGCTCTCTTCACACTCTCTCGCACAAAATGACTGTGGCCACATCTCTAACATCCCGGCGGATCACGTCCGCTTGGGGAAGGGGTGGATGCTTAGTGTAGATGCGGTGGCCGTCACCGACGGTGAAAAACCACTATCGGCACGTCCCGATCAGGGGTCCCCGCCGTTCTCTTACACAAAGCCGGTGAGGTTGCCTTCGTCCATTGCTCACTGCCGCGACATGGGCAGTTGCCGCCTCCCGCCGCCCTCCTCAAGGTTGAGCTACGTCCCTCAGGTACAACTCCCTTTACAGTCGGCTTGCACCACTGCTCCAGCTGCCCACATCACTCCCTGTGGATATTTCTCTACTTCTTTGCCCCGCACATACCTCTATTGGCTTCTACGTACTGTATTTGTGATGAGTTTATGTCTCATCAACTAGTCCCAGTAATCTTATTCTAATCACGCTTGTTCAATTTCTTTGCCACAGGGATGCTCATCTTGATTTTGGTGAAACTGCACAAAATGATCCGATGGTCAAAAGGTTGCAAACTTCATTTATTAGGAAGCTCGAACATTGCCAGCAAATTGAAGCCTGGTCAGGGTTCACGGTTCAAGGGCTAGGGACTGCATGGATCGTTTTTTTCTTTAGCTGCCTCTGTTCCAAAATAAGTGTCAACTTAGTAGTAGTACAACTTTGTACCAAAGTTTGCACATAGTTGAGAAACTTATTTTGGAACGGAGGGAGTACATATTTGCTATGAGATGCAATAGCATGCATGTTAGTCTCCTTTGTATTTGATGAAATGTTGCAACGGGCAACCTTGGATGCAAGATACATGTAATAGAAGCTGGAAGCTTCATAGCATTGTACAAATTTACCTTGCTGATAAATTACAGTACGTACTATACTAGTACTTCCTCCGTTCCTAAATATAAGTCTTTGTAGAGATTTCACCATGAACCACATGCGGATCATTGAGCCTGCGTGTTTTCACTGCTCTTGCACGCCTCCGCTGTAAGAATGGAGAAAATTGTAATCTAGTAGGTATACCTCCTTTCGCCAAAAGCATGGGACATCCAGCAGTCCTACGACCTCAGTAATAAAGACCAATGAGCCGTCAAATCACATAGACCCAATAGTAAGTTGGACGGACGAAGCAACCATCACTCTTGCGCCAGTGAGAGGTCGCGTCCGCTCTGCCCGGGCATGAATGTGGCACCGATTCTTTGGAGCGGCGCTGACCGTTTCGGGCGGGAAGCGCGCGCGGGTGATGGAGGGGTTTTGGGTGGGCCAGGCTGGTCAGGAGCGGCCGTGGCAGCTGTCCGCATGTCCCAACCGGACACGCCCGGAAACGAGAGGATGCACCGACTCTCGCGGCTAAAATCGTACACTACACAACATCTCTCTGTAGGAGTAGGTCGATCTGTCGCTCTCTCTAACACACACATGGTGTTAAACACACACGCACACACACACACACACGTGCGCACACGCATGCACCTTGGTCCCGTTGCACCTTCTAACGTGACTTATTACACCTAGACGGAGGGAGTAGTAAGTATACGAGATACGGTGGCACACTGACTTAAGTCGAATACAAGTGCCCAAAATTTGTGTGCATGTTATAATAAGGATTCAGGAATGTATACAAGGTTATTTCCCTCTCGTTGAACATAACGGGAGGGTTGTGTAGCTGGTTAGCCTGTTCGCTCATCAAACTTGAGGTCTCGGGTTCGATAACTATACTTGAGCATAATTTGTGCCAGGAGGATTCTTTGACTGGTCAAAATGTTTTCTAGGGTTTGCACGCTTCACACTCTCTCTCCAGTATATATACACACGCTGGAGACTCAACGCTTGTAGTTGCTCTCTTCACACTCTCTCGCCCTCTCCCGCTGGAGCCTCAACGCTTGTAGTTGCTCTCTTCACACTCTCTCACCCTCTCCAGATCTAAACAAGACTTCGTTGGCCTCTCTCTCCCCTCACTGCTGCTCAAAGAGCCGGCAGGATCCATCCGCCGAGAAGGGAAGGAGGCTTAACAATGTCGCCGTCGGCGAGGGACTACCGGCGCAGCTGTTCACTTTCCATCCAGCGGCGGCGCAGGAGGGCCTCCGACCCCTTCTTCTTCGCCACCGTCCCGTCGCCCGCCGAACCACGCCCCAAGAACCTTAAGGTATAATTTACTTACTGCACATGCATTGCTCTAGCTGCATGTATACCATGAATCTAGGACGCGGTTCAAAGAGGAAAGGAGTGGGAAAAGTTGTATATAGCATGAATCTCGGACGTGGTTCAAAGAGGAAATGAAGGGGGAAAGTTGTATAGCATTAATCTAGGACGTGGTTCAAAGAGGAAAGGAATGGGGGAAAGTAGTGGGGAAAGTTGTATCACATAAATCTAGGACGTGGTTCAAAAAGAAAAGGAAGGGACGAAAGTACTAGTTCAAAAAGGAAAGGAAGGGACAAGGCTATAGAGTTTGAGCAAGACTAGATTTGCTGCGCTCACATAGGGAAAGGCGTCTGATAAAAAAACTGGGACCAACACGGACTGACACGGAGTTTTTTTAGTCCCTACACCAAAATGTCCCTGTAAACAAACACCCTCTAATAATGCCGCTGCAAAATTGATGCAATGCCATAGTTAAAAGCAAATTACATGTTTAACAAATTTTATTGTTAATATAATCTCTATGTTAATATTAATCAATGCCACCGTTTGACAAATGCTACTGTCTTGCTTTCTTTCACATTTAGATAAGGTAGATGCTTCTTTTTGTTGGCTTCTGTGTCATCCACCATTATTGACCACTAATTGTTTCCTTTGCACCTCTGTGTAAACAGGGTTATCTGCTTCACCTCGTTGCCACTGTGACCTTTTGTTGCACTGCACAAAACACTTTTGTTTTAAGAGTGTTTTGTGCAGTTCAACCAAAATGTCACACCGACAATGTTGCTTGATTGCTTGATCTTAGTGGAACTGCACAAGAGGAGACCTTACTTCCTATCCGTTAAGGCGAATTTGGTTCAGATCTCCTTCTTGTGAGTTGTTTGAATTCCGCATCATGAGAGGTCAGTACTAGCCTTCTTTCACATGATTCTGCAGTGTGCATTCATATGTTGTGCTACTTGTACGATAATGTTGCTTGATTTTAGTGAACTGCACAAATGGAGACAAGACTTCCAATCTGTATGTGCACTGTAATATCCCATTGAGGTAAGATAAGGATATTTCACAACTGCTGGCCTGTATTTTGCCACTTTCACCAGAAAATTAAGTTTAGTACTATACTTGTGCTCCCTAATTGACACGCAAAATCTTACATTGAAGGTGAAGCTTGTTTGTTATTGAACCAAGTGATGAAGGGGAAGAACAAGGGGAAGAAAAACAAAAATCAACTCCCGGTGCTGTAATGAAGCACTGGAACTGTGATGGCACAAGTAATGATATAGTTTTGCATCTTAATTTATTTCTATGGCTGGAACAAGCAATTGTTTTGCCACTGATTTGATGCCACTCTTAATGTAATATGTAATTATCTCTACTTGTGCAAACAGGGATCTTCTTTGAAGATACCTTATATTTTAGTGGAACTGCACAAGAAGATGTTGGGAACATTAAACTAATCGAGGAGTATATAGTAAGCTTGGCCACCACCGTAGATGCTTCATCTGTATGCTCTACACAATAAGCCTCCTGACAAAGGTTGGTACTCGCCCACTGATTTCATCCATATGATTGAGCTTTGTCATCTCTATTGGTGTTGTGCTACTGTTTAGATACTGACATGAAAAAGTGGTATTGTCCTTGAGAAGTGCTTCATCTATGTTGTTTTAAATATTTCCTTTCCTTTTTTCGAGCAAACAATGATGCTAGCATTTAGTAGTCCTCTTGTTGTTGCACAATAGGATCATCTTCCTCTGAAGAAGAATATGGAGTACGTGAAGTGACTAGTTCCGATTATGCCAGGATTAAGAAGCCCTGTTTATCTTATCATCAGAAGGAGCAGTTGAAGGATGGTTACATTACTCCCCACAAGACCAAACTAACTTCAGCTCAGAAGGACTGACAAAATCTCCATTTTTTGTTGTTGTTCTAGGATTCTTTCTGGTGAGTTCCATTTTTCTAAAAGTGTGCTCTACATGGACCATGTATGTGCCTGTTGAAACTGTCAATTCATAGTACAGTTTGCACTATACTAATCACTTTTTTGTATTTGTGCAAACATGGGTGCTCAGCTTGATTTCAATGGGAACTGCACAAAATGTTCATGAATACATCGAATCATTCATTTCCACCACAAGAAAGGAGGTGCCGATAAGTTCAAGGCGTTGCAACATATAAGGGCGAAATCATACAAGCTACGCGCAAATTTGGTTGATTTTGGTGCAACTGCACAAAAAGAACAGCTGGTTTATTTAGCACCAGGTGCCATGTCAATGTCCGAACTGATGGCAAACCTTGTCCATTCCACAATCACAGGCATTTGATATTTTGGAATGGGACAACCTTGTCAAATTTTGCTCATTGATTTTAGCAAGACATGCGTTTGATATTTTCGAATGGGACGCCCTTTGCTGTCAGCAGCGTCGATCAACTTTTTCTTTATTCTTTAGTTGTGAAGTAAATATTGCCTCTGACATGTGAGTCGCTGAGATGCATAATCATCGATTGTTTTGAATGTTCTCTATGGATTGCCAGGCCTGTGTGTTTGATTGCAATGTACAGAAACACTAAAAAGCTGCTCAAACTCTTTGTACTCCTTCTGTTCCTTTTTACTTCGCACATTGTGTAAGTGCATACTTTTTTGTATAAGATTGGTCAAAGTAGAGATACTTTGACTGCAGACAAAACTTGTATGCAGACTAGAAAGGACCGGAGGGAGTACATGTGAAACTGCTGCAAACGAGGTGATCACCCTGGGAAAAATGCTAGTACGTATTGTTTTGCATGTTCATCCAATGCCAGTTATACAGGAATTCGAACTAATCGAAATAAATTCATTCATACACGGTCGGATTTCATATAAACATGACGGATTTCATTACATTTCAACTATAAAGGGGTGCACTGGATGTATAATTAATTAACCGGCCTAGCTTGTCATAGCGATTAGGGAAACTAGGAGCCCAATGATCAGGATCACCACATGACAAACACCTTTCTTCTTGTCATTCTTCTTCTTGAAGTTTGTGTGTTGCACAGCCTTGTTCTTCCCATCAAACTTTGCTTTACCATCAAACTTGCCCTTGTTCTTGAACTTGTGGGGCTGGAAGTTCTTCTGTACCATATTGGCACTAGATCCTCCCTCAATTCCTCATGCATGTGTGTCCTTTGCTCTCGCCTTTTCTTCCACATCAAGAGTGCCAATGAGATCCACGAAGGAGGAAGCTTGGTGACGAAGGAGGTATAATTAATTAACCGAAGCTACCCACCCGTGTCCCGCTGAGCCGACCAGAAGCTTCAGTGACTTAACTACAGGTGCAGTTGCGTAACTGACATGTGGCCTGTTGGGCCCACGTGTCAGTCAGCCAACTACACCAGCAGTTAAGTAGAAGCAGCGTTATTCTCCAGCAGAACTCCCCGACTCCACGTCACCACCAAGAAGCTAACCGGCCGTCAATGGTCAACCCGCCTAGCTTGGCTTCAACATGAGGGTAGAAGCGGTGGCCTTACTTGGACCCGAGTGGCGGCGACCTACCATGTTCTACTCTTCCTCGTTTTCTGTGTGGCGCGGCCTCGTTGGCAGCGGGGCGGGGCCTCGGCGGAGCCGGCGATGTCCTCTGTCTCATTGCCGGCGGGCGGCGCCTCGGCGGAGCGATGGAAATCCTCCCCCGCGTTGCCGGCAGGGTGGGGCCTCGGCTGAGCCGGTGATGTCCTCTTCCTCGTTGTTGGCGGGGCGGGGCCTCGGCGGAGCCGGCGGTGTCCTCTGCCTCGTTGTTGGCGCCGCGGGGCCTCGGCGGAGCAGGGCCTCGTCGACGCCAGCGGAGCGGGGACGCGTCGGAGCCGGCATTGTCCTCTGCCTCGTCCTCGGTCTCGCCAAAGAGGGCCTCACCTGCTTCATCGCCCTCTTTGCTAGCCTCTTTGTAGGCGGCTGCAACCTCTGCCACCCGCATGCGGTACCACCAGCGCTCGAGGCGGCCCTTGCGGGCGGACCGGTACGAGTCGAGCAGCGCCTCCTGCTCCGCCCGCTCCGCGGCGATCTGCTCCTCCGCCTGCAGGTGCTCCTGGAGGAGATGGTGGTTGTAGACGGCGTCGGACTGCGCCTCCCAGAACTGCTCCTGACGCATCTGCCTCACACTGTCCATATATTGGGCACGGGCCTCGCCGATGGTCATGGTGCAATGCACCAGCGAAGATGGCGCGGAGGAGGGGGTTGGCGCCGGATCGTCGACTACCATGTTCTCCATTGGGACGTCGTCGTCCTTCGGCTGCCTGCCGGCCAGCCGGTCGGCAGCAATGGCTGCCATCTCCTTGTGGTCCGTCGTCCGCCCGTCTCGAAGAGCGCTGGAGCGCAAGGAAGCCATGGTGGGCAGTAGTGGTGTCGACAGGAGAAAGGGAACGGATGCGGATGACTGTGGCTATGGCCAGCGCAGTAGTTTATATAGCAATGGCGGGCGGGCGGAGGAACAGACGTGTGGCGCCGGAGTAGCCGCCTCGGCAACCGCGTATCATTAATGTGGGCGGCAGATGGACGGACGGACAGAACTTGTGTCGTTTGAAGGCGGAGTAATTGCCTGCACCAGGAAGCGGGGCGGGCGTCGCTGACTGTTTCGGGCGGAAAGCGCGCGTGAGCGAGGAGATGAGTTTACTTGGAGAGGATGACAATGGGGACCCACCAGGTCCATAGCCTCACGTACGCAAGTGCCTCCTTATTATATATATATATGTATGTATGTATGTATGTATAAAACTATACTCCCTCCATCTAGGTGAATAAGTCATATTAGAAGGTGCATCACGACCTAGGTGCAAGCAGATTGGTGGAAAAGACGAATATTTCTCTCTTCTAAACACAACATTTAATCACAGCAGTTAAGAGGATGCCTTATTAGCTACCCATGCAGGCTATCGTAATTCATAGCATGCAAAGCGCTTTTATTTCTTGCCTAATAACCGCATGGACGTGCTGCATGCATTGGTCCTTGCCTGAGCAAAAAAAGGGAGGAAAGGGGTTTCCACGGGAGACAACGCGGCAGAGGTGGAAGCGCTCGCTGGAGTAATTTATTTTGCTTCCCCCTGGTTTCCTGACATCACGGTCCCACACCATTGTCAACCTATGTAGTAGTCAATAAACGAGAGAATTGCACAAGAAGCGGCCGACAGCTGGGACCAAGTAGCTCGAGCAGTATTTGTGTTTTTGAGGTGTGAGCACTGCAGAGTTTTTCGATGTTTAACCCAGATATCAATTTTTCTCCTCTGAACAACAACGAAAACATCGCTGCAGGTATTAACTGGGCGGGCTGTGGCCCGTCTAGCCCAGGCCAGATATCCAGCCCAGATATTAATTTTTTCAAGCTGAAAATGGCTAGCCCAGCTATACTTTTTTTAGGAATACCCAGGCAAGGTCAAGTTGTTATTCTCCGCCTCGCTGGGCTGCAAATCTTTCCTAGGAGGGATGCATTAGGCTTAACAAGAAAATGGGCTTTAAGAAATAATAAATGGGATGTAATTATAAAAACTGGGCAGTAACTATAAAAAAATGCACCAAACACGTGATTACTTTATAAAATATTATTTTTGGATATTGAAAATTTTAATTTCATTAATTGTTGCGAGCGCAATGTTTCGTTGGATTTTTACATAATATAAATTTATTTAATCTGACTAGAAATTTCGGGATAAAAATATTTTGCATCCCATCAAAATGTGGGAAATTTTATTGAATGCTGTTTTGAACGGTTGGTTGAAATGGGTTGTACTTTTAACAAACTGTAAATGGGCTGTAGTAAATTCCATTAGAATTCAAAAATGGGCTACACATTCTTACAAATCTCAAATGGGCTATAAGTTCTCTGCCACACACTTCTGGCCTTACTAAGTTGACGCGTCCCCTAAAAAACAGAGTTGACGCGTATGCAAGGCTTTGTCAACTTATAGTCAACACACGGTTCTAGCAGCAGTGGCCGCTGGATGTCCATCCAACGGATGTCGTGCTTCTTCTTCAATCTTGGATATTCTAGCTTCACCCGCCCAAAAAATGATTCCTCCCCCTGACATCTGGGGCGCACTGTTTCGGAAGCTGACCTGTGGGCCTACTAAGTTGACGTACCAAGGGCTTTGTCAACTTAGTCAATATAAACGATTCTAGCTGCAGTGACCGTACGATGTCCATCCAACGGCCGTAGTGCTTCTTCAACCTCTGGTCTTCTTGCTCCAGCCGCCCAAAGCAGCGCCGGTCGTGCCGCCTGCTCCTGCCTCCCGTGGCCGGCTGTGCTGCCGCGGAGGCCTCACCGCCCCTACTATTCCCACCGCTGGCCAGGCCCTGCGGCGACGGTAGCCTCACACCGCAGCCGAACGAGTGAACCCTCATACTCCTCTCCGTGTGGGCATCCACTTCCGTGTCTTCACCGGCTCCGCGTCATCCCCTTCCTAGGCCTCTCCGCCGTCCACTGCCCTGGTGCTCTCGGCGCAGCGTGGTCAACATGGTCAAGGAACGACTTCCATCGGACGTGGACTGTACGTGGAGAGGCTGACAGCTGGGTCCACGGCGGCAGCAAGGAAGTGCCTCCTTATTACGCGGAAAATAATGATTCCTCCACCTGACAGCAGGGACCCACCGGACGGGCCACTGTATTTCATGAAAAAATGTTTCCCCCCTGACTGCTGGGACCCACCAGCTACACCTTCGCACGCAAGGAAGTGCGTCCGGGCAAAAAAAAAGATTCGCCCCCCTGACTGCTCGGACCCACCAGCTACATCTTCACATGCAAGGAAGTGCGTCCGGGCAAAAAAAAGAAAACCAAAACGATTCGACCCCCTGACTGCTTGGACCCACCGGCCCCCTGACTGCTGGGACCCACCAGCTACATCTTCGCACGCAAGGAAGTGCGTCTGGGCAAAAAAAACGATTCGCCCCCTGACTGCTGGGACCCACCAGCTACATCTTCGCAGGCAAGGAAGTGCCTGACAGTCGGGACCCACCTGGTCGAAGCGTACATAGCATTGTCATTTTGGTCGCGAACGTGTACGTACATACTGGTCGATGTAGAGGCGTGCACGTGTCGTAGTAGAGGCGCGCACGTAGCATGTACACGTACGTGCAGCGGCCAGGGTGCAAGAAAGAAAATACGGCCACGTAGGTGTACATACGGGTGGGGCCTCGAATGCCTACTTGCGCATACGTACGGCGAGGGCTCGTGTACATGGCTGGGTCGGAACGGAGAAACAACGTCGTCGTCGTGTTCATAGGTCGGAATGGAATGCGTCATCGTGTTCATCGGGAGGGCTTGTACGGAAGAGGCGATGGAAACGAGGCCTGGCGTACTGCACAACGGAGGAAACGGACCTCCTACGGTCGAAACAGGGGTCCTGTTTATCGGGAGGGGTGTGGCGTACCACAAAACGAAGGAAACAGACCTCCTACGGTCGAAACGGGGGTCCTGTTGATCGGGAGGGGTGTGGCGTACCACAAAACGGAGGAAACGGACTTGTGTTGGAGCGCTACGGTCGAAACGGGGGTCCTGTTCATCGGGAGGGGTGTGGCGTACCGCAAAACGGGACTCCACGGGATACTGTTCATCTCCACCGTCGACCCCCTCTAGCCTCCACGAGCTCCTGTTCATCCACCGTCGACCTCCTCCAGCCTCCACTGCGCGCTACTCCACCAGCTACTGTTCAACCACCCATCCACCGTCTACTGTTCATCCAGCCCTCCACACCACGGGGTCCTGTTCAACCACCCCTCCAGGGGCACCCCTCCACCGTCTACTGTTCATCCTGCCCTCCACACCACGGGGTCCTGTTCATCCACCCCTCCACGGGCACCCCTCCACCGTCTACTGTTCATCCAGCCCTCCACCACACCACGGGGTCCTGTTCATCTAGAGGCAACACCACCGCTCACTGTTCATCCAAACCCCCCCAGGAACGCTCACTGTTCATCCCATCGATCGGCTTCAGTTAGCAGCAGTAGCCAAGGAATCGCTCGATCGGGTTCAGTTAACAGCCATCGATCGATCGCTCGGGTTCAGTAACGCGTAGCCTGCAGTGCAATCGCTCGGGTTCAGTTAGAGCCCAACGCCTCGCTCGGGTTCAGTTAGAGCCAACGCCTCGCACACACACGCGTACGTGTACGAGAGAAACGCGCATTTCTTGGCCCCCAACCTCCCACCGTAACCGGGAACTCCCCGAATTTTCCTCCCCCTCGCTTCTACCATGGTTTTTTCCGTCATGGACAGCCCAAAGAATGTCATGCAGCTGCGTCTCCGGCCCGCCCAGGACGAAAAGCCCATTTTCTGTCATGATTTTTTGTCATAGAAGTAGGAGCCCACCACATCTATGATGATACCGGGTTTTGTCACAATTATCGTCATAGAAGTGTCATATGTATGACAGAAAAAAATTCGTTCGGCCCAAAATGTCACGAATGTGTCTTTTTTGTAGTGTGAATATGCCATGCCATCCTGTTTTTCGTATTATTCCATCCTGGAATCATGTGTTTGCCTTACATCAAAGTAGTGATTGTCAGTATGATGCACGAATGAGTTCTCAAGAGTGAATTTTATTGCTTTTTCTTGTCGGTTTTACTTGACAATTCAAAATCAATAAAGCGGAAGGAAGTTAGCAAGGCAGCGGATGATGGTGATCCTTCCAAATGGAGGGCCTCTACAGATTCTACTCCTCCATCCCCCCAAGATGATTTCCAAGACAACACATGCACAGACACTCAATGTAGCTATGTTGGTGCTGAGCATGTCTCCCCTAGTGCACCATCACAGGTGCTCTCTCTAACTTGGCACCATTATATGTGGTTGCATGTTATGTATGATGTCTAGCTTGTATTGCTTCTAATTTTGTTGAATTTCATCTGCTTACTTTACTCATTATACTTGTGACTAAGACACGTGTTCATATTTCTAGAACACACAATATTTGTCTATCACACCATATTCTTACATCAAAATACATTTGTTCTGAAGAACTAAATTGTTATTCATTTTTCTTGTCGGCTTGACTTAACATGGCACGGAGAAAGAGGAAGCAAGACAGAACAATGGGGAAAGGGAAGCGGAACAATCCTGCAGATTCTGCTGGTACTGATGGTGCAATAGAAGATCAAAGTCCAGCGGGAAATTGTACCAACAGGGTATCCCATGCTACACGAGCTGCAGAACAAGCCAAATAGAAACAAATAGCTGCCACCAAACAAGCAGAGACAACCCTAGTTGTTGCAACACCTTCCACAGTACCACCAGCTGCACGATTTACTCATTCATCAACTCAGCTAGCAGCATGTTCCCAATCTCCCTTGCCACGTGACACTACTTCCGAAGCACTCTTGACACAAGATGAGTTGGCAAGATCAGATGAACTTTGTGAGCTTCAACAGCAAGAAGGTAGTTGCTGGAGTCAAGTTACAGTTGCATGCTTCTTTATATGTAGTCTCACAGTTTGATGTGCACTAACACTTACTATGTTTGTTGTTGGATTAGCACCTAAGCACAAGAGGAAACAAGCATCAGGGATAATGCTTGATAGGTTAACTAAATCTAGAGGAGGAAGAATGGAGATCCTTTTTGAGGCAGGTTTAAAAAGGCCACGTGATGCTACAGAGTCAGCCAAGTTAGTATCAGAGGCAGCGGTTGCTGTTAGGTGTCATGTACGTATCCTCCCAACATGGATTCAGTACAGGAATGACAAAGACGAAACCCAGTTCAACACCTTCCTCGACCATTTATCTGTAAGTATCATTATGTATGGAAACTAGTAATATCGTCTTGCTCTGTCCAATACTTTCTAGGTTGCTGATAATGAGACTCCCATAATTTTCCACATATGAGGTTCAAGTTGGATAGCCAAGATGATGCAACCAGACAAGCTTGCACCCATGTTTTCAAGTCTACTCTGCGATAGTATCGGTATAACTTGAGGAAAACTCACTTTGAAGGCAAGGCTAACAATGAACTTGCGCAAACATCTCCAGTGGAAAATATATCTGATGAAGACTGGAGAGGCCTCGTTAAACACTGGTCCGATTCGAAGTATTAGGTACATTATATATATGTGATCATATCACATGTTGAAGTCCTATTTACGCATGTGCCACACAAATCTATCTTCTTGTAGGTGAACTATTCAAAGAACAAGGCCAACCGTACGAAAGTGAAATTCCAACAGACGACAGGATCTCGTAGCTATATTGCACACTGCGAGGCTCTAGTAATTAGCTGTTGTTTCACTCTTTGTTGTACCATATTATCAGATCTATATTGACTTGTTCCAAATGCAGAGGAAAGCCCGCAAGGACCAAAAAGTACCTGAACCAAATCCTGTCGAAATCTTCAAGGACTGTCACACCAGCAAGAAGAAGGGCATGACTACACCAGTCAAAGCCGATGTTGTAAGTCCTTAATCCTCATGCCTTTTAACTACTACTTACTCTGACTTGTGCCTTGAACTGCATGGTTTGCAGCCAATGTCTATTACTCTTTTCAATTATATACACAATTGTCTTAGCTTATCATTGCACCTTACAAGGTTTAAAAGAGAGGAGTGATGTTCCTTTGATCTTGACTTGTAATCTAGTTCCGTGCTGGACTTGCCCACACAATGTTACAATTGCCTATTTGTCTGTTCTCAGTTGTTTTGTGATATGAATTATGTCATACTATGCTTACCATATTATAAACTTCGTCTCTTTATCCTTAGCCCTCAATACAATGTGAAGAAATAGACAATGCATTAGCGATGGTACATGGTAATATGTTTGGAACCTGGTTTTATTATGTACTTTGCAATAAAATACAACTATTATTTTACATGGGTTCACCAGAATAAGTTCTGTATATAGACCAAAGCTATTTTGTTTGGTTTTGCTGCCTCCTTAGTATCTTCTGTTCTGGTACTACTAATGTAAAACCACAACTTTTCAGCGAGCTATGGAAAAAATGGTGGAACCGCCACCTTCTGAAGGTGGCAAGGCAACTATAACCGCAATGTCAGCTCTTGCTGCAGTGGGTCGGTACCTGTCCACTAACAGTGCCAAAAGCACGTTCTTGCATAATACTTGCTTGGTTGTTAAGGCAATCTCGTCCAAACTGCCTCATGATCAAGATATGCAAGCTCAAAACAATGTTGTATCTGCGCTCCACACACAAGTCCATTCCCTAACAAAGACCCTTTGTGAAACAAGGAGAGACATTGTTCGATGTTGTCAAGATATGCATGGTTTTGAAACTAGACTATCAGACATTTGCTATGTTGATCAGGAGCCTAGGAGAACCGAAGGCGAAGGTTATGGTGCTCCATCAGACAATACAGCATGAAAACGTAACAGTCAGGTCAAATGAACTGAGCTTCTGAACTTCTGGTGGTGCATTTATCTGCTAGACTGTTAACTTTTATGCCAACCTTCCTTTTGTTTTATAGTTGTAATTTGTTTTGGCGCGATACAAAATTTGTTCTTAACATGCAGCCACCGGCTGAAGAAAACAGCAAGCCATTTTTGTATAGTGTAGGGTGTTCCCTATATTTTCACTGGTGGCGAACTTTGATGCCCACCGGTTGTAGTTAACATGGGCCTCCTATGGGCCGTAGAAACAATGGGCCTTCTAAGGGCCATAGAAACAATGGGCCTTCTACGTGGCATAGAAACAATGGGCCTTATACGGGCCGTTGACACAATGGGCCTTCTATGGGTCGTATCATCAATGGGCCTTCTACGGGCTTATGATCGGTTGGCCAAACATGGGCCAATAACAAACCACATTATGGCCGTAAATGGGCTAGAGTTGAAATCGCTCGTTCATGGGCCAACCATAACGAGCCGCCGTTAATCGGCCGTATTTTGATGACGCTATAAAAATGGCCCAACGTATTAACGGGCCACAAACGGGTCGACTGTAACCATGGGCTAAATTTGGCCCACAAGCAGAAAATGATAGTAACGGGCCATAAGTAAACGAAGGAAATGAGCCCAAGAATAAATGGGCCCCGAGAAGGCCGAAAGATAACATGGGCTGGAAACGGCCCAACGGAATAATGGGCCGTTAATGGGTATAAAGTGATACACTGTTCATTACGGGCCAGTTTCACCATGTGCCGTTAATGGGTATAAAGTGATACACTGTTCATTATGGGCCAGTTTTACCACGGGCTGTTAATGGGCCGAGAGTAATAAGGTCCTCATACGAGCCGAAAGACGTCATGGGCCATACATGGGCCGGAAGTTAAAACGGTCTGGAATTATATTGGACGGCCCAGATGACGCTACTGGGCCTAATTCGGATAGGCCGTAAACAGGCCCTGGGTTAGCAGGCTGTAAATGGGCTATATGCGAACAGGTCGTTAACAGGCTTGCCGTGGGCTAGCCCGCCACCTTTTGACCAAGTCAAACTGGCCGGCCTTTTCACAGGAATGGGCCTCTGTTGGGCCGTGCCACGTGTCGACGTATCATAGGCGCTTTGGGTCCAATGAGTGGGTCACATCTGTCCCAACGGTGAGCCGACACGTGTTTCCTCCAGCTAATGATGATTTTACACGTGGAAAGTCCCCATTGGTCGGGCTGTTAACGGGTTATCGGATCCAAAACCGGACCCGATAGCTTAACATCGTTCCGTTACGGTGGATGCCACGTGTCGGTCACCCTTGACGAAAGCACTTCTGTGACACGCGATTTATCGCCATGGAAGTGGACACTTCCGTGATGATAATTTTGGTAATGTCATGGAGCACTTCTACGACAGCACAGGTATGACTATCTTGATTCTGTCATAAATTTGTCATGGATGTACATGCATGACCGAAAACATGACCTACTGTGACAAACACGTATCATCATGGAAGTGTATTTTTTTTGTAGTGCTTGAGGTCGTTCTTCCACTGTACTAGTTCATCCTCAGCCCACCTCGAGGCTAATCCACCACAAAGCAGGAATAGGGTTTTACACCGCAAAGTGGCCCGAACCTGGGCAAACTGTTGTGTCCTCTTTCCTTTTAGTTCGCCGAGCTAGGTCATGGGATTGACGGGTTGGCAGACTAGGGAGGTTGAGTTCTTCCTACGCACCCCAGAGTTCGAATCTATCCAGGGTTTGCGGAGCCCGAAACCTAACATTTGGCAGGCCAGGTAGGGGTGCGTCGGAGCCTCACTTCTTCTCGTCAATTTTCCACCGCTCCGCCGCTCCCATGGCGGACGCTTGTCGAGCTCGTGCTGAGCGTCGGGCCGCCTTCGCCACCTGCGTCGCTCAGACAGCACCGGTGGGTGACGATTGCCCTCGCCGTCCCCCGTTGCCCGTGGCGAACACCGCCACCGGCCCAGCAGGCCATGAGGAGCAGGCTTCATCACTGCATTCTTCTGTGCGGCGAGCCGGGCACATCGCCACCCCATCGCTGACTCCGGCTGCTTCGTCTTCCCATGCACGTCGTGGTCCGACGAATGCCCAGGCTGCACTGCTCATGGCACACGAGCTTCTACACTACCGCCCGGTCGATGACCACTACAAGGACTGGCTGGACCGCATCGTCGAGCTCGTCAGCGCCGCCAGAGAGTCTCCTGCACCATCTCGCTCACTGCCTCACCCGCCGCCTGCCGTGGGTGACGTAGCTCACAGAGCACCTCCTCCACCTCCCAGGCAGGACGCCATCATCAAGCCAAGGCGGGAGGCTCCTCGGCACGATCTACAGCGCAGGGTGCCCGCACGTGACGAGGCAAGCTGCCAGGTGGTACAGCTGCCGCAAGGAGATGCGCGTGCGCTCCCAGCACCGCCACGTCAAGACCGCGCTCCGCCCGCGGTGGTGGCGCGCGAGTGCGAAGACCAGGCTCCGTCTCTACGGTGGGCTCCCATGACCATAGAGGGGTGCCGTGCGTTCACTCCGGAGCTACGCAGCATCGTCTGGCCAGGGAAGTTCAAGCCCGACCTGCCTCCACACTACGATAGCACCCCCAACCCTGTCGAGTTCCTGCAGCTCTACGAACTGAGCATCGAGGCGTCCAACGGTGATGAGAAGGTTATGGCGAACTGGTTTCCCATGGCCCTCAAAGACAGCGCACACTCGTGGCTCCTGAACCTCCCCCGGGATCGATCTCTTCCTGGGACGAGATGCGAGAGCGCTTCGTCGCCAACTTCCAGGGCACTCACGACTACCCACCAGCTACGGTTGACCTGCGGCGCATCAAGCAGCAGCCAGGAGAGACCTTATAGAAGTACATCTAGCGCTTCAACAGTGTTCGCCTCAAGATCCCCAAGGTGTCGGATGAGGCCATCATCTCCATGTTCACTGATGGCGTCCGCGACGTCAAGATGAAGGAGGAGCTCGCCATACATGAGGACATGTGCACGGCTCTGGAGATGTTCAACATGGCAACCAAGTGTGCGAGAGCTGAAGAAGGTCGCCTCTCCCTCCTGGAGCTACCGGAGGCTAACCCAGAAGACAAGAAGGCCAAGGCCAAGGATGTGAAGCGCAAGGGGCCATCTGTGCTTGCAACTGAACCTGAGATGTAGTGCAGCTGTGACCACCCAGAGTCATCCAAGGGCAGCCGCCCATTCTGTGTCTTCCACAACGTGCACAGCCACAACACCAATGACTACCAGGAGCTCAGGGCCATCCGCGAGGGGCGCCTTGATCGTCGCCCCGACTGCAATGATCGAGGCTACGACTGCGGAGGAGGCCGAGGCGGAGGACGCTGGGGAGGCTGTGACCCCCGCCAAGAATGGCGTGATCAGCCTCGTGAGGACCACTGGCCGGGCCAGCCTCACGAGGGTCCCTGGCGAGACCAGCCTCGTGAGGACCGCCCTCAAGGTAACACTGGCCTTCCTCCGCTTCCACCACCACCAAGAAGGAATGATGATCACCGCTAGGACGAGGGGGCTGGGGGCTTCCAAGAGCCTCATGCCATCGCTTGCATCCTAGGCAGTGCTCAGGCCCCTGCCTCCCATCGCATCTTCAAGCAGTTCGCTCACGAGGTGAACACAGCCCTCCCCAAGCTCGAGGTGACACATCCGCTCAGGTGGTCCAAGTATGTCATCAACTTCGACTCTTCCAACCAGCTCAAGTGTGCAGCCACAGCCGGCGCCCTCTCGATGCTCTGCTCGCCCATCATCAGCAACTTCCTCGTCACCAAGACACTCATCGATGGCGGCGCAAGGCTCAAGTTCTCTCTGTCAAGACGTTCGACAGGCTCCAGGTGCCATACAACCAGCTTCAGCCTACCAAGCCCTTCTCAGGAGTGACCGACGGCTCCACCACCCCGATAGGGCAGATCCACCTCCCTGTCACCTTCGGCAAGCACGACAACTACCACATTGAGCTCATCGACTTCGACGTCGCCCACATTCACCTGACGTACAACGCCATCCTCAGGTACCCGGCCCTGGCCAAGTTCATGGCTGTGACCCACCATGGCTATAATGTCCTCAAGATGCTAGGAAGCTGCGGCATCATCACAGTCGCTTGCGACGAAAAGGATGCGGTGTGCTCCCTTGAGTGTGCCTGCCAGGCTACGGTAGTCGAGAACGTGGATGACGAAGGCGTCGGCTACCCCCTGAGGTTGTCCCTAAGAAGAATAAGCAGCTACTCCACCATGGAACTCAGGAGGATGGGGTAGCCAGTGGCCCTGCCTCAGGACCTGCGCCCACTGACGGGGCGCCTTCCCCTCTCGCATAGGAACGCATGCCCGGCGCCCCTCTCAGGCTGGGCTCGGGGGCTCTTCTCTGGAGGGCCTCAGACCTGGCCAACATCACAAGGGAGGCGCTCGGGCACCATGTGGAGGCGCGCTTCAACGCGCATTTCCGCAAAGAGAGCGCAGGGCGCGAGGTGCCAGGTGCTCAGGAATTCATCACCGAGGCGATCAAGGAGCTTCAGGAGGCGCAAGCCATGCGTGGCGAGCGCCGTTGCACACCCCCGACTATAGCTGCTGCCCCTGACGAGTGCAGCGAGCTGCGCGCTTGCGTCAACATCCCAGGGCTCAACAGGGCTATGTCTCAGGAGCTCTTCTGGCCGTCCCGTGTTGGCCAGTGCGAGGGCCCACCTCACAGCTATGTTCGCATGCCTTTAGGTTTGCTGAACACGGCTGCCGCGCACTAGCGCCGCATGTGGGGCATCCTGGCGGCTCATGAGGCCAGGCATCAGGCGATCCTATCGGAGGTGATGACAGATCCTCGCGAGCCCCCCGAGCCTCCAGAGCCTCGTGAGGTTCAAGACCTGGGCAGCTCGTGAGGAGCGACTTCGGCAGCGCGCGTCTTTGGCTACCTTAACACTTCTTTAGCAACGGTGCCAGGTGACATTTTCGGTTTGTTCAATTGGGGGAGCCCCTCAGGATGCATTATCCCCAAGCCGTGTGGGTCCGTCCCTGCATCATGTATCGTTCTTTGCATTTATCAGAACTGGCTTTACCCTATCCATGAGTTGCCTTAGGATCATCACTCGCCTGCCTGGTGATTTATCGCCCCTTGCGGCCTCCCCGCGCTGCTGACCTGCCTCTTGCTCATCCCGCAACGGGGGCTACACATGCTGGCACGGTGCTTGTGCTCGGGTCCGTCCCTGCAATGCTAACAAATCTAAGATATCGAGCTCTGGCTCGCGGCCTGCCCCACGCACATCACCTCACCAGATCCTCAGTGCCTTTGTCTTCTTGCGGAAGGGTCAGCGGCAGGACAGCAAGCGCAGTTATGTGTTATATTCTCCTCCTTGGATTAACTCGCAGGAACCTCCGAAGCTTAACTACGGGCAGCCCTGCCGGCCATCCCTTTTCCATGCAATTTGCTTGCACGTTAAACGGGGGGCCCTGAGCATCGCGCCTCAAGGGCTCCCACTGGCTCTCGAGCCCTCACCCTTTGCCTTGACCACAACATCGCGACCTGGCATACCAGCGGCGGCCGAGCCTCGCTCGAGGGCCGGGACCCGAGGACTTAAAGCATCTAGATGAGCGAGGAAAAGGGGGGACCGGCATGAGCCCTACCTAGAAGCATCACCACTAAGGCACGATTAGGCGCCGCGCAAGGGAATCACCATAGGCTTACCAAGATAAATCACCCATACATATCAATGTAAACCTCACGATACAATATCTGGACTCACGCAACCTTGCTCGGGCAATGCCACTTTCCTTTTCGGCCTTCAGGGAGCTGCTTGCACGCCAAAGGGGACCTCTTGAGCATCGCACCTCAGGGGCTCTTACCGGACCTCGGGCCGCTCACCTCCTGGCCTTGACCACGACATCGCGACCTGCATACCAGCGACGACTGAAGCCTGCCTGGGGACTGGGACTTGTCGGCATAGAGCACTAAGCTACCGCGAGAACGAAAAAGGGGGAACCGTGCTGGAGCAAGACACGCAATTTCAACATCATACTAGGAAGGATAACATCGGAGCAAAAGCGCTACAATTTTTTACATACCCCCATGGGGCTCATCACAATTCCGCACAGGGAAACAGAAGAAGAAGACCTCGAAGGACCCCAGCCGCTGGGTATCACCGACAACGCCGAGCGGACACCGCTACTGCGCTCCAGGCGTGGCGGGATCTCGGCGGCACGTAGCTGTCGTCGCTGGACTCTGGAGAATCGTTGGGCTCAGGAGAGTCGCTGGATTCCAGGGAGTTGCCGCTGCTACTGGAGGAGCTGCCGGCAAGGCCAGGGGCAAGTTCAGGGCCCGTAGCCGCGCCGCATGGACTGCCTCTCCCAAAGTTATGACCCACAAGTATAGGGGATTTATCATAGTCCTTTCGATAACTAAGAGTGTCGAACCCAACGAGGAGCAGAAGGATATGACCAGTGGTTTTCAGCAAGGTATTCTCTGCAAGCACTGAAATTATCGGTAACAGATAGTTTTGGGATAGGACAAATCATAACGGGTAACAAGTAATAAAAGTAAACAAGGTGCGTCAAGGTGGCCCAATCCTTTTTGTAGCAAAGGACAAGCCTGGGCAAACTCTTATATAAAGCAAAGCGCTCCTGAGGACACATGGGAATTGTTGTCAAGCTAGTTTTCATCATGCTCATACGATTCGTGTTCGTTACTTTGATAATTTGATATGTGGGTGGACCGGTGCTTGGGTCATACCCTTCCTTGGACAAGCCTCCCACGTATGATTAACCCCTCTCGCAAGCATCCACAACTACGAAAGAAGAATTAAGGTAAACCTAACCATAGCATGAAACATATGGATCCAAATCAGCCCCTTATGAAGTAACGCATAAAACTAGTGATTAAGCTTCTGTCACTCTAGCAACACGTCATCTACTTATTACTTCCCAATGCCTTCCCCTAGGCTCAAATAATGGTGAAGTGTCATGTAGTCGACGTTCACATAACACCACTAGAGGAAAGACAACATACATCTCATCAAAATATCAAACGAATACCAAATTCACGTGATTACTTATAACAAGACTTCTCCCATGTCCCCAGGAACAAACGTAACTACTCACAAAGCATATTCATAATCATAATCAGAGGAGTATTAATTATCATTAAGAATCTAAAAATATAATCTTCCACCGGATAAACCAACTAGCATCAACTACAAGGAGTAATCAACACGACTAGCAACCCACAGGTACCAATCTGAGGTTTTGGGACCAAGATCGAATACAAGAGATGAACTAGGGTTTGAGAGGAGATGGTGCTGGTGAAGATGTTGATGGAGATTGACCCCCTCTCAATGAGAGGATCGTTGGTGATGACAATGGCTTCGATTTCCCCCTTCGGGAGGGATGTTTCCCCGGCAGAACAGCTCTGCCAAAGCCCTAGATTGGTTCTGCCCATGTTCCGCCTAGAGATGGCGGCGCTTCGTCCTGAAAGCTTCCTTCTGATTTTTTTCCAGATCAAAACACACCATATAGCCAAAGATGGGCACCGAAGGCCTTCCAGGGGGTCCACAAGGTCAGGGGGCGCGCCTATGGGGGTAGGGCGCGCCCTCCACTCTTGTGGCTGGCTGGTGGCCCCCTCTGGTACTTTCTTCGCCCAATATTTTTTATATATTCGAAAAACATGCTCCGTGAAGTTTCAGGACTTTTGGAGTTGTGCAGAATAGGTCCCTAATATTTGCTCCTTTTCCAGTCCAGAATTCCAGCTCCCGGCATTCTCCCTCTTCATGTAAACCTTACAAAATAAGAGAGAATAGGCATAAGTATTGTGATATAATGTGTAATAACAGCCCATAATGCAATAAATATCAATATAAAAGCATGATGCAAAATGGACGTATCAACTCCCCCAAGCTTAGACCTCACTTGTCCTCAAGCGAAAGCCGATATCGATAAATATGTCTACATGTTTAGAGATAGAGGTGTCGATAAAAATAAAATACAGACAGGAGGGCATCATGATCATCTTTAGAACAACAACATATAATTTCTTATAATTTCTTATGCTAAAGTAACAATTCGTTCACAAAGTAAAGTATGAATCAGAAACTTCATTAAAAACTAACAAACTATGATCTCAGTCATTAAAGCAATTGCAGTTTATCATAACATCGGAAAGAGTCAATTCAATAGCTTTTCAGCAAGTCCACATACTCAACTATCATATAATCTTTTACAATCGCTAACACTCACGCAGTACTTATGGGTTCAAAGTTTCAATCGGACACAGAGAAAGATAGGGGCTTATAGTTTCGCCTCCCAACCTTTTACCTCATGGGTAATGTCAACAATGATACTTTATGAAAACATACATCCGAGTGGATATATTCGGCTCTCCAACACATAGTGCTTGCCAAAGGAAAAAGTATAAAAAGGAAAGGTGATGATCACCATGACTCTTGTATAAGGGTAGAAGATAAAAGTAAAAGATAGGCCCTTCATAGAGGGAAGCAGAGGTCGTCATGCGCTTTTATGGTTGGATGCACAAAATCTTAATGCAAAAGAACATCACTTTATATTGCTGCTTGTGATAAGGACCTTTATTATGCAGTCCGTCGTTTTTATTTCTTCCACATCACAAGTTCATATAAAGCTTATTTTCTGCACACTAATAGATCATACATATTTAGAGAGCAATTTTTATTGCTTGCACTGATGATAACTTACTTGAAGGATCTTACTCAATCCATAGGTAGGTATGGTGGACTCTCATGGCAAAACAGGTTTAAGGGATGTTTGGAAGCACAACTAGTATCTCTACTTGGTGAAAAGAATTTGGCTAACATGAGAGGGAAAGGCAAGCTCAACATGTTGGATGATCCATGACAATATAACTTCTATTCGGATATAAGACAACATAACTCATTATGTTGTCTTCCTTGTCCAACATCAACTTATTAGCATGTCATATTTTAATGAGTGCGCACAATTACAAAAGATGTCCAAGATAGTATATTTATATGTGAAGCCTCTCTTTCTTTATTACTTCCTATTAATTGCAACAATGACCAAAACTATGTTTGTCAACTCTCAACAGCTTTTATTCATCATACTCTTTATATGTGAAGTCATTACTCTGCATAAGATCAATATATGATCTTTTTATTTATTTTTATTCTATCGTTTATTTTATTCCCTCAAGATCATAGCACGAAAGCAAAGCCCTCAACTCAAAACTACTCTTTATTATATATCTCAAGGACTCGATTACATAGATAGGGATCGAAGCAAAAACTCAAAGCTAGATCATACTAAAACTTTATTCTACTAGATCAAGATATAACCAAAAGGATTGAACTACGGAAAAACGATAAATATAGAGGTGTGATGGTGATATGATACCGGGGCACTCCCCCAAGCTTGGCGGTTGCCAAGGGGAGTGCCCGATAGCGACCCGACCCGAATGGGTCAAGTCTCTGTGCTTAAGTGTCATCCCTAGATCAGTATGCTGACACACATAGTACTCGAGGATTTATAACAGAGGTAAATCACATGTAAAAGTAACGTAAATACTATTACCTCAAATCCAAAATAGCGGAAGTAACAAGGTTGTGGATTCCCATCAACACCAACGACAAAGTTGAGTGTAGAAATCGTAACCCTAACATATCACTTACTCGTCGTAAGATAATCCTACAACATGAGACGTTGCAGCCACAGAGGGTCAGTACATTGAATGTACTGGCAAATTCACACCATAGAGAATGATGAATAAAGACTATCACTACATGCATATTTGGCTGGTGGAAAAGCTCTATGGTTATAAGGTTTTTGCGTAAAGCCAATTTTTCCCTACTGCAAAGGAATAAATTTTATTTAACTATCATGGTGGTTGTTAAACATTGAGAATGGTTGACAGCATTCTCAATCCCAATTAAGTAACATCATTAAAACCCAACAATATTCATTTAAAGTAACGTGATGAGATCAACAGGATAATCCAAGAACTAGATACTCAAGATGTCCATAACCGGGGACACGGCTAACCATGATTAGTTTATACACTCTGCAGAGGTTTGCGCACTTTTTCCCACAAGACTCGATCGCCTCTGTTGGATTTCTCGCACTACATGGTGTTTGAGAAACGGATGACCGAGACACAGTCTTTCAGAAGCGCTAGCACCTTACGATGGATAGACCGGTACACCTACTTTCCCCTACATCTGCTAGTCTACCCTGTAAGAGTTCGCACGACTTAGTTAACTATGCCACAACCCATAATGGTTTGTGGCTACACACGGAAGTTTCTAGTTTGAAAAATCTCATGATCCCTTTGAGCCTGGGTGGCGGTCCAAAAGAAAACAGGCAAGTCCTGGATTACCCAGGTGCCTAGACAGGCAATCCTAGAATAACCAGGTGCCTCAATCCACCCAGATGTGTGTTTAAGTTGCCACCTTAAGTAAACCATTAATTAACAATCTCACATCTGTCATGGATACTCTCAAAACCCAATCCACGTCTACTAGCATAGCATGGCATAATAAGCAAACGTAGAAAACTCCCAAAGGTTTGATAATGAACAGGTAATAGGTACTACCTCATCTACTTCCCATCCCACAGTTTAATTAGATCCTAATCATGCAATGTGTGAAGATTGATCTAATGCAATAAAACTGGGTAGTAGAAAAGGTATGATCAAAGTGTGAACTTGCCTGCAATGTTGATGAAGATGATTCGCACTCAAAACTCTTGACAGATCTACTCGTCACACTCCGGTCAATCTATCGTAAGAAAGCAATAGTAAGCACACATAAGCAATCACTCAAAAGATCAGAAAGAACAAAGAAGACGATTCGGAAACATCAAACCAAGCAAATAACTCTTGCAACATAAAACAATTTCTAACAGTACCAAAATTATGTGAATTTGGCCTTATTAGAATGTTTAGGTCAAGAGCTTCGATTTGCAAAAAGAATCAACTCAAACGGAGCTACGAAACTCAAGTTATGATCAAACGAAGTTTGAATTCAAATCTGATCTAATTAAAATTTTAAACTTTTCAAAAACATGTTTGAAGTGGATTACTGGATAGAGGAGATCATAACGAAGAAGTGGGCGTTGGTTTCGTTGGATTTGGACAAACGAGTAAAAAGTTATAGTCATTTGAAAATCAGGGACTAATTTGTAAAAGAAAATCCTCACATAGGTCCCTGGCCGAAATAATAAGAAAAAGGAAAAATCTATCGAGCGAACGCTCGCTACAGAACCTAAACCGACGAAAACCGTTCACTAAGGAGATCTAAACAGTGAACGTTCGCAAAATAACTAGATTTAAAAAAACGGGTTCTTAAGCAAAACCGAAGAAAACCTAAACCTAAAAGAAAACCGGCGAACCGGGGGCGGTTTTATACCGGTTCGGGGCGGTTCTTCGGTGAAACACCGGAGACTCTCCGGCGAGGTTGCGGACTCCGGCGAGTCCAGCGAGCTCCGGCGTCGGCGGATCTGGCGCGGCAGCGAGGCGGCAAGGGCGGAGGCTACGCGGGCAACGGCGGTGCGGCGCGGCAAGGCGGCGAGGCGCAGCTGCGGCGTCACGGCAGAGGCGGCAAAAGCAGCAGCAGCTAGCGGCGGCGGCGGCGATGTGCGTCGGCGGCGCGGGCAGCCAGCAGCGGCGGGAGGCGGCGGTTGCGGGGAGAGGAGAGAGAGAGGAGCCCGGGGCTCCGGATTTAAGGAGGGGGAAGGCGAGGGCGGCTTGGGCGAGGGGCAATGGAGGCGGGGCGGCGCCGGACTCCGGGGAGAGTCCCGGTCGGGGACGACGGGGAAGGCGGCGCGGAGCTGGGCCTTGGCCTGGCTTCGGCTGGGTCGGCCCAGTCGGGATTCTTTTTTTGTTTTTAAAAAAAAACATTTCCAGACAAATAAAATAATAAAACAAATTAAAAGAAAATATTATATAGGCATATAATATATCAAAATTTTTAGAAAAATATTTTCTACATGGTGAACATTTTCCTAGCATTAAATAAAATACACACAAAATCTAATAATTCAAACAGTGCTACTGGTCTAATAAAATCCAATAAAAACATTTTTAAAAAATACCAAAATGATTTCAAATTAATTTTTCTCCAATTTTCTATTGTAGGGAATCATGTTACCCTAATTTCCATATATTTTATTTTTGGAGAAAAATAATTTGAATAAAACTCAAATAACTCCAAATTGAAAATAAATTCAAAAGATCTTTGAATTTAATTCTTTGAACTCCCAACTCATATTTCATATAATTTGAAGAAGTCATTTTATCTTCTCTCATGAAAATCATTGAGCTGCATGAAGTTTATGAATTGAAATATTTCCAAATGAAATTCAATTATTTTCAAATACCCTTTCATTTAATTTTTTTAAATGGAAGAAGTCATATCATCTTCGCTCAAGGGTTTTGTATTTGAAAATAATTTGAATTCATGGAGATCAGAAAGCAAATATGAAAGTTTGGGAAAGTCCTTTTATTCCCTCTCATTTAACTTTCAAAAGTTTCGAATTCCACTCACTTTTAGTCAATCAATCAAACAATCCATCAAGTCTATCTATTTATTATAACATTCCAAAATTTAGAATTTTGGGATGTTACAAACCTACCACCCTTAAAATGAATCTCGTCCTCGAGATTCGGAGAGGCTAGAAAGAAATAGGTTGGGATTGGGGTCTCCTCAAAATCCATCGATCATCACACGGGGTCTGGGGTGCTACCACCCTTAGAAACATGGTTACGGTCCCATCAATACTCATATACTCCATCCTTATTCTTGACAGGGCCGGTCTTCTCAGATTCTCGGCAAATTCCTTCTCTGGGCTCTTCCAGTAGTGGCATAACCTTTTCCTCATTTCTTCTGCCCTTTCCTCTTGGTAAGGTTATTTCGAGATTGGGTCTTCTTGGCTGACCGGTCTGGCGCCAATTCTAAATAACTATCGATATCTCATGGTGGTTAACAATTTATGGCTTCTCCTGCAGGAAATGGGTCTGGTTTGATCCTCACCGTATAACCTACGGTTGGCAAAGCTGCCTTGTACAAGGGAAAAAATACCTATACCATTGTAAGGCTTAAACAAGGTTTTGATCATCGTCTCTCCACTATAGGTAAGTCACTCAGATTTACCATCCCCTATAGCAAGGCGAATAATAAGAGTAAGTCGGTATGGTGATCAATCCATCCCGCACCCAAATCATTACCTTGTATACGGTTTAGCGAATCTCGCATTGTAACACTCGGTCATCCTCACAAGCATTGCAGAATTTCTCTCGTCGACGAACCAAGTTCGGAATAATCCATTGATTCTGCAAGCCAGACAAACATCTATCGTTCCTTCACAACTCTCAGGTTTTGCGTAAACTCCTATAAAATCGTCTGTCGACAAAGGTATATCCACTTCCAGGGTTTTTCCTTCAGCAAGAATGTGCTTGCTTCTTGGCATGTCCTGGGGCCTGTGGGTTATGGCCCATCTCATCACTTGTAAACCTTGCACTTATCATCGGGCAACTGATCATTATTCCAACTTCCAACTTCCTAGTATTCTTAAATCCATCCAATTGTACTGTATTCCTTCTATTGGCACCAAACTAGGACATGTTTACTCAGACACATCATGGAGTTTCCATTGATCGATATTTCCGACATCATACCTCCTTTATATCCAATAGTAATTTATCTCTTCATCCTCGTGGGATATCCCTCATACCGAGATAAAAACTTATACTTATGAAGTCCATATTCCACTTCGTGGAACATCATTATCCTTTCCGCGGTCAAGCATCCTTACAGGGGAATATTGGCCATCTCTGCATGGCACTTCTTCAACTGGGAAACGTGAAACACATCTTGAACTCCTGACAGTCCTTCCGGTAACTCAAACTTGTAGGCCACTTCTCTCATATGCTCCAAAACTCGGTATGGTCCTACAAATCTCGGGGCTAACTGTCCCTTAACTCCAAATCGTTTAACTCCTCGCAGAGGGGTCACACGAAGACATGCTCTATCTCCAATTTCATAGACTACCTCCTTGCATTTTTCTTTTTGAGTCTGCATAACTCTTCTGCCTGGACTGAGCTACTTTCAGTCTATCAACTTAACATTCTCTTTGGACTCCTTGATCACCTTTGGTCCAAACAACTGACGGTCTCCAACTTCATCCCACATACTCTTGGGTCATCACACATATCGAGACAAAACTCGTATTCATTTTTGTCCGAAATCCACTCAGTGGAGTATCCTTATCTTTTCCAGGGGTCAATGGTTCTTACAGGGTACTACCACCCTTAAAATGCACAAATCTTCCATAGAACATATTTCTCATATCCTCAGAATGGCCAAAATCTTTCTTCATAGAGTAACAACTCATAAAATCCATATCAGTACCAATGATGCTAACTTTATTCACTCTCAATTAATTACAATCTCTCGCTTTCCATTACATGTCTCAACTCAACACCTCAAGAAAATGTTCTCACTTCTACTACTGCATTACTTTTGTTGCAAACTCAACTATCTAGCACAAGTTTCCTTCTCCTTGGGGCATTCTCTGGCAAAGTGCCCTGCTCCATTACCACTAAAACATATTACTTCTGACAAGTATCGAGGTTTCCTTTTTGGGCAACTGTTGGGGTAGTGCCCTGACTCCTTGCACCTATAACAGGTGATATGACTCAGGTCCCTCCTGGAATCCAATCTGCTTCTCTTCCTGGATCTTTCCATTCCAATTAGGGCTTCTATTTCCTGTGGGTCATACTCTACTTCCTCTGTCGGGAATTCTACTAGATCCCCATTCAAACAATTTTGGGAGATGTGTCCTTCTTCTCCACATGAATAGCAAGACTTAGTGTAGGGTTTACTCGGGTCTTCTTTAGGTGTGTCCTCCATCTCTTCCTTCATCACAACTTCTTCTAAAATTTCCATGAGGGCTCCTTTCATTACTTCTTTCTTTTGCTGGATGGTTCGTTGTACCATGGGGTAAATGTGACACTGAGCAGGATAGTGGGCAGTCCCTTCACACAAGAAACAAGTAATCTACCTAATTGGGCATTCTTCAACTGGGTGACTTCCTTCACAATTAGGGCATTCATCCTTGTGTTATTTATGGGTGTGTTCTATTTCTCCATAAATCTTGTATGCACAAGGTTTCTTCATGTCCTTTCCATAAGGCTTCAACTTCTGGGAAACAAGCCGAGACTTTGGCAAAGTCAACTTAAATTCTTTCCAAGTGGTTACTCCTTGCCATCCATTGATGGTTTGGTACATTCTCCACCAAGTAGCAGCACCTCTTTCAAAGCACTGAAGAGCATGCTGGGTCATATCATGTCCAACTATAGGGTTATTCTACATGTGATCTTCCATGTTCTAAATCCATCGGTCTATCTCCAACTGACTCATCGGTCCAGAAAATACAAGCTCATCTCCATTCATCCTCTATTGGGTCCATGTGGGTTTGGGGTAAGATAAGATAGAGGGAGTGGGATACACACAACACAAACAAAAGTTTTGAAAAGATAGATTTTATTTGTGGCCGTCGGGAAAAACATCAAACAAATGACAGCTCACAAACGTCGCACCTAACGTAGATATATAACAGGGGTTTGGTCTTCTAAAGGTCACTAAATCTTCAACGTCTCCAAATTCTTCAAGCCTTGTTCATGCCTCCAATGGCTTCTTTCGATCATGCTTGTCTTTCTCAAGTTCTTTTGCCAGATCAATCTCTGTTGATGTGAAATCTCTCATGACATCCTTTAATATTCCGGAGTTGCATTTCAAACTTTTGGTTTCAACATCCTTCACATGAACCATGGTCATATTGTCCTTCAGTTCCTGACAATTCTCCGGTATCTCGAGGTTGTAGCTCCTCCAGCTTGGCTACTCTCATGTTCAGGATCCTGAGTTCCTCATGAAATACTTCCTTGTCTAATACGACTTCCTGGAGCTCCATTTTAAACTTCTTGATGTACTACTCCAGATCCTGGTGATACACCAGCTAAGTTTAAAATTGCATCCTTTGCTGATAGATGCTCCATCAGCCTTCTACCATCTAATCCTTCCGAAGGAATGCATGCTTAGCTCAGCTTGGTGACCACAGTATCAATGGTGATGACATCACGGATAACCGTGTTTCTGCTCTTGTCATTTCCATGAGCTATCTCTCCACAGTTGATATCTCCTGCCTTAGGGTTTCTTTGAAAAAACTTCGAGTTCTCATACTCCTTGTTTCAGTCTTTCTCCGATATACCTTGATCTCGGGTATTGACAACTTCCATAATCTGTCAAGTTCCATAAGGGTAGCCTTCCTAGGTCATACAAATCTGGGAATTCTTCAGAGCCTTCAAATTCTACTTGTCTTCGGTCTTCAACCGTTGTAGTTTCCACTATTCAGATGCACGGAAAATACTCTTCATTTTGAAGTGGTCTTAGTTGTCCGATATCTTGTACTTCTTGGAGTGGTCTCATCAGTCGAATCTTCGTGTGGTCAAAAAGGGGAAAGGGGTATGGTCTCACTAAAGGGAATTTTTGAATAAGCTCAGAAGAGAAGAGAGGTAAAAGATTTTTTTTTGAAAGGGAAAGTTGTAGAGAAAAATCTTTGCTATGGGCTTGCCAGTTTCTAGGGTCACGTCCTACAGTCAACATGTGCTCTGATACCATCTTGTAGCGACCCGACCCGAATGGGTCAAGTCTCTGTGCTTAAGTGTCATCCCTGGATCGGTATGCTGACACACACAGTACTCGAGGATTTATAACAGAGGTAAATCACATGTAAAAGTAACGTAAATACTATTACCTCAAATCCAAAATAGCGGAAGTAACAAGGTTGTGGATTCCCATCAACACCAACGGCAAAGTTGAGTGTAGAAATCGTAACCCTAACGTATCACTTACTCGTCGTAAGATAATCCTGCAACATGAGACATTGCAGCCACAGAGGGTCAGTACATTGAATGTACTGGCAAATTCACACCATAGAGAATGATGAATAAAGACTATCACTACATGAATATTTGGCTGGTGGAAAAGCTCTATGGTTATAAGGTTTTTGCGTAAAGCCAATTTTTCCCTACTGCAAAGGAATAAATTTTATTTAACTATCATGGTGGTTGTTAAACATTGAGAATGGTTGACAGCATTCTCAATCCCAATTAAGTAACATCATTAAAACCCAACAATATTCATTTAAAGTAACGTGATGAGATCAACAGGATAATCCAAGAACTAGATACTCAAGATGTCCATAACCGGGGACACGGCTAACCATGATTAGTTTATAAACTCTGCAGAGGTTTGCGCACTTTTCCCCACAAGACTCGATCGCCTCCGTTGGATTCCTCGCACTACATGGTGTTTGAGAAATGGATGACCGAGACACAGTCTTTCAGAAGCGCTAGCACCTTACGATGGATAGACCGGTACACCTACTTTCCCCTACATCTGCTAGTCTACCCTGTAAGAGTTCGCACGACTTAGTCAACTATGCCAGAGCCCACAATGGCTTGTGGCTGCACACGGAAGTTTCTAGTTTGAAAAATCTCATGATCCCTTTGAGCCTGGGTGGCGGTCCAAAAGAAAACAGGCAAGTCCTGGATTACCCAGGTGCCTAGACAGGCAATCCTAGAATAACCAGGTGCCTCAATCCACCCGGATGTGTGTTTAAGTTGCCACCTTAAGTAAACCATTAATTAACAATCTCACATCTGTCATGGATACTCTCAAAACCCAATCCACGTCTACTAGCATAGCATGGCATAATAAGCAAACGTAGAAAACTCCCAAAGGTTTGATAATGAACAGGTAATAGGTACTACCTCATCTACTTCCCATCCCACAGTTTAATTAAATCCTAATCATGCAATGTGTGAAGATTGATCTAATGCAATAAAACTGGGTAGTAGAAAAGGTATGATCAAAGTGTGAACTTGCCTGCAATGTTGATGAAGATGATTCGCACTCAAAACTCTTGATAGATCTACTCGTCACACTCCGGTCAATCTATCGTAAGCATGCAATAGTAACCACACATAAGCAATCACTCAAAAGATCAGAAAGAACGAAGAAGACGATTCGGAAACATCAAACCAAGCAAATAACTCTTGCAACATAAAACAATTTCTAACAGTACCAAAATTATGTGAATTTGGCCTTATTAGAATGTTTAGGTCAAGAGCTTCGATCTGCAAAAAGAATCAACTCAAACGGAGCTACGAAACTCAAGTTATGATCAAACGAAGTTTGAATTCAAATCTGATCTAATTCAAATTTTAAACTTTTCAAAAACATGTTTGAGTTGGATTACTGGATAGAGGAGATCATAACGAAGAAGTGGGCGTTGGTTTCGTTGGATTTGGACAAACGAGTAAAAAGTTATAGTCATTTGAAAATCAGGGACTAATTTGTAAAAGAAAATCCTCACATAGGTCCCTAGCCGAAATAATAAGAAAAAGGAAAAATCTATCGAGCGAACGCTCGCTACAGAACCTAAACCGACGAAAACCGTTCGCTAAGGAGATCTAAACAGTGAACGTTCGCAAAATAACTAGATTTAAAAAAAACGGGTTCTTAAGCAAAACCGAAGAAAACCTAAACCTAAAAAAGAAACCGGCGAACCGGGGGCGGTTTTATACCGGTTCGGGGCGGTTCTTCGGTGAAAAACCAGAGACTCTCCGGCGAGGTTGCGGACTCCGGCGAGTCCAGCGAGCTCCGGCGTCGGCGGATCTGGCGCGGCAGCGAGGCGGCAAGGGCGGAGGCTACGCGGGCAACGGCGGTGCGGCGCGGCAAGGCGGCGAGGCGCAGCTGCGGCGTCGCGGCAGAGGCGGCAAAAGCAGCAGCAGCTAGCAGCGGCGGCGGCGATGTGCGTCGGCGGCGCGGGCAGCCAGCAGCGGCGGGAGGCGGCGGTTGCGGGGAGAGGAGAGAGAGAGGAGCCCGGGGCTCCGGATTTAAGGAGGGGGAAGGCGAGGGCGGCTTGGGCGAGGGGCAATGGAGGCGGGGCGGCGCCGGACTCCGAGGAGAGTCCCGGTCGGGGACGACGGGGAAGGCGGCGCGGAGCTGGGCCTTGGCCTGGCTTCGGCTGGGTCGGCCCAGTCGGGATCCTTTTTTTTTAAAACATTTCCAGACAAATAAAATAATAAAACAAATTAAAAGAAAATATTATATAGGCATATAATATATCAAAATTTTCAGAAAAAGATTTTCTACACGGTGAACATTTTCCTAGCATTAAATAAAATACACACAAAATCTAATAATTCAAACAGTGCTACTGGTCCAATAAAATCCAATAAAAACATTTTTTTTAAAAATATCAAAATGATTTCAAATTAATTTTTCTCCAATTTTCTATTGCAGGGAATCATGTTACCCTAATTTCCATATATTTTATTTTTGGAGAAAAATAATTTGAATAAAACTCAAATAACTCCAAATTGAAAATAAATTCAAAAGAGCTTTGAATTTAATTCTTTGAACTCCCAACTCATATTTCATATAATTTGAAGAAGTCATTTTATCTTCTCTCATGAAAATCATTGAGCTGCATGAAGTTTATGAATTGAAATATTTCCAAATGAAATTCAATTATTTTCAAATACCCTTTCATTTAATTTTTTTAAATGGAAGAAGTCATATCATCTTCGCTCAAGGGTTTTGTATTTGAAAAGAATTTGAATTCATGGAGATCAGAAAGCAAATATGAAAGTTTGGGAAAGTCCTTTTATTCCCTCTCATTTAACTTTCAAAAGTTTCGAATTCCACTCACTTTCAGTCAATCAATCAAACAATCCATCAAGTCTATCTATTTATTGTAACATTCCAAAATTTAGAATTTTGGGATGTTACATGCCCATACCCATGTATTTATATCTCTTTCTTCAGAGGTGGTGATGAAGGAGTTGTTGCATTCTTCTTCTCTAGCTTGCGTCTGAGGCTAAAATTTTCCTCCCTCATATCCTCATTCTCGAGCCCGAGTTTCATTACCTTTTTGCATAATGCCGCCTTGTTGTCCTGCGAAAAATGAGGTGGAATAGATTGGACCTTAGTGAGGCTTCACTTCTTGAACTCCACATGCATATTGCCAGGTTGAGGTAGTGGATCGTCCTCTTCATCGGAGCTTGTCTCCTCCTTCTCTTTGGATCATAGTCTTCTTCTTCCTCCTGGTCCAACCATAATGTTCCACATCCCCATATACCTTTGGGTTTGTGATATAATCAGCCATGTAGCTCTCTCCCTCCGAATCTTGGGACGACATCTTACTCCAAATCTGTTGCATAAACAACTCAAAATGAAAATAGGGGATTTTGCCGTGGTACGGTGGTCAAAACCTTCGGGAGATTATATAATGATTTTTTACCAACCATAAGAAGTATCATGCAAGAAAACAGAGTCCGGAAGGCACACGAGGTGGACACAAGGACAGGGGGCGTGCATAGGGGGGTAGGGCGCACCCTCCACCCTTGTGGTGGCCTAGTGTCTCTTTCGGACTACTTTAAATTTTCCTAATTTTTTAAATATTCCAAAACGGAGAAAAAATATCATTGGAAATGTTTTGGAGTCGGTTTACTTACCGTACCACATACCTATTCCTTTTCGGAGTCTGGAACATTCTGGAAAGTGTCCCTTATGTACTCCTCTAGTGTTATGGTATTAATTATATTGGTCTCAACATTTTTGGGAGTACCTGAGATATAATGTTTGATTCTTTGACTGTTTACCACCTTCGGATTTGTGCCTTTGGCATTGTTGATCTTTATGGCACTGGAACGATAAACCTCCTCGATAATGTAGGGACCTTCCCATTTAGAGAGAAGCTTTCCTGCAAAAAATCTTAAACAAGAGTTGTATAGAAAAACATGATCACCTACATTAAACTCACTCTTTTGTATCCTTTTATCATGCCATCTTTTAACATTTTCTTCAAACAACTTGGCATTCTCATAGGCTTGGGTTCTCCATTCATCAACTAAGCTAATGTCAAATAACCTCTTCTCACCGGCAAGTTTGAAATCATAACTGAGCTCTTTAATAGCCCAATATGCCTTATGTTCTAATTCAAGAGGTAAGTGACATGCTTTTCCATAAAGCATTTTATACGGGATATAAGCCCATAATGCATCATCGAGTTTCTTAGACCAATTCTTTCTAGATCTATTAATAGTATTTTGCAAAATTAATTTAAGCTCTCTCTTACTCAATTCTACTTGACCACTAGACTGACGATGATATGGCGATGCAATTCTATGGTTGACATCATATTTAGCAAGCATTTTATGGAAAGCACCACGAATAAAATGTGAACCACCATCAGCCATTAAATATCTAGGGACTCCAAACCTCGGAAAAATAATTTCTTTAAGCATCTTAATAGAAGTGTTATGATCAGCACTACTAGTTCTAATAGCTTCTACCCATTTAGTAACGTAATCAACAGCAATTAAAATATGTGTATACCCATTAGAGGAAGTAAAAGGTCCCATATAATCAAAGCCCCAAACATCAAATGGTTCAATAACAAGTGAATAGTTCATAGGCATTTCCTGGCGTCTACTAATATTACCAATTCTCTGGCATTCATCACAAGACAAGACAAACTTACGGGCAACCCTAAAGAGAGTGGGCCAGTAGAAACCATATTACAATACCTTATGTGCAGTTCTATCTCCAGCGTGGTGTCCTCCATAAGATTCGGAGTGGCAATTACGTAGGATCTGTTCTTGTTCATTCTCATGTACACAACATCTAATAACACCATCTACTCCTTCTTTATAAAGGTGTGGGTCATCCCAGAAATAATGTCTTAATTTTTTTGCTGGTATTTGAAACTAGGTGGTATAAATTTAGCAACAATGTAATTAGCATAATCAGAATACCACGGGGTATTATGAGAAGCATTTATGACATTTAATTGTTCATCAGGAAAGCTATCATCAATAGGTAGTGGGTCATCAAGAACATTTTCTAACTTAGACAAGTTGTCTGCAACGGGGTTTTAGCTCCCTTTCTATCAATAATATGCAAATCAAATTCTTGTAGCAAGAGAACCCATCTAATAAGTCTAGGTTTAGCATCTTTATTTTCCATAAGATATTTAATACCAGCATAATCAATGTCAACAATTACTTCGGAATCAACAATATAAGGTCTGAACTTATCACATGCAAATACGACTGCTAAAAATTCTTTTTCAGTAGTAGCATAATTTCTCTGGGCACCATTTTGGGTTTTACTAGCGTACTGGATAACATTTAATTTCTTATCTACTCTTTGTCCTAGAACATCACCAACATCATAATCACTAGCATCACACATAATTTCAAAGGGTAAATTCCAATTAGGTGGCCGAACAATAGGTGCAGATATCAAGGCTTTCTTAAGCATTCCAAATGCTTCTACGCAATCATCATCGAAAACAAAAGGAACATATTTTTGCAAGAGATTAGTGAGAGGCCTAGAAATTTTTGAGAAGTCTTTAATAAACCTCCTATAGAAACCAACATGACCAAGGAAACTTCTTATACCTTTGATATCTTTAGGACACAACATCTTTTCAATAGCGTCTACTTTAGCTTTATCAACTTCAATACCTCTTTCAGAAATTTTATGCCCCAAGACAATAACTTCATTAACCATAAAGTGGCACTTCTCCCAATTCAAGACAAGATTAGTTTCTTCACATCTCTGCAAAACTCGGTCAAGCTTGCTTAAGCAATCATCAAAAGAAGTTCCGTAAACGGAGAAATCATCCATGAAAACCTCAACAATCTTTTCATAGAAGTCAGAGAATATAGCAGTCATACATCTTTGAATGGTAGCAGGTGCATTGCTTAAACCAAAATGCATATGTCTATAAGCAAAGTACCGAAAGGGCAAGTAAAAGTGTTTTTCTCTTGATCATCTTTTGACACAGGTATTTGAGAGAAACCAGAAACTGTATAGAAAGCAAAAATGAGTATGTTTGGATAGTCTTTCTAGCATTTGATCGATAAAAGGTAGAGGGTAATGATCTTTTCTAGTAGATTTATTTAATTTGCGAAAATCAATTACCATTCTATAACCTGTAACAATTCTTTGTGGAATCAATTCATTCTTATCATTACGAACAACAGTAATAACTCCCTTCTTAGGGACACAATGAACAGGGCTTACCCATTGACTATCAGTAATAAGATAAATTATACCTGCCTCCAGAAGCTTTAGTATTTCATTTCTTACCACTTCTTTCATCTTAGGATTTAACCGCCGTTGATGATCAACAACTGGTTTAGCATCTTTCTCCTATTTAATTTTGTGTTGACATAGAGTGGACTGATGCCCTTAAGATCATCAAGAGTATATCCAATAGTGGCATGGTGCTTCTTCAGAGTTTTCAATAATTTCTTTTCTTCATGCTCTGAAAGGTTAGCACTAATGATAACAGGATATATCTTCTTTTCATCAAGATAAGCATATTTCAGAGTATCTGGTAATTGTTTAAGCTCAAACATGGGATCACCCTTGGGTGGAGGAGGATCTCCAAGGATTTCAATAGGAAAATTGTGTTTCAAAATAGGTCCTTGATTAAAGAATACTTCATATATTTCCCTTTTTCATTCATAAACATATCATTTTCATGGTCTAGCAAATATTGTTCTGAAGGATCAGCAGGAGGCACCACAATAGATGCAAGACCAATAATTTCATCCTTACTATGAAATTATTTATCATGGGGTTGTCTATGAAATTTAGAGAAATTAATATCATGAGACATGTCCCCTAAACCAATAGTAATAATATCTTTCTCGCAATCTATCTCTTAGCATTAACGATATTCAAGAAAGGTCTACCAAATATAATGGGACAAAAATTATCTTGTGGGGAACCAAGAACAAGAAAATTAGTAGGATATTTAATTTTCCCACACAAGACTTCAACATCTCTAACAATCCCAATTGGTGATATAGTATCTCTATTAGCAAGCTTAATAGTAACATCAATATCTTCTATCTTAGCAGGTGCAATAGCATTCATAATTTATTTATATAAGGTATAAGGTATTGCACTCACACTAGCACCCACATCACATAAGCCATGATAACAATGATCTCCTATTTTAACAGAAACAACAGGCATGCCAACAATAGGTCTATGTTTATCTTTAGTATCTGGTTTAGCAATCCTAGCAGCTTCATCATAGAAAGAAATAACATGCCCATCAATATTATCAGCCAAGAGATCTTTAACCATAGCAATACTAGGTTCAACTTTAGTTTTCTCAGAGGGTTTGGGTGTTCTAATATTACTTTTGTTGACCACAGTTGAAGCTTTAGCATGATCCTTTATTCTAACAGGGAATGGCGGTTTCTCAATATAAGCAGTAGGAACAATAGGATCAACATTATAAATGATAGTTTCTTCTTCAACTTTAGTAGGTTCAACTACTTTAAATTCAAAGCGAGGATGGTATTTAAACCAATTCTCCTTGGGGAGATCAACATGAGTAGCAAAAGATTCACAGAAAGAAGTTACTATCTCAGAGTCAAGTCCATATTTAGTGCTAAAATCATGAAAAGCATCGGTATCCATAAAAGATTTAACACAATCAAACTTAAGGTTTATACCTGACTCATTACCTTCCTTGAGTTCCCAATCTTCAGAGTTACGTTTAATTCTTTCCAATAAATCCCATTTGAATCCAGTATCCTTCTTCATATAGGAACTAGTACAAGAAGTATCGAGCATGGATCGATCATTATGAGAAAGCCGAGCATAAAAAAGTGAATAATAATTTCTCTTGAGAGCTCATGATTAGGGCATGAATATAACATTAACTTAAGCCTGTCCCAAGCTTGAGTGATAATTTCTCCTTCATGAGGCCAAAAATTATATATATATATATATATATATATATATATATATAATTTCGTTCACAATGAACCAGATGCATAGGATAAAACTTCTGATGAAATTCCAATTTCGATCGGTTGTAGTCCCATGATCCAATATCATCCAATAGCCTATAGCATTTTAATGCCTTTCCCTTCAAAGATAAAGGGAATACCTTCTTATTGACAACACCCTCGGGCATACCTGCAAGCTTAAATAATCCACAAACTTCATCCACATAGATTAGGTGCATATCAGGATGTAATGTTCCATTGCCTGCATAAGGATTAGCTAGCAGTTTCGCTATCATACTCGGAGGAATTTAATAATAAATATTTTAGGTAGGTGCAATAGGTTAAGGAGCAACTAATTGCGGTTTCGGTAGAGGTGAAGATACCCCGAACAAGCCCCTCAAAGGATTATTTTCCATAGTAACAAGTGACAGTAAATTTAGCACACTATATAAATGTTTCCTTAACAAATTCCACTTACCAAAGGCGCTTCACTCCTCGGCAACGGTGCCATAAAATAGTCATGAAGACCCACAAGTATAGGGGATCTATCGTAGTCCTTTCGATAAGTAAATGACAAGTGGTTTTCAGCAAGGTATTCTCTGCAAGCACTGAAATTATCGGTAACAGATAGTTTCGGGATAAGAAAAATCGTAACGGGTAACAAGTAATAAAGGTAAACAAGGTGCAGCAAGATGGCCCAATCCTTTTTGTAGCAAATGAAAGGCATGGACAAACTCTTATATAAAGCAAAGCACTCCCGAGGACACATGGGAATTGTTGCCAAGCTAGTTTTCATCATGCTCATATGATTCGCGTTCCTTACATTGATAATTTGATATGTGGGTGGACCGGTGCTAGGGTGCTGTCCTTCCTTGGACAAGCCTCCCACTTATGATTAACCCCTCTCGCAAGCATCTGCAACTATGAAAGAAGAATTAAGGTAAACCTAAACCTAGCATGAAACATATGGATCCAAATCAGCCCCTTACAAAGTAATGCATAAACTAGGGTTTAATCTTCTGTCACTCTAGCAACCCATCATCTACTTATTACTTCCCAATGCCTTTCGCCTAGGCCCAAATAATGGTGAAGTGTCATGTAGTCGATGTTCACATAACACCACTAGAGGAGAGACAACATACATCTCATAAAAATATCGAACGAATACCAAATTCACATGATTATTTATAACAAGACTTCTCCCATGTCCTCAGGAACAAACGTAACTACTCACAATGCATATTCATAATCATAATTAGGGGAGTATTAATTATCATTAAGAATCTGAAAATATAATCTTCCACCGGATAAACCAACTAGCATCAACTACAAGGAGTAATCAACACTACTAGCAACCCACAAGTACCAATCTGAGGTTTTGGGACTAAGATCGAATACAAGAGATGAACTAGGGTTTGAGAGGAGATGGTGCTGGTGACGATGTTTATGTTGATGGACCCGCTCTTGATGAGAGGATCGTTGGTGATGACGATGGCTTCGATTTCCCCCTCCCGGAGGGATGTTTCCCCGGTAGAACAGCTCCACGGGAGCCCAAGATTGGTTCTGCCCAGGTTCCGCCTTGAGACGGCGGTGGTTCGTCCCAAAAGCTTCCTTCTGATTTTTTTCCAGGTCAAAACACACCATATAGCGAAAGATGGGCACCGGAGGCCTACCAGGGGGCCCACAAGGTTGGGGGGCGCGCCCAAGGGGGTAGAGCGTGCACTCCACCCTTGTGGCTGGCTGGTGGCCCCCCTCCGGTACTTTCTGCGCCCAATATTTTTTTTGTATATTCCAAAAACATGCTTTGTGAAGTTTTAGGACTTTTGGAGTTGTGCATAATAGGTCTCTAATATTTGCTCCTTTTCCAGTCCAGAAGTCGAGCTGTCGGCATTCTCCCTTTTCATGTAAACCTTATAAAATAAGAGAATAGGCATAAGCATTGTGATATAATGTGTAATAACAGCCCATAATGCAATAAATATGAATATAAAAGCATGATGCAAAATGGACGTATCACGGAGCAACACTCCAGGCACCGGTCGTCTTCGTCGAAGACATTGAAGAACAGCATGGAGGCACCATTATACTCGAAGTGGATGGCCAGCGCCCCCTCTGGACAACAGGCGCGGGCGACCTCGCCCCATCCTCGAGTCATGAAAATGTTGCACGGGGGACGACCTCGACCTCCGCCCCGTGGCTATGTTGTAGCACCTGGGGTGTTGCGGCCACAGCTCGAGTGGCCCCCTTGGGGGCATCTCCTCGGCAAAGAACCTCGGGAGCCGGATCTACATGCGCGGTGGCACTGCCGCCCACACCATGAACTCACGCGAGGTACCCTCGGCGTGGGTTTGTGGGTCAGTTGGCCACGCAGCCTCGGCCTGTCCATCGCGACTCCGAACCACGCGGTGCTGGGCACTGCCACCCTGCCCAAAGCTCTGCGCGCACGCATACAGAGGGATCGAAAAGCCATGCGGAGGCTGCTCATACCAAGGCCGCGTTACCTCCTGCCCCTCGCCAGTGTCGCGAGGGCGTCCAAGCCTCTTCTTTGAGGAAGTAGCCCAGGCTCCCCCGGGGGGTCCCTTCTACGGTGCAGAGAACCTCCTGTTCGGCACCATGGATGCTATGACAAGATGGCAAGACAAAGAAGAAGGAGGAGCGAGCAGCGAGAAGATGGATACGAGCAAGGGGGATCCGTCCCTCCCCTCAATGAGCCGGAGGGAGGCCAACTGCCGGCCTCCATGATCCCACGCAATGATGATCTTTCTCTGCATGCAGTAGGCTCTTGTCAAGTCGAACAGTTGTCGAGGCTGCATGGGGAAGCGGAGACGCCCACATCCCATCAATTGCCACGCGTTGACCGAGGCCGCAGGTGGTTAGGGCCCGCGGCGCTCCACACTTGCCATTTGGCTTTGCCTCGAAGCCAAGCGCGAGCGCGCCTTGGACCTGGGGGCTACTATCGGCGTTCTGGGAACGGGGGTACTTAGACTTGCCTGCCTGCGGCCCAGGACGTGGCTCCATCGACAGCCTGGTATGGCCCATCTTCAGCACCAACAACTCAAGACCCTCACGAGGGGCCAAGCCTCGTGAGGCGGACGACACCAAGACCTCCAGAAGGAGTGGCCTCCTCAGGCTGGCTCCTAAGGGGCGGAGATTTTTATGCAAGCCTCACCTCGTGAGGTTCAGTAACGTGACCTGTGACGACTAAGGCCAGGCGGGCGCCAGCGGGCATAAGACAACAGTTTCCTCTTTGGTGCTAAGGAGGCAGGCATAGGCGCGGGGTCCCGAGGAATCAACCAAAGGTTTCCATTCCCATGCAACAAGACCAAGACCGCCAGGACAGATGTCATCACCAAGCCCACCACGGCATCACGATGAGAGGCTTTGTAGGCGAAGACTACTTTTGTCAGGATAAGATGTACTAGTTGTCTTTCTTCAAATTTGGCCGTTGTGGGATCCCTCCCCACCTTCATTTGGGAAGAGGACCAAGGCCACTATAAATAGGGCTGAGCCACCACCATAGAAAGGGGACGGACCCGGATCATTGAGACCATCCTCTCCCCCACCAGCTCAAGAACACACCTCCTGAGGTCGTTCTTCCACTGTACTAGTTCATCCTCAGCCCACCTCGAGGCCAATCCACCACAAAATAGGAGTAGGGTTTTACACCGCAAGGTTGCCCGAACCTGGGTAAACTATTGTGTCCTCTTTCCTTTTAGTCCGTCGAGCTATGTCATGGGATCGACAGGTTGGCAGACTGGGGAGGTTGAGTTCTTCGCACGCACCCCAGAGTTCGAATCTATCCAGGGTTTGTGGAGCCCTAAATCCGACAAACACATAAGGGGAAATGACTTGTTTTGGACCAAGCAACAAAATCTCATATTCCTGTATGTGATCAAGGCCAAGCAGAATATCAACGTACCCATTCAATGAATTGACATGGACCATTTGAGGAAGAACCAGGCATATTTTGGTGAGCTTATGGATTTGGTGGAGCAGTTTGGTATTGACGAGATCATCACGTTCCAGCTTGACTATGACACATAGATTGTGGCTCAGTTCTTTGCTTCTGCGCACTTCCACACAGATCAGAAGAGGAGCATGACTTGGATGACAAATGGAAAGAGGATGTCTGCTGAGTGAAAGGAGTTCATGGATCTATTGCACGTTCATGATGAGGGGCTAGATGTGCCCGTTGGTATCCTGCCGCACGCCAACCCAAAGTCTCCTTCCAGGAACAAGCATCAACCCTACCTTGTCGAGAAGACTCTACCTAATGACAAGAAGTCTTATGTGCTGAACCCGTTTCTCAACATCATGCACCGGATCTTTCGCAACTCTCTTTTTCCTCGCATGGGCAACAAGGACAAGGTGCATTCCTATCTTGTGGACATGATGCTTATCTGTGAGGATGCGCGTCTTCAACAACCTGCACCACTTGATGTTTCTCACATCATGTGGTGCGAGCTTTAGACTGTTGTGTCCATCGCAAGGTTCCCATCTATGGACCTTATTTGCACCTCTTGATTTCGATGACTTGGGAGAAGCTCTTTTCAGTTGAAGAGTTTCATGCTCCCAACTGGATTTGCCATGAGCCCATTAGGCTGCGCTAGAAGAACAAGTAGGCTAACACCACTACCCGGGCTAAGGCAGAGGCTGCCCGCATGGATGTTGACGACAATGAGATTGAGGAGGAGGAAGCGGAGGACAGTTCTGAGGGGTATGCATCTCCCTCTACTGAGCCATCTTGGGCTAAGAAGCTCAAGGCCAAGGTGAAGGCTTTGTTCTACATGCAGGCCAAGGGGTAGTATCAGACTCACGTTGCTCAGAAAGAGAGTCGCCAGCGCGACAAGCGGATTTTGAGGAAGCTTGGCGAGCACGTCCCGAGTGGGTCCGAGAAGAACATCACACCTGAGGCTGCTTGGATGAAGAAGAAGGGCTATCAGTGGGCTGAGTCAGACGAGGAGTCCATTCCTGCTGCTCCAGAGGAGGAGATTGTTGGGCGATCACTTTAGTGGGAGCTACCACCTGTGTCTTAGGTGTCCTCTCTGCCTTTTTGGTGTCTCGATGCCAAAGGGGGAGATAGTGTTGGATTTGCGAGTTTTTTCTCTCCTTGCTTTCGTTGAACCTTCGTGGCTTTGGTTTGTGTTATTTGCGTGTGAGACCAGAAGACCTATTCTATCATATGGTGTGAGACATATGCCTTCACTCTTATCCTGTTATTGTCAAGTATGATTAGTAGCTTGTGAGCTTATTTTGTCTTGTGCCCTTTACATCATGCTCACTTACTATACCTTGCTTCCATGCTTAGTGCCACTTATATTGTTGCAAGGATTGCCTTGTCTATAAAATATAGAGGGAGTGTTGATCCTAGTGTGTGTGTTGTGCAATCCAAAGCACATCCATAGAATGCACATATCTAGGGGGAGCCTGTCTATATTTTATAGATTTTGGGTTTGCTTATGATCATTTTATATCTCTATGTGCAAATCCCTTATTGTCATCAATCCACCAAAAAGGGGGAGATTGTAAGGGCATATTTATCCCTAAGTGGTTTTGGTGATTCATGACAGTGCATTTGTAGACTAATCATGTGCATTGAGCATTTTAGATATCTCATGTCTAGGCACAAGACGATTTGGTGCCCCTCAGAGCCTATCGAAGATGGCGGTTCTCTACGTTTCGTTTCGATGGATTTGAGTTGTAGGAAATCCATACTATTAAGAGGGGGTCCGCTTCAGAAAGGTTAGGGTGGAATCAACACATACACATCTATTCCTTTGCACCATCGTTCCTACGCTTTGATGGAGCACCATCCGTTTATCCATGTCTCTGTGATATGAAGGCTGTAAAATGCTAAAGCCTCTGTGGCATGCGGTAGTACTGCTCAAGGGAGCAGTAGTGCCGCAGGGGCGTGCGGTAGTACCTCTCAAGCGAGCAGTAGTACCGCACCAAGTGGTAGTACCTCTCCTGGCGAGCGGTAGTACCGCTGCCTCCAGCCCTGACGCTAACACATGCGTAAGTAGGCACAGATGTAATTTTTTTACTTCCACCCCTATGTGGTAGTAACGCTCCGTGTGAGCGGTAGTACCATGCCGGATTTTTGCACAGCTCCAACCTCAGCGGAAGTAGTTATGGAAGCAATTTATTTCTTCTGTGCATTTCCAGCGCTAGTTGAGCCCTGTCTTATGGTACTACCGTAGGGGCGCGTGGTAGTACCACTCCGGCGGTTCTACCGCTCGTTGCCCTGTGCAACAGGCCCTCATCTGGTCACTACTGCGCGAGCGGTAGTACCGCACCCTACATCGGTAGTACCGCAACCCTCTGCGGTAGTACCGCGGCTGGGTGCAGTAGTACCGCGCCACACGGGCTGAGTGAGGGGATAACGGTTGGATATTTTTCCCCACTATATAAAGGGGGTCTTCTTCCCCAATAAGACCACCTCTTCGCTCCCCAAGCTCCATTTTCACCCGATCTCTCTCCTTAGCCAATCAAACTTGTTCATTTTCTAGGGATTGGTTGAGAAGGCCCCGATCTACACTTCCACCAAGAGAAATTTGATTCCCCCCACTAATCCCTTGCGGATCTTGTTACTGTTGGGTGTTTGAGCACCCTAGACGGTTGAGGTCACCGCGGATCCATATTCCATTCAGGTGAAGCTTCGTGGTGTCGTTGGGAGCCTCCAAATTAAGTTGAGGAGATAGCCCCAACCTTGTTTGTAAAGGTTCGGTCGCCGCCTTCAAGGGCACCAATAGAGGAATCACGGCATCTCGCATTGTGTGAGGTCATGAGGAGAATACAGTGGCCCTAGTGGCTTCTTGGGGAGCGTTGTGCCTCTGCTCCGCTCCAACGGAGACGTACTTCCTCTCAAAGGGAAGGAACTTCGGTAACTGATACGTCCATTTCGCATCATGTTTTCCTACTGTTATGTATGATGTTTTTATGCATAATAATGCTTTTTGGAGTAATTCAAATGCCTTTTCTCTCATAATATGCAAGGTACACACAAAGAGGGAGAATTCCGGCAGGTGGAAATCTGGACCTGGAAAAGCTACATCATGCCACCTATTCTACACAACTCCAAACAAGCTGAAACTTCACAAGGATTGTTTATGGAATATATAAGAAATAATGGAGTCAATAAGTACCAGAGGGGGCCCACCAGGTGGGCACACCCACTTGGGCGTGCCAGGGAGCTCAGGTGCGCCCTGATGGGTTGTGCTCCCCTCGGCCCACCTATGGTGCCCATCTTTTGGTATATAAGTCATTTTGACCTATAAAAAACACGAAGAGGACTTTTGGGATGGAGCACCGCTGTCTCGTGGCGGAACTTGGAAAGGAGTACTTATGCCCTCCGTCGGAGCGATTCCGCCGGGGGAACTTCCCTCCCAGAGGGGGAAATCATCGTTATCATCATCACCAACAACTCTCCCATCTTGGGGAGGGCAATCTCCATCAACATCTTCAACATCACCATCTCCTCTCAAACCCTAGTTCATCTCTTGTGTTCAGCCTTTGTACCGGAACTATAGATTGGTGCCTGTGGGTGACTAGTAGTGTTGATTACATCTTGTAGTTGATTACTATATGGTTTATTTGGTGCAAGATTATATGTTCAGATCCATTATTCTATTTAATACCCCTCTGATCTTGAGCATGTTTATCACTTGTGAGTAGTTAACTTTGTTCTTGAGGTCACGAGAGAAATCATGTTGCAAGTAATCATGTGAACTTGATATGTGTTCGATATTTTGATAGTATGTATGCTGTGATTCCCTTAGTGGTGTCATGTTAACGTCGACTACATGAGACTTCACCATATTTGGGACTAAGGGAATGCATTTTGGAGTAGTTATTAGATGATAGGTTGCGAGAGTGACAGAAGCTTAAACCCTAGTTTATGCGCTATTCCGTAAGGGACCGATTGGATCCAAAAGTTTAATGCTATGGTTAGAATTTATTCTTAATACTTTTCTCGTAGTTGCAGATGCTTGTGAGGCGATTAATCATAACTAGGAGGTTTGTTCAAGTAAGAACAACACCTAAGCATCGGTCCACCCACATATCAAATTTTCAAAGTAACGAACACGAATCGAGTCAACATGATGGAAGTGACTAGATGAAATTCCCGTGTACCCTCAAGAACGCTTTTCTTATTATAAGAGACCGTTTTGGCCTGTCCTTTGCCTCAAAATGATTGGGCTACCTTGCTGCAATTTTTATACTACTATCATTACTTGCTCGTTACAAAATATCTTGCTATCAAACTACTCTGCTACTTACAATTTCTGCAGTTGCAAACATTACCTTGCTGAAAACCACTTACCATTTCCTTCTGCTCCTCGTTGGGTTCGACACTCTTACTTATTGAAAAGGCTACAACTGATCCCCTATACTTGTGGGTCATCAAGGCTATTTTCTACCGCCGTTGTCGAGGAGTGAAGTGCTCTCGGTAAGTGGAAATTGGTAAGGAAAAATTATTACTATGTGCTGAAATTTATTGTCACTTGTTACTATGGAGATCAATCCTTTGAGGGGTTTGTTCGGGGTATCTTCACATCAACCGGAACCACAATTAGCTACCGCACAACCTACTGCACCTACTGAAAATATTGAATATGAAATTCCTTCGGGTATGATAGAACAACTGCTAGCTAATCCTTATGCAGAAGATGGAACCGAACATCCTGATATGCACTTGATATATGTAGAAGACATTTGTGGATTGTTTAAACTTACAGGTTTACCCGGAAATGAAGTTAATAAGAAGGTTTTACCTTTATATTTGAAGGTAAAAGCATTGGCATGGTATAGGCTATGCGATGATATTGGATCTTGGCATTGGAATCGATTGAAATTGGAGCTTCACCAAAAAAATTATCCTATGCATCTAGTTCATCGTGATCGGAATTATATATATAATTTTTGGCCTCGTGAAGGAGAAAGTATCGCTCTAGCTTGGGGGAGGCTTAATTCAATGTTATATCCATGCACAAATCATGAGGTCTCAAGAAAAATTATTATCGAGAATTTTTATGCTCGGCTTTCTTGTGATGATCAATCCATGCTCGATACTTCTTGCACTGGTTCTTTTATGAAGAAGACTATTGAATTCCGGTGTGATCTTTCGGAAAGAATTAAACGCAACTCTGAAGATTGGGAACTCGACGAAAGTAAAGAGTCAGGTATTAAGCTTAAGTTTGATTGTGTTAAATATTTTATGAATACCGATGCTTTTCAAAAGTTTAGCACTAAATATGGACTTGACTCTGAGATAGTAGCCTCCTTTTGTGAATCATTTGCTACTCATGTTGATCTCCCTAGGGATAAGTGGTTTAAATATCACCCACCTATTAAATAAGAAATTAAAGAACCGGTACTAGCTAAAGAGGAAACCATAATTTATAGTGTTGATCCAGTTGTTCCTACTGCTTATATTGAGAAACCACCTTTCCCTGTTAGGATAAAGGAACATGCTAAAGTTCCAACTGTGGTCAACAAAAGTTATATTAGAACACCTAAACCTGATGAAAAAATCAAAGTAGAACCTAGTGCTGCTATGGTTAAGGATCTCCTGAAAGAAAATATAGATGGGCATGTTATTTACTTCTGTAATGAAGCTACTAGAATTGCCAAACCTGATAAAGAGGAAAAACATAGACCTGTTGTCGGCATGCTTGTTGTCTAAGTTGAAATAGGAGATCACTGTTATCATGGTTTATGTGACATAGGTGCTAGCATGAGTGCTATTCCCCATACCTTATATCAAGAAATTATGAATGACATAGCACCCGCCGAAATAGAAGAAATAGATGCTACTATTAAACTTGCTAATAGAGACACCATCACACCACTTGGGATTGTTAGAGCTGTTGAAGTCTTGTTTGGGAAAATAAAATACCCTACTACTTTTCTTGTTCTTGGTTCCCCACAAGATGATTTTTGTCCCATTATTTGTGGTAGACCTTTCTTGAACACCGTTAATGCTAAAATAGATTGTGAGAAAAATATTGTCGGTGTTAGCTTTGGTGATGAGTCTCATGAGTTTAATTTCTCGAAGTTTAGTAGAAAGCTTCATGAAAAATAATTGCCCAGTAAGGATGAAATAATTGGTCTTGCTTCTATTGCTGTGCCTCCTACTGATCCTTTAGAACAATATCTGCTAGACCATGAAAATGATTTACATATGCATGAAAGAAATGAGATAGATAAAATTTTCTTTGAACAACGTCCTGTGCTGAAACACAATTTGCCTATTGAAACTCTCGGTGGTCCTCCACCTAAAGGCGATCATGTGTTTGAATTAAAACAATTGCCAGACACTTTGAAATATTCTTATCTTGATGAGAAGAAGATATATCCTGTTATTATTTGTGCTAACCTTTCAGAACATGAAGAAGAAAGATTATTGAAAGTTCTAAGGAAGCACCGAGCTGCTATTGGATATACTCTTGATGATTTAAGGGCATTAGTCCCACTCTATGTCAGCACAAGATTAATATGGAACCTGATGCTAAACCCGTTGTTGATCACCAACGTCGGTTAAATCCGAAGATGAAAGAAGTGGTAAGAACGGAAATATTAAAACTTCTAGAACCAGGTATAATCTATCCTATAGCTGATAGTTGCTGGGTAAGTCTTGTTCATTGTATCCCTAAGAAAGGAGGTATTACTGTTGTTCCTAATGATAAGAATGAACTTATTCCACAAAGAATTGTTACAGGCTATAGAATGGTAATTGATTTTCAAAAATTAAACAAAGCAACTAGAAAAGATCATTACCCTCTGTCTTTTATTGATCAAATGCTAGAAAGATTATCTAAGAACACACATTTTTGCTTCCTTGATGGATACTCTGCTTTTTCACAAATACCTGTGTCTCAACCTGATCAAGAAAAGACCACTTCCACTTGTCCCTTTGGAACTTATGCTTATAGACGCATGCCCTTTGGTTTATGCAATGCACCTGCTACCTTTCAAAGATGTATGACTGCTATATACTCTGACTTTTGTGAAAAGATTGTTGAGGTTTTCATGGATGACTTCTCTATTTATGGGAAGTCTTTTGATGATTATTTAAGCAATCTTGATCGAGTTTTGCAGAGATGTGAACAAACAAATCTTGTCTTGAATTGGGAGAAGTGCCACTTTATGGTTAATGAAGGTATTGTTTTGGGCCATAAAATTTCTGAAATTGGTATTGAGGTGGACAAAGCTAAGGTTGATGCAATTGAGAAAATGCCATATCCTAAAGATATCAAAGGTATTCATAGTTTCCTAGGTCATGCTGGTTTCTATAGGAGATTTATCAAAGAAGTTTCTAAAATTTCCAGGCCTCTTACAAATATTTTTCAAAAGGATGTTCCTTTTGTTTTTGATGATGATTGTTTAGAAGCCTTCGAAACACTCAAGAAAGCCTTAATTTCTGCGCCTATTGTTCAACCACCTGACTGGAACTTGCGTTTTGAAATTATGTCTGATGCTAGTGATTACGCTGTTGGTGCTATTCTAGGACAAAGAGTTGATAAGAAACTAAATGTTATTCATTATGCTAGTAAAACTCTAGACAGGGCTCAAAGAAATTATGCTACTACTAAAAAAATCTAACAGTGGTGTTTGATTGTGATAAATTTAGATCTTACATTGTTGATTCAAAAGTAATTGTTCACACCGACCATCCTGCTATTAAATATCTTATGAAAAAGAAAGATGCTAAACCTAGACTTATTCGATGGGTTCTCTTGCTACAATAATTTGATTCACATACCACTGATAGAAAAGGAGCAGAGAACCCCGTAGCTGATAATTTGTCTAGGCTTGAAAATGTGCTTGATGACCCGCTACCTATTCATGATAGTTTTCCGGATGAGTAGTTAGCTGCAATAAATGTTTCTCATAAAACTCCTTGGTATGCTGACTATGCTAATTACATTGTTGCTAAATATTTACCACCTAGCTTTACATACCAACAAAAAAAATCTTCTACGATTTAAGACATTACTTCTGGGATGACCCACATCTTTATAAACAAGGAGTAGATGGTATTATTAGACGGTGTGTACCTGAGCATGAACAGGGAAAAATCCTACGGAAATGTCACTCCGGAGCTTATCGAGGGCATCATGCGGGAGACAGAACTGCTCACAAGGTATTGCAGTCTGGATTTTATTGGCCTACTCTTTTCAAGGATGCTCGTAAGTTCATCTTATATTGTGATGAATGTCAAAGAATAGGTAATATTGGTAGGTGTCAAGAAATGCCTATGAATTAGTCACTTGATGTTGAACCATTTGATGTTTGGGGTCTTGATTACATGGGACCTTTTCCTTCCTCTAATGGGTATACATGTATTTTGGTTGCTATTGATTATGTTTTTTTTGACTGGGAATTGTGGGGCAAACCCCCACAGCATAGCAAAACTTTATTAAACAAAAGGAACAAATACAACAAGCTGATTACAAGGGGTAATCTAGAAAGAAACTAGATTATGAGAAGGGGGCAGAAATGCCTTACTACACTGAGCCTTAAGGGGGAAGGAAAGAGATCCACTTGAGAAGATCATCCTTGTAGGCAGATTTAATCCTATATTGCAACAAAGAGATATCATGTCTAAAATCTCCTCGCCATTTATTAATGCTGGCCCTCTCATTTCTGAAGACTTTGGCATTTCTAATGATCCAGATATTCCAACATGCAGTGAACACCACTTCAGAGAAAAAGGGTTTATCAAAACAATTCCTAGCTTGAATAACCAAATCAGACATTGAGTCTCCAGAAGACCAATCAATCTGTAGATAATTCCAGACTCTAACACTGAAGTTGCAGTTGAAGAAAAGATGATCCCTGGTCTCTCTAACCTGCAAGGCGCAGAGTCTACAATGCACTCCATCCTCCATGTGACAATGCCTTCTTTCCACCATATCCTTTGTATTCAGCCTGTCCATGATGAGCATCCAAGCAAACACCTTAATCTTGAGAGTACATGAATATTTCCATATCCAACAGAGTAAAGGGTTAAAGGCTTCAGACTGAAAAGTGTGGAAGTAAAACATCTTGGGCCTATGCTGCTTGGAGGAGTTCTGCCAAAACCACACATCCTTAGTGCCAGATGTTCTGCTGTGAGAACCCATCAAAGATTGGATCATACCCAACTCCCCAAATGCTTGAGCACACAAAGGGGGATGAAAATGCTGGAGAATATCCTGAGAACTGAAAAACTCCTTGACTAAAATCCATGGGTCTTTAACATATGAAAATAACCTAGGATATCTTGTTTGGAGAGGAGAAACCTCATCACCAATATTCGATTTATCTGACTAGAAGAGTGGAGTGTCCCCCTCATTAATATGAACCCAATAACATTCTCTAAAACTCAGCATCACCTTGCAAATGTCCTTCCACCAGAAAGAGCCACAAACAGATGTTCCTTGAGGCACCTTCCATGGTAACAAGAGTCCCAAATGAGAGACACCCAAGGAATATCCTTCCTATTGAGGAAGTTACTAGCATGCTTGAGGAGCAAGGCAACATTCTGCACCCCTAGATTGAGAATACCAAGTCCACCCCTGTTTTTTGGCCTGCAAATGAGCTCCCAAGCAGCAAGGGAGGGGGCTGGTTCATCTCTATGTTTTCTCCATAAACATTGCCTTTGAATTCTTTCCAACTGCTTGAGGATTCCAGCAGGAATAGCCAAACTGCACATAAAGAAAATGGGCATAGAAGACAGAGCAGAGTTCAAAAATTGCAGCCTCTCCCCTTGATTGAGGAAAGAAGAGCTAGCAGTCATTCTTCTTTCCATACAGTCCACAAGTGTTGTAGAAGCTATTCCAACTAGTAGTTTTGATCAAAACACCTCTATTAAATGCTTAAGGAAGTTATTTTCCCAAGGTTTGGAGTCCCTATATATTTAAAGACTGATGGTGGTTCACACTTTATTCATGGTGTTTTCCGTAAAATGATTGCTAAGTATGATGTTAACCATAGAATTGCATCACCTTATCATCCTTAGTCTAGTGGTCAAGTTGAACTTAGCAATAGAGAAATAAAATTAATTTTGCAAAAGACTGTCAATAGGTCCCGGAAGAATTGGTCTCAGAAATTAGATGATGCACTTTGGGCTTATAGAACATCCTATAAAAATCCTATGGGTATGTCTCCTTAGAAAATGGTTTATGGAAAAGCTTGTCATTTGCCTATTGAGTGAGAACATAAAGAATATTGGGCAATTAAATAAATCAACTATGATTTCAAACATGCCAGTGAAAAGAGGTCATTTGATATTAGCTCATTAGATGAATGGAGAACCCAAGCTTATGAAAATGCCAAGTTATTTAAAGAAAAAGTTAAAAGATGGCATCATAAAAGAATCCAGAAGCGTGAGTTCAAAGTTGGAGAATATGATCTTTTGTACAACTCTCGTTTCAGATTCTTTGCAGGAAAACTCCTCCCCAAATGGGAAGGACCCTATGTTATCGAGGAGGTTTATTGGTCTGGAGCTATCAAAATAAATAATGTCGAAGGTACTAACCCGAAGGTTGTTAATGGGCAACGAATAAAACATTATATCTCAGGTACACCCATTAATGTTGAAAGTAATATTATCCAAACTTTAACACCCGAAGAGCACATAAAAGAGACCTTCCGAAACACTCCAGAATCGTGAAAAGGAGGAGGTATGTGATACGGTAAGTAAACGGACTCTGGAAAATCCGCAAAAATATTTTCTTTTAGTTTTGGAAAATAACAAAAATTAGGAAAATAAGAAACTACCGGGAAGCGCACCCTGGTGGGCACAAGACATCAGGGCGCGCCTGACTACGGACTCTGTTTTTCTATAGCTTGCTTATTTCCCAAGATAAAAAATCTTTATCTACCCCACGAACCTGTTAACCACCGTATCGCGGAGAAATCTTTTGTTTTCTTTGCCTTGTTGTTTCTTGATAGATTAAGCTAGGCTAGCATCATGTCTTCTTCATCTTCCAACAACGGAGAGGAAGGCGTAGGGTTGGTTCAGGAGGATCTAAGGAGAGAGGAAGCTGAAGAGGTTGTCATGGAGGAAGGAGAGGAAAATCCCTTTGGGTTTCACCCTCCGGCTTCCGAGAGAGGCACATTGGCTGGCATCTCCACTCATCCTAATCCTCATCAAGCTATGAAATCATCATGCACTCAAGAGAGCCCTGAAGTGCATGAAGAACTCCCACCAAGAAGGTATTTACACATGTTACATCGTAACAATTTTCACAGTTTGATTCACAATTATGGGTTCGAGAATACTCCTCGTTTGCACATACCGTCCAATTGGGACATAGTTCGTCCAGGAGAAACCTATGCAGGAACAAACCCATGGGCCCCGGAAAATGAACACATAATGGCTGAAGTGAAGAAAAATACCGAGCTACTTCATCGAGCTCTTTGGGAGATTCAAGGCCTGAGGGAGCTACTCATGGTTATATTGGAAAACACCTCTACTTCATCACCATCGCCTTCTTCATCACCAAAAGAAAACTGAGCATCGGGTATGGGCACTCCCCTTGGCTTCCACCAAGCTTGGGGGAGGTGCCCCGGTATCGTATCACCACCACTATCTTTTGCCTTTACTTATCTTAGTTAGATCCATAGTTATCTTTTGCTTTAGATGAATAAAAGTTTAGTTTGATCCTTTCTTTTCGAGAGTTTGCTTAGTGATCTGTCCTTATAATCGTGTGCGAGATATATAATAAAGTTTAGTTCAAGTTTTTGCTTTCTTTACTTTCATGTTCCAATAAAAAGAAAGGAAATAAATGAAAATATCATATGATAATCCTATGGTAGGTGATGACACCACATAAGGAAAAGTATAAGTAGGAAATTTTATTAGACATTGACAAACATAGCATTGGTCAATGATGCAACTCATGAAAGAATTAATAAGGGAAGAGAAGATTCACATATAAATACACTATCCTGGAAATCTTTTGTTATTGTGAGCCCCCATCAAAATATTATACGCAAAAATTGGTGACGTTGGACAAGGAAGACACCATAATGATTTATGTTTGTTCATATTCACGTAGAAGTTATATTGTCATAGATCCTTCAACCTGTGGTGCTTGCACCCCATCTTTGCTAGCCAAAAATTCCACACTAAGTAGAGATACTACTTGTGCATCCCAAAACCCTTAAACCCAAATTTTATTTTCAAGAGTCCACCATACCTACCTAGGAATTGAGTAAGATCCTTCAAGTACGTTTTCATTGGTGCAATAAGGCAATAAAAATTGCTTCTAAAAATGTAAGATCATTTAGTGTAAGAGAAAATTGAGCGTTGTATGAACTTGTGATAGCAAAGAATAAAAGCGACAGACTGCATAATAAAGGTTGCTATCTTAAGGGGCAATATAACGTGATGTTCTTTGCACTAAGGGGTTGAGCATACAAACAAATAAGTGCATGGCAACCTCTGCTTCCCTCTGCGAAGGGCCTATCTTTTTACTTTTATGTATTTACTTTTATGCAAGAGTCAAAGTTTTTCTCTCTATTCCTTTTTATTTTTCTCCTTTGGCAAGCATCATGTGGTGAGGAAAGATCTAGGCACATATGTCTAGTTGAATATGGGTAGCATAAGTTATTATCATTGACATCACCCTTGAGGTGAATACATTGGGAGGCGAAACTATAAGCCCCTATGTTTCTTTGTGTCCGGTTGAAACGTTTTGCTCATGTGTATGCGGTGAGTGTTACCAATCATAGAAGGCTATATGATGGTTGAGTATGTGGACTTTCCTAAAGGCTCCAATACGTGACCCTTCCTGAAAAGATGATGAATTGTAGTTGCAAAGTTGACTGAGATCATAGTTTGTTGGCTTCTAATAGAGTTTATGCTTTATACTTCGATAGTGTGATGAATTGTTACTTATTCATGAGAAGTCTATGATAAAAGTTCTATGATAAAGGCTTTATGTTAAAGTTTGTTGTTGTTATAATAATTCACATTATTCTTGTATGTCTGTATTTTGTCTTTATCGACACATCTCTCTCTAAGCATGTGGACATGTTTTTTGATTTCGGTTTTTCGCTTGAGGACAAGCGAGGTCTAAGCTTGGGGGAGTTGATACGTCCATTTTGCATCATGTTTTCCTACTGTTATTTATGATGTTTTTATGCATAATAATGCTTTTTAGAGTAATTCTAATGTCTTTTCTCTCATAATATGCAAGGTACACACAAAGGGGGAGAATTCCGGCGGCTAGAAATCTGGAGCTGGAAAAGCTACGTCAGGCCACCTATTCAGCACAACTCCAAACAAGCTGAAACTTCACGAGGATTTTTTGGAATATGTAAGAAATATTGGAGTCAATCAGTACTAGAGGGGGGCCACCAGGTGGGCACGACCCACCTGGGCGCGCCAGGGAGCCCAGGCGCGCCCTGGTGGGTTGTGCTCCCCTCGGCCCACCTCCGGTGCCCATCTTCGGGTATATAAGTCATTTTGACCAAGAAAAAAAATAAGGATAGGACTTTTGGGATAGAGCGCCGCCGTCTCGAGTCGGAACTTGGGCAGGAACACTTTTGCCTCCGACGGAGCGATTCTGCCGGGGGAACTTCCCTCCCAGAGGGGGAAATCATCGTCATCATCATCACCAACAACTCTCCCATCTTGGGGAGGGCAATATCTGTCAACATCTTCAACAACACCATCTCCTCTCAAACCATAGTTCATCTCTTGTGTTTAATCTTTGTACTGGAACTATAGATTGGTGCTTGTGGGTGACTAGTAGTGTTGATTACATCTTGTAGTTGATTACTATATGGTTTATTTGGTGGAAGATTATATGTTCAAATCCATTATGCTATTTAATACCCCTCTGATCTTGAGCATGTTTATCACTTGTGAGTAGTTAACTTTGTTCTTGAGGTCACGGGAGAAATCATGTTGCAAGTAATCATGTGAACTTGATATGTGTTTGATATTTTGATAGTATGTATGTTGTGATTCCCTTTGTGGTGTCATGTGAATGTCGACTACATGACACTTAACCATATTTTGGCCTAAGGGAATGCATTGTGGAGTAGTTATTAGATAATGGGTTGTGAGAGTGACAGAAGCTTAAACCCTAGTTTATGCGCTATTCCGTAAGGGACCGATTGGATCCAAAAGTTTAATGCTATGGTTAGAATTTAATCTTAATACTTTTATCGTAGTTGCAGATGCTTGTGAGGGGGTTAATCATAAGTAGGAGGTTTTTTCAAGTAAGAACAACACCTAAACAACGGCCCACCCACATATCAAATTATCAAAGAAGCGAACACGAATCGAATGAACATGATGAAAGTGACTAGATGAAATTCCCATGTACCCTCAAGAATGCTTTGCTTATTATAAGAGACCATTTTCGCCTGTCCTTTGCCTCGAAAGGATTGGGCTACCTTTCTGCACTTTTTCTACTACTATCATTACTTTCTCGTTACAAAATATCTTGCTATCAAACTACTCTGGTACTTACAATTTCTGCACTTGCAAACATTACCTTGCTGAAAACCACTTGTCATTTCCTTATGCACCTCGTTGGGTTCGACAGTCTTACTTATTGAAAAGGCTACAATTGATCTCCTATACTTGTGGGTCAATTCTAACACATCCTCATCTCCACCGTCTCCACTCTTGGTTATCTCTTACCTTTACTTGTGCAAGCTTTTATTGTGTTGTATCCCTTGCTTGCTTGTCTGCTTGTTGTTGTTTCATCATATAGGTTGCTCACCTAGTTGCACATCTCGACAACCTATTTTGATGCTAAGTATAATTTGGTCAAGAAAAGCAAAAATTGTTAGTTGCCTATTCACCCCCCCTCTAGTCAACCATATCGATCATTTCACTCTTGTCCTCCGCGAAGCGGGCGAGGTTGAAATCGCCCCCGACCACCACGGGGAGGGTGGAGGCCGACACCTTCTGGTTGAGATCCTCAAGGAAGGTGGCAGACCTACTATGGTATGTAGGGCCGTAGACGATGATCACCTCCCACTTGAAGTTTAGTGCTCGCTCATAGAGCTCCATACTAACAAAGAACTGTTCTCTGTCCATACTGCCCACCTCGAAGGTGGCATCCTTCACACATAAAAGGATGCCACCTGAATGGCCGGAAATCCCACTAGAAGGGAGCCAATGCCATGCAAATAGGTGGGAGATCAACCGATCGAGCTCAGGCAGAGAGAATTCTGTGCGCATGGTTTCCTGGATGGCTATTATGTTAATGTGTTCGTCTCGCATGTACTCTAGGAGTTGGCAGCGTCGGCCATCATGGCCGAAGCCTCGGATGTTCCAGAATAGGGCTCACATTAAGGAGCCATTGGGGGCTGCTTGACCCCACGACATGAGATGCGCACTGGGCGAAAGCTAAGATTATAAAAACACATCAGCCGATGCCTACCGTGCGCATGGATCAGCCAAATTCCTAATGGTGTTGCTTGATGTCCTCGAGCGCCAGCATAACCACCTCATAGTGAGTCATGTTCGTGCCGTCGAAAATGCGCCTATTTATTTCCTTCTAATGTTATAGAGCATGTAGGCACGTCAACTACATTGGTTCTTACTCGTCGTTTTAGTCGCATAGGCAATGATATTCTGCCTCCATTCAAAGATGATATGTCTCCGTCGTATCTACTTTTCCAAACACTTTTGCCCTTGTTTTGGACTCTAACTTGCATGATTTGAATGGAACTAACCCAGACTGATGCTGTTTTCAGCAGAATTGCCATGGTGTTATTTTTGTGCAAAAATAAGAGTTCTCGGAATGACCTAAAAATCAACAGAGATTATTTTTGGAATATATAAAAAATACTGGAAGAAAGATCCACGTCAGGGGGCCCACACCCTGTCCACGAGGGTGGGGGCGCGCCCTACCCCCCTGGGTGCGCCCCCTGCCTCGTGGGCCCCCTGACGCTCCACCGACCTCAACTCCCACTCCATATATTCTTGTTCAGGGAGAAAAAATCAGAGAGAAGGATTCATCGCGTTTTACGATATGGTGCCACCGCCAAGCCCTAAACTCTCTCGAGAGGGCTGATCTGGAGTCCGTTCGGGGCTCCGGAGAGGGGAATCCGTCGCCATCGCCATCATCAACCTTCCTCCATCACCAATTTCATGATGCTCACCGCCGTGCGTGAGTAATTCCATCATAGGCTTTCTGGACGGTGATGGGTTGGATGAGATTTATCATGTAATCGAGTTAGTTTTGTTAGGGTTTGATCCCTAGTATCCACTATGTTCTGAGATTGATGTTGCTATGACTTTTCTATGCTTAATGCTTGCCACTGGGGCCCGAGTGCCATGATTTCAGATCTGAACCTATTACGTTTTCATGAATATGTGTGAGTTCTTGATCCTATCTTGCAAGTCTATAGTCACCTATTATGTGTTATGATCCGTTAACCCCGAAGTGACAATAATCGGGATACTTACCGGTGATGACCGTAGTTTGGGGAGTTCATGTATTCACTAAGTGTTAATGCTTTGGTCTGGTACTCTATTAAAAGGAGGCCTTAATATCCGTTAGTTTCCAATAGGACCCCGCTACCACGGGAGGGTAGGACAAAAGATGCCATGCAAGTTCTTTTCCATAAGCACGTATGACTATATTCGGAATACATGCCTACATTACATTGATGAACTGGAGCTAGTTCTGTGTCACCCTATGTTATGACTGTTACATGATCGATCGCATCCAGCATAATTCTCCATCACCGATCCATTGCCTACGAGCTTTTCATATATTGTTCTTCGCTTATTTACTTTTCCGTTGCTACTGTTACAATCACTACAAAACCCAAAAATATTACTTTTGCTACCATTACCATTATTATCATATTACTTTGCTACTAAATACCTTGCTGCAGATATTAAGTTTCCGGGTGTGGTTGAATTGACAACTCAGCTGCTAATACTTGAGAATATTCTTTGGCTCGCCTTGTGTCGAATCAATAAATTTGGGTTGAATACTCTACCCTCGAAAACTGTTGCGATCCCCTATACTTGTGGGTTATCGAGACTATTTTCTGGCGTCGTTGCCGGGGAGCATAGCTCTATTCTTTGAGTCACTTGGGATTTATATCTGCTTATCACTATGAAGAACTTGAAAGGTCAAAGAACCAAGATTTTTCTCTCAACTACGAGGGGAGGTAAGGAACTGCCATCTAGCTCTGCACTTGATTCACCTTCTGTTTTATATGTGGCATGTTATTGATGATGCCACTTCTGCTTTGCATGATACTTATGATGAAACTACTTCTATGGTTGATACTACTGTGCCAGTAGGTGAATTTCTTGATGAACAACTTGCTAGGGCTAGAGAGAATGAAATTATTGAAACTGATAATATTGATGAAAGTGATGATGAAGATTCTCCCCTAGATATGAATTGCCTGTTGTTCCTGAGGGTTATGTTATGGATGAATAAACTGCTAGTGACTTTGTTTCTTGCAATGATAGAAGTAATCTTAAGAAATTATTAGCTAAGTTGAAAGAAAAATCTCTGAATGCTAGAATGAAATATGATCCTGCTTATGCTACTTCACCTATATTTATTACTGATAAGGATTATGATTTCTCTGTCGATCCTAAGTTAATTACTTTGGTTGAATCTGATCCTTTCTATGGCTATGAATCTGAAACTGTTGTGGCACATCTTACTAAGTTAAATGATATAGCTACCATGTTTACTAATGATGAGAAAACTTGCTAATATTATATCCTTAAATTATTTCCGTTCTCATTAAAGGGCGATGCTAAGATATGGTTTAATTCTCTTTATCCTGGTTGTGTGCGTAGTCCCCAGGATATGATTTACTATTTCTCTGCTAAATATTTCCCCGCTCATAAGAAACAAGCTGCTTTAAGGGAAATATATAATTTTGTGCAAATTAAAGAAGAGAGTCTCCCACAAGCTTGGGTGAGGCTTCTCCGATTACTTAATGCTTTGCCTGATCATCTGTAACGCCCCAAGACCGATGTGCCAGGTGTCGTCCAGTTATTCGCTGTTGTTGCCTTGTCATTTCTTGCGTGTCATGCATTGCATATCATGTCATCATGTGCATTTCTTTTGCATACGTGTTCGTCTCATGCATCCGAGCATTTTTCCCCGTTGTCCGTTTTGCATTCCGGCGCTCCGTTCTCCTCCGGTGGTCCTTTCTACCTTTCTTTCATGTGTGGGGGTTAAATATTTCCGGATTGGACCGAGACTTGCCAAGCGGCCTTGGTTTACTACCGGTAGACCGCCTGTCAAGTTTCGTACCATTTGGACTTCGTCTGATGCTCCAACGGTTAATCGAGGAACCGAAAAGGCCTCGTGTGTGTTGCAGTCCAACACCCCTCCATGTTGGCCCAAAACCCACCAAAACCCTCTTCATCATCTAGAGCGTTCGATCACGATCGCGTGGCCGAAAACCGCACCTCATTTGGACTCTCCTAGCTCCCTCTACCTATAAATATGTGCACCCCGTTCATTTTCGCGGACGAAACCCTAGCCTCTTCTCCACCGCGCCGCCGGACACGTCCAGGCAGAGTCGGACATGTCCGCTCGCCGCCGCCACATCACTCTGGCCTATCAGGAGACGCCACGTCACCCTCCCCCGCCACCGCACCCAACCGGAGGCCGCCACCTGTCCCTGCCCTCTCTCTCCTCCCGCCGCCGAGCCCGCCGGCCCAGATCTGGCCGCGCGGAGCCGAACCGGGCCGGGATCCCCGCGCCGCGCCGCCCGGTGTCTTCTCCGCTTCCGGTCGCTGGGGTTAGCGCCGGCCACCGCGCCCTTCGTCGCCCCGCCGTCTGTGCTCGCCGGCACGCCACCGCGTCCCCGCCGCCTGCGCCTTCGCCGCCCTCGCCAGCCACTGGCGCCGCCCCGCACCGCGGTGCCCCGCTCCGGCTTCCCCGCCCCGGCGCAGCGCGTCCCGTCCTTCGCTCGTCCCCGCCGGCATCTGCTCGTCGGAGCACCGGCGCGCCGTCGTCGCCTTGCGCGGGATCGGGAGGAGCCCGATCCACGTCGCCTCCGTTGACCTCCCCCGTGGACCTCGCTGAGGCCCAGATCCGTCGGCCCACCTTCCTCTTCCTCCTTCCTGGGCCGAGCCCAGTGGTGAGACTCTCCTATTCCCCGCCTGTGCGCATAATAGTTATCCAGCGCTCGTCATGTTTTTTTTGGGAAAACTGCTAAGTCCCCGATTCCCAGATTCATATGCTCATGTTCGTCGCATCGTAACTCCGCATCCGTGGCTCCGATTCATGCATATAGCATATCAAAATGTTCGTCTCAGAGAGTACATCATTTCATCTCATTGCATCATTTTCATTTGAGTTCATCTTGATGTCCAAAATGCTGTTAGAAGAGTGCTACTTGAGATAATTGTCAGATCTGCTGCTCCATTTAGATATTTGTCATTTTTGCCATGTTTTATGTGTGCATGATATGTCCATGAGCTCTACATATGTTTTGTTAAGGGTTTTGCCATCTCTCCAGAGGTGCAACCCATGTATTTTTGTGATGTGTGTGGTGACTAGCACGAGCTTGCAAAGTGAGGCACTTGGTAATGCTGATTTCAGGGACTTAGCATTTCCACTAAGTCCTTGAGCTGTTTATCTCATATGGCCATATGTTCATGTTGTTTCCTAGTGATCCGTGCCTCTTTTGAGGATGATCAGTAAGGATGTTTTGTTAATATTGTAGTGCTCTATCCGTCCATGTCTTTGTTTGTAATTATTGAGCACAATAGCTTGAGTCAATCGAGCTCTACTTTTGCTATTTCGTGAATCTGGGCAGATTGTCTACTTGTTAGCAATTTTGCCGGGGATGTTGTAGTTGATCCGTGCATGCCATGGTATTGTTCTTGCCATGTCTAGCTTGTATTTTGTGTATTCTTGATGGGTGTATGCTTAGATTATTATGACTTGCTCTGTAGTGAGTGCATCGAGCTCGTAAACATGCCTACTTGATATCTGTTTCAGCATGCTCCAGTTTTCACCAAGTCTGTGATCTGATTATGTTTTTGCCATGTTCACATGCTTGCAATTGTATTTTCTGATCCCTTTTGGCTCAAGGTCACTAAGGGACTTTTGTTAAGCTCTTTGAGTAGCTCCATTCCATGCTTTACTTTGCCATGTTCAGATCCTGTAGCATATAGTTTTCATGCTCCGAAGAGTGCTACTGATCTGAAATTCCAGGCTAGTGTTAATTTCACTAAGTCTGAAATCTGTTTACCATATGCATTTTTTGCCATGCTTGTTTGAACCTATTAATGTATGAATTGGCCGTAGCTCAGTGCTAGACTTTTGTTAAGCATCATGAATGGATTCCTGCCATGTATTTTGTTGCCATGTTTGAGTGTCGTAGGATGTTCATCTTGTTGCATTTAGTTGGCTACTTGCTGTAAATCGCAGACCGGTGTCATATTTGAATTGCTTGCCATTTCCAAACCGTAACTCCGATTCCGGTGTTCTTTATATCGTTTTCAAGCGATTTCATCTCACCTTTCCAGTGGCACACTTGGATTTCCAAGTTGAGTCCAGGTTCATGCATTCCTTGTCAATTCTTGCATATGCATCGCATCCCGCATCCCGCATATCATACCATGTTCATGTGTTGGTTGTTTACTATGTTGTGTGCTTCTTTCCGGTGTTTGCTTCTTCGGGTTGGTTCCGGTAACGTCGCGTTTGTGAGGACCCGTTCGTCTACGTCCGTTTGTCTTCTTCATGGACTCATTCTTCTTCCTTGGGGGATTTCAGGCAAGATGATCATACCCTCGAAATCACTTCTATCTTTGCTTGCTTAGTTGCTCGCTCTTTTGCTATGCCTATGCTGCGATACCTACCACTTGCTTATCATGCCTCCCATATTGTTAAACCAAGCCTCTAACCCACCTTGTCCTAGCAAACCGTTGTTTGGCTATGTTACCGCTTTGCTCAGCCCCTCTTATAGCGTTGTTAGTTGCAGGTGAAGATTGGAGTTTGTTCAATGTTGGAACATGGATATTTTGTTGGGATATCACAATATATCTTATCTAATTAATGCATCTATATACTTGGTAAAGGGTGGAAGGCTCGGCCTTATGCCTGGTGTTTTGTTCCACTCTTGCCGCCCTAGTTTCCGTCTTATCGGTGTTATGTTCCCGGATTTTGCGTTCCTTACGCGGTTGGGTTATAATGGGAACCCCTTAACAGTTTGCTTTGAATAAAACTCCTCCAGCAAGGCCCAACCTTGGTTTTACCATTTGCCACCTAGCCTTTTTCCCTTGGGAGTCGTGCATCCCGAGGGTCATCTTATTTTAACCCCCCCGGGCCAGTGCTTGTCTAAGTGTTGGTCCGAACTGAGTAGACTGCGGGGCCACCTCGGGGAAACTTGAGGGCTGGTTTTACTCGTAGGATGTCTCATCCGGTGTTGCCCTGAGAACAAGATATGTGCAGCTCCCATCAGGATGTCGGCACATCGGGCGGCTTTGCTGGACTTGTTTTACCATTGTCGAGGATGTCTTGAAGAACCGAGATACCGAGTCTGATCAGAATGTCTCAGGAGGAGGTCTATTCCTTCGTTGACCGTGAGAGCTTGTCATGGGCTAAGTTGGGACACCCCTGCAGGGATTTGAACTTTCGAAAGCCGTGCCCGCGTTTATGGGCAGATGGGAATTTGTTAACGTCCGGTTGTAGATAACCTGAACCTTAACTTAATTAAAATATATCAACAGCGTGTGTAACCGTGATGGTCTCTTTCCGGCGGAGTCCGGGAAGTGAACACGGTGTTGGAGTTATGCTTGACGTAGGTTGCTATAGGATCACTTCTTGATCATACTTTTATCGACCATGCTTTGCCTTCTCTTCTCGCTCTCATTTGCGTATGTTTAGCCACCATATATGCTAGTCGCTTGCTGCAGCTCCACCTCATACCTTTACCTTACCTATAAGCTTAAATAGTCTTGATCGCGAGGGTGCGAGATTGCTGAGTCCCTGTGGCTCACAGATACTTCCAAAACCAGTTTGCAGGTGCCGATGAGTCCGTGCAGATGACGCGATCAAGCTCAGGAGGAGCTCGATGAAGATCTTGTCCTTTGTGTTGTTTCGTTCTAGTTGATCAGTAGTGGAGCCCAGTTGGGGTCGATCAGGGACCGTGTCGCATTTGGGGTTCCTCTTTTATTTTGGTTCCGTAGTCGGACCTTGTTTGTATCTGTTTGATGTAATGCTTTATTCTTGTAATTGTGTGAAGTGGCGATTGTAAGCCAACTATGTATCTCTTTCCCTTATGTATTACATGGGTTGTGTGAAGATTACCTCACTTGCGACCTTGCTTTCAATGCGGTTGTGCCTCTAAGTCATGCTTCGACACGTGGGAGATATAGCCGCATCGAGGGAGTTACAAGTTGGTATCAGAGCCTTCCCCGCCCTTAGGAGCCCCATTGCTTGATCGTTTTTAGCAGCCGAGTTGTGTCTAGAAAAATGTTTTGAGTCATTTAGGAATTATATATCGGAGAGTTTAGGAATTCTTTTTACTCCTCAGTCCCTTCATCGCTCTGGTGAGGCATCCTGACGTAGAGTTTTGACTCTTCTCTTCTCAAATTTCACTAAAAAAAATTAAGGATCACGCGGGTATCTTGGAATCGTTCTGATGGTTTTGTGACGAGAACATTGTCTTGGTGCCTCCTGTCAGGGGTTTTGTGGAAGTGTCCCGGGGAGTTGAGCTTCGAGGTGTTGTCGTCATAATTTTATCGTTGCAGTTCTGGTATACCTGAGTTTAGTACGCCGACATCGAAAATCTATTTTATGCAGTTCGTTGGTGAGATAACCTCGACGCCACCCAGTACTGGGGCAGGAGTTCGGGAGTATTGCCATAACTTGTATAAAGGATTCTTTTCGAAGGTTGAGGTAGACGATTTCCGAAGGTTTCTTGGTTATGTGTTGAAGGACGGATACAGCTGGATGTAGGATTTGCTAGTTTTGGGTGAGATATTATGCTTCCCCTGTATCCCCAACACCTGATTGCATAACTGGGAAAATTTCGGGAGTTTCATAGGTGGGAATTCAAGTAGCTCCTAGGATTTCTTTCCGACAGAGGTATGATACGAAATTGGGGTTCGACGTCTAGTGGTCCGCCTATTCACGGTTGGTTTTACAGTGGTCTCATTGTGTCTTAAAGAGTCCTTGGCTATGCCGACTCGGGGACGCTTCGTATGTCATGTGCACTGCCTTGTACATGATGGTGCTGTACGATCGAGCCCGTGTAGGCCCCGCCATGAAAACTTCGGACGAAATCTCTATCATATGTTTGTTCCGGCTTATTCTGCAAGCCAATCCTTGGTTTTTGTTTGGAGTTGTGGTATTCGAGTTGCTTCAATGTTAAGTGTTTATTCCATACCTTCCCCAAATGGTGTTCACATACTCCGATGTGGATACTAAATCCTTCCTTGATAATCAAGATTGTCATGTCAATCTTTTTTTAACCGGCGTGCTTCTCTTCAAGTGGATACAATCATTTCAACTTCCGCAAGATCAATGATCAGTCCTTCTCAACGTTGTTTGTTTCATCTGTCCTCAAGTTGCCTTTGTTTTTTTCCACCCACCCACCCTTTTCCTTCAAGAACTCAGATTTCTTTATCAAGTATCCATTTTATTATGGAAGTCTCTCCATTCTTCTTCCTTCATGTTCGTACCCGGTGATGCTCATGAAGATTTTAACGAAGTTTCTAGTTCACCATTATTCATTCTTTTTCTTCTCCGGTGGAACCAATTCAAGCTTTTGGTGTTGATCATATTCTTTTCCGAATTTCAATGTTTTCTCATGCCGGTGCAATTCTTAATCGTCCACCTCTCGCTATTCTATTGTTCCAGAGTGCTCAAGATATCTCGAAGATTCGTGTTTTCCACTCTGCTTTCGTTCAAGCTCTTTCGAGGATGTTATCTCATTCAAGCCATTTAATTCAACCGGTGCATTCTCCTTTTTCAAGTAATCGTTCAACGGTGTTTCTTTTGAATGGGCCCTAACCCACAGGTCTTTTCCCAGGATCTTACCTGACTCTTCTTATTTCCCGAAGATATCCTCAAATTTCTTGTCAAAGTTTGACGTAAGAATGAATTATCATCAGTCAAATGTCCTTCTCCAAGATCTCTCAAATTCATTTCATCGTTGATTCAACTTTTATATTCTTCTTTATTCCGGTGCCTCAACAATTCATGGTGGTGTTTCTCGTCGTAATTCTCAGATTTTGGAGACCGAAGAAGATTTTCTCTCAATCTAGCTCCATTCTCTTCAAGATTCGTGATTCTAGCTTGTTGCCATCCTCTCGTAATTGTTTTGATCGTGAGAATTCTTTTCACCTATCCGGAGTAATTCAAGAGTCTTCTCAGTTTGTTATTCGGAGTCCATCTATTCAGGTTTATTCATTCTCAGCTGTCAGTTATCATTCTCCTATCTTGCCGGTGCATCAATCAAATATTCTCTAATCAGTTCTTGATCTCTTCGTTCTCATGCATCTAGTTTGTCTCAAGCACCTTCGTTCATTTGCTAATTCTTACCGGTGATTCACCCCTACTTCGTTCATTTCCAATCCTACCGATGGTTCATTGAAGACGTTCTCAAGTTTTGATATATCTCTTTTAATCCTTTCTACGAGAATAAGTAGTATGCAAATTCCATTTTTTGTCATCATTTTACTTGGTGAAGGATAAGCATAATGTAATCCTTATTCTTATTTCATCCAAGTGATTAATTTCCTATTCCAGAGCCTCATCAAAAATTCTCGGTTTAAATTGTTTCATCTTTTCTTTTCCGGAGTTCCAAGCTCTCTCAATTTATTTCATCGCGAAGATCCATCTAATCATTACAAGGATTCACCTTGTGTTTTCAAGTTCTCTTTCTTTTCGTTATCCTTTTGTTTACCGGAGTTCTTCATGGAGGTTCTACATGATGGTTCATCAAGGATTTGTATTCCTTCTCGAAGTGTTCATCGAGATTCCTTTCAAAGGAGCTCAAGTATTCTTCATCTTGTAATCTGGAGTGCAAATTCTTTCTACCATATTATCGGAGGTGGTATTATGTCATTCTTGATAATTTGAGTTCATGTTTCATGATTCACATATTATTAAGAATGAGGTATTTTAAATCCATCAATCTCGTCATTGGAGTTATCTTGGGTTATATCTCACCAAAGCCTTCCCTAAGGACTGTTGCTATTTATGGTGCTTATAAATGATCCAAGTTGTTCATTTATCCTCCAGATGAAATAAGTTTCTCGTCTCCTTGTTCTTACCAATCAAATTCTTTTTCCTGTGAGTGGCAGGTTTTCATCTCATAATTTGAGATGTACTCCACAAGACCATATCAAGCTTATCCTTTCGTTGTTGGTTTTCCAACAACTCCGCTCGACCCGTTTCCTAAGGATGCCTTCTCAAGCTCTTTTGTGGCATAAGATGGCATTTTCTTCTCCATTCTTTTCCAATTATCTATATTCTATTCCTTCGTTCCGGAGGCATTGTGATGTTGCTCTTTTCAACCATCATCTCGTTTGTCAAAGATCATGTTCTTTTCGTGCTTATCCTTTAACCGGATTGTGTGCCATTCTGCTCAAGTTCTTTTCGCCTTATCAAGCTTTGCATCTCTTTCAACCGGAGTGTTCTCTAAGATATTTCTTACTCGTTCCATTCATTTAATAGTTCCGGAGGCAGTGTGTTGTAATGTCATCAAGTATCTTCCCATCTTATCAAGTTCTTATTCAATTTCTTTTCTTTTCAATCGGAGTGCTGCCCAAAGTTGCTCTTCCTTGTTTCTCTTTTCTGATGGAGACTGTTAACTTCATTCATCCCCATTGTATTCTTTTCTCAAAATGCCTTAACCTTTGCAAGTTTCTTTGGTTTCACTCGTTTGTCAATGAAGCAACTTAGTTTTACCTCTCCTCTCTTCTCTTCCATTGTTTCCCCGGTGCCATTCTAGATCTCGGGACGAGATCCTCTCGTAGTGGTGGAGTGTTGTAACGCCCCGAGACCGATGTGCCAGGTGTCGTCCAGTTATTCGTTGTTGTTTCCTTGTCATTGCTTGCATGTCACGCATTGCATATCATGTCATCATGTGCATTTCTTTTGCATACGTGTTCGTCTCATGCATCCGAGCATTTTTCCCCGTTGTCCGTTTTGCATTCTGGTGCTCCGTTCTCCTCCGGTGGTCCTTTCTACCTTTCTTTCGTGTGTGGGGGTTAAATATTTCCGGATTGGACCAAGACTTGCCAAGCGGCCTTGGTTTACTACCGGTAGACCGCCTGTTAAGTTTCGTACCATTTGGACTTCGTTTGATACTCCAACGGTTAACCGAGGAACCGAAAAGGCCTCGTGTGTGTTGAAGTCCAACACCCCTCCATGTTGGCCCAAAACCCTCTCCATCATCTAGAGCGTACGATCACGATCGCGTGGCCAAAAACCGCACCTCATTTGGACTCTCCTAGCTCCCTCTACCTATAAATATGTGCACCCCGTTCATTTTCGCGGACGAAACCCTAGCCTCTTCTCCACCGCGCCGCCGGACACGTCCAGGCGGAGCCGGACATGTCCGCTCGCCGCCGCCACATCACTCTGGCCTATCAGGAGACGCCACGTCACCCTCCCCCGCCACCGCACCCAACCGGAGGCCGCCACCTGTCCCTGCCCTCTCTCTCCTCCCGCCGCCGAGCCCGCCGGCCCAGATCTGGCCCGCGCGGAGCCGAACCGGGCCGGGATCCCCGCGCCGCGCCGCCCGGTGTCTTCTCCGCTTCCGGTCGCTGGGGTTAGCGCCGGCCACCGCGCCCTTCGTCGCCCCGCCGTCTGTGCTCGCCGGCACGCCACCGCGTCCCCGCCGCCTGCGCCTTCGCCGCCCTCGCCAGCCACTGGCGCCGCCCCGCACCGCGGTGCCCCGCTCCGGCTTCCCCGCCCCGGCGCAGCGCGTCCCGTCCTTCGCTCGTCCCCGCCGGCATCTGCTCGTCGGAGCACCGGCGCGCCGTCGTCGCCTTGCGCGGGATCGGGAGGAGCCCGATCCACGTCGCCTCCGTTGACCTCCCCCGTGGACCTCGCTGAGGCCCAGATCCGTCGGCCCACCTTCCTCTTCCTCCTTCCTGGGCCGAGCCCAGTGGTGAGACTCTCCTATTCCCCGCCTGTGCGCATAATAGTTATCCAGCGCTCGTCATGTTTTTTTTGGGAAAACTGCTAAGTCCCCGATTCCCAGATTCATATGCTCATGTTCGTCGCATCGTAACTCCGCATCCGTGGCTCCGATTCATGCATATAGCATATCAAAATGTTCGTCTCAGAGAGTACATCATTTCATCTCATTGCATCATTTTCATTTGAGTTCATCTTGATGTCCAAAATGCTGTTAGAAGAGTGCTACTTGAGATAATTGTCAGATCTGCTGCTCCATTTAGATATTTGTCATTTTTGCCATGTTTTATGTGTGCATGATATGTCCATGAGCTCTACATATGTTTTGTTAAGGGTTTTGCCATCTCTCCAGAGGTGCAACCCATGTATTTTTGTGATGTGTGTGGTGACTAGCACGAGCTTGCAAAGTGAGGCACTTGGTAATGCTGATTTCAGGGACTTAGCATTTCCACTAAGTCCTTGAGCTGTTTATCTCATATGGCCATATGTTCATGTTGTTTCCTAGTGATCCGTGCCTCTTTTGAGGATGATCAGTAAGGATGTTTTGTTAATATTGTAGTGCTCTATCCGTCCATGTCTTTGTTTGTAATTATTGAGCACAATAGCTTGAGTCAATCGAGCTCTACTTTTGCTATTTCGTGAATCTGGGCAGATTGTCTACTTGTTAGCAATTTTGCCGGGGATGTTGTAGTTGATCCGTGCATGCCATGGTATTGTTCTTGCCATGTCTAGCTTGTATTTTGTGTATTCTTGATGGGTGTATGCTTAGATTATTATGACTTGCTCTGTAGTGAGTGCATCGAGCTCGTAAACATGCCTACTTGATATCTGTTTCAGCATGCTCCAGTTTTCACCAAGTCTGTGATCTGATTATGTTTTTGCCATGTTCACATGCTTGCAATTGTATTTTCTGATCCCTTTTGGCTCAAGGTCACTAAGGGACTTTTGTTAAGCTCTTTGAGTAGCTCCATTCCATGCTTTACTTTGCCATGTTCAGATCCTGTAGCATATAGTTTTCATGCTCCGAAGAGTGCTACTGATCTGAAATTCCAGGCTAGTGTTAATTTCACTAAGTCTGAAATCTGTTTACCATATGCATTTTTTGCCATGCTTGTTTGAACCTATTAATGTATGAATTGGCCGTAGCTCAGTGCTAGACTTTTGTTAAGCATCATGAATGGATTCCTGCCATGTATTTTGTTGCCATGTTTGAGTGTCGTAGGATGTTCATCTTGTTGCATTTAGTTGGCTACTTGCTGTAAATCGCAGACCGGTGTCATATTTGAATTGCTTGCCATTTCCAAACCGTAACTCCGATTCCGGTGTTCTTTATATCGTTTTCAAGCGATTTCATCTCACCTTTCCAGTGGCACACTTGGATTTCCAAGTTGAGTCCAGGTTCATGCATTCCTTGTCAATTCTTGCATATGCATCGCATCCCGCATCCCGCATATCATACCATGTTCATGTGTTGGTTGTTTACTATGTTGTGTGCTTCTTTCCAGTGTTTGCTTCTTCGGGTTGGTTCCGGTAACGTCGCGTTTGTGAGGACCCGTTCGTCTACGTCCGTTTGTCTTCTTCATGGACTCATTCTTCTTCCTTGGGGGATTTCAGGCAAGATGATCATACCCTCGAAATCACTTCTATCTTTGCTTGCTTAGTTGCTCGCTCTTTTGCTATGCCTATGCTGCGATACCTACCACTTGCTTATCATGCCTCCCATATTGTTAAACCAAGCCTCTAACCCACCTTGTCCTAGCAAACCGTTGTTTGGCTATGTTACCGCTTTGCTCAGCCCCTCTTATAGCGTTGTTAGTTGCAGGTGAAGATTGGAGTTTGTTCAATGTTGGAACATGGATATTTTGTTGGGATATCACAATATATCTTATCTAATTAATGCATCTATATACTTGGTAAAGGGTGGAAGGCTCGGCCTTATGCCTGGTGTTTTGTTCCACTCTTGCCGCCCTAGTTTCCGTCTTATCGGTGTTATGTTCCCGGATTTTGCGTTCCTTACGCGGCTGGGTTATAATGGGAACCCCTTAACAGTTTGCTTTGAATAAAACTCCTCCAGCAAGGCCCAACCTTGGTTTTACCATTTGCCACCTAGCCTTTTTCCCTTGGGAGTCGTGCATCCCGAGGGTCATCTTATTTTAACCCCCCCCCCCCCGGGCCAGTGCTTGTCTAAGTGTTGGTCCGAACTGAGTAGACTGCGGGGCCACCTCGGGGAAACTTGAGGGCTGGTTTTACTCGTAGGATGTCTCATCCGGTGTTGCCCTGAGAACAAGATATGTGCAGCTCCCATCAGGATGTCGGCACATCGGGCGGCTTTGCTGGACTTGTTTTACCATTGTCGAGGATGTCTTGAAGAACCGAGATACCGAGTCTGATCAGAATGTCTCAGGAGGAGGTCTATTCCTTCGTTGACCGTGAGAGCTTGTCATGGGCTAAGTTGGGACACCCCTGCAGGGATTTGAACTTTCGAAAGCCGTGCCCGCGTTTATGGGCAGATGGGAATTTGTTAACGTCCGGTTGTAGATAACCTGAACCTTAACTTAATTAAAATATATCAACAGCGTGTGTAACCGTGATGGTCTCTTTCCGGCGGAGTCCGGGAAGTGAACACGGTGTTGGAGTTATGCTTGACGTAGGTTGCTATAGGATCACTTCTTGATCATACTTTTATCGACCATGCTTTGCCTTCTCTTCTCGCTCTCATTTGCGTATGTTTAGCCACCATATATGCTAGTCGCTTGCTGCAGCTCCACCTCATACCTTTACCTTACCTATAAGCTTAAATAGTCTTGATCGCGAGGGTGCGAGATTGCTGAGTCCCTGTGGCTCACAGATACTTCCAAAACCAGTTTGCAGGTGCCGATGAGTCCGTGCAGATGACGCAATCAAGCTCAGGAGGAGCTCGATGAAGATCTTGTCCTTTGTGTTGTTTCGTTCTAGTTGATCAGTAGTGGAGCCCAGTTGGGGTCGATCAGGGACCGTGTCGCATTTGGGGTTCCTCTTTTATTTTGGTTCCGTAGTCGGACCTTGTTTGTATCTGTTTGATGTAATGCTTTATTCTTGTAATTGTGTGAAGTGGCGATTGTAAGCCAACTATGTATCTCTTTCCCTTATGTATTACATGGGTTGTGTGAAGATTACCTCAATTGCGACCTTGCTTTCAATGCGGTTGTGCCTCTAAGTCATGCTTCGACACGTGGGAGATATAGCCGCATCGAGGGAGTTACAAGTTGGTATCAGAGCCTTCCCCGCCCTTAGGAGCCCCATTGCTTAATCGTTTTTAGCAGCCGAGTTGTGTCTAGAAAAATGTTTTGAGTCATTTAGGAATTATATATCGGAGAGTTTAGGAATTCTTTTTACTCCTCAGTCCCTTCATCGCTCTGGTGAGGCATCCTGACGTAGAGTTTTGACTCTTCTCTTCTCAAATTTCACTAAAAAAAATTTAGGATCACGCGGGTATCTTGGAATCGTTCTGATGGTTTTGTGATGAGAACATTGTCTTGGTGCCTCCTGTCAGGGGTTTTGTGGAAGTGTCCCGGGGAGTTGAGCTTCGAGGTGTTGTCGTCATAATTTTATCATTGCAGTTCTGGTATACCTGAGTTTAGTACGCCGACATCGAAAATCTCTTTTATGCAGTTCGTTGGTGAGATAACCTCGACGCCACCCAGTACTGGGGCGGGAGTTCGGGAGTATTGCCATAACTTGTATAAAGGATTCTTTTCGAAGGTTGAGGTAGACGATTTCCGAAGGTTTCTTGGTTATGTGTTGAAGGACGGATACAGCTGGATGTAGGATTTGCTAGTTTTGGGTGAGATATTATGCTTCCCCTGTATCCCCAACACCTGATTGCATAACTGGGAAAATTTCGGGAGTTTCATAGGTGGGAATTCAAGTAGCTCCTAGGATTTCTTTCCGACAGAGGTATGATACGAAATTGGGGTTCGACGTCTAGTGGTCCGCCTATTCACGGTTGGTTTTACAGTGGTCTCATTGTGTCTTAAAGAGTCCTTGGCTATGCCGACTCGGGGACGCTTCGTATGTCATGTGCACTGCCTTGTACATGATGGTGCTGTACGATCGAGCCCGTGTAGGCCCCACCATGAAAACTTCGGACGAAATCTCTATCATATGTTTGTTCCGGCTTATTCTGCAAGCCAATCCTTGGTTTTTGTTTGGAGTTGTGGTATTCGAGTTGCTTCAATGTTAAGTGTTGATTCCATACCTTCCCCAAATGGTGTTCACATACTCCGATGTGGATACTAAATCCTTCCTTGATAATCAAGATTGTCATGTCAATCTTTTTTTAACCGGCGTGCTTCTCTTCAAGTGGATACAATCATTTCAACTTCCGCAAGATCAATGATCAGTCCTTCTCAACGTTGTTTGTTTCATCTGTCCTCAAGTTGCCTTTGTTTTTTTCCACCCACCCACCCTTTTCCTTCAAGAACTCAGATTTCTTTATCAAGTATCCATTTTATTATGGAAGTCTCTCCATTCTTCTTCCTTCATGTTCGTACCCGGTGATGCTCATGAAGATTTTAACGAAGTTTCTAGTTCACCATTATTCATTCTTTTTCTTCTCCGGTGGAACCAATTCAAGCTTTTGGTGTTGATCATATTCTTTTCCGAATTTCAATGTTTTCTCATGCCGGTGCAATTCTTAATCATCCACCTCTCGCTATTCTATTGTTCCAGAGTGCTCAAGATATCTCGAAGATTCGTGTTTTCCACTCTGCTTTCGTTCAAGCTCTTTCGAGGATGTTATCTCATTCAAGCCATTTAATTCAACCGGTGCATTCTCCTTTTTCAAGTAATCGTTCAACGGTGTTTCTTTTGAATGGGCCCTAACCCACAGGTCTTTTCCCAGGATCTTACCTGACTCTTCTTATTTCCCGAAGATATCCTCAAATTTCTTGTCAAAGTTTGACGTAAGAATGAATTATCATCAGTCAAATGTCCTTCTCCAAGATCTCTCAAATTCATTTCATCGTTGATTCAACTTTTATATTCTTCTTTATTCCGGTGCCTCAACAATTCATGGTGGTGTTTCTCGTCGTAATTCTCAGATTTTGGAGACCGAAGAAGATTTTCTCTCAATCTAGCTCCATTCTCTTCAAGATTCGTGATTCTAGCTTGTTGCCATCCTCTCGTAATTGTTTTGATCGTGAGAATTCTTTTCACCTATCCGGAGTAATTCAAGAGTCTTCTCAGTTTGTTATTCGGAGTCCATCTATTCAGGTTTATTCATTCTCAGCTGTCAGTTATCATTCTCCTATCTTGCCGGTGCATCAATCAAATATTCTCTAATCAGTTCTTGATCTCTTCGTTCTCATGCATCTAGTTTGTCTCAAGCACCTTCGTTCATTTGCTAATTCTTACCGGTGATTCACCCCTACTTCGTTCATTTCCAATCCTACCGATGGTTCATTGAAGACGTTCTCAAGTTTTGATATATCTCTTTTAATCCTTTCTACGAGAATAAGTAGTATGCAAATTCCATTGTTTGTCATCATTTTACTTGGTGAAGGATAAGCATAATGTAATCCTTATTCTTATTTCATCCAAGTGATTAATTTCCTATTCCAGAGCCTCATCAAAAATTCTCGGTTTCAATTGTTTCATCTTTTCTTTTCCGGAGTTCCAAGCTCTCTCAATTTATTTCATCGCGAAGATCCATCTAATCATTGCAAGGATTCACCTTGTGTTTTCAAGTTCTCTTTCTTTTCGTTATCCTTTTGTTTACCGGAGTTCTTCATGGAGGTTCTACATGATGGTTCATCAAGGATTTGTATTCCTTCTCGAAGTGTTCATCGAGATTCCTTTCAAAGGAGCTCAAGTATTCTTCATCTTGTAATCTGGAGTGCAAATTCTTTCTACCATATTATCGGAGGTGGTATTATGTCATTCTTGATAATTTGAGTTCATGTTTCATGATTCACATATTATTAAGAATGAGGTATTTTAAATCCATCAATCTCGTCATTGGAGTTATCTTGGGTTATATCTCACCAAAGCCTTCCCTAAGGACTGTTGCTATTTATGGTGCTTATAAATGATCCAAGTTGTTCATTTATCCTCCAGATGAAATAAGTTTCTCGTCTCCTTGTTCTTACCAATCAAATTCTTTTTCCTGTGAGTGGCAGGTTTTCATCTCGTAATTTGAGATGTACTCCACAAGACCATATCAAGCTTATCCTTTCGTTGTTGGTTTTCCAACAACTCCGCTCGACCCGTTTCCTAAGGATGCCTTCTCAAGCTCTTTTGTGGCATAAGATGGCATTTTCTTCTCCATTCTTTTCCAATTATCTATATTCTATTCCTTCGTTCCGGAGGCATTGTGATGTTGCTCTTTTCAACCATCATCTCGTTTGTCAAAGATCATGTTCTTTTCGTGCTTATCCTTTAACCGGATTGTGTGCCATTCTGCTCAAGTTCTTTTCGCCTTATCAAGCTTTGCATCTCTTTCAACCGGAGTGTTCTCTAAGATATTTCTTACTCGTTCCATTCATTTAATAGTTCCGGAGGCAGTGTGTTGTAATGTCATCAAGTATCTTCCCATCTTATCAAGTTCTTATTCAATTTCTTTTCTTTTCAATCGGAGTGCTGCCCAAAGTTGCTCTTCCTTGTTTCTCTTTTCTGATGGAGACTGTTAACTTCATTCATCCCCATTGTATTCTTTTCTCAAAATGCCTTAACCTTTGCAAGGTTCTTTGGTTTCACTCGTTTGTCAATGAAGCAACTTATTTTTACCTCTCCTCTCTTCTCTTCCATTGTTTCCCCGGTGCCATTCTAGATCTCGGGACGAGATCCTCTCGTAGTGGTGGAGTGTTGTAACGCCCCGAGACCGATGTGCCAGGTGTCGTCCAGTTATTCGTTGTTGTTGCCTTGTCATTGCTTGCATGTCATGCATTGCATATCATGTCATCATGTGCATTTCTTTTGCATACATGTTCGTCTCATGCATCCGAGCATTTTTCCCCGTTGTCCGTTTTGCATTCCGGCGCTCCGTTCTCCTCCGGTGGTCCTTTCTACCTTTCTTTCGTGTGTGGGGGTTAAATATTTCCGGATTGGACCAAGACTTGCCAAGCGGCCTTGGTTTACTACCGGTAGACCGCCTGTTAAGTTTCGTACCATTTGGACTTCGTTTGATACTCCAACGGTTAACCGAGGAACCGAAAAGGCCTCGTGTGTGTTGAAGTCCAACACCCCTCCATGTTGGCCCAAAACCCTCTCCATCATCTAGAGCGTACGATCACGATCGCGTGGCCGAAAACCGCACCTCATTTGGACTCTCCTAGCTCCCTCTACCTATAAATATGTGCACCCCGTTCATTTTCGCGGACGAAACCCTAGCCTCTTCTCCACCGCGCCGCCGGACACGTCCAGGCGGAGCCGGACATGTCCGCTCGCCGCCGCCACATCACTCTGGCCTATCAGGAGACGCCACGTCACCCTCCCCCGCCACCGCACCCAACCGGAGGCCGCCACCTGTCCCTGCCCTCTCTCTCCTCCCGCCGCCGAGCCCGCCGGCCCAGATCTGGCCCGCGCGGAGCCGAACCGGGCCGGGATACCCGCGCCGCGCCGCCCGGTGTCTTCTCCGCTTCCGGTCGCTGGGGTTAGCGCCGGCCACCGCGCCCTTCGTCGCCCCGCCGTCTGTGCTCGCCGGCACGCCACCGCGTCCCCGCCGCCTGCGCCTTCGCCGCCCTCGCCAGCCACTGGCGCCGCCCCGCACCGCGGTGCCCCGCTCCGGCTTCCCCGCCCCGGCGCAGCGCGTCCCGTCCTTCGCTCGTCCCCGCCGGCATCTGCTCGTCGGAGCACCGGCTCGCCGTCGTCGCCTTGCGCGGGATCGGGAGGAGCCCGATCCACGTCGCCTCCGTTGACCTCCCCCGTGGACCTCGCTGAGGCCCAGATCCGTCGGCCCACCTTCCTCTTCCTCCTTCCTGGGCCGAGCCCAGTGGTGAGACTCTCCTATTCCCCGCCTGTGCGCATAATAGTTATCCAGCGCTCGTCATGTTTTTTTTGGGAAAACTGCTAAGTCCCCGATTCCCAGATTCATATGCTCATGTTCGTCGCATTGTAACTCCGCATCCGTGACTCCGATTCATGCATATAGCATATCAAAATGTTCGTCTCAGAGAGTACATCATTTCATCTCATTGCATCATTTTCATTTGAGTTCATCTTGATGTCCAAAATGCTGTTAGAAGAGTGCTACTTGAGATAATTGTCAGATCTGCTGCTCCATTTAGATATTTGTCATTTTTGCCATGTTTTATGTGTGCATGATATGTCCATGAGCTCTACATATGTTTTGTTAAGGGTTTTGCCATCTCTCCAGAGGTGCAACCCATGTATTTTTGTGATGTGTGTGGTGACTAGCACGAGCTTGCAAAGTGAGGCACTTGGTAATGCTGATTTCAGGGACTTAGCATTTCCACTAAGTCCTTGAGCTGTTTATCTCATATGGCCATATGTTCATGTTGTTTCCTAGTGATCCGTGCCTCTTTTGAGGATGATCAGTAAGGATGTTTTGTTAATATTGTAGTGCTCTATCCGTCCATGTCTTTGTTTGTAATTATTGAGCACAATAGCTTGAGTCAATCGAGCTCTACTTTTGCTATTTCGTGAATCTGGGCAGATTGTCTACTTGTTAGCAATTTTGCCGGGGATGTTGTAGTTGATCCGTGCATGCCATGGTATTGTTCTTGCCATGTCTAGCTTGTATTTTGTGTATTCTTGATGGGTGTATGCTTAGATTATTATGACTTGCTCTGTAGTGAGTGCATCGAGCTCGTAAACATGCCTACTTGATATCTGTTTCAGCATGCTCCAGTTTTCACCAAGTCTGTGATCTGATTATGTTTTTGCCATGTTCACATGCTTGCAATTGTATTTTCTGATCCCTTTTGGCTCAAGGTCACTAAGGGACTTTTGTTAAGCTCTTTGAGTAGCTCCATTCCATGCTTTACTTTGCCATGTTCAGATCCTGTAGCATATAGTTTTCATGCTCCGAAGAGTGCTACTGATCTGAAATTCCAGGCTAGTGTTAATTTCACTAAGTCTGAAATCTGTTTACCATATGCATTTTTTGCCATGCTTGTTTGAACCTATTAATGTATGAATTGGCCGTAGCTCAGTGCTAGACTTTTGTTAAGCATCATGAATGGATTCCTGCCATGTATTTTGTTGCCATGTTTGAGTGTCGTAGGATGTTCATCTTGTTGCATTTAGTTGGCTACTTGCTGTAAATCGCAGACCGGTGTCATATTTGAATTGCTTGCCATTTCCAAACCGTAACTCCGATTCCGGTGTTCTTTATATCGTTTTCAAGCGATTTCATCTCACCTTTCCAGTGGCACACTTGGATTTCCAAGTTGAGTCCAGGTTCATGCATTCCTTGTCAATTCTTGCATATGCATCGCATCCCGCATCCCGCATATCATACCATGTTCATGTGTTGGTTGTTTACTATGTTGTGTGCTTCTTTCCGGTGTTTGCTTCTTCGGGTTGGTTCCGGTAACGTCGCGTTTGTGAGGACCCGTTCGTCTACGTCCGTTTGTCTTCTTCATGGACTCATTCTTCTTCCTTGGGGGATTTCAGGCAAGATGATCATACCCTCGAAATCACTTCTATCTTTGCTTGCTTAGTTGCTCGCTCTTTTGCTATGCCTATGCTGCGATACCTACCACTTGCTTATCATGCCTCCCATATTGTTAAACCAAGCCTCTAACCCACCTTGTCCTAGCAAACCGTTGTTTGGCTATGTTACCGCTTTGCTCAGCCCCTCTTATAGCGTTGTTAGTTGCAGGTGAAGATTGGAGTTTGTTCAATGTTGGAACATGGATATTTTGTTGGGATATCACAATATATCTTATCTAATTAATGCATCTATATACTTGGTAAAGGGTGGAAGGCTCGGCCTTATGCCTGGTGTTTTGTTCCACTCTTGCCGCCCTAGTTTCCGTCTTATCGGTGTTATGTTCCCGGATTTTGCGTTCCTTACGCGGCTGGGTTATAATGGGAACCCCTTAACAGTTTGCTTTGAATAAAACTCCTCCAGCAAGGCCCAACCTTGGTTTTACCATTTGCCACCTAGCCTTTTTCCCTTGGGAGTCGTGCATCCCGAGGGTCATCTTATTTTAACCCCCCCCCCCGGGCCAGTGCTTGTCTAAGTGTTGGTCCGAACTGAGTAGACTGCGGGGCCACCTCGGGGAAACTTGAGGGCTGGTTTTACTCGTAGGATATCTCATCCGGTGTTGCCCTGAGAACAAGATATGTGCAGCTCCCATCAGGATGTCGGCACATCGGGCGGCTTTGCTGGACTTGTTTTACCATTGTCGAGGATGTCTTGAAGAACCGAGATACCGAGTCTGATCAGAATGTCTCAGGAGGAGGTCTATTCCTTCGTTGACCGTGAGAGCTTGTCATGGGCTAAGTTGGGACACCCCTGCAGGGATTTGAACTTTCGAAAGCCGTGCCCGCGTTTATGGGCAGATGGGAATTTGTTAACGTCCGGTTGTAGATAACCTGAACCTTAACTTAATTAAAATATATCAACAGCGTGTGTAACCGTGATGGTCTCTTTCCGGCGGAGTCACTATAAGCTTAAATACTTTTATCGACCGTGCTTTGCCTTCTCTTCTCTTCTCGCTCTCATTTGCGTATGTTTAGCCACCATATATGCTAGTCGCTTGCTGCAGCTCCACCTCATACCTTTACCTTAACTATAAGCTTAAATAGTCTTGATCGCGAGGGTGCGAGATTGCTGAGTCCCTGTGGCTCACAGATACTTCCAAAACCAGTTTGCAGGTGCCGATGAGTCCGTGCAGATGACACGACCAAGCTCAGGAGGAGCTCGATGAAGATCTTGTCCTTTGTGTTGTTTCGTTCTACTTGATCAGTAGTGGAGCCCAGTTGGGGTCGATTGGGGACCGTGTCGCATTTGGGGTTCCTCTTTTATTTTGGTTCCATAGTCGGACCTTGTTTGTATTTGTTTGATGTAATGCTTTATTCTTGTAATTGTGTGAAGTGGCGATTGTAAGCCAACTATGTATCTCTTTCCCTTATGTATTACATGGGTTGTGTGAAGATTACCTCACTTGCGACATTGCTTTCAATGCGGTTATGCCTCTAAGTCGTGCTTCGACATGTGGGAGATATAGCCGCATCGAGGGCGTTACATCATCCTCTCAAGAAAAATGAAATACTTGATATCTTTTACAATGGACTAACCGATGCTTCCAGAGATTACCTGGATAGTTGTGCTGGTTGTGTTTTCAGGGAAAGAAGTGTTGATCAAGCTGAATTGCTATTGAATAATATGTTGACTAATGAAAATAATTGACACTTCCTGAACCAACTCCTAAGCCAACTCCGAAGAAAAGGGGTATTCTATTTCTTAGTCCTGAAGATATGCAAGAGGCAATGAAATCTATGAAAGAAAAAGGTACAAAAGCTGAAGATGTTTAGAATTGACCTCCTATTGAAGAAATACATGGTCTTAATTCATAACTTATTGAAGAAACACACGGTCTTGATAACCCGACACAGGTAGTAAAGGTAAATTGTCTCTATAGATATGATAAAGCTGAAATCCCTCCTGCTAAGTTTGCTAACCAATGTTTGGATGAATTTGATAACTTTATGGTTAAGCAAAAATATTTTAATGCTTATGTTGGTAGACAATTGAAACATAATGCTTATATGATTGAACACTTGAGTGATTATATGGCTAGTGTTAAAGGTGAACTTAAACTTATTAGTAAACATGCTTCTATGGTTACCACTCAAGTAGAACAAGTACTTAAATCTTAGAATGATTTTCTCAATGAATTGAATAATAAGAATAAAGACTTTGTTGTTAGAGTTGCAACTAGAGGAGGTAAAGTGACCCAGGAACCTTTGTATCATGAGGTCCATCCTAAGAGAATTGAGCAAGATTCTCATAGAATTAATATTGATGCACCCAGTCCTTCTAAAAGGAAGAAAAAGAAAAATGATAGGACTTTGCATGCTTCTAGTGAACCTGTTGTAGACACACATGAGAATCCCAATGATATTTCTATTTCTGATGCTGAAACACAATCTGGTAATGAACATGAACCTAGTGATAATGTTAATGATGATGTTCATGTTGATGCTCAACCTAGCAATAATAAAGATGTAGAAATTGAACCTGCTATTGATCTTGATAACCCACAATCAAAGAATCAACGTTATGATAAGAGAGACTTTGTTGCTAGGAAGCATGGTAAAGAAAGAGAACCATGGGTTCAAAAACCCATGCCTTTTCCTCCTAAACCATCCAAGAAAAAGGATGATGAGGATTTTGAGCGCTTTGCTGAAATGATTAGACCTATCTTTTTGCGTATGCGTTTGACCGATATGCTTAAAATGAATCCTTATGCTAAATATATGAAGGAAAATTTTACTAATAAGAGAAAGATACCGGAAGCTAAAATTTCCACCATGCTTGCTAATTATACTTTTAAGGGTGGAATACCAAAGAAACTTGCAGATCCCGGAGTACCAACTATACCATGCTCCATTAAAAGAAACTATGTTAAAACTGCTTTATGTGATCTTGGAGCCGGTGTTAGTGTTATGCCTCTCTCTTTATATCTTAGACTTGATTTGAATAAGTTGACACCTACTAAAATATCTTTGCAAATGGCTGATAAATCAACTGCTATACATGTCGGTATTTGTGAGGATGTGCCTGTTGTGGTTGCAAATGTTACTATTTTAACGGACTTTGTTATTCTTGATATTTGCGAGGACGATAGTATGTCTATTATTCTTGGAAGACCCTTTTTGAATATTGTAGAGGCTGTTATTGATTGCACCAAAGGCAATGTCACTTTTCATGTTAATGGTAATGAGCATACGGTACACTTTCCGAGGAAACAACCTCAAGTCCACAGTATCAATTCTATTGGAAAATTTTCAACAATTACTATTGGAGGTTTTGAATTTCCTCTTCCTACTGTCAAGAAGAAATATGATATACTTATTTTTGGGGATGTGCATATCCCCGTTGAGGTAACCTAGTTTTATTCAAAATTTCTTCGGTTTCATGTGATTCGGAATGAGTTTGTTAACAAGACTTGATCAACCTTGTTAGTGGATTCCTTTGGAAGAACATGATATGGATGAAGTTGGAAAACACAACTCTCTGTACCCTCTTTTTACTTTCTATTATTTATACTAAATAAAGCAAAAATAATATTTTCTGTCTGTTTTCTAAATTATCCATGCAATAAAAAATACCCCGAAAATAAAAGTTCTCCAAATGCCCTGAAATTTAAATATGATTTTTTTCTAGAATATTTTAGAATAGCTGGCACTGAAAATACAGCAGGGGAGCAGCCACGTGCCCACGAGGGTGGAGGGCGCGCCCACCCCCCTGGGCGCGCCCCCTACCTCGTGAATCTCACGTGGGTCCCCTCCACTTATTCCAGCCACCACACACTCCTTCTTCCTCCGAAAAAAATCACCAACCAGCTCAAGCAGGAGTTCTAGCTCATCTTGCTGCCATTTTCGATCTCCTAGCTCAAGGCTCCATTCACAAAACTGCTTTGGGGGGTTGTTCTTTGGTATGTGACTCCTCCAATGGTCCAATTAGTTTTTGTTCTAGTGCTTTATTTATTGCAAATTTTTGCTGCCTAGGTGACCCTGTTCTTGAGCTTGCATGTCAAATTTATATGGTCCCAAGTAGTTCTAATGCATGATATAGTCTCTAGGCACTTGTAGGAGTAGTTGTTATCAATTTTGTTGAGTTTGGTTCACTTTTATTTTGAAGTTACTAAAAATTTCAGAAATTTTTCAGAGGAAGAAATATGTTTAGGAAAATGTACCAAGGTGGTTCTTCAAGAAAGCAAGGACCCAGGCTCGCAATACGCGATGCGGACGAGGAACCACCAAGGGACGCTTAAGTGTGGCCTTGTGAATGGCCGTCAGAGGATTTCATGGTCCAAGCAGGAATTAAAGAGGAATTTGATGCATATGTGCGTAACGCTGAACTTGAGGGCTTCGTGTCAGATAAGTGCCCCCAATACCTCTATTTAACCGATTCATTTGTGAGAAGGTTTAAATTTTCATCCTCGCGCAATTCACAAATTGTCCTGTTTGATCTTTATGACAAATCTTATACCATGGATTTAGAGGATTTTAATACTACCACCAAACTCCCACAATGGGGTAGTGCTAGTGAACCTAGCAAATCTGAGCTTAGAGATTTTCTTGCTAGTATTACAGTGGGGGAATCTAGAGATGTAACACAAGCCACCATAGGGAGCATTCATTTTCCCGCTATACATTATTTTGCTCTCTTCATAGGAAGGTGCATAAATGGTAAAGATGAAGCATGTCACATGTGTGTACCTGATCTTAGCATTCTCAGGAGCGCTGTTTTAGGAGATAAACAATACAACTTGAGGGCTATTGTTGCACGTAGGTTGCATAATAATCGTATTCATGGAGATTTCTTTGGTGGAATTTATGCAACCCCTATAGCTAATTTTCTTGAGATACCCATATGTGGAGATGATATTGAGTTGCCCCTTCTTATCTAGATTATGATGCTATGGTTCGTCATCAGTTTGTTGAGAGGAACGACCAATCCCTCCAGTACCGACTAATCTTTGACAGATGATGCACCTATCACGTCGCTCTCCCTCCTCCCGCTTTCTTGGACTTTCAGGTAAAGGGGAGACATGTTATAACCAGGGAGGAGGCGAACGAATATAAGAGGAGGACGGAAACATCTCGCCTCCAAGTGGCAGCTCATGAGGCAATAGCTGTTGCATCATAGTACAACCCCAACCACAACTTTGGATATCCGCCATGTCAGCCATGGCAGTAGACCAACTTAGGCCAAAAGCCTAAGCTTGGGGGAGTACGTACTTCTCACCGACATTACATTCCTGTTCACACACTCATGCTAGTTGTCGGTGCTCATACTTTTTCATTGTAATATCATTGCTAGTTTATTTCCCTTTTTATGCTTTCTTCTTGTGTGTTTGATAAACCTAAAGAAAAAACCAAAAAATAGTTGTAGCTTTTAGTTAGTTTACTTTCCATGCATGTAGTAGTAGTAATTAAAAAGAAAACCCAAAAAGATTTCTCGTTCTTCTTTTGCTTGTTGGGAGCTTTCCCATGTAAACTGTTTTGTTTCTTTTCTTTGGGGGTCGAGAGGAGAAGACCATAATGAAAATGTTGAGTGGCTCTCTTATGAATTATTGTTGATCTAACCAAGAGCCCATATTACCTTGTCTTCTCCCTTGAATTGAATGCTTGCAGATTCCAGCTTAGTCCAATGCACGTGCACTATTATTATTATCCACACTATTCGGTCGTGCAAGTGAAAGGCAATAATGATGATTATATGATGAACTTATTGAGATGAGAAAAGCTAGTATGAAGTCGACCTCTCTTGTTTTTGTAAATATGATTAGTTCATCATTCCTGATTCAGCCTATTATGAAAGAAACATGTTTGCAATGACAATTGGAGATTATAGTTGCTTATGCCATGCTTAATTAGCTAGGAGCTTATAATGGTTTACCTTGCGTGCCAACATGCTATTAAAATGGTTGTGATGTGGTATGATAGGGTCGTATCCTCCTTTGAATGATTCGAGTGGCTTGACTTGGCACATGTTCACGCATGTAGTTGAAACAAAATCAACATAGCCTCTACGATATTTATGTTCATGGTGCATTATATCCTACTCATGCTTGCATTCGGTGTTGATTCATTTTAATGCATGTTCATGACTGTTGTAGCTCTCTAGCTGGTCGCTTCCTAGTCTTTTTCTATCCTTCACTTGTACTAAGCGGGAATACTGCGTGTGCATCCAATCCCATAAACCCCAAAGTTGTTCCATATGAGTCCACCATACCTACCTATACACGGTATCCACCTGCCGTTCCAAGTAAATTTGTATGTGCCAAACTCTAAACCTTCAAATAAACATTCTGTTTTGTATGCTCGAATAGCTCATGTATCAACTAGGGTTGTCTGTATCTTCCATGCTAGGCGGGTTATTCTCAAGAGGTGTGGACTCCGCTCCTCACTCACGAGAAAATGGCTAGTCACCGGGATGCCCAATCCCATGCTTTATGCAAATCAAATCAAAAATAACTGCAAACAAAACTCCCCCGGGACTCTTGTTAGTTGGAGGCACTCGTTATTTCGAGCAAGCCATGGATTGATGCTTGTTGGTGGAGGGGGAGTATAAAATTTACCATTCTGTTTGGGAACCGCCTATAATGTGTGTAACATGGAAGATATCGAGATCTCTCGGTTGTTATGTTGACAATGAAAGTATACCGCTCAAAATATTATTCATATCTATTTCAAAACCGAGCTCTGGCACCTCTACAAATCCCTTCTTCCCTCTGCGAAGGGCCTATCTATTTACTTTTATGTTGAGTCATCATCCTCTTATTAAAAAGCACCAGTTGGAGACCACCGATGTCATTTGCATGTATTATTGTTAGTTTACATTGAGTATGACTTGACTGGATCTCTTTTACCATGAATTACAATGTCTAGTCAGTCCTTGATCTTTAAAGGTGCTCTGCATTTATGTTTTGTGGTCTCAGAAAGGGCTAGCGAGATACCATCTTGTTATATCATATCATGATTGTTTTGAGAAAGTGTTGTCATCTGAGATTTGTTATTATTGCTCACTAGCTGATTATGCCATTGATATGAGTAAACATGAGACCTAAATGTTATTGTGAATATGGTTAGTTCATCATCATCTTTGCTGAAAACTTGAATGTTGGCTTTACATATTTACAACAACAAGAGCAAACAGAGTTTGTAAAAGTTTTTCTTTATCACTTTCAATTTATCAACTGAATTGCTTGAGGACAAGCAAAGGTTTAAGCTTGGGGGAGTTGATACGTCTCTGTCGTATCTACTTTTCCAAACACTTTTGCCCTTGTTTTGGACTCTAACTTGCATGATTTGAATGCAACTAACCCAGACTGACGTTGTTTTCGGCAGAATTGCCATGGTGTTTTTTTGTGCAGAAATAAAAGTTCTCGGAATGACCTGAAAATCAACAAAGATTATTTTTGGAATATATAAAAAATACTAGAAGAAAGATCCACGTCAGGGGGCCCACACCCTGTCCACGGGGTGGGGGCGTGCCCTACCCCCTGGGCGCGCCCCTGCCTCGTGGGCCCCCTGACGCTCCACCGACCTCAACTCCAACTCCATATATTCGTGTTCGGGGAGAAAAAAAATCAGAGAGAAGGATTCATCGCGTTTTAGGACACGGAGCCGCCGCCAAGCCCTAAACTCTCTCGGGAGGGCTGATCTGGAGTCCGTTCGGGGCTCCAGAGAGGGGAATCCGTCGCCATCGTCATCATCAACCTTCCTCCATCACCAATTTCATGATGCTCACCGCCGTGCTTGAGTAATTCCATTGTAGGCTTGCTGGATGGTGATGGGTTGGATGAGATTTATCATGTAATCGAGTTAGTTTTGTTAGGGTTTGATCCCTAGTATCCACTATGTTCTCAGATTTATTTTTCTATGACTTTGCTATGCTTAATGCTTGTCACTAGGGCCCGAGTGCCATGATTTCAGATCTGAACCTATTATGTTTTCATGAATATATGTGAGTTCTTGATCCTATTTTGCAAGTCTATAGTCACCTATCCGTTAACCCCGAAGTGACAATAATCGGGATACTTACCGGTGATGACCATAGTTTGAGGAGTTCATGTATTCACTAAGTGTTAATGCTTTGGTCCGGTACTCTATTAAAAGGAGGCCTTAATATCCCTTAGTTTCCAATAGGACCCCACTACCACGGGAGGGTAGGACAAAAGATGCCATGCAAGTTCTTTTCCATAAGCATGTATGACTATATTCGGAATACATGCCTACATTACATTGATGAACTGGAGCTAGTTCTGTGTCACCCTATGTTATGACTGTTACATGATCGATCACATCCGGCATAATTCTCCATCATTGATCCATTGCCTATGAGCTTTTCATATATTGTTCTTCGCTTATTTACTTTTCCGTTGCTATTGTTACAATCACTACAAAATCCAAAAATATTACTTTTGCTACCATTACCATTATTATCATATTACTTTGCTACTAAATACCTTGCTGCAGATATTAAGTTTCCAGGTGTGGTTGAATTTACAACTCAACTGCTAATACTTGAGAATATTCTTTGGCTCCCCTTGTGTTGAATCAATAAATTTGGGTTGAATACTCTACCCTCGAAAACTGTTGTGATCCCCTATATTTGTGGGTTATCAAGAGACACCTCCAGGCTTTGGGAGGAATCTAGATGCAGGTAAGTTGTTGCCATTCCAAATGCACACATGGTTCCACACGATGATTGCGAAGGGACAATCCTTGCAAAGGTCGATCATCATTTCTGGTGGCTGGAGGCAAAGCAAATACCTAGGATGATGCATTCATTCCCGTGTAACAAGCATATCCATTGCAAGAATTCTACCATGAAGGAAAAGCGAGGTGAATAACTTACATTTTGGCTCGGTGTGCGCAGATGAGATCTTGGGGGAATCAAATCTACAATATGGGCCACTGAATTGGGTTTTGCAAGCAGAGGACGAAGAGTAAACCCCATCAATACTTTTTTTGAAAAGGAGGAAGACCCCCGGCCTCTACATCTGGACGATGCATGCAGCCACTTTATTAATTGTTCACACAAGACCTTACAAAGTAATACAACAGTAAGACTAAAGCCACCGTCTAGGCAACATCCGTCGCTACTCCTATCCAATTGACGAATGGATGCTGATAGTCTGGGCCTAATACCGAACAGACCTCGCAGCCAAACCTAACATCTAAGACCTTAGGCCCCATCCAGGATGCCTGCCAGGTATGGGGCACCCACCGGTCTGGCACACTCCTCAACCAGGATGCCTGCCGAGTATGAGGCCGCCGCAGCCACCTGCCACCTATACATCTTCAGAGTTGTACTGTTGCATCTACCTTGCCCGGTCTAGATGCCGTCGACGCCACCACGACACCAGACCGCGTCACCCTCCTGTGCGAGTCCATCTCCGTGCATCAGATGCCGAGTCACCACAGCGCCATGCCGCCGAGATCCGCCGCCATCAATGAGTGAGATGACACACTGCTCCACCAATCCGTCCTCTAGTCCCTCAATCACGTGCGTACCTCCAAAAATGACGCCCCTAAGGAGGGAACGACACCAGAGTACTGCCATCATCCGGTCATCCGATCTAGGCTTTCCCCCGGAGGTAGCAGAGAGTGGCTTTGAACATCTCCACGGCGATGCCTTCAAGAAGGGAATGATGCAGACAATGCCTCCACCGCCGGCCTTGACAGTAGCCGAAAGCAAGTTTTCAACCAAATCTGTACGAAGGAATCCAACTCCCGTGCACGGAAGCCGCCACCACCAGGCTGAGCACACGCCACCGCCGGCACCTTGATACGTCTCCAACATATCTATAATTTTTGATTGTTCCATGCTATTATATTATCTGCTTTGGATGTTTAATGGGCTTTAATATACCTTTTTATATTATTTTTGGGACTAACCTACTAATCAAAGGCCTAGTGCAAATTGTTGTTTTTTGCCTATTTCAATGTTTCGCAGAAAAGGAATATCAAACGGAATCCAAACGGAATGAAACCTTTGGGAGAGTTATTTTTGGAACAAACGTGATCCAGGAGACTTGGAGTGGACGTCAAGAAAGAAACGAGGAGGCCACGAGGCAGGAGGGTGCGCCCCCACCCTCGTGGGCCCCTTGCAGCTCCACCGACCTACTTATTCCTCCTATATATATCCATATACCCTGGAAACATCCAGGAGCACCACGAAACCCTATTTCCACCACTGCTTCTGTACCCGTGAGATCCCATCTTGGGGCCTTTTTCGGTGCTCCGCCGGAGGGGGAATCGATCATGGAGGGCTTCTACATCAACACCATAGCCTCTCCGATGATGTGTGAGTAGTTTACCAAAGACCTTCGGGTCCATAGTTATTAGCTAGATGGCTTCTTCTCTCTCTTTGGATCTCAATACAAAGTTCTCCTCGATTCTCTTGGAGATCTATTCGATGTAATTCTTTTTGCGGTGTGTTTGTCGAGATCCGATGAATTGTGGGTTTATGATCAAGATTATCTATGAACAATATTTGATTCTTCTTTGAATTATTTTATGCATGATTTAATATCTTTGCAAGTCTCTTCGAATTATCAGTTTGGTTTGGCCTACTAGATTTATCTTTCTTGCAATGGGAGAAGTGCTTAGCTTTGGGTTCAATCTTGCGGTGTCCTTTCCCAGTGACAGCAGGGGCAGCAAGGCACGTATTGTATTGTTGCCGTCGAGGATAAAAAGATGGGGTTTATATCATATTGCTTGAGTTTATCCCTCTACATCATGTCATCTTGCCTAATGCGTTACTCTGTTCTTATGAAATTAATACTCTAGATGCATGCTGGATAGCGGTCGATGTGTGGAGTAATAGTAGTAGATGCAGAATCGTTTCGGTCTAGTTGTCGCGGACGTGATGCCTATATACATGATCATGCCTAGATATTCTCATAACTATGCGCTTTTCTATCAATTGCTTGACAGTAATTTGTTCACCCAACGTAGAATTTTCTATCTTGAGAGAAGCCACTAGTGAAACCTATGGCCCCGGGGTCTATCTTCCATCATATTATTTTCCTATCAACTCTCTATTTCTATCATTGTTTATTTTGCAATCTTTATTTTCCAATCTATACAACAAAAATACCAAAAATATTTATCTTATTATCTCTATCAGATCTCACTTTCGTAAGTGACCGTGAAGGGATTGACAACCCCTTTATCATGTTAGTTGCAAGGTTCTTGTTTGTTTGTGCAGGTACGATGGACTTGCGTGTAATCTCCTACTGGATTGATACCTTGGTTCTCAAAACTGAGGGGAATACTTACGCTACTTTGCTGCATCACCCTTTCTGCTTCAAGGAAAACCAACGCATGCTCAAGAGGTAGCAAGAAGGATTTCTGGCGTCGTTGCCGGGGAGATTTGCACCAAGTCAAGTCGAGATTTGATCTCCTGACAACTAGCCATTTCTGGCGTCGTTGCCCGGGAGATCTACGCACAAGTCAAGACATACCAAGTACCCATCATAAACTCTTGTCCCTCGCATTACATTATTTCCCATTTGCCTCTCGTTTTCCTCTCTCCCACTTCTAAAATGATTTTTGAAAACCTTTGCCTTTTCTTTGCCTTCTTCCCGTATGTATCTTTGTTTGTATTTCCATGTGCCTTCTATTTGCTTGCATCTTTGCTTGCTAAAAATTTATTGATATGGATCCACCTAAATTGTTCTACTTGGATCATCTTCGATCCTTATGCGCTCGTGCTGAAACCCCAACTAGCCTAGTTGATGGGAAATCTTTAGATGAGCATGCTGAAAGTGCAACTATCCCTAGGTGGTTTTGGTAGTTCCTAACAACATATAGCTCACTGAGCTAATGCTATTTCAAGATTAATGTTTCAGGAAAGCTCAATGATTGGCATGGCATGGATGAGAAAAGTGGACCCCTCAAAATGCTAAGGATAAAAGGATTGGCTCAAGCTCAAAGCTCAAAGCTCAAGACTCTACATTTTCTATTTTAGTGATCCAAGATCAGTCTATAGGAAAAGCCAATACTATCAAGGAGGGATGAGGTGTTGCTTAGTGAGGCTCTTGCTCAAAATGCTTAGTGATATGCTCCAAAGCCCTCAACTACTTTCTCACATCCACATATGACCTAAACCAAAAGTCAAACCCGGCCCCACCAATTCTTTCTATCTGGCGCCACCGAGTTCAGATGTCATAGCCACTGCCACAAAACCTAGGCAAATCGGTCTCACCGAGATGGGATTGTAATCTCTTTGTTTCCCTTTGTAATGTTTCGGTCCCACCGAGATGAGCGATCGGTCCCACCGAGATTGCAATGAAAACTCTTTGTTTCCCTTTTGTAACATTTCCGTCTCACTGAAATGAGCGAATCGGTCCCAGCGAGTTTACCTGACCAACTCTCTGGTTAGCTTATTAACAAAATCGGTCTCACCGAGTTTGTGTGATCGGTCTCACCGAGTTTGTGTGATCGGTCACACTGAGATTACGTTATGCCCTAACCCTAACCATATCGGTCCTACCGAGTTGCATGTCGGTCCCATCAAAAATCCTAACAGTCACAAGATTTGCTGAATCGGTCCGACCGAGTTTATCAATTCGGTCCCACCGTGATTGGCAAGTTGTGTGTAACGGTTAGATTTTGTGTGGAGGCTATATATACCCCTCCACGACCTCTTCATTCGTGGAGAGAGCCATCAGAACGAACCTACACTTCCAACTTACTTTTTCTGAGAGAGAACCACCTACACATGTGTTGAGACCAAGATATTCCATTCCTACCATATGAATCTTGATCTCTAGCCTTCCCCAAGTTCTTTTCCACTCAAATCTTCTTTCCACCAAATCCATATCCCGTGAGAGAGAGTTGGGTGTTGGGGAGACTATCATTTGAAGCACAAGAGGAAGGAGTTCATCATCAACATACCATTTGTTACTTCTTGGAGAGTGGTGTCTCCTAGATTGGCTAGGTGTCACTTGGGAGCCTCCGACAAGATTGTGGAGTTGAACCAAGGAGTTTGTAAGGGCAAGGAGATCGCCTACTTCGTGAAGATCTACCGTTAGTGAGGCAAGTCCTTCGTGGGCAACAACCATGGTGGGATAGACAAGGTTGCTTCTTCGTGGACCCTTCGTGGGTGGAGCCCTCCGTGGACTCGCGTAGCCGTTACCCTTCGTGGGTTGAAGTCTCCATCAATGTGGATGTATGATAGCACCACCTATCGGAACCACGAAAAAAACATCTGTGTCTCCTATTGCGTTTGAATACTCCAAACCCTTCCCTTTACATTCTTGCAAGTTGCATGCTTTACTTTCGCTGCTCATATACTCTTTGCATGCTTGCTTGAATTGTGTTAAGATTGCTTGACTTATCCAAAGTTGCTAAAATCTGCCAAGAACTAAAATTGGGAAAATGATAAGTTTTATTTGGTCAAGTAATCTAATCACCCCCTCTAGACATACTTTTGATCCTACAAGTGGTATTAGAGCTTTGGTCTCCATTTGCTTTGATTTCCATAGCTTTTGGTAGTCATAGCCTTGGTTTCACAACCTAGGAGAGTATGGCATCTAGCGAGGGAAATTACCACCGTAGATGTCCTTACTTTGATGGTACTAATTCTGCTAGTTGGAAGCATAAGATGAAAATGTATATTCTTGGACATAACCCCGCCATATGGGCTATTGTGTGTATTGGCTTGCAAGGTGAATTCTTTGATGGGAGAGAACCGAACCGTGAAGTTACCGCGGAAGAGTTGAAGATGCTGCAATACAATGCTCAAGCTTGTGATATCCTCTTCAACGGATTGTGCCCCAAAGAATTCAACAAAATCAGCCGTCTTGAGAATGCAAAGGAAATTTGGGATACTTTGATTGATATGCACGAAGGTACCGACTCCGTCAAGGAATCCAAGTTGGATGTGCTTCAAAGTCAGCTTGATAAGTTCAAAATTAAGGATGGTGAAGGTGTCGCTGAAATGTACTCTAGGCTTGCTCTTATCACAAATGAGATCACCGGCTTAGGAAGTGAAGAGATGACTGACAAATTCATCATGAAGAAGATCCTAAGAGCTTTGGACGGAAAATATGATACCGTATGCACATTGATCCAAATGATGCCCAATTACAAAGATCTCAATCCAACGGAAGTCATTGGAAGAATTGTTGCTCATGAGATGTCACTCAAGGATAAGGAGGAGCTCCATAATAAGTCTAGTGCTGCTTACAAAGCCTCATGTGAAGCTCCCACATCATCAAGTGAGAAACAAACCTTCAAATGAAGAATTGAGCCTAATGGTGAAGAACTTCAAAAAGTTCTACAAGAGTAGAAGCAAAGAGAGAAGTTCCAAGTCAAGGTCCTACAATGACAAAAGATCTTCTAGTCGAGAGCAAAATTGCTACAATTGTGGAAGACCCGGACACTATTCCAATGAGTGTACGGCACCCTACAAGAGAAGAGAAGATTCTCTAAAAATAAGAAGTAGAAGAGAAGAATCACCATCAAGAGAGAGAAGGAGTAGAGATGATCGTTATGAACGATGAACATCCCGGAGAAGCAACGATTCGAAAAGGAAGGACAAGTCATCAAGGAGCTACACAAAACGAAGACATCAAGCACATGTTGGTGAATGGGTGTCGGGCTCCGACTCCGACAATCACTCCGAGAGAAGCTATCACTCTGACTCCGAATATACTCAAGATGAAGGTCTTGCCAGTCTAGCACTTGTGTCAACCAACTCCTACGACATATTTGATTCACCAAATGAAGGACTTGGAAGATGCTTCATGGCTAAAGGCCCAAAGGTATCACACCCCGAGTATGTTGATTTCAATAGTGATGAAGATGACTTGTTAGGTGATGCCGATTTACTTGTTGACAACTCTAGTGATGAATACTATGATGAAACATCAATTAATCATGCTAATCAAGATAAACCGAATGTCAATGATAAGGAGAAGATTGAGTTTATAACTAAAGAACTAAACACTCTTAAGTTAGCTCATGAAACTATCTTAGGAGATCATCGAGAACTTTTAAGGACTCATGAGAAATTACGCTTTGAAAGCTCAACCTTGAGCAAGAGCATGAGTTCTTAAAAGCAATCAATGATGATCTTCGCAAGAAAAGTTCTTCTTACATTGCCAAGCGTTTACTCTTATCCACTTACATGCCTCAAGTCAAGTCTAGTAACAAGAACAAGAAAGATTATTCCTCTAGTAGTAACAATAATCATGCTAAATCTAATGTTGTTGCTTCTAGTAGTTCTCTTGATTCCACTAATGATTCTCTTAGACAAGTTACACTTGAGCAAGAAAATAGCTTATTGAAGGGAATTATAGAGAAAGGTGTTTACAAGAGCCTTGCCGGGAGTAAGCAATTCGAGGAAATTGTACGCAAGCAAGGAAGGCACCGGAAGAACAAAGGTGTTGGTTTTGAATGAAAGTTCAATGCCAATGGAGTTGAGTGGGAATAAGATCAATACCCCAAGACGAAGTTTTTCCTCAACAAAAGAAGTATGATCCTACTTCCTTCAAAGGGACACATGCTCAAGATGATCTTCCACCACCTGACCACGAGCAAAAAGGCAAGGATAAGCTTCAAGAGGAAATTGATGCATTTGAAGAAGCACCCAAGGCCTTGGTCAAGTGGGTTCCCAAGACTACATCAAGTTCTACTTCATCAAGTACGACTACAACTCCAAGGATTCCCATCAAGATGATGTGGATCCCGAAGAAGAAGAACTAGAGAGTTCTTGAGGGTGACTCCGCCAACATACTTCACTCTTATCATTTTGGCAAGAACAAGTGCAATCAACTTCCACATCTTGCACTAGTTCAAGGAGTCACAAACCCTCTTGTTGGTAAGACAAGGGACAAGGTAACCTAATGCTTTCATAGACATCATCTTGTGTGTGCATCACTCTATGTCTATGGATATCCTTGTTTGTTCCTTCTGGGACTAACCCGTGTAGGTATTGAAAGTGCAACTCACTCCAAAGGATTGCTCCAAATGATCTACATCAACATTGAGCATCCACATCTTCAACCCCTACATGAAGTCATCATCGACAAAACCCAAGGTTAGTTCATCCCTCTTAGGGGGGATCTCACATATAGGGGGAGCTTTACTCTAAGACTTGAGCTAAAGCAACTCTAATGGTGTGAACACAACAACGCTTTATGTAAAAGTGGTAACCCCACTTGTGCTTAAACGATGAGTATGACCTATGATCAAATGTTCTCATTTGACTCCTAAGGCAATATACTCATATATAGATGACCTAGTCATCGCCAATTGCTTGATAGATGCTAGAATTGGTTGTGCATGCTTTGCCACATATTTCATTTGCCATTTTATTGTGTGAGCATGTTGGTTGCATAATTTACTCATTCGACGACATCCACTTGTTGTTTTGATTGCTTGGTTCCTTTTTCTTTTGCCAAGTGGATGGACAAGAATGCCTAAGAACCTTCTCTAGCTATCTATGCTTTTCTTGTCTCAAACTCTATTCATGCTACATCACAAAGTTTGATCAAGTCAGATTCGAACCACTCTGTGTGAGGAGCACTCGGAGTCCCCGATTCGTCATAGACTTAAACTTCCAAAACTTCTTTGTGCGTTTCGGTCTGACCGATTCATCCATTTCGGTCATACCGAGATCACTAAGTCGATCTAGGTTTTCAATCTCGGTGCAACCGATTTGAACTTTTCGGTCACACCGAGTTGCAGTAACTGCTTGTAGTTATGCATCTCGGTGCCACCAAGTTGTTCCACTCGGTCACACCGACAGGGTCAGGCTACATATATCCCCGAGCCAAAATTTGGAAAAAATTCCGAACCCCTTCACCCGCGCTCAGCCTGCTCTGCCTCACTGGGTCTCCAGATCGTCCTCCTCATCGCCAGCTGCCTCCCGCCGCTGGTCTCCACCGCTGTCAACGGAAATCGTCTCGGCCGTTGCCGCCGTAGCAGGTCCATCGCCGCACTTAGGGTATGTACTTGATCCTTGTGCTAATCTCACTCCGGTTCCTAGCACATTGTTTTGCCATGTATCTTGCCACGATTGAGATCACTCTATCCAGCGAAATCACTCCGTAGTTTAGTTGTGGATTGAAAATTTAGGGCTAGGTCTCCGCCGAAATCATCTCGGACCAACCGAGTTGTTGAAATCGGTTCCACCGATTTGGCTAAGGCCATTACACATGTGATTCTCGGTCTGACCGAGAATTGCAAATCGGTGTGATTGAGTTCAATTCTTTGTGAAACCCTACCAGTCTCGGTGCCACCGAACTGTGACTCGGTCTGACCGAGTTCACTAGTTTAGGTTCCAAAAGCTGCTTCGGTATCACCGAGTTTTCAAATAGGTAGATCTGAAATGCTTTCTGTGGAAAACTAAAACTAAGTTTTTAACTCATTCTTTTGCAAAAACCTCTGCACTTTGTGATGCTCATCCAATCTATCTCATCTATATCTATTCATAGGGTCTGCTGTTAGTGTTTGCATCATGTCAGATAAAAGTGACAGTCAGAACAAGTCTGAGGAGCAAGTTAACATGAGTGAGGGCACTAGTCCCTCTAGCAGCTTTGATGAGGGAAGCAGGAGTACACCCAGAAACTTGCCTAAGGCAGCCACCAGGACTAGAAAGAAGAGAACCTCAGATTTTGAGGATGAGGACTATGTGGCTGTTGAGGAAGAGGCCACCTCAAAGAGGAAAGTTCTGAAAAAGGAATATGGCATAGCTGCTGCCACTAAGCCAGGAATGAAGACAAAGATTCCTGCCAAGAGAGTTCTTATGTCAAAGGCCAGAACATCCACTCAAGAAACTTTGGGATCTGCACCCAAAGAACAGGTTGTGGCAGAGAAGAAAAGGAAGGAAAGGGTCAAGAAGACCACTGCCAGAGTGCTTGGCAGATCATCAATTATGAGAGATTCTGAAGAAGAGGAAGAGGAAGAGGATGCAGCACCAGCACCCAAAGCTCAAAAGCTTATGAGAGATGCTATAAGATCAGGGGCTGCTCCATCTAAGCCCAAAGAAGCTCCCAAGGCAGCTGCTCCAAAACCCTAAACTGCACCCAAGAGGAGTACAAGGAATATTCCAGCTGCAGAGAAGAACAAGGCCCCAGTGCCTGAAGCTGCTATAGAGGAAGAAGATGATTCTGTTGTTTTGAGGAAGTTGAAGCCCAAGATCCCTGATCATAATGATGCACACCCAGTTGCAGAGAATATGAAAATCAGGAAGGATTCAGGATTGAGGCTATGGAGAGAGTGTGATCCATATTCCACCAGGAGAAGGACTGCTATGGACTATAGATTGCACACTAAGGAACAACATGACTTCTATGAGACTATTTTACTTGACAAGAAGCCCATAGTGTGTGACATGAGATGGGTTGATTGGAAATTCATTAAGGAAAATGAGGATCACTTCCCTGGTGTATATGACAGCTTCAAGGCATGTGGAGTTGATGAGTTTGTGGCTCAGAACCTCACAAAGTGGAATGATGAGCTTATTATGCAGTTCTACTCCACAACTCATTTCTACCCAGATGGAAGGATTGTCTGGATGTCTGAAGGTAGTAGGTACCAGTCAACAGTTGAAGAATGGGAAAAATTGATCAATGCTCCTGAGGAGAATGAAGATGACTTGGATGTCTATGCCAAGAAGAAGAAGGATCACAACACCATGGCACATATGTACAAAGAGATCCCAAATGCTGCTCTTGAGACACACAAATTTGGATCAGTACATTACCTTCTGTCGGGTTTGCCAACAACCAACTGGATTCTCAGGCACACTCTATTGCCAAAGTCAGGTGATCACAAGATGATCAGAGGCCATGCAATTAACCCGCTTCACATATTTGATGTGCCTCAAAAGTTCAAAGTCATGAGCCTAATTGTGGAAACCATAAAGAGAACATCTGCAGATCAGAAGAGAAGTTGTGGGTATGCCCCACAGATCCAGGAGCTAATCAACTCCATGATGGGCACTGGCACATATCTCTTGGACAAGGAACATATGCCCATCTACCCAGACTTTGAGGACAACATTGTGGTGATGGATGAGAATGAACCATCTTCTATGCAAGCACAAGCAAAGAGGGAGAAGGCAAGGACTGAAAAGGCTGCAAAGATGCCAACCATTGATGAGGCATCTCAGTATCTTCTGAAGAGCAAGCAAGATCAGCTTGGCTACTTGATTGCCGCCACTCTATGGATTGAGAAGGGATTGGCCACCCTGACTCAAAACCAGGAGAGCTTGGAGAGGATCATGGAGCAGAACTTCTATGATTTAGACGTGAAGGTCACTGAGATACAGTCAGTTGTTGAGCAACTTTAGGATGAAGTGCAGGAGAAGAAGGGCAAGTCTACCACTGATGCTTTTGCTAGAGTGCCCAGAGGACAGAGATCTGCTGCAGTGCCAGTTACAGACACCACAGCAACTTCATCTGCACCAGCTACAGCTTCAGTGCCACCAGCTCCAGCACCCACTCCACCAGCTCCATCTACATCAACTGATGCCTTCGTCCTTGGAGTTTTATCTACACCACCACCTGAAGACCAAGCCTGAGAGTCGATCTAGCACTATGCATTTTTATGAACTTTTTGGTAACTTGTTGCCAAAGAGGGAGAAAATGTATAGATCATAGGCTTCGAGAGAGAGTGTTGCTCTTTGTTCTCTCTTGTTTGTTTGGTGGTTGAACTTTGTTATTTGCTTGTTTGAGATACTTTATGCTTTTGTGTGATACTTGGATGATCATGTGTCTGATCATATGCTACCTTAATGCTTGTTGGATGACATTATCCTTTTATATCCCCATATGATCATTCACATTGCTTGGTGATGAGTGCATGTATTTAATTATTATTTTGAGCGCCCCACCAAGATGTATGTGACATGGAAGAATAACCCATGATCCTAACTCTTTGTGCATTTGCAGTCCAAAGCAAATCTTAAACTATGCACAAATTTAGGGGGAGCTCTTGCTTTTCACATACTTCTCAAAGCGACAATGTTTTTCACTCTTATTATCATTTGTCGAAGCTTTAATCTATATGTTGTCATCAATTACCAAAAAGGGGGAGATTGAAAGTGCAACTATCCCTAGGTGGTTTTGGTAATTCCTAACAAGATATAGTTCATTGAGCTAATGCTATTTCAAGATTAATATTTTAGGAAAGCTCAATGATTGGCATGGCATGGATGAGAAAAGTGGACCCCTCAAAATGCTAAGGATAAAAGGATTGGCTCAAGCTCAAAGCTCAAAGCTCAAGACTCTACATTTTCTATTTTAGTGATCCAAGATCACATTGAGTCTATAGGAAAAGCCAATACTATCAAGGAGGGATGAGGTGTTGCTTAATGAGGCTCTTTCTCAAAATGCTTAGTGATATGCTCCAAAGCCCTCAACTACTTTCTCACATCCGCATATGACCTAAACCAAAAGTCAAACTCGGCCCCACCGATTCTTTCTATCCGGCGCCATCGAGTTCAGATGTCATAGCCACTGCCACAAACCCTGGGCAAATCGGTCTCACTGAGATGGGATTGTAATCTCTCTGTTTCCCTTCGTAACGTTTCGGTCCCACCGAGATGAGCGATCGGTCCCACCGAGATTGCAATGTAAACTCTCTGTTTCCCTTTCGTAACATTTTAGTCTCACCGAAATGAGCGAATCGGTCCCACCGAGTTTACCTGACCAACTCTCGGGTTAGCTTATTACCAAGACAAGTCTCACCGAGTTTGTGTAATCGGTCTCACCGAGATTACGTTATGCCCTAACCCTAACCATATCGGTCCTACCGAGTTGCATGTCGGTCCCACCAAAAATCCTAACGGTCACTAGATTTGCTGAATCGGTCCGACCGAGTTTATCAATTTGGTCCCACCGAGATTGACAGGTTGTGTGTAACAGTTAGATTTTGTGTGGAGGCTATATAAACCCCTCCACCACCTCTTCATTCGTGGAGAGAGCCATCGGAACGAACCTACACTTCCAACTTACTTTTTCTGAGAGAGAACCACCTACACTTGTGTTGAGACCAAGATATTCCATTCCTACCATATGAATCTTGATCTCTAGCCTTCCCCAAGTTTCTTTCCACTCAAATCTTCTTTCCACCAAATCCATATCCTATGAGAGAGAGTTGAGTCTTGGGGAGACTATCATTTGAAGCACAAGAGCAAGGAGTTCATCATCAACACACCATTTGTTACTTCTTGGAGAGTGGTGTCTCCTAGATTGGCTAGGTGTCACTTGGGAGCCTCCGACAAGATTGTGGAGTTGAACCAAGGAGTTTGTAAGGGCAAGGAGATCGCCTACTTCGTGAAGATCTACCGCTAGTGAGGCAAGTCCTTCGTGGGCGACGACCATGGTGGGATAGACAAGGTTGCTTCTTCATGGACCCTTCATGGGTGGAGCCCTCCATGGACTCGCGCAACCGTTACCCTTCATGGGTTGAAGTCTCCATCAACATGGATGTACGATAGCACCACCTATCGGAACCACGACAAAAACATATGTGTCTCCTATTGCGTTTGAATCCTCCAAACCCTTCCCTTTACATTCTTGGAAGTTGCATGCTTTACTTTCCGCTGCTCATATACTCTTTGCATGCTTGCTTGAATTGTGTTAAGATTGCTTAACTTGTCCAAAGTTGCTAAAATCTGCCAAGAACTAAAATTGGGAAAAGGATAAGTTTTATTTGGTCAAGTAGTCTAATCACCCCCTAGACATACTTTCGATCCTACACATGCTCATTTTGTGCGTCATCGTTTGTATGAAAAGGGGAAGCTCTTATGGTATCAAATAAATAGTTTGCTTTGCTATGCTTGGAATCTTTGTGAAATTTATGACTTTACTTGTTTCTCTAAGAACCCTAGAAAACACCTTCCCTACCTATGTGAGTTTAATGATAATGAAATCTTATCTTCTTATGGAAAGGGTGTTTATAATTACTATGATATCAAACAAATGGAAGAATTTGTCGTTTTTAAGGGTGCTCATGAAGTTGCTTCTTTGATTGAAAAGTATGATATTACTCTCTACAAATCTGAAAATTCCAACATACTTAAATATTGCTATGAAAACTATGCTCACAATGCCTATGTTAAGGAATTTATTGAGAGAATGACCGTTTCTTTGGAAGAAAATAATGATATGCACGAATCTATAGATAATTATGATTCGATGATTTGATTGAAATATCCCTTGATGAACATGATGCTTGCTATTCTTATAGCCATGATGCCAATATTTAAGGAGATGAATTTGCTATAGTTCCTTATGTTAAACACGAGATTATTGCTATTGCACCCATACTTGATAGTCCCTTGAATCAAAAGCATGATTGCAATGATTTTACTATAGATTCTGTTAATGTCAATTGTGCTAATAATATGCAAAACCCTAAGCTTGGGGATGCTAGTTTTTCTATGACTACTATTTGTTGCAATGATCATGATTGGGGTGATTCTTCTTATGATCTTGAAAATCTATTTAAGGCCCATGATGAATATGAGATTGATAGTAGTGTTTTCAATATTATTGAAAGTGGGTTTGGAAGAGTGTCAACTTTAGATCCCACATATTCGGAGAATGTTTAGTCTTATGAAATTTTTGATAAAAGTGGGTTTGGAGAGGTCATGACTTTAGTTAATGTTAATCCTACTATTTTGGATGAGTGTCAACTTTGCGTACATGTGGATCGTGTTCGGAATATGTTTTGTAATAGCTATATTGTTGAATTTTCTTATGATCCTACATTTAATTATTATGAGAGAGGAAAATATGGTTGTAGAAATTTTCATGTTGCTAAATTACCTCTCGTTATGTTGAGATTGCTATTGTTTCTTTCTGCTTCTTTGCGTATGCTAGTTTTTGCTAACCTTGATAATTTGTTTGTTGGGGAACGTAGTAATTTCAAAAATTTCCTGTGCACATGCAAGATCATGGTGATGCATGGCAACGAGAGGGAAGAGTATCGTCCACGTACCCTCGTAGACCGTAAGCGGAAGCGTTATGAGAACGCGGTTGATGTAGTCGAACGTCTTCACGATCCGACCGATCCAAGTACCAAACGCACGGCACCTCCGAGTTCAGCAAACGTTTAGCTCGATGACGTCCCAAGAACTCCGATCCAGTAGAGCTTCATGGGAGAGTTCCGTCAGCACGATGGCATGATGACGGTGATGATGTTTCTACCGACGCATGGCTTCTCCTAAGCACCGCTATGATATGATCGAGGTGGATTATGGTGGAGGGGGGCACCGCACACAGCTAAGGGATCAATGATCAACTTGTGTGTCTATGGGGTGCCTCCTGGCCACGTATATAAAGGAGTGGAGGAGGGGGAGAGGCCGTCCCTCCTAGGCGCGCCCCAAGGGGAGTCCTACTCCCACCGGGAGTATGATTCCCCCCTTCCATGTAGTAGGAGTAGGAGAGAAGGAAAGGGAAAAGAGAAGAGAAGGAAGGAGGGGGCGCCGCCCCTCCCCCTAGTCCAATTCGGACTAAGCCTTGGGGGCGCGTAGCCTCCCCTCTCTCTTTCCCCTAAAGCTCAATAAGGCCCATATACTCCCCGGTGAATTCCCGTAACTCTCTGGTAGTCTGAAAAATACCCGAATCACTCGAAACCTTTCCGATGTCCGAATATAGTTGCCCAATATATCGATCTTTACGTATTGACCATTTCGAGACTCCTCGTCATGTCCCCGATCTCATCCGGGACTCCGAACTACCTTCGGTACATCCAAACACATAAACTCATATTATCGATCATCACCGAACATTAAGCGTGCGGACCCTACGGGTTCGAGAACTATGTAGACATGACCGAGACATGTCTCCGGTCAATAACCAATAGCGGAACATAGATGCTCATATTGGCTCCTACATATTCTATGAAGATCTTTATCGGCCAAACCGCATAACGGTATATGTTGTTCCCTTTGTCATCGGTATGTTACTTTACTTGCCCGAGATTCGATCGTCGGTATCTCAATAACTAGTTCAATCTCGTTACCGACAAGTCTCTTTACTCATTCCGTAATGCATCATCCCGCAAACAACTCATTAGTCACAATGCTTGCAAGGCTTATAGTGATGTGCATTACCGAGAGGGCCCAGAGATACCTCTCCGACAATCGGAGTGACAAATCCTAATCTCGATTTATGCCAACTCAACAGTACCATCGGAGACACCTATAGAGCACCTTTATAATCACCCAGTTACATTGTGACGTTTGGTAGAACACCAAGTGTTCCTCCGGTACTCGGGGATTGCATAATCTCATAGTCATAGGAACATGTATAAGTCATGAAGAAAGCAATAGCAACAAACTAAACGATCATCGTGCTAAGCTAACGGATGGGTCAAGTCAATCACATCATTCTCTAATGATGTGACCCCGTTAATCAAATGATAACTCATGTCTATGGTTTAGGAAACATAACCATCATTGATTCAACGAGCTAGTCAAGTAGAGTGAAACTAGTGACACTCTGTTTGTCTATGTATTCATACATGTACTAAGTTTCCGGTTAATACAATTCTAGCATGAAAAATAAACATATATCATGATATAAGGAAATATAAATAACAACTTTATTATTGCCTCTAGGGCATATTTCCTGCAGTCTCTCACTTGCACTAGAGTCAATAATCTAGTTCACATCGTCATGTGATTTAACACCAATAGTTCACATCTTTATGTGATTAGTTGACATCTCCATGTGACTAATAATCAAAGGGTTTACTAGAGTCAATAATCTAGTTCACATCGCTATGTGATTAACACCCAAAGAGTGATCATGTTTTTCTTGTGAGAGAAGTTTAGTCTACGGGTTTGCAACATTCAGATCCGTATGTATTTCGCAAATTTCTATGTCTACAATGCTCTGCACGAAGCTACTCTAGCTAATTGCTCCCACTTTCAATATGTATCAAGATCGAGACTTAGAGTCATCTTGATCAATGTAAAAGCTTGCATCAACGTAGCTCTTTACGACGAACTCTTTTATCACCTCCATAACCGAGAAATATTTCCTTAGTCCTCTAAGAATAATTTTGACCGCTGCCAGTGATCTACTCCTAGATCACTATTGTACTCCCTTGCCAGAATCATGCTAAGGTATACAATAGGACTGGTAAACAGCATAGCATACTTTATAGAACCTATGACTAAGGCATAGGGAATGATTTTTCATTCTCTTTCTATTTTCTGTTGTGGTCGGGTTTTGAGTCTTTACTCAACTTCACACCTTGCAACACAGGCAAGAACTCCTTCTTTGACTGTTCCATTTTGAACTACTTCAAAATCTTGTCAAGGTATGTACTCATTGAAAATATATCAAGTGTCTTGATATATCTCCATAGATCTTGATGCTCAATATGTAAGTAGCTTCACCGAGGTCTTTCTTTGAAAAACTCCTTTCAAACACTCCTTTATGCCTTCCAGAAAATTCTAAATTATTTCCAATCAACAATATGTTATTCACATACACTTATCAGAAATGTTGTAGTGCTCCCACTCACTTTCTTGCAAATACAGGCTTCACCTTAAGTCTGTATAAAACCATATGCTTTGATCACTTTATCAAAGTATATATTCCAACTCCGAGATGCTTGCACCAGTCCATAGATGGATCGCTGGAGCTTGCACACTTTGTTAGCACCTTTAGGATCGACAAAACCTTCTGGTTGCATCATATACAACTCTTCTTTTAAGAAATCCATGAAGGAATACAATTTTGGCATCCATTTGCCAGATTTCATAAATGCGGCAATTACTAACATGATTCGGACAGACTTTTAAGCATCGATACGAGTGAGAAAATCTCATTGTAGTCAACTCCTTGAACTTGTCAAAAACATTTTGCGACAATTCGAGTTTTGTAGATAGTAACACTACTATCAGCGTCCGTCTTCCTCTTGAAGGTCCATTTATTCTTAATGACTCACCAATCATCGGGCAAGTCAATCAAAGTCCATACTTTGTTCATCCCATCTCAGATTTAATGGCATCAAGCCATTTCGTGGAATCTGGGCTCATCATCGCTTCCTCATAGTTCGTAGGTTCGTCATGGTCAAGTAACATGACATCCAGAATAGGATTATCATACCACTCTGGTGCAGATCTCACTCTGGTTGACCTACGAGGTTCGGTAGTAACTTGATCTGAAGTTACATGATCATCATCATTAGCTTCCTCACTAATTGGTGTAGGAGTAACAGGAACAGATTTCTATGATGAACTACTTTCCAATAAGGGAGCAGGTATAGTTAACTCATCAAGTTCTACTTTCCTCCCACTCACTTCTTTCGAGAGAAACTCCTTCTCTAGAAAAGATCCGTTCTTAGCAACGAATGTCTTGTCTTCTGATTTGTGATAGAAGGTGTACCCAACTATCTCCTTTGGGTATCTTATGAAGACATATTTCTCCGATTTGGGTTTGAGCTTATCAGGATGAAACTTTTTCACATAAGCATCGCAACCCAAAACTTTAAGAAACGACAACTTTGGTTTCTTGCCAAACCACAGTTTATATGGTGTCGTCTCAACGGATTTAGATGGTGCCCTATTTAACGTGAATGCAGCTGTCTCTAATGCATAACCCCAAAACGATAGTGGTAAATCGGTAATAGACATCATAGATTGCACAATATCTAATAAAGTACGGTTACGATGTTCGGACACACCATTATGCTGTGGTGTTCCAGGTGGCGTGAGTTGCGAAACTATTTTGCATTGTTTCACATGAAGACCAAACTCGTAACTCAAATATTCTCCTCCACGATCAGATTGCAGAAACTTTTATTTTCTTGTTACGATGATTTTCCACTTCACTCTGAAATTCTTTGAACTTTTCAAATGTTTCAGACTTATGTTTCATCAAGTAGATATACCCATATCTACTCAAATCATCTATGAAGGTCAGAAAATAACGATACCTGCCGCGAGCCTCGATACTCATCGGACCGTATACATCAGTATGTATTATTTTCAATAAGTCAGTCACTTGCTCCGTTGTTCCGGAGAACGGAGTCTAAGTCATCTTGCCCATGAGGCATGGTTCGCAAGCATCAACTGATTCATAATCAAGTGATTCCAAAATCCCATCAGCATGGATTTTCTTCATGCGCTTTACACCAATATGACCTAAACGGCAGTGCCACAAATAAGTTGCACTATCATCATTAACTTTGCATCTTTTGGCTTCAATATTATGAATATGTGTATCACTACGATCGAGATTCAATAAACCATTCACCTTAGGTTTATGACCATTGAAGGTTTTATTCATGTAAACAGAACAACAATTATTCTGTGACTTTAAATGAATAACCGTATTGCAATAAACATGATCAAATCATATTCATGCTTAACGCAAACACCAAATAACATTTATTTAGGTTCAACACTAATCCCAAAAGTATAGGGAGTGTGCGATGATGATCGAATCAATCTTGGAACCACTTCCAACACACATCATCACTTCACCCTTAACTAGTCTCTGTTCATTCTGCAACTCCTGTTTCGAGTCACTAATCCCAGCAACTGAACTAGTATCAAATACTAAGGGGTTGCTATAAACACTAGTAGAGTATACATCAATAACATGTATATCAAATATACCTTTTCTCACTTTGCCATCCTTCTTATCCGCCAAATACTTGGGGCGGTTCTGCTTCCAGTGACCAGTCCCTTTGTAGTAGAAGCACTTAGTCTCAGGCTTAGGTCTAGACTTGGGCTTCTTCACTTGAGCAGCAAATTTCTTGTCGTTCTTCTTAAAGTTCCCCTTCTTCCCTTTGCCCTTTTCTTGAAACTAGTCGTCTTGTCAACCATCAACACTTGATGCTTTTCTTGATTTCTACCTTCGTCGATTTCAGCATCACGAAGAGCTTGGTAATCATTTATGTTATCCCTTGCATATTACAGTTCATCACGAAGTTCTAGTAACTTGGTGATAGTGACTAGAGAACTCTGTCAATCACTATCTTATCTGGAAGATTAACTCCCACTTGATTCAAGTGATTGTAGTACTCAGACATTCTGAGCACATGCTCACTAGCTGAGCTATTCTCCTCCATCTTGTAGGCAAAGTGCTTGTCAAAGGTCTCATACCTTTCGACATGGGCATGAGTCTGAAATACTAATTTCAACTCTTGCAACATCTCATATGTTCTATGGCGTTCAAAACATACTTGAAGCCCTGATTCTAAGCCGTAGAGCATGGTGCACTAAACTATCAAGTAGTCATCATATCGAGCTCGCCAAACGTTCATAACGTCTGCATCTGCCCCTGCAATCGGTCTGTCACCTAGCGGTGCATCAAGGACATAATTCTTCTATGCAGCAATGACGATAATCCTCATATCAGGATCCAATCCGCATCATTGCTACTAACATCTTTAAACTTAGTTTTTCTCTAGGAACATATCAAAAAATAAATGGGGAGCTACATCGCAAGCAATTGATCTACAACATAGATATGCAAATACTATCAGGTACTAAGTTCATGATATATTAAAGTTTAATTAATCATATTACTTAAGAACTCCCACTTAGATAGACATCCCTCTAATCATCTAAGTGATCACGTGATTGATGACCCACAAGTGTAGGGATCTATCATAGCCTTTTCGATAAGTAAGAGCGTCGAACCCAATGAGGAGCAGAAGGAAATGATAAGCAGTTTTCAGTAAGGTATTCTCTGCAAGCACTGAAATTATCGGTAACAGATAGTTTTTTGATAAGGTAATTTGTAACGAGTAGCAAGTAATAAAAGTAAATAAGGTCTAGAAAGATGGCCCAATCCTTTTTGTAGCAAAGGACAAGCCTCTACAAACTCTTATATGAAGGAAAGCGCTCCCAAGGACACATGGGAATTATCGTCAAGCTAGTTTTCATCACGTTCATATGATTCGCGTTCGGTACTTTGATAATTTGATATGTGGGTGGACCGGTGCTTGGGTAATGCCCTTACTTGGACAAGCATCCCACTTATGATTAACCCCTATTGCAAGCATCCGCAACTACAATAGAAGTATTAAGGTAAACCTAACCATAGCATGAAACATATGGATCCAAATCAGCCCCTTACGAAGCAACGCATAAACTAGGGTTTAAGCTTCTGTCACTCTAGCAACCCATCATCTACTTATTACTTCCCAAAGCCTCCCTCTAGCCACAAACAATGGTGAAGTGTCATGTAGTCGACGTTCACATGACACCACTAGAGGGATAACAACATACATCTCATCAAAATATCGAACGAATACCAAATTCACATGACTACTTATAGGAAGACTTCTCCCATGTCCTCAGGAACAAACGTAACTACTCACAAAGCATATTCATGTTCATAATCAGAGGGGTATTAATATGCATAATGGATCTGAACATATGATCTTCCACCAAGTAAACCAATTAGCATCAACTACAAGGAGTAATCAACACTACTACCAACCCACAGGTACCAATCTGAGGTTTGGATACAAAGATTGGATACAAGAGATGAACTAGGGTTTGAGATGAGATGGTGCTGGTGAAGATGTTGATGGAGATTGACCCCCTCCCAATGAGAGGATCATTGGTGATGGTTTCCCCCTCCCGAAGGGAAGTTTCTGTCGGTGTCCTGGGAACGGGGGTCCCCAGACTTGCCTGCCTGCAGCTTAAGGCGTGGCTGGGCTGGCAGGTCTGTCAGGCCCATCTTCATCGACAAGGCATTTAAGACCCTCGCGAGGGGCCAAGCCTTGCGAGGCGTACGATGCAAGACCTCCTCAGGAGTGGCCTTGCCAGGCAGGCTCACGAGGGGCGGAGAGATCAAGGCAAGGCAAACCTCGCGAGGTCCGCGTGACGTGAGCCATGACGATCGAGACCAGGCGGGCGCCAGTGCGCATAGTGTCCTTGTTTCCTCTTTGGTGCCAAAGGGGCAAGCGCAGGCGCGGAGTACCGAGGCAGCAGGCAAAGGTTTCTATATTGGTGCAACGAGACCAAGACCAGAAGGACATCAGGATGGAGGTCACCATGGAGCCCAAGACGGCATCATCACCAGAGCCTTTGCCAGGCGAAGACCACCTTTTGTCAGGATAACTTGTACTAGCTGTCCCCTTTCGAATTGGCCGTTGTTGGCTCCCTTCCCGCTCAATATTTGGGGAGAGGACCAGGGCCTATATAAGTGGAACTAGCCAGCACAGTGAGGGGGACGAAAGGAAAGACGGATGAGAGAGAACCTGAGCAGATCCAAGATCATCTCACCCACACTAGTTCACCGAGCACAAGAACTCCTCAACCTCAAGAGGTTGTTCTTCCCCTTGTAATGTTCTTCATCAGCCCAAGAGGCAATCCACCACCACCACACTAGAGTAGGGTATTACTCCACAACGGTGGCCCGAACCAGTATAAATCTTGTGTCCTTCTGTGTTGTGAGTTAGTTGAGTTCATCTACGAGATCTTAGAGAGCTAGGGTGTGGATCGATAGGGAGAAAACCTTCATGCGCACCCCAGTGTTCGAACCTCAAGGGTTTGTCGGAACCCGTGATCCGACATTTGGCGCACCAGGTAGGGGTGCGCCGAAGCTTCCTTCCATCGCTCTGCGCTCCGTTGCTTCGCCGTCTCCATGGCAGACGCGCGCCGCGCTCGTGCCGAGCGTTGGACGGCCCTCGCCGCCCACCTTGCTCAGACGGCTCCCGTCGGTGGGCCGCCTCGTCGTTCCCCGTCGCCTACCGCAACACTGCCACCGGCCCGGCGGGGAACAAGCAGCAAGCATCCTCGTTGCATCCCTCAGTGTGATGGGACGGCTGCACCGCCACTCCGTCACTAACCCCGGCTGGTTCTTCTTCCCATGCACGTCGCCCTCCCATGGATGCACGGGATGCGCTCCTCATGGTGCACGAGCTCCTGCACTACCGTCCGGTCAACGACCTCTACGAGGACTGGCTCGACCGCATCGCTGAGCTTGTCCGCGCCGCGAGAGGCTCCCCTGCGCTGTCCCTCTCTCCGCCTCGCCCTCCGCCAGCTACGGGCGACGTAGCTCACGGAGTGCCTCCACCACCTCATCCCCAAGACGGGCCCCTGGCGCCAAGACGCGTGGCTCCGTGACGCAACCCGCCGCGTCCCGCGCCCGCGCGTGAAGAGAGAAGCTGTCAAGAAGTCCCTCGGCCGCAACAAAACGCTCCGCCGCTCCTTGCGCCACCGTGCCAGGACCGGCTGTTGTGGCAAGCCCGTGTGCCACCTGCAGCGGCAGGGCGCGGACCCCATCAATACCAAGCTCCACCCCCAAGGTGAGTCCCGGTGACCACAGCTGGCTGCCGCGCATTCACCCCCAAGCTGCGCAGCGTCGCCTGGCCGGGCAAGTTCAAGCCAGATCTGCCACCTCGCTACAACGGCACCCCCGACCCGAAGAGTTCTTGCAGCTCTATGAGCTAAGCATCGAAGCGGCCAACGGCGACGAGAAGGTCATGGCGAACTGGTTTCCCATGGCTCTCAAGGAAGGCGCCCGCTCCTGGCTCCTGAACCTGCCTCCGGGCTCAATCTCCTCCTGGGATGAAATGCGCACCCGCTTCATCGCCAACTTCCAGGGCACTCGCGACCGCCCCCCGGTCGCAGGCGACCTGCGCCGCATCAAGCAACAATCAGCAGAGACCCTACAGAAGTACATTCACCGCTTCAACAGCACATGGATCAAGATCCCCAAGGTGACCGATGAGGCCATCATCTCTGCATTCTCTGATGGCGTCCGCGACGTCAAGATGAAGGAGGAGCTCGCCATCCATGAAGAGTTGTGCACGACCCTGGAGCTATTCAACATAGCTGAGGAGGGGCGCCTCTCCTTCCTCGAGCTCCCTCCTGCGGACCCAGAGGAGAAGAAAGACAAGGCCAAGGACGTGAAGTTCAAGGGAGTAGTCGTGCTCGCAGTGGAACCAGACACCAAGCGTGGCAGAGACCAACCGGAGTCATCCAAGGGCAGCCCTCCGTTATGCGCCTTCCACAACCTGAACACCCACAACACCACCGACTGTCAAGAGCTCAGAGCCGTTCACGAAGGGCGCTTCGGTCAACGCCCCAAGCGCGGTGACCGGGGCTACGGCCGAGGAGGAGGACATGGTGGCGGACGCTGGGACGACCGTGGCCCATGCCAAGAGTGGCGCGATCGGCCTCGTGAGGACCGCTAGCAGGATCAACCTTGCGAGGGCTCCTGGAGGGACCAGCCTCGTGAGGATCGTCCTCAAGGCAACGCCAGGCTCCCTCCACTGCCACCACCGCCAAGAAGGAATGAAGAACACCATCAGGACGAGGGGGCTGGGGGCTTCCAGGAACCATGTGCTATCGCCTGCATCTTGGGCGGAGCCCAGGCCCCAGCCTCGCAGTGTATCTTCAAGCAGTTTGCTCGCGGAGTGAATGCAGTCCTCCCCAACCTCGAAGCCACGCACCCACTCAGATGGTCCGAGTGCCCCATTATGTTCAACTTGGCAGACCAGCTCAAGTGCGCAGCTACCGCTGGCACCCTCCCGATGCTTTGCTCCCCAGTCATCAGCAACGTGCAAGTTACCAAGACCCTCATCGACGGCGGCGCAGGGCTCAACGTCCTATCCGTCAACATGTTTGACAGCCTCCAAGTGCCGTATGACCAACTTCAGCCCACCAAGCCTTTCTCAGGAGTGACCGACAGTTCCACCACACCGATAGGGCAGGTCCGCCTCCCTGTCACCTTCGGGGAATGCAAGAACTACCACACCGAGCTCATCGACTTCGACGTCGCGCACATCCGTCTGCCGTACAACGCCATCCTCGGGTATCCAGCCCTAGCCAAGTTCATGGAAGTGACCCATCATGGCTACAATGTCCTCAAGATGCCGGGAAGCAGCGGGATCATCATGGTCCCATGTGAAGAAAGAGATGCGGTGTGCTCTCTCGAGTGTGCCTTCCAAGCTGCAGCAATCGACAACCACGACAGCAAGGGCGAGGGCCCTCCTGAGGCCATCCCCAAGAAGAAGAAGCAGCTGCGACGTGCAGGACCTCAGGAGGGTGACACCACAGCCGGAGTCTCGTCAGGATCAGCGCCCGCTCCAGGGGCGTCTCCCTCCATCGCATAGGAACGCGCGCCCGGCGCCCTTCTCGAGCAGCACTCGGGGGCTTTCTTCTGGAAGGCCTCAGACTTTGCCCACATCACAAGGGAGGCGCTTGGGAACCACTTGGAGGCGTGCTTCGCGGGACGTTTCCCTCAGGAGGGCACAGGGCAAGGAGTGCCCACCGTTCAGGAGTTCATCACCAAGACCACCCATGAGTTGCAAGATGCAAGGGCCATGTGCGGCGACCGCCGCTCACGAGACGCAGCTTCGCATCCAGGCGAGGATGCCGGGTTGCGTGTTTGCATCGATGTTCCAGGACTCAACAGGGCCGCTTCTCAGGAGCTTTTTTGGCCTTCGCGCGTGGGACGCTGCGAGGGCCCACCGCACAGCTACGTTCGCATGCCCTTTGGCCTGCCAAGTGTATCGCCCGCCCACCAGCGCAACTCGCGGTGCATCCTAGCGGATCAGGAAGCCAAGCACCACGCCGTCCTGATGGAGATGGAGATGGTCCTTAAGGAACCACTTGAGCCCCCAGAGCCTCCCCAGGCTCAGAGCTCCGGAGGCTCGTGAGGAGCAACCACTTCGCCGTGTACCTTCAGCTGCCTCAACTCTCCTTCGTCAACATGACCAGGTGATACCTTTCGAAGTTCATTCAGCTGGGAGTGCCCCTCGGGCTGCATCATTCCCAGGTCACGTCGGCCCGTCCCTGTGGCATGTACCCCTTTTCTTATGTCTTTAGCTTACCTTGTTGGGGGCGCCCCCCGGGCTGCATCATCCCCAAGTCGCTCGGGCCTGACCCAGTGGCACGTATCTCTCATGCACTTGCTTAAGCCTTCTACTCTCATGTTCGATCTATCTATGGTTACTACTTGCTCGATCGCCACCCATCAAGGGGACCGTGTGCCGGCCGTCTTTCTTCAGGACCCTTTGCGTGAGTAAATTGAGCACGGCGTCTGTCCTCGGGTCCGTCCCTGCAGCGTCGATAAATCCAACGGCTGAGCTCTGTCTGGCGAGATGGCCTCGTTTACGTCACCTCCTGAGGCCATTGGTGCTTGACGTTCTCACACGATAACCTCAGGAGATTCGTTCGGCGCAGGTTGTCTGACCACCTCGCAGGTCCAGCACCGCAAACAAGAACCAAGACCAGGCGCAACCCGCCTTGAGGTAGGGCCTCGTGAGTCCCGCGCTGGCTCACGAGTGCCCAGATACACCTCGTCTAGTCCTGCCATGCAAGCCACATGTCAGGGCAGGGCTGTACACGCCCCGGGGGCTCTGCGCAGAGGGAGCCCCCCGCCCACGCACAAGTGGAAGCACCATGCTCCGCGCCGGCTGTCGACACTGCCGAGGAGCGGCTATGCCCGTGCACAAGCGGAAGAACTATGCTCCGCACTGGTGATAAACAACTGATGGCGGCCGCGCAGTCGTACCAACCTCAGGGAGCCCCAGAGCTCAGCGTCCCGCCTCACCGCAACGCCTCCCCTCGGGAGAGCCGCGCGAGGGGGCTGGGCATGGGGGCTACGCTCGGGTCACGCCCAAGCGTACGCCACCCAGCTAGGTCTCCCGGAACTGGTCGTCGCACGCCCCTCCCGAGCCGAGCCTCGGCGAGGGCAAAAGGTATAGAGATTGTTTGCATGTTGTCGGTGTCAAAACCGGCGGATCTCGGGTAGGGGGTCCCAAACTATGCGTCTAAGGCGGATGGTAACAGGAGGCGGGGGACACGATGTTTACCCAGGTTCAGGCCCTCTCGATGGAGGTAATACCCTACGTCCTGCTTGATTGATCTTGATGATATGAGTATTACAAGAGTTGATCTACCACGAGATCGTAGAGGCTAAACCCTAGAAGCTAGCCTATGGTATGATTGTCTGGCGTCCTACGGACTAAACCCTCCGGTTTATATAGACACCAGAGGGGGCTAGGGTTACACAGAGTCGGTTACAAGGGAGGAGATCTACATATCCGTATTGCCAAGTTTGCCTTCCACGCCAAGGAGAGTCCCATCCAGACACGGGATGAAGTCTTCAATATTGTCTCTTCATAGTCCAACAGTCTGGCCAAAGGAATATAGTCCGGCTGTCCGGAGACCCCCTAATCCAGGACTCCCTCACACGTCAAGGGGGACTCCTGAGCATCATGACTCAGGAGCCTAACTGGTCACGTAGCGCCTCACTCCTTGGTCCATCCTGGTCTCCGGTCGGCCCAACGGCAGTTGAGGTATGCGTGGGGCCTGGCTCTACCGACGTAGAACATCAACCTATCCTCGCGTACTCTCCCTATAAGCTGTTTGCGCGTCAAGGGGGACTCCTGAGCATCGTGACTCAGGAGCCTAACTGGTCACGTAGCCCCTCACTCCTTGGTCCATCCTGGTCTCCGGCCGGCCCGATGGCGGTTGAGGTATGCGCGGGGCCGGGCTCTGCCAACGCAGAACACAAAGAAAATAGGAAGAAAATCGCAAAATCTCAAAGCAAATATTACAAGACATATTGTACTCACAATATCAAATGAAAGTTTTAACGCCTCCACAAGGCCTGATACATATTGCAAGAATAGAAGAGCAGCCGCAGGTCACCCCTGGACACCGCCATCTACAGGATCGGTGGCATCACCGGTCGAGGGAGCGAGGACGAAGCTGCGGAACTTCTTCAGCAGGTCCTCCACCTGACCTTTCACGGCTGCGGCGGCGGCCGCACAATGTTCATCAGCTACAGGCTCCAGCAGCCCGTCAAGACGAGCGTTGGGGTCGCGAAGGTACAGATGGCTGAAGACACGTGTCAGTGCAGCCAAAGAAAGGACATGAGCCTCTGCCTCAGCCATAGGACCGATGCCCTCCACGACTTCCTCAAGCGCCTTCACCAAGTGGGGAAGCAGCTGAGCAGGGCCATCCTTGTCGGTGGTCAGCGGCTTCTCCAGGCCCTTCTCGTACAGTGACTTTAGCGCCATGTTGGACCTCTTCTCAAGAAGCGAGAAGGCCTCGTGGTCTTCGGCCAGGACCTTCGCCTTGGCAACAAGCTCAGCCTCCCTCGTCTTCGCATTCTACTCCAGTTCCTCCAGTCGGCTGCGCTCCGTGGCCTGCGCCTTTATCAGCTCCCCCAGCTCAGCATCGCGGCCCTTGATGGCGTCCTCCCGAGCCTTCATCTCCTCCTCCTTCACTTCGCGGTCGCGTGCTTCTTTCATGCACTCATCGCGCAGCCTCTTCAGCTCGCCCTCTAGCTCTTGGCAGCAGTCGCGGGCGGCCTCGGTGTCCTTCAACGCTGCCTCGCGGTCGGCCGCATCTCTGGCGGCAGCCTGCTTCTCCTTCTCGGAGGCCGCCGCAGCCTGGCTCACCGACGCTCGAACGGACGAGTCGGAGTGAAGCCAGCCTGAGGCCAGCTCCAGGCTCCCAGCCACTAGGTACGGGTCCACGCCTAGGAGGTCTTCCCGCAGCTTGGCCATCCCCGAGAAGACACGCTCCTAAGGCTGCGGAGGGAGCAGAAGAATTTGGGGCCAGAGGAGCAGCAGGAGGAGGAGGAGGTGACGTTGTTACCAGAGCCTGGAAGAGCGAGGGCTCCGGAGCCCTTGGGACCTCATCAGCAGAGCCAGGTGCCGGTATTTCCGGAGCCAGCGGGGCCACGAGGGCTGGTTCATCCTGCCGATGCTCCTCTTGGCCTCGCGGGGGCGACCGGGCTGGGGAGGTGCGGGTGCTGTCGCCTCTATTCTCCGTGGAGGGAGGCATGGCCGCAGCATCCCCTTCCTCTTCTTCGCTGAAGACACCAGCCTGATCAACCAAGCAAATGTCAGAAAATGGCAAGTACAAGCAGGAACAAGACGAAGCCTCGAAGCACTTATTGATCCACCGCGACATAGTCCACCCTCCGCTTGGTGAGCCTAAAACCCGAAAGCGTCAGAGCCTGGGGAGTGGGCACACGGGCTCCGGGAGCAGAAGACGGCGCAGTGGTAGGACCGGAGCCGGTCCCAAGCGGCACCACGTTGGAGGCAGCATCTCGAGAGACCAGCGACGATATACCCCTTGTCAGAATGAGGGGAAGCTCCCTCGCCTCCTGGCGGGTAACGACCTCGGCATCGTCTGGTAGGGCGCGGAGGATGTCGGCCTTGCTCAAAGGGGAGTTCTCCCCCATTCCCTCGGGGATCTCCTCCGAGTCCTCCTCCTCTTCCTCCTCGTGGGACTCGTCAGAAGACACCTCCACCGGCTTCGGCGTTGTGGAGGCCCCAGCGAGCACCGGTGGTACCAGGCCGTGCGCGTCAAAGGTTGGCCTGGAGGCAAAGAATTGCTCCCAGTCCTTGCGATGGAAGAAAGGAAGAAAGGCGCTCGGCGAGTACTCTTGGTTGTCCCCAAACAAGAGGCGCAGGACTGCAGTCAGCTCGTCATCAGGCAGGGCCACCGGGCTCAGGAGAACCTTGTCTTCTTCATCTCCAAGCTTCCACAAGGGGCGCGTGCGCGCCTAGAGTGGAGCAACGCGCAGCGTCAAGAATTCCCTCAGGAGCATGACCCCAGTCACCCTGGCCACCTTCGCGTTGCCCGGCTTCAAATCGGTCTTCATCTACTCCAACACCGACGACGCCCGCTCGTCGGTTAGCTCTACACAAGACCACCCCTTGTCGGACTGGGGCGCCTCCGTCGGCAGTTCCAAGCGTGGATGAGCACACTTGGCAATCATCATGACCCATTTGGCCCTGATGTTGTCAACCCTCTTCCCGGTGTTCGAGATCGAGTTGGCCTGGCCGGTCGTGATGAAGTTGGGGCACCCGGAGATATGGCCACCGGTGACATGGAGGAAGAAGAAGTGGCGCAGTAGTGCCACGAACGGCATCACGCCCAGGTACGCCTCGCAATAGTAGGTGAAGATAGACAAGAGAAGAACGGAGTTGGGATGGAGATGCAGCGCTTGCGACCCGAAGTGGTCGAGGACCTCGAAAAAGAAATCAGAAAAGGGGGGAACCAACCCGGCGGCAATGCTGCTCATGAAGAAAGGGAAGAAGGTGCTTCCCTCAGGCTCTGGCTCGTCGGAGGCAAGCCGGAGCTCCGTCTTCCCCCTCTCATTACTCGCCCTCGTCGTCAGCAAGCGCGTGGTGGCAAGGTTCTTCTCCATGACATTGGGCGCATCGAGGGCTGGCTCGAACCAGGCCAGCGCCAAGGAGGACTTGACCTAGCGCAGCGCCATTGGTCATCGGTGCAGAGCGAAGTTGAAGCGGATCTGGAAGTTCCGGCAGCAAGAAGCGAGAAAGGTGATCTGAAGCAAGGCGAGGAAGAAGCAATGAAGGCAAGCGCTGTCCGCATCAGCCTTTTTGTCAAGTCAGGCAGTTGCCGAGGCAGCATGGGGAAGCGGAGATGCCCATGTCCAATCAACCGCCATGCGTCAACCGAGGCCGCAGGCTTTGGGGGGGCGTGGCGCTCCGCGCTTGACCCTATGGCTTCGCCACGAAGCCAAGCCCTAGTGCGCCTTGGGGCCGAGGGCTACTGTCGGTGTCCTGGGAACGGCGGTCCCCAGACTTGCCTACCTGCGGCCCACGGCGTGGCTGGGCTGGCAGGTCTATAAGGCCCATCTTCATCGACAAGGCATTCAAGACCCTCGCGAGGCGGACGACGCAAGACCTCCTCAAGAGTGGCCTCGCCAGGCAGGCTCACGAGGGGCGGAGAGATCAAGGCAAGGCAAACCTCGCGAGGTCCGCGTGACGTGAGCCATGACGATCGAGACCAGGCGGGCGCCAGCGCGCGTAGTGTACTTGTTTCCTCTTTGGTACCAAGGGGGCAAGGGCAGGCGCGGAGTACCGAGGCATCAAGCAAAAGTTTCCATATTGGTGCAACGAGACCAAGACCAGAAGGATGGCAGGACAGAGGTCACCATGGAGCCCAAGACGGCGTCATCACCAGAGCATTTGGCAGGCGAAGACCACCTTTTGTCAGGATAACTTGTACTAGTTGTCCCCTTTCGAATTGGCTGTTGTTGGCTCCCTTCCCACTCAATATTTGGGGAGAGGACCATGGCCTATATAAGTAGAACTAGCCACCACATTGAGGGGGTGGGGCGAAAGGAGAGACGGGCGAGAGAGAACCTGAGCAGATCCAAGATCATCTCACTCACACTAGTTCACCGAGCACAAGAACTCCTCAACCTCAGGAGGCTGTTCTTCCCCTTGTACTGTTCTTCATCGGCACAAGAGGCAATCCACCACCACCACACTCGAGTAGGGTATTACACCACAACGGTGGCTCAAACCAGTATAAATCTTGTGTCCTTCTGCGTTGTGAGTTAGTTGAGTTCATCTGCGATATCTTAGAAAGCTAGGGCGTGGATCGATAGGGAGAAAACCTTCACGGCACCCCAGTGTTCAAACCTCGAGGATTTTCCGAAACCCGTGATCCGACAGTTTCCCCGGCAGAATAGCTCCGCCGGAGCCCTAGATTGGTTCCGCCAAGGTTCCGCCTCGTGGCGGCAGAGTTTTGTCCCGTGAACTTGCTTATGATTTTTCTCAGACGAAAGACCTCATATAGCAGAAGATGGGCATCAGAGGGCCACCAGGGGGGCCACGAGGCAGGGGGCGCACCCAGGGGGGAGGGCGCGCCCCCACCCTCGTGGCCAGGGTGTGGGCACCCTCTGGTGCTTTCTCTGCTCAGTATTTTTTATTAATTCCAAAAATGACTTCCGTGAAGTTTTAGGACTTTTGGAGCTGTGCAGAATAGGTCTCTAATATTTGCTCCTTTTCCAGCCCAGAATTCCTGCTGTCGGCATTCTCCCTCTTCATGTAAACCTTGTAAAATAAGAGAGAATAGGCCTAAGTATTGTGACATAATGTGTAATAACAGCCCATAATGCAATAAATACTGATATAAAAGCATGATGCAAAATGGACGTATCAACTCCCCCAAGCTTAGACCTCGCTTGTCCTTAAGCGAAAGCCGATATCGAAAAAGATGTCCACATGTTTAGAGATAGAGGTGTCGAGAAAATAAAATACGGATATGAGGGCATCATGATCATTCTTAGAACAGCAACATATATATATATATTGTCATATGATCTCTTATGCTAAAGTAACAGTTCAATCACAATTTCAAGTACGAATCATAAACTTCATTGAGAACCAACAAACTCTAATCTCGGTCATTGAGGCAATTGCAATTTATCATAACATAGGAAAGAGTCAATATAAGAGCTTTTCAGCAAGTCCACATACTCAACTATCATTTAGTCTTTTACAATTGCTAACACTCACGCAATATTTATGGGTATGAAGTTTTAATCGGACACAGAGAAAGATAGGGGCTTATAGTTTTGCCTCCCAACTTTTTACCTCAAGGGTAATGTCAACAATAATAGTTCATGCAAACCCACATCCAATTAGCCATATATATCAGGATCTTTCCAACACATTGTGCTTGCCAAAGGATAAAATGTAAAAAAGGAAAGGTGTACTCTTATATAAGGTAGAGGATAAAAGTAAAAGATAGGCCCTTCGCAGAGGGAAGCAGATGTTGTCATGCGCTTTTATGGTTGGATGCACAAAATCTTAATGCAAAAGAACGTCACTTTATATTGCCACTTATGATATGGACCTTTATCATGTAGTACGTCGCTTTTATTTCTTCCACATCACAAGATCGTATAAAACTTATTTTCTCCACATTAATAGATCATACATATTTAGAGAGCAATTTTTATTGCGTGCACCGATGACAACTTACTTGAAGGATCTTACTCAATCCATAGGTAGGTATGGTGGACTCTCATGGCAAAACTGTGTTTAGGGATATTTGGAAGCACAAGTAGTATCTCTACTTGGTGCAAAGAAATTAGCTAGCAAGAGAGGGAAAGGCAAGCTCAACATGTTGGATGATCCATGACAATATAATTTATCTCAGATGTAAGAAAACATAACCCATTACGTTGTCTTCCTTGTCCAACGTCAACTCTTTAGCATATCATACTTTAATGAGTGCTCACAATTATAAAAGATGTCCAAGATACTATATTTATATGTGAACCTCTCTTTCTTTATTACTTCCTATTAATTGCAATGATGACCAAAACTATGTTTGTCAACTCTCAATAATTTTTATTCATCATCCTCTTTATATGTGAGCTCATTACTCTCCATAAAATCCATATGATCTCTTTATTTCTTTTTATTTTTCTATTTTATTTTATTCCCTCTAGATCATAGCAAAATAATCAAGCCCTTGACTCAACACTAATCTTTATTATATATAGCTCATGGACTTGATTACATAGGAAGATCGTAAAGCAAAAACTCACAACAAGATCATACTAAAGCTTTATTCTACTAGATCAAGATATTATCAAAAGGATCGAACTAAGAAAAATGGTAAAGATAAAAGGTGTGATGGTGATACGATACCGGGGCACTCCCCCAAGCTTGGCAGTTGCCAAGGGGAGTGCCCATACCCATCTGTTTATGTTTCCTTCCTCGGAGGTGGTGATGAAGGAGTTGTTGATGATGTAGGCTTGTCGTCCATCTTTCAAGGCATAGGCTCACCATCATAGAAGGATGATCAAGTCTCCGGGATCCTCAAATCTGCAGCCAAACTCATCCTCTTGAATCTATATTCATACTCATAGTTTTGGTTTTGCAGGTCATAGATCTGGGCTTGGAGGCGCTCAATTTTCTCATGAAGCTTGAAGATGGCCTCCCCAATGTCCTTGCCATCCATCTTGGTTGTTGGTGAACTCCGTGATCATTATGTGATTGGAGTCGAGTCCACACTCCACCATCTCCTGACACTTGAAAACTTGTTGCTCCAATGCCTCAAGCCTTGTCTTCGTGCTTCCGGTCCTCCTTGGTCCCTCAACATTGCGGATGTGCAACAACCCCTCACGCATCTCAATGTTTTGAGGGTGTTGCAGCACCTCTGCGAGGTAGGGGTTGATGACCTTCTCGAAGAACTTGTCCTTGGGAGCACTTGAAGACGACATGGCGACCTAGATCTGCCAGAAAAACAGCTCGAAACAAAGACAGGGGATATTTGCGTGATACGATGGTCAAAACCTTCAGGAGATTATATAGTGAATTTTTACCGACCAAAAGACGTATCGTGCAAGAAAACGGAGCCCGGAGAGTGCACGAGGTGCCCACGAGGCAGAGGGCGCGCCCAAGGGGTAGGGCGCGCCCTCCACCCTCGTGGAAGCCTCGTGTCCTTTCTGGTATGCTTCTTACTTTCCTATTTTCTTAAATATTCCAAAACGAAGAAAAATTGCCATTAGAACTGTTTTGGAGTCGGTTTACTTACCGTACCATGTACCTATTCCTTTTCGGAGTTTGAAATGTTCTAGAAAGTGTCCCTTATGTACTCCTCCGGGGTTACAGTTTCAATAACATTAGTTTCAACATTTATAGGATTACCTGAGATATAATGTTTGATTCTTTGGCCGTTCACCACCCTCAGATTTTTGCCTTTGAAGTTGTTGATTTTTATGGCACCGGAGCGATAGACCTCCTCGGTGACGTAAGGACCTTCCCATTTAGAGAGAAGTTTTCCTGCAAAAAATCTCAAACGAGAGTTGTATAGCAATACATAATCACCTACATTGAACTCACGTTTTTGTATCCTTTTATCATGCCATCTTTTAACTTTTTCTTTAAAAAATTTGGCATTCTCATAGGCCTGGGTTCTCCATTCATCAAGTGAGCTAATGTCAAATAGCCTCTTCTCACCGGCAAGTTTGAAATCATAATTGAGCTCTTTAATGGACCAATATGCCTTATGTTCTAGTTCAAGAGGTAAGTGACATGCTTTACCATAAACCATTTTATACGGAGACATGCCCATAGGATTTTTGTATGCAGTTCTATAAGCCCATAATGCATCATCAAGTTTCTTGGACCAATTCTTTCTAGATCTATTAACAGTCTTTTACGAAATTAATTTAAGCTCTCTATTACTTAATTCTACTTGGCCACTAGACTGTGGGTGATAAGGAGATGCAATTCTACGATTAACATCATACTTAGCAAGCATTTTACGAAAAGCACCATGAATAAAATGTGAACCACCATCAGTCATTAAATATCTAGGGAATCCAAACCTCGGAAAAATAACTTCTTTAAGCATCTTAATAGAGGTGTTATCATCAGCACTACTAGTTGGAATAGCTTCTACCCACTTAGTAATGTAATCAACAGCAACTAAAATATGTGTATACCCATTAGAGGAAGGAAAAGGTCCCATATAATCAAAGCCCCAAACATCAAATGGTTGAATAACAAGTGAATAATTCATAGGCATTTCTTGATGTATACTAATATTACCAATTCTTTGACATTCATCACAAGACAAGACAAACTTACATGCATCCTTGAAGAGAGTAGGCCAATAAAAACTGGATTGCAATATCTTGTGTGCAGTTGTATCTCCAGCATGGTGTCCTCCATAAGCCTCGGAGTGACACTTACGTAGGATATGTTCCTGTTCATGCTCAGGTACACAACGCTAATAACACCATCTACTCCTTCTTTATAAAGGTGTGGGTCATCCCAAAAGGAATGTCTTAAATCATAGAAGAACCTTTTCTTTTGTTGGTATGTGAAACTAGGTGGTATAAATTTAGCAACAATATAATTAGCATAATCAGCATACCATGGAGCAGTACGAGAAGCATTTATGACAGCTAGTTGTTCATCAGGAAAGCTATCATCAATAGGTAGTGGGTCATCAAGAACATTCTCTAACCTAGATAAGTTGTCTGCAACGGGGTTCTCAGCTCCCTTTCTATCAATAATATGCAAATCAAATTCTTGTAGCAGGAGAACACATCTAAAAAGTCTAGGTTTAGCATCTTTATTTTCCATAAGATATTTAATAGCAGCATGATCAGTGTGAATAGTTACTTTAGAATCAACAATATAAGGTCTGAACTTATCATAAGCAAATACAACTGCTAAGAATTCCATTTCAGTAGTAGCATAATTTCTCTGGGCATTGTCTAGAGTTTTACTAGCATATTGAATAACATTTAATTTTTTATCAACTCTTTGTCCTAGAACAGCCCCTACAGCATAATCACTAGCATCACACATAATTTCAAAGGGTAAATTCCAATCAGGTGGCTGAACAATAGGTGCAGAAATCAAGGCTTTCTTAAGTATTTCAAATGCTTCTACATAATCATCATCAAAGACAAAAGGAATATCTTTTTTTAATAGGTTAGTCAAAGGCCGGGAAATTTTTGAGAAGTCCGTAATGAACCTCCTATAAAAACCGGCATGACCAAGGAAACTTCTTATACCTTTGATGTCCTTGGGACATGACATCTTTTCAATAGTATCAACTTTAGCTTTGTCAACTTCAGTACCTCTTTCAAAAAAACTATGCCCCAAGACAATACCTTCATTAACCATAAAGTGACACTTCTCCCAATTCAAGACAAGGTTAGTTTCTTCACATCTTTGCAAAACTAGAGCAAGGTTGCTCAAGCAATCATCAAAAGAGGATCCATAAACGGAGAAATCATCCATGAAAACTTCACAAATCTTCTCACAAAAGTCAGAGAATATAGTCATCATGCATCTTTGAAAGGTAGCAGGTGCATTACATAAACCAAAGGCATACGTCTATAAGCAAAGGTAACGAAAGGGCAAGTAAAAGTAGTCTTTTCTTGATCATCGGCTGACACGGGTAATTGAGAGAAACTAGAGTAACCGTCTAGAAAGCAAAAATGTGTATGTTTGGATAATCTTTCTAGCATTTGATCAATGAAAGGTAAAGGGTAATGATCTTTTTTAGTAGATTTATTTAATTTGCGGAAATCAATCAATATCCTATAACCTGTAATAATTCTTTGCGGAATCAATTCATCTTTATCATTAGGAACGACAGTAATACCTCCCTTCTTAGGGACACAATGGACAGGACTTACCCACTGACTATCAGCAACGGGATAAATTATACCTGCTTCAAGGAGCTTTAATATTTCCTTTCTTACCACTTCTTTCATCTTAGGATTTAGCCGTCGTTGGTGATCAATAACTGGTTTGGCGTCTTTCTCCAAATTTATTTTGTGTTGACATAGAGCGGGACTAATGCCCTTAAGATCATCAAGAGTATATCCAATAGCAGCACGGTGCTTTTTCAGAGTTTTCAATAATCTCTCTTCTTCGTGCTCTGAAAGGTTAGCACTAATAATAACAGGATATATCTTCTTTTCATCAAGATAAGCATATTTAAGAATATCAGGCAATGGTTTAAGCGCAAACGCAGGATCACCCTTAGGTGGGGGAGGATCCCCTAGGATTTTGACAGGCAAGTTGTGTTTCAAAATAGGTCCCTGTTTAAAGAATACTTCATCTATTTCCCTTCTTTCATTCATATACATATCATTTTCATGGTCTAGCAAATATTGTACTAAAGGATCAGTAGGAGGCACGGCAATAGAAGCAAGACCAACAATTTCATCTTTACTAGGAAATTCTTTATCATGGGGTTGTCTATTAAATTTAGCAAAATTAAACTCATGAGACATATCCCCTAAACCAGCAGAAACAATATCCTTACTGCAGTCTATCTTAGCATTAACAGTATTCAAGAAGGGTCTACCAAATATAATGGGACAAAAATCATCTTGTGGGGAACCAAGAACAAGAAAATTAGTAGGATATTTAACTTTCCCACACAAGACTTCAACATCTCTAACAATCCCAACTGGTGAAATAGTATCTCTATTGTCAAGCTTAATTGTAACATCTATCTCTTCTATTTTAGCAGGTGCAATATCATGCATAATTTCCTTGTATAAGGAATGAGGTATTGCACTTGAACTAGCACCCATATCACATAAGCCATGATAACAATGATCTCCTATTTTAACGGAAATAACAGGCATGCCTACAACAGGTCTATGTTTATTTTTAGCATCAGGTCTAGCAATTCTAGCAGCTTCATTGCAGAAGTAAATAACATGCCCATCAATATTATCGGCCAAGAGATCTTTAACCATAGCAATTTTAGGTTCAACTTTAATTTGCTCATGGGGTTTAGGTGTCTTAATATTACTTTTGTTGACTACAGTGGAAGCTTTAGCATGATCCTTTATTCTAACAGGGAAAGGTGGCTTCTCAATATAAGCAGCAGGAACAACATGATCATTATAAGTGATAGTCTTTTCTTCAACTTTAATAGGTGCAACTACTTTTACTTCAATGGGAGGATTATATTTAAACTACTTATCCTTAGGGAGATCAACATGAGTAGCAAAGGATTCACAGAAAGAAGCTACTATCTCAGAGTCAAGTCCATATTTAGTGCTAAATTCACGGAAAGCATCGGTATCCATAAAATATTTAACACAATCAAACTTAGGTGTTATACCTGACTCCTTACCTTCATCGAGGTCCCAATATTCAGAGTTGCATTTAATTCTTTCCAATAAATCCCATTTGAATTCAATAGTCTTCATCATAAAAGATCCAGTGCAAGAAGTATCGAGCATGGAGCGGTTACTGAGAGAAAGTCAAGCATACAAATTTTGAATGATAATTTATTTTGAGAGCTCATGATTTGGGCATGAATATAACATTGACTTAAGCCTCCCCCAAGCTTGAGCGAGCTTTCTCCTTCGCGAGGCCAAAAATTATATATATATAATTACGATCACGATGAACAAGATGCATAGGATAAAACTTCTGATGAAATTCCAATTTCAATCGCTTGTAGTCCCATGATCCCATATCATCACATAGCTTATGCCATGTCAATGCCTCTCCCTTCAAAGATAAAGGGAATACCTTCTTCTTGATAACATCATCGGGCATACCTGCAAGCTTAAATAATCCACAAACTTCATCCACATAGATAGGTGTAAATCAGGATGTAGTGTTCCATCTCCTGCAAAAGGATTAGCTAGCAGTTTCTCTATCATACCCGAAGGAATTTCAAAGTAAACATTTTCAGTAAGTTTAGTAGGTTGAGGAGCAACTCTTTGCTCTACTGGTCTGGGTGAAGATACCCCGAACAAGCCCCTCAAAGGATTATGTTCCATAGTAACAAGTGATAGCAAATTTCAGCACACTATATAAATTTTTCCTTACCAAAGGCGGTTCACTCCTCGGCAACGGCGCCAGAAAAGAGTCTTGATGACCCACAAGTGTAGGGTATCTATCATAGCCTTTTTGACAAGTAAGACTGTCGAACCCAACGAGGAGAAGAAGGAAATGATAAGAAATTTTCAGTAAGGTATTCTCTGCAAGCACTGAAATTATCGGTAACAGATAGTTTTGTGATAAGGTAATTTGTAATGACTAGCAAGTAATAAAAGTAAATAAGGTGCAGCAAGATGGCCCAATCCTTGTTGTAGCAAAGGGCAAGCCTGGACAAACTCTTATATGAAGGAAAGCGCTCCCGAGGACACATGGGAATTATCGTCAAGCTAGTTTTCATCACGTTCATATGATTCGCGTTCGGTACTTTGATAATTTGATATGTGGGTGGACCGGTGCTTGGGTACTGCCCTTAGTTGGACAAGCATCCCACTTATGATTAACCCCTATTGCAAGAATCCGCAACTACAACAGAAGTATTAAGGTAAACCTAACCATAGCATGAAACATATGGATCCAAATCAGCCCCTTACGAAGCAACGCATAAATTAGGGTTTAAGCTTCTGTCACTCTAGCAACCCATCATCTACTTATTACTTCCCAATGCCTCCCTCTAGGCCCAAACAATGGTGAAGTGTCATGTAGTCGACGTTCACATGACACCACTAGAGGGATGACAACATACATCTCATCAAAATATCGAACGAATACCAAATTCACATAACTACTTATAGCAAGACTTCTCCCATGTCCTCAGGAACAAACGTAACTACTCACAAAGCATATTCATGTTCATAATCAGAGGGGTATTAATATGCATAATGGATCTAAACATATGATCTTCCACCAAGTAAACCAACTAGCATCAACTACAAGGAGTAATCAACACTACTAGCAACCCATAGGTGCCAATCTGAGGTTTGGATACAAAGATTGGATACAAGAGATGAACTAGGGTTTGAGATGAGATGGTGCTGGTGAAGATGTTGATGGAGATTGACCCCCTCCCGGTGAGAGGATCGTTGGTGATGACGATGGTGATGATTTACCCCTCCCGAAGGGAAGTTTCCCCGGCAGAACAGCTCCGCTGGAGCCCTAGAATGGTTCCGCCAAGGTTCCGCCTCGTGGCGGCGGAGTTTCGTCCCGTGAGCTTGCTTATGATTTTTTCTTGGACGAATGACCTCATATAGCAGAAGATGGGCATCAGAGGGCCACCAAGGGGCCCACGAGGCAGGGGGCGCGCCCCACCCTCGTGGCCAGGGTGTGGGCCTGTAGCGACCAGACCTCAAACAGTCTGATCTCTGTGCTCCGGTGTCATCCCTGGATCAGTAATGCTGACACCACACAATACTCGAAGGATTTATAGCAGAGTAGCAATCACACACTTATTACATCGAGTGTCTCAAAAGAGAACTTATTACAATAAATATGGCTTAAGGCCATCTAATAACGATAACAGCGGAAGGCTTGGAAGATAAGTGAGTCCATCAACTCCAACGCATCACTGAGTATAGAACCACGACCTAAAAACTCCTTAATCGTCGTCTGAAAAGTCTGCAACATTAATGTTGCAGCCCGAGAACGGATCAGCACATGGAATATGCTGGCAAGGTAACACATAGAGAGTAATGGAATGAAACAGCTATACTATATGCATATTTGGCTGGTGGAAAGCTCTATGGTTACAGTTTTTGCGTAAAGCCAATTTTTCCCTACTTCAAAGGAATAAATTTAATTACTATCATGGTGGTTGTTAAACATTGAGAATGGTTGACAGCATTCTCAATCCCAATTAAGCATCATCATTTAACAAACCCAACAAAATTAACTTTAGAGTAACATGTTGAGATTCACATGATAATCCAGGTACTAGATACTCAAGATGTCCATAACCGGGGACACGGCTAACCATGATTAGTTTATTACACTCTGCAGAGGTTTGCGCACTTTTCCCCACAAGACTCGATCGCCTTCGTTGGATTTCTCGCACTACATGGTGTTTGAGAAATGGATGACCGAGACACAGTCTTTCAGACATGCTAGCACCTTACGATGGATAGACCGGTACACCTACTTTCCCCTACATCTGCTAGTCTACCCTGTAAGAGTTCGCACGACTTAATCAACTATGCCAGAGCCCATAATGGCTTGTGGCTGCACACGGAAGTTTCTAGTATGAATAATCTCATGATCCCTTTGAGCCTGGGTGGCGGTCCAAAAGAAAAACAGGCAAGTCCTGAAATACCCAGGTGCCTCAATCCACCCAGATGTGTGTTTAGGTTGCCACCTTAGATAAACCATTAATTAACAATCTCACATCATTCATGGATATCACTCACCCAATCCACGTCTACTAGCATAGCATGGCATAATAAGCAAACGTAGAAATAACTCCCAAAGGTTTGATAATAAACAGGTAATAGGTACTGCCTCATCTACTTCCCATCCCACAATTTAATTAGATCCTAATCATGCAATGTGTGAAGATTGATCTAATGCAATAAAACTGGGTTGTAGAAAAGGGTATGATCAAAGTGTTACTTGCCTTGCTGATGATCCACGAAACCTAGAGATTCGAAATAACAGGCGGCGCACTCCGGGTAATCTATCGCAGACAAACAAACAATTATACAATAAGTACTCATCTAATGCACAGGTCAAACTCAAATAGAAGATCTAACCAGAAAGTTCAACTTAAGAACCCTGGTTTGCAAAAAGCATCAAATCGAACGAAGCAAAAGAAATCAAACGGCGAAAGAAAACAACTTCGTTCTAGTAATTTGGATCTAGGGAAAATTTTACAGTAGAAAAAACTTGTTTAAGTTGACTATTCGGAAAGAGGGTTTCGAGACGAAACTCCAGGCGCTTGAATCGCCTGATTCCGATAAATGAGCGAAAAGTTATACTAAAACGAAAATCGGATCAGAAATCGCGATCAAAAAGTAACCGCGGAAAATCCGACGAAAAAGAAAAACGACGAACAGATTAATCGGTAATAAACCTAATCCGAAAGTAATTAAAAATAATAATATTAAAATAATAATAAAAAATTTCGAAAATAAAACCCACGAAAAAAAATATAAATTTTTTTAAAAAAATCGGCACGGAAGTCGAGGCGGCGGCGAACCTCGCGCGGCGCGCTGCTCCGGCGGCGGCAGATCGGGCGCGGGGCTGGTGTGGGCTGGGGGCTCGGGTGCGGCGCTATATAAAGGCGCCCCCGGGCGGAGTCCCGCTCGGGTACGGCCCATAGTCGGTTTCGTTTTTTTTAATAATTATGCTCGGAAGAAAAATAAAAAGAAATACTAAACGGACTCCAAAAATCACGAAATAAATTTTCCCGGGTTTGTAAAATCAATCTGATAAAGTGAACATTTATCTGGGCCCAAACTACAACTTTGAAAAACGCGCATTTTTCCTAAATTCAAATAAAAATACCGAAAAACTCCGAAATAAATCTTATTTGATTTTTTATTAAATCCTCAATATTTCTATATTTTGGGAAAGTAATTTTATTCCCTCTCTCATATTTTTGTAATAGAAATAATTGATGATAAAATAAATAAAATCAAATGATCCTGTTTACAAAATTTGAGAAAACTCAAATATGTAAATAACGAAATCCCCAACTCTCTCCGTGGGTCCTTGAGTTGCTTAGGATTTTCTAGGATCAAAACCAAAAGCAAAATAAAATATGATATGCATGATGATCTAATGTATAACATTCCAAATTGAAAATTTGGGATGTTACAAACCTACCCCCCTTAAGATGAATCTCGCCCTCGAGATTCGGGTTGGCTAGAAAATAGGTGAGGGTGGTCCTTGAGCAAATCTTCCTCTTGCTCCCAGGTGGCTTCATCCTCCGTGTGGTGGCTCCACTGAACTTTGCAAAACTTGATAACTTTGCTGCGAGTGACTCGGCTGGCAAACTCGAGAATCTTGACTGGTTTCTCCTCATAGGTCAAATTGTTATCCAACTGAATTGCTTCCAATGGCACTGTGTCTCTCAAAGGTATGTCAGCCATCTCCGCGTGACACTTCTTCAACTGAGAAACGTGGAACACATCATGAACTCCTGTCAATCCTTCTGGCAATTCCAACTTGTAGGCCACTTCTCCCATACGCTCCAAAACTCGATATGGCCCTACAAATCGTGGCGCTAACTTCCCCTTAACTCCAAAGCGCTTAATCCCTCAAAGTGGAGATACTCGAAGATAAGCTCTGTCTCCAACTTCGTAAACTGTCTCCTTGCGTTTAGAATCTGCGTAGCTCTTCTACCTGGACTGGGCTACCTTGAGCCTATCGCGAATCAACTTCACCTTCTGTTCAGACTCTTTAATCAGATCTGGTCCAAACAACTGGTGGTCTCCAATTTCGTCCCATGACAACGGTGTCCCGCACCTCCTTCCATACAGAGCTTCGAAAGGGGCCATCTTCAAACTGGTCTGATAGCTATTATTGTAAGAGAACTCTGCATATGGCAAATTATCGTCCCAACTAGATCCATAATCTAGCGCACAAGCTCTCAGCATATCCTCCAAAATCTGATTGACTCTCTCGGTCTGTCCATCTGTCTGCGGATGAAAAGCTGTACTAAATTCTAGCCTAGTACCCAAAGTCTCATGCAACTGCTTCCAGAACTTTGAGGTAAACTGGGTTCCTCTATCTGATACGATGCTCCTCGAAACTCCATGCAAACATACGATCCTGGTCATGTATATCTTTGCCAACTTAGCACTGGTGTAAGTGGTCTGTACTGGGATGAAATGAGCTACCTTCATTAATCGATCGACTACAACCCAAATCGAGTCATAGCCTGAACGAGTCCTTGGTAATCCCGTGATAAAATCCATGCCTAGCTTATCCCACTTCCATTCGGGTATCGGCAATGGTTGCAACAATCCTGCTGGCTTCTGATGCTCTGTCTTTACTCTCTGACATACGTCACAAACTGCTACATACTCCGCAATATCCTTCTTCATTCCGGTCCACCAGAAAATATCCTTCAAATCCAAATACATCTTGGTATTTCCTAGGTGAATCGAATACGGTGAATCATGTGCCTCTTGCAGAATCAACTTTCTGATCTCCGGGTCATTGGGTACATAAACACGGTCTTCAAACCATAGGGTGTCGTGCTCATCCTCACGAAATCCTTTAGCTTTTCCTTCTTTCATTTTCTCCTTTATGGAAGCAATCCTTGTCAGTATTCTGAGCTTCCCTGATTCTGTCCATCAAAGTTGACTGAATTTCCAACGTTGCTACATAGCCTCTCGGAACTATTTCCAAACATAGTTCACGAAGATTTTCTGCTAACTCCTTGGGTATTTCTCCCGTCATTAACATATTGACATGGCTCTTACGGCTTAATGCGTCACCTACTACATTAGCCTTCCCGGGATGATAATGCAATCTCATATCATAATCCTTGATGAGCTCCAACCATCTCCTTTGTCTGAGGTTCAACTCCTTCTGCGTGAAAATGTACTTCAAACTCTTGTGATCCGTGTACACCTCACAATGATTTCCAATGAGGAAATGTCTCCATGTCTTCAATGCATGCACTACGGCTGCTAACTCCAAGTCATGCGTAGCATAATTCAATTCGTGTGGCTTCAATTGTCGTGAAGCATATGAAACAACTCTTCCTTCCTGCATAAGCACTGCTCCAAGTCCTCGACGTGAAGCGTCGCAATACACCTCATAATCCTTGGTTTGATCTAGCAAAATCAACACTGGTGAGGTAACCAAGCGTTTCTTCAAATCCTGGAAACTAGCCTCACACTCCTCAGTCCATTTGAACTTAGTATCCTTCTTCAGCAACTCCGTCATAGGCTTCGCGATCTTTGAGAAGTTCTCAATAAATCTTCGGTAGTATCCTGCGAGTCCAAGAAAACTCCGGATCTCTCCAACGGTAGTTGGGGCTTCCCAATTGGTCACAGTGATAACCTTGGTGGGGTCAACTGCTATTCCTTCTCCGGATATAACATGTCCGAGGAATCCAACTTCCTTCAACCAAAACTCACATTTGCTGAACTTGGCATATAACTGATGTTCTCTGAGCTTTCCAAGTACCAAACGCAAATGCTCCTTATGCTCCTCTTCATTCTTCGAATATACCAGGATATCATCAATGAACACTACAACGAACTTATCCAAAAACTCCATAAACACTTTGTTCATCATGTTCATAAAATAGGCAGGCGCGTTAGTCAGACCAAATGACATAACGGTATACTCATACAGTCCATATCTTGTGGTGAATGCTGTCTTAGGTATGTCCTGCTCTCGAATCTTCAACTGATGGTACCCTGATCGCAAATCGATCTTGGAAAACACTTTAGCCCCTTGTAATCGATCAAACAGATCATTGATCATTGGTAGCGGGTACTTGTTTTTGATTGTTACTTCGTTCAATCCTCGATAATCAACAACCATTCTTAACGATCCATCCTTCTTCTCCACTAGAAGTACTGGTGATCCCCAAGGCGAAGAACTTGGGCAAATGTAACCTTTATCCAGTAACTCCTTAATCTGCTTCTTAATTTCCACTAAATCTTTTGCGGGCATCCTGTATGGTCGCTTCGATATTGGCCCAGTGCCTGGCAAAAGCTCAATCAAAAACTCAATGTCTCTATCCGGTGGCATGCCTGGCAACTCTTCGGGAAATACATCAGGAAAATCCTTTACCACTGGTACTTCTTCCTGCACAACTCCTGATAAGGAATTTACTTGTGTCCTATTTGGCGCATGTCGGGATACATACTTGATCCTTCTTCCTTCTGGCGTTGTGAGCAAAATTGTCTTACTGGCGCAATCGATGTTTCCTCCATACATCGACAGCCAATCCATACCGAGAACTACGTCCAAACCTTGGGATTCCAGAATAATTAAATCTATTGGGAAAACATGCCTTCCTATGCTTAATGGCACTTGAAAACATCCTTGTCCGGCCATGTACTCTGCTCCTGGCGAGCTTACTAGCATAGGTGTTTTAACAACCCTAGTGGGCAGGCTATACTTTTCCACAAATCCCCTTGATATGTATGAATGCGATGCACCAGTATCAAAAGAACGAGTGCAGTAAATGACTTAACCAAAAACTTACCTATTACTGCATCGGGCTGAGCTTCAACCTCCTCCACATTAACGTGGTTCACCTGTCCCCTGTTGAAAGGGTTCGGCTTCTTTCCAGAGCTTCCATTGCCGTTTTGGCCTTCAGGACATTCATTGGCATAATGTCCGGTCTTGGAACACTTGAAACAGGTGACTTGACTTAGATCTCTCTTGGCTGGGGTTGATGGGGTGTTGCGGTTCTGTCCATTGCTTCCTCCATTCCCATTACCATTCTTGGTGCCATTGCGATTGTGCGAGCTACCTACTCCATGGGTATGCTGAAAATGTCCTCCCGGTCTAGGGGTAAAGCGTGGCTTCTGCTGAGCTCCTGACTTGTCCATACTTCCTCTTACGGTTCTCAATTTGCTGCTGCTTCCCTTCAATCATAAGAGCATGATCTACCAACTCCTGGTAGTTGTTGAAGGTGGCTACCATCAACTGCATACTCAACTCATCATTCAGTCCTTCCAGGAACTTCTCCTGCTTAGCTGCATCTGTAGCAACGTCGTCTGGGCCATAACGTGCTAGCTTACTAAACTCCTCCAAATACTGGCCAACTATCCGTCCTCCTTGGCGCAAGTTGCGAAACTCACGCTTCTTCATGGCCATTGCTCCTGCTGAAACATGGGCAGTACGAAAAGCCTGCTGAAACTGGTCCCATGTGATAGTGTCGACTGGGAAGGTGGCTGTGAAATTCTCCCACCAGGATGTTGCGGGTCCTTCTAACTGATGTGCGGCAAACTTAACCTTCTCCGCATCTGTGCATCCTGCTATGGTCAACTCCCTAGCTGTCTTGCGGAGCCAATCATCTGCTACTATCGGCTTGGTGCTACTGGAAAACACCGGCGGATTCAGCCTAAGAAAACGGGCTAAGTGGTCAACAGGTGGTGGTGGTGGTGGGTTGTTGTTGTTGTTCCCCTGATTCTGATTCTGAACTAGCAACTGCATCAAGGTGTTCTGCTGCTGGATCAACTGGGTGAGCTCCGGCAGAAAGGCAAATCCGGGGTCACGTCTCGGAGGCATCTGAGGGTTTAGAAAAGATGAGATATAAGAATAGAGGGGGTCTAAAGAGAAAACACTACCCATATGCACATGAGGCAAAAGCAAACAATTCACTTCATTCAATCAAACAAAGGCATACAATCGATCTAACTATCGCATAGTGCTCGGACTACTATATTTACATGGTGGACTACTACTACTGATGAGGTGGTCTACTAGAAATATTCTACGGTTGTAGACTCCATGATATCTGCTCCTGCTTCATCAACATAGTCATCATTGCTACTATCTTGTTCCGAGTCGGTTCCGTTAATGATGATGTAGTCTTCCGGGCTAATCTCCTTGGGTTCTTCGTCTTCATCTACTGGTGTCGGGCCTCCCATAAATATTCCAATCTTCTTGATCAGATCATCATTCTTCTCCACCAATACTTCAATTTCTTCTTCATAATCTTCGCGTGTAGCCTTGAGTTCTTCCTCCAGTTCCTTGATTCTAGTCTTAGCCTTCTTCAGATCTATCATGTCGGCGCACATCTGATTCTCCTGTCGTCGAATGTGATGGTTTAACTCCTGGATAAAAGCCGCAATTGATCTATCTTTCCTGGTGCTGATCATCTCCCAGTGTTCATCTCGGCGCCCACAAATCTGGTAGATAGTATCCTTAAGATCCTTGCGGTAGACTTCTCCAATGCGTCCCATGGCGATGTGAGCTGCCATACTCTTTCCTAGACTCCAAGTTGGTGCATCAAAAGAAAACTCTATGGGTTCAGTGACTGGCATGAACGTCCTTCCTGGAACTTGAACTTGAATCATCCAGCGCTCTTCTTCAGGTAAAGTGGCGTTGTAGGTTCCCGTGAAGCTTGGTACTCCTATGTTCAGGTATCTAGTGACTTCCTTCAAGTGGCGTCCAAAGGTGTATCTTCATCTGGTTGGGTGAACTTGTTCCTTGCATCTGCCATCCTAAAGAGTAGAAAAGATGAGAGGTCAGAAGAGAAGAGAGTGAGTAGTGATCTAGGTCTTTAGCTTAGTGGTCGTGTCCTACAGTCAGCGTGTGCTCTGATACCATCTCTGTAGCGACCAGACCTCAAACAGTCTGATCTCTGTGCTCCGGTGTCATCCCTGGATCAGTAATGCTGACACCACACAGTACTCGAAGGATTTATAGTAGAGTAGCAATCACACACTTATTACATCGAGTGTCTCAAAAGAGAACTTATTACAATAAATATGGCTTAAGGCCATCTAATAACGATAATAGCGGAAGGCTTGGAAGATAAGTGAGTCCATCAACTCCAACGGCATCACTGAGTATAGAACCATGACCTAAAAACTCCTTAATCGTCGTCTGAAAAGTCTGCAACATTAACGTTGCAGCCCGAGAACGGGTCAGCACATGGAATATGCTGGCAAGGTAACACATAGAGAGTAATGGAATGAAACAGCTATACTATATGCATATTTGGCTGGTGGAAAGCTCTATGGTTACAGTTTTTGCGTAAAGCCAATTTTTCCCTACTTCAAAGGAATAAATTTAATTACTATCATGGTGTTGTTAAACATTGAGAATGGTTGACAGCATTCTCAATCCCAATTAAGCATCATCATTTAACAAACCCAACAAAATTAACTTTAGAGTAACATGTTGAGATTCACATGATAATCCAGGTACTAGATACTCAAGATGTCCATAACCGGGGACACGGCTAACCATGATTAGTTTATTACACTCTGCAGAGGTTTGCGCACTTTTCCCCACAAGACTCGATCGCCTCCGTTGGATTTCTCGCACTACATGGTGTTTGAGAAACGGATGACCGAGACACAGTCTTTCAGACATGCTAGCACCTTATGATGGATAGACCGGTACACCTACTTTCCCCTACATCTGCTAGTCTACCCTGTAAGAGTTCGCACGACTTAATCAACTATGCCAGAGCCCATAATGGCTTGTGGCTGCACACGGAAGTTTCTAGTATGAATAATCTCATGATCCCTTTGAGCCTGGGTGGCGGTCCAAAAGAAAAATAGGCAAGTCCTGGAATACCCAGGTGCCTCAATCCACCCAGATGTGTGTTCAGGTTGCCAGCTTAGATAAACCATTAATTAACAATCTCACATCAGTCATGGATATCACTCACCCAATCCACGTCTACTAGCATAGCATGGCATAATAAGCAAACGTAGAAATAACTCCCAAAGGTTTGATAATAAACAGGTAATAGGTACTGCCTCATCTACTTCCCATCCCACAATTTAATTAGATCCTAATCATGCAATGTGTGAAGATTGATCTAATGCAATAAAACTGGGTTGTAGAAAAGGGTATGATCAAAGTGTTACTTGCCTTGCTGATGATCCGCGAAACCTAGAGATTCGAAATAACAGGCGGCGCACTCCGGGTATTCTATCACAGACAAACAAACAATTATACAATAAGTACTCATCTAATGCACAGGTAAAACTCAAATAGAAGATCTAACCAGAAAGTTCAACTTAAGAACCCTGGTTTGCAAAAAGAATCAAATCGAACGAAGCAAAAGAAATCAAACGGCGAAAGAAAACAACTTCGTTCTAGTAATTTAGATCTAGGGCAAATTTTACAGTAGAAAAAACTTGTTTAAGTTGACTATTCGGAAAGAGGGTTTCGAGACGAAACTCCAGGCGCTTGAATCGCCTGATTCCGATAAACGAGCGAAAAGTTATACTAAAACGAAAATCGGATCAGAAATCGCGATCAGAAAAAAACCGCGGAAAATCCGACGAAAAAGAAAAACGACGAACAGATTAATCGGTAATAAACCTAATCCGAAAATAATTAAAAATAATAATATTAAAATAATAAAAAAAATTGAAAAAAAACCGACGTAAAAAAATATAAATTTTTTTTAAAAAAAATTCAGCACGGAAGTCGAGGCGGCGCGCTGCTCCGGCGGCGGCGGATCGGACGCGGGGCTGGTGTGGGTTGGGGGCTCGGGTGCGGCGCTATATAAAGGCGCCCCCAAAAATATAAATTTTTTTTTAAAAAAATTCAGCACGGAAGTCGAGGCGGCGCGCTGCTCCGGCGGCGGCGGATCGGACGCGGGGCTGGTGTGGGTTGGGGGCTCGGGTGCGGCGCTATATAAAGGCGCCCCCGGGCGGAGTCCCGCTCGGGTACGGCCCATAGTCGGTTTCGTTTTTTTAAAATAATTACGCTCGGAAGAAAAATAAAAAGAAATACTAAACGGACTCCAAAAATCACGAAATAAATTTTCCCGGGTTTCTAAAATCAAGCCCGATAAAGTGAACATTTATCTTGGCCCAAACTACAACTTTGAAAAACGCGCATTTTTCCTAAATTCAAATAAAAATACTGAAAAACTCCGAAATAAATCTTATTTGATTTTTTTATTAAATCCTCAATATTTCTATATTTTTGGAAAGTCATTTTATTCCCTCACTCATATTTTTGTAATAGAAATAATTGATGATAAAATAAATAAAATCAAATGATCCTGTTTACAAAATTTGAGAAAACTCAAATATGTAAATAACGAAATCCCCAACTCTCTCCGTGGGTCCTTGAGTTGCTTAGGATTTTCTAGGATCAAAACCAAAAGCAAAATAAAATATGATATGCATGATGATCTAATGTATAACATTCCAAATTGAAAATTTGGGATGTTACAGGGCCCCCTTTGGTGCTTTCTCCGCTCAGTATTTTTTATTAATTCCAAAAATGACTTCCTAAAGTTTCATGACTTTTGGAGCTGTGCGGAATAGGTCTCTAATATTTGCTTCTTTTCCAGCCCAGAATTCCAGCTGACGGCATTCTCCCTCTTCATGTAAACCTTGTAAAATAAGAGAGAATAGGCCTAAGTATTGCGACATAATGTGTAATAACAGCCCATAATGCAATAAATATCGATATAAAAGCACGATGCAAAATGCGCGTATCAGTGATCCAATTCAACTAAACCATGACCGATCATCACGTGAAATGGAGTAGTTTTCAATGGTGAACATCACTATGTTGATCATATCTACTATATGATTCACGCTCGACCTTTCGGTCTCAGTGTTCCGAGGCCATATATGCATATGCTAGGCTCGTCAAGTTTAACCCGAGTATTTCTGCATGTGCAAAACTGGCTTGCACCCGTTGTATGTGAACGTAGAGCTTATCACACCCAATCATCACATGGTGTCTCGGCACGACGAACTTTGGCAACGGTGCATACTCAGGGAGAACACTTATACCTTGAAATTTAGTGAGAGATCATCTTATAATGCTACGGCCGAACTAAGCAAAATAAGATGCATAAAGGATGAACATTATATGCAATCAAAATATGTGACGTGATATGGCCATCGTCATCTTGTGCTTTTGATCTCCATCTCCAAAGTACCGTCATGATCTCCATCGTCACTGGCATGACACCATGATCTCCATCATCTTGATCTCTATCAATGTGTCTTCACATGGTCGTCTCGCCAACTATTGCTTTTGCAACTATTGCTATCGCATAGCGATAAATTAAAGCAATTACATGGCACTTGCATCTTATGCAATAAAGAGAAAACTATAAGGCTTCTGCCAGTTGCCGATAACTTTAACAAAACATGATCATCTCATACAACAATTTATATCTCATCATGTCTTGACCATATCACATCACAACATGCCCTGCAAAAACAAGTTAGACGTCCTCTACTTTGTTGTTGCAAGTTTAACGTGGCTGCTATGGGCTGAGCAAGAACCGTCCTTACCTACACATCAAAAACCACAACGCGGTATAGGGATTGCTTTTTGATCTTCAGAAAGAACCTTGTTCATTGAATCCGATTCAACTAAAGATGGAGAAACAGACACCCACTAGCTACCTGTGTGCGAAGCACGTCGGAAGAACCAGTCTCGCGTAAGCGTACGCGTGATGTCGGTCTGGGCCACTTCATCCAACAATGCCGCTGAATCAAGAATCAACTAGTGATAGCCAGCAATATGTATATACCCACGCCCACAACTCCTTTGTGTTCTACTCGTGCATATAACATCTACGCATAAACCTGGCTCGGATTCCACTGTTGGGGAACGTAGTAATTTCAAAATTTTCCTACGCACATGCAAGATCACGGTGATGCATAGCAACAAGAGGGAAGAGTATCGTTCACGTACCCTCGTAGACTGTAAGCAGAAGCGTTATGAGAACGCCGTTGTTGTAGTCGAACGTCTTCATGATCCGACTGATCCAAGTACCGAACGCACGGCACCTCCGAGTTCAGCACACGTTCAGCTCGATGACGTCCCACGAACTCCGATCCAGCAGAGCTTCGCGGGAGAGTTCCGTCAGCACGACGGCGTGATGACGGTGATGATGTTGCTACCGACGTAGGGCTTCGCCTAAGCACCGCTACGATATGATCAAGGTGGATTATGGTGGAGGGGGGCACCGCACACAGCTAAGGGATCAATGATCAACTTGTGTGTCTATGGGGTGCCCCCTGGCCACGTATATAAAGGAGTGGAGGAGGGGCAGAGGCCGGCCCTCCTAGGCGCGCCCCAAGGGGAGTCCTACTCCCACCGGGAGTAGGATTCCCCCCTTCCATGTAGTAGGAGTAGGAGAGAAGGAAAGGGAAAAGAGAAGAGAAGGAAGGAGGGGGCGCCACCCCTCCCCCTAGTCCAATTCAGACTAAGCCTTGGGGGCACACAACCTCGCCTCTCTCTTTCCCCTAAAGCCCAATAAGGCCCATATACTCCCTGGTGAATTCCCGTAACTCTCCGGTACTCTGAAAAATACCCGAATCACTCGGAACCTTTCCGATGTCCGAATATAGTCGTCCAATATATCGATATTTACGTCTCAACCATTTCGAGACTCCTCATCATGTCCCTGATCCCATCCGGGATTCCGAACTACCTTCGGTACATCAAAACACACAAACTCATATTACAGATCATCACCGAACGTTAAGCGTGCGGACCCTACGGGTTCGAGAACTATGTAGACATGACCGAGACATGTCTCCGGTCAATAACCAATAGCGGAACATGGATGCTCATATTGGCTCCTACATATTCTACGAAGACCTTTATCGGTCAGACCACATAACGGTATACGTTGTTCCCTTTGTCATCGGTATGTTACTTGCCCGAGGTTCGATCATCGGTATCTCAATACCTAGTTCAATCTCGTTACCGGCAAGTCTCTTTACTTGTTCCGTAATGCATCATCCCGCAACTAACTCATTAGTCACAATGCTTGCAAGGCTTATAGTGATGTGCATTACTGGGAGGGCCCAGAGATACCTCTCTGACAATCGTAGTGACACATCCTAATCTCGATCTATGCCAACTCAACAAGTACCATCGGAGACACCTGTAGAGCACCTTTATAATCACCCAGTTATGCTGTGACATTTGGTAGCACACAAAGTGTTCCTCCGGTATTCGGGAGTTGCATAATCTCATAGTCGTAGGAACATGTATAAGTCATGAAGAAAGCAATAGCAACAAACTAAACGATCATCGTGCTAAGCTAACGGATGGGTCAAGTCAATCACATCATTCTATAATGATGTGATCCCGTTAATCAAATGACAACTCATGTCTATGGTTTAGGAAACATAACCATCATTGATTCAACGATCTAGTCAAGTCGAGGCAAACTAGTGACACTCTGTTTGTCTATGTATTCATACATGTACTAAGTTTCCGGTTAACACAATTCTAGCATGAATAATAAACATTTATCATGATATAAGGAAATATAAATAACAACTTTATTATTGCCTCTAGGGCATATTTCCTTCAATGTTTGCCTATAAGATGCCTATGCATAGGAAGTATGTTATACTTAGATGTGTTTTTCACATGCTATATGATGCTCTCTTTGTGTTTCAATTGCTATGTTTCATGTGAGCATCATTAAAATTATCAATGCCTAGCTAGGGGCGTTAAACGATAGCGCTTGTTGGGAGGCAACCCAATTTTATTTTTGTTTCTTGTTTTTTGTTCCTGTTTAGTAATAAATAATTCATCTAGCTTCTGTTTATATGTGTTTTTATGTTTTTAATTAGTGTTTGTGCCAAGTAGAACCTTTGGGAAGACTTGGGGGAAGTCTTTGCGATCTTGCTGTAAAAAACAGAAACTTTAGCGCTCACGAAATTTGCTTCCGTTTTTTACTGGAGAGTGCGATTAGATTGATTCTTTATGAAGATGATTAATAGACAAATTACTAAAGTCCAGCAATTTATTTCATAATTTTTGGGGTTACATAAGTATTCGAAACCTACATATTACTACAGATTGTTCTGTTTTTGACAGATTCTGTTTGTCATGTGTTGTTTGCTTATTTTGATGAATCTATGGCTAGTATCGGGGGGTATGAACCATAGAGAAGTTGGAATACACTAGGTTTAACACCAATATAAATAAATAATGAGTTCATTACAGTACCTTGAAGCGGTGATTTGTTTTCTTATATTGACGGAGCTCATGAGATTTTATGTTGAGTTTTGTGTTGTGAAGTTTTCAAGTTTTGGGTAAAGATTTGATGGATTTTGGAATAAGGAGTGGCAAGAGCCTAAGATTGGGGATTCCCAGGGCACTCCAGGGTAAAATTAAAGGACAACCAAAAGCCTAAGCTTGGGGATGCCCCGGAAGGCATCCCCTCTTTCGTCTCCGTCCATCGGTAACTTTACTTGAGGCTATATATTTATTCACCACATCATATGTGTTTTGCTTGGAGCATCTTGTATGATTTGAGTCTTTGCTTTTTAGTTTACCACAATCATACTTTTTGTACACACCTTTTGGAGAGACACACATAAATCGGAATTTATTAGAATACTCTATGTGCTTCACTTATATCTTTTGAGCTAGATAATTTTGCTCTAGTGCTTCACTTATATCTTTAAGAGCACGGTGGTGGTTTTATTTTATAGAAATTATTGATCTCTCATGCTTAACTTATATTATTTTGAGAGTATTTAGAACAGCATGGTAATTTTCTTTTGCTATAAAATTAGTCCTAATATGATAGGCATCCAAGATGGGTATAATAAAACTTTCATAAAAAGTGCATTGAATACTATGAGAAGTTTGATACTAGATGATTGTTTTGAGATATGAAGATGGTGATATTAGAGTCATGTGAGTTGAGTAGTTGTGAATTTGAGAAATACTTGTTCTAAAGTTTGTGATTCCCCTAGCATGCACGTATGGTGAACCGTTATGTGATGAAGTCGGAGCATGATTTATTTATTGATTGTCCTCCTTATGAGTGGCGGTCGGGTACGAGCGATGGTATTTTCCTACCAATCTATCCCCCTAGGATCATGCACATAGTAATTTGTTTCGATAACTAATAGATTCTTGCAATAAGTATGTGAGTTCTTTATGACTAATGTTGAGTCCATGGATTACACGCACCCTCACCCTTCCACCATTGCTAGCCTCTCTAGTACCGCGCAACTTTCACCGGTACCATACACCCACCATATACCTTCCTCAAAACTGCCACCATACCTACCTATTATGGCATTTTCGTAGCCATTCCGAGATATATTGCCATGCAACTTTCCACTGTTTCATTTATTATGACACGCTTCATCATTGTCATATTGCTTTGCATGATCATGTAGTTGACATCGTATTTGTGGAAAATCCACCTTTATAATTCTTTCATACATGTCACTCTTGATTCATTGCATATCCCGGTACACCGCCGAAGGCATTCACATAGAGTCATATGTTGATCTAGTATCGAGTTGTAATTTTTGAGTTGTAAGTAAATAGAAGTGTGATGATCATCATCATTAGAGCATTGTCCCAAGTGAGGAAAGGATGATGGAGACTATGATTCCCCCACAAGTCGTGATGAGACTCCGGATGAAAAAAAGAAGAGAAAAGAGGCCAAAAAAAGGAGGAAAAGGCCCAAATGAAAAAAGAGAGAAAAAGAGAGAAGGGACAATGTTACTATCCTTTTACCACACTTGTGCTTCAAAGTAGCACCATGATCTTCATGATAGAGAGTCTCTTATGTTATCACTTTCATATACTAGTGGGAATTTTACGTTATTGAACTTGGCTTGTATATTCCAATGACGGGCTTCCTCAAAATGCCCTAGGTCTTCGTGAGCAAGCGAGTTGGATGCACACCCACTTAGTTTCTTTTGTTGATCTTTCATACACTTATACCTCTAGTTCATCCGTTGCATGGCAATCCCTACTCACTCACATTGATATCTATTGATGGGCATCTCCATAGCCTGTTGATATGCCTAGTTGATGTGAGACTATCTTCTCCTTTTTGTCTTCTCCACAACCACCATTCTATTCCACCCATAGTGATATATCCATGGCTCACGCTCATATATTGCGTGAACATTGAAAAAGTTTGAGAACATCAAAAGTATGAAACAATTGCTTGGCTTGTCAACGGGGTTGTGCATGATTTTAATATTTTGTGTGGTGAAGATAGAGCATAGCCAGACTATATGATTTTGTAGGGATAACTTTCTTTGGCCATGTTATTTTGAGAAGACATGATTGCTTTGTTAGTATGCTTGAAGTATTATTATTTTTATGTCAATATTAAAATTTTGTCTTCAATCTTTCGGATTTGAACATTCATGCCACAATAAAGAAAATTACATTGAGAATTATGCTAGGTAGCATTCCACATCAAAAATTCTGTTTTTATCATTTACCTACTCGAGGACGAGCAGGAATTAAGCTTGGGGATGCTTGATACGTCTCCAACGTATCTATATTTTTTGATTGTTGCATGCTATTATATTATCTATTTTGGATGTTTAATGGGCTTTTGATATACCTTTTTATATTATTTTTGGGACTAACCTACTAACCAAAGGCCCAGTGCAAATTGCTGTTTTTTTGCCTATTTCAGTGTTTCACAGAAAAGGAATATCAAATGGAAAGAAACCTTTGGGAGAGTTATTTTCGGAACAAATGTGATCCAGGAGACTTGGAGTGGACGTCAAGAAAGAAGCGAGGAGGCCACGAGGCAAGAGGGCGCGCCTGCCACCCTCGTGGGCCCCTCGCAGCTCCACCGACCTACTTCTTCCTCCTATATATATCCATATACCCTGAAAAAATCCAGGAGCACCATGAAACCCTATTTCCACTGCCGCAACCTTCTATACGCATGAGATCCCATCTTGGGGCCTTTTCCGGCGCTCCGCCGGAGGGGGAATCGATCACGGAGGGCTTCTACATCAACACCATAGCTTATTCGATGATGTGTGAGTAGTTTACCACAGACCTTCGGGTCCATAGTTATTAGCTAGATGGCTTCTTCTCTCTCTTTGGATCTCAATACAAAGTTCTCCTCGATTCTCTTGGAGATCTATTCGATGTAATTCTTTTTTCGGTGTGTTTGTCGAGATCCGATGAATTGTGGGTTTATGATCAAGATTATCTATGAACAATATTTGATTCTTCTCTGAATTATTTTATGCATGATTTAATATCTTTGCAACTCTCTCTGAATTATCTGTTTGGTTTGGCGTACTAGATTGATATTTCTTGCAATGGAGAAGTGCTTAGCTTTGGGTTCAATCTTCCGGTGTCCTTTCCTAGTGATAGCAGGGGAATCAAGGCACGTATTGTATTGTTGTCATCGAGGATAAAAAGATGGGGTTTATATCATATTTCTTGAGTTTATCCCTCTACATCATGTCATCTTGCCTAATGCATTACTCTATTCTTATGAACTTAATGCTCTAGATGCATGCTGGATAGCGGTCGATGTGCGGAGTAATAGTAGTAGAAGCAGAATCGTTTCGGTCTACTTTTCGCGTACATGATGCCTATATACATGATCGTGCCTAGATATTCTTATAACTATGCGCTTTTCTATCAATTACTCGACAGTAATTTGTTCACCCACTGTAGAATTTGCTATCTTGAGAGAAGCCACTAGTGAAACCTATGGCCCCCGAGTCTATCTTCCATCATATTATTTTCCAATCAACTTGCTATTTCTACCATTGTTTATTTTGCAATCTTTATTTTCCAATCTATACAACAAAAATACCAAAAATATTTATCTTATTATCTCTATCAGATCTCACTTTCATAAGTGACCGTGAAGGGATTGACAACCCCTTTATTGCATTGGTTGCGAGGTTCTTGTTTGTTTGTGCAGGTACGATGGACTTGCGTGTAATCTCCTACTGGATTGATACCTTGTTCTCAAAAGCTGAGGGAAATACTTACGCTACTTTGCTGCATCACCCTTTCCTCTTCAAGGGAAAACGAACGCATGCTCAAGAGGTAGCACACCTCCATGATGCCCAAAGGCCGCGAGAGTCACCGCCACCACACGTGACGGCAGACACAGCCAGGACCGAGCACCACCATATCCAATCTGGGGTCAAGAGCCTTAGGCCGCAGCGGCTGTCTAGGCTGCACCACTAGATGGGGACAGGCCCTCCAACCTGCCGCAAAGCGAGCCGCCGCCAGAGCTTCGAAGCGCCGCGCCACAAAGCCCACCGGTAGTTACTAAGCCACCATGAGGAAGAAGGGAAGCCGTGCAGGGGAGAAGCCCCGCCACCGCAGGCACTGCCTGGGCTTTGCCCAGCGGTGGCTCTCGACGGCGGCGAGGGCGAGGGGAGGGTGGAGGAAGGCCGGCGGCGGGGACGGCTAGGGTTCCTCCGTGTCGCCTTAAAGAGGGACGCAGGGGACGGGTCTAAGGAAAGACTTACCTAGTTTTTTAGTTTATAGGAGATGGTGTCCTCCTAATTTGGGGTAAGTTGAATTTGGCTAATCCAAGCCCACAAACTGCTAAATTTGCCCAATTTAGTCATGTTGTGGTGCATCCTTCGGATCCAGTTTTCCACATTCAGCTCAACATGCCCCGTCCTATGTTTCTTAGATGATCTTACATGGCATCAGAGTTAGTGCCTTAAAGATACCCTTGCCACTCCAATTGTCCTGCCTGAAGAGCGTTACGGGGCCAGAGTAAATGTCTTTGCAACACTGACTTGTTTATGGAGTTAAAGTTTAGAGGAAGGGGGACTATCTAAAAAGTCTACATACAGAAACGAACTGGCGGTCGCTCGTACGCCTGCACACAACGTGTTAGGGTTTCTCGAGCCCCCTGCCGGCGCAGCCGCCGGTCTACCTTGTCTCCCATGGTCTTAGGGTTGCGGAGGCGCAGTGGATCCCGACCCTTGCCGGTGGGAGGGCCTCCTTTTTTATGTTTTTGTGTTTTGTTAGGGTTTGTGTCCTGCTTAGAGATGCGAGGCAGCAGTGACTCTCTGTAGGTGGAATAAGGTCTTCCCCGCCTAGCCCCAGTTATGATGGTGTTTCTAGCATTGTCAGAGGGCGTGTGAAGATTTACTTTGAACTTTGACATTTTGCCACTCATTACAATGTAATTGATCTGGTGCCACTTCTTAATTTCCACTTTGATCTTTTGCTACACTAGTACAACGAGGTGCTAAACAAACGGTTTTTAACCCCTTTCCGCGACGGCATTTGGAATCGTCGCCAAGTGAGTGTGGGCGATAGGGGGTCCTTCCCACGACCCAGAAACCGTCGGGGATATGCCCTCCTGGCACACATGCTCGGCAAAATGAGGTCGTGTGTGATCGGTGAGTAGTCAAATACAGAAATACGTACAGTAGTGCTCAAAAATACAATTATACACGCACAATCATTTCCGATCGTAAGTACACCCCACACAGTCAACCAGCGCTAAACGTTTCCGTTCGTATATACATCCCACACAGTCGCTCCAAGGAAAATGTTTCTGTTCGCAAGTACATCACACACAATTTTCCCGGTTAAATCGTTTGTGATAGTGTTTCCATTGCACACGGTATTAACAATTTTATCGTTTGTGTCAGTGTCAAAACCGGCAGATCTCAGGTAGGGGGTCCTGAACTGTGCGTCTAAGGCGGATGGTAACGGGAGGCAGGGGACACGATGTTTATCCGAGTTCGGGCCCTCTTGATGGAGGTAATACCCTACGTCCTGCTTGATTGTTCTTGATGATATGAGTATTACAAGAGTTGATCTACCACGAGATCGTAGAGGCTAAACCCTAGAAGCTAGCCTATGGTATGATTGTTGTTGTCCTACGGACCAAACCCTCCGGTTTATATAGATACCAGAGGGGGATAGGGTTACACAGAGTTGGTTACAAGGGAGGAGATCCACATATCCGTATTGCCAAGCTTGCCTTCCACGCCAAGGAAAGTCCCATCCGGACACAGGACAAAGTCTTCAATCTTGTATCTTCATAGTCCAACAGTCCGGCCAAAGGATATAGTCCGGCTGTCCGGAGACCCCCTAATCCAGGACTCCCTCAGTAGCCCCTGAACCAGGCTTCAATGACGATGAGTCCGGCGTGCAGATTTGTCTTCCGCATTGCAAGGCGGGTTCCTCCTCCGAATACTCCATAGAAGATTGTGAACACAAGTATAGTGTCCGGCTCTGCAAAACAAGTTCCACATACCACCGTAGAGAGAATAATATTTCCACAAATCTAATATGCTGACACGTTTTGACAGCATGACATCATGTCATGGCTCGGCCATTATTTGAACCATTTTTCTCAACCAGCACCGCACATATCGCGAGGCGGTTTTCTTGACACGTCTTGTCAAAGCAGAGATCGTGTCCCCTTATTACGGGATTCTCATCAATACAGACGTGGGTAACCCAACCGCGCCATCAATTACGGCGCTTGGGGAATAAGCGATTTTACCAGGCAAGTGGGGAGGTGCATCGCCTCTTCCGCCCTTATAAAGGGACAAGGATTCACCCTTTTTACCCATGCCTTCTTCCTCCTTGCTTACCCATTCTCGCACACTCGAGCTCCAGCGCCCAAGTTCGCGTCTTTCTTCTCAAACCACTCCAAGCATGTCCGGAGCGGAAGGCAAGTGGATGGTCTCCTCCGTCATGGAGGAGAACATCACAAAGTTACGGGAAGCCGAATATCTGGCCGCGGATATCGCGCACCGGCTGCCAGATGCAAGGCAAATCATCCCTACGCCCGAAACCCATGAGAGGGTAGTTTTTCTTACCCACTCTGTCCGCGGACTGGGATTTCCCCTCCACCCGTTTGTCCGCGGGCTCATGTTCTACTACGGGCTGGATTTTCATGATCTGGCCCCCAATTTAATCCTCAACATCTCGGCATTTATCGTCGTGTGCGAGGCCTTCCTCCGCATCATGCCCCATTTCGGCATGTGGCTGAAGACCTTCAATGTTAAACCGAAGGTGGTGGTCGGCCAGCAAGCAGAGTGTGGAGGCGCCATGGTGAGAAAAATGCCTAACGTCACCTGGCTCGAAGGCTCCTATGTGGAGACTATAAAGGGGTGGCAATCGGGGTGGTTCTACATCACCGAGCCACGCGACACCAACTGGGTGGCGGCCCCCAAATTTCAATCCGGAATCCCCACGCGGCTCACTTCATGGAAAGAGAAGGGCCTGTCCTGGGGTTCCCCGGTAGAGCTGACCGAACTCCAGACCTACATCAGGAACATGGTGAGCAAGAAAATCAAGCTCGTTAATGTGGTCCAGGTCATGCTCTTCCGCCGGATTCTCCCGTGTCAACGACGGGCATTCAATTTGTGGGAGTTCGACCCGGCCAAGCACCAGACGCTGCGAGAGCTCTATGACACGACGCACAAGGACATCTGGAGGGTGCTGTTCAAGGGCGCCAAGGTACCTCCTTCCCTCACCGAAGACCGCGGACTCAGCGCAAAGCGCCATGCCAATCTGGTAAGTTTTTATATCTCACAGGGTATTTATTTGTCCCAGTTAAATCATGTGCGGGATCTAAGCTTCCATGTCATTAACAGGACTGGATAAAGACAGCGGAGCAGCTCGATTGCCCAGCCCCCCTGCATGAAGATCCTGCAGATGCTCTCCTAACGGAGATGCTGGCTCCGGCACCTTATGAGGTGCGGGTGAAGAAGACCAAGAAGTAGGCCACAGGGACCCGAGAGGGTCTTCGGTGCAAGGTTGTATCGGACTCATCGTCTGATGACTCCCACGCGCACTCCTCCCACGAAAACGAGGAGGAAAGTTCTCCCCCCAGCCGGGGGAGACAAGAAAAGGAAGGCCGACCCAATCGGGGAGGCTGAAGGGTCCAACAAGGGAAGAACCCTCCCTCCGGACTGCTCCACGACGGCTGCCTACAGCAGCGACGAGTGGTTACCCAGGGAGAAGCCCCTGGCGAAGTCTTAAGTATCCGGACACCATAGTAATTCATGGTATGTTTTATTGCACTATTTCTCATTACGCCACATATGATTATGCAGTCCGTCCCGAGCCCATCTCGACGTATCTACGTCGGACGGCTCATTAGACTCGTCGGATATGAATAGCGATTCACCTCCGGCCGCCTCCACCCCTTTCCCTACGGACAACGTCGAGGTGTTTTCCCGAAAGGCACTGAGCCGAGGGGAGGTAGTCCTGGGGGCGCGTCGAGGCGACCTTCCGGACCCTAGGCGCAAAGGGAGCAAGACTCCCGCGGGCTCCAAGTTCAGCCCCCAGCCGAATACTGCCCCGGAACCTTCGATGGTTCCGGACTCCGACAGGTGATCCCCCATTAAGGTGGGCAAGACGCCCGTGCCGGTGTCCTCTGTCCATCCAGAGGCACCGGACAACTTGCTGGAAGCGCTTCGGGGCGCTTCCATCGACGAAGAGCACCGCACTATCATGAGTGCAGTGATCGAGAAAGTTCAGTCCGCCAAAAACGGACTGACCAAAGCTTGCGCTAGCCTCCTAACAGGCTTTGAGGTAAGCAATCAAAATATAAGAAAATATTACCGCATAGACAGTAGCCCTGATGCTCTGTTCGGCGTTCGTGAAAAAAGGCCGAATAGAGGATCAAATAATGACTCAGGAGTCTAATCTGAATATGTCTATGTGCATATGCAGGCTTCCCTGCTAGCCGCTGCCGCACATACTGCGGAGGTCGCTGCACTGAAGCAGGACCATGAGCGGTCCGAGGACGAGCTCGGCCTTACCAAGAGGCAGCTCGAGGAGAGCAAAGGTAAGCAATACCTTGTCTATATATTTAAAAAGAATTCGGGTGTAAAGTAATAGGATCATCATGAATTTGCCAGGGGCCACGACCGAAGTGGCGACCTTGAAGAAGGCGCTGTCCGAGGCCGAAGACAAAGCGGCCAAGGAGCGCATTGAGCAGGAAAAGCAAGAAGCCCGAGTAGGCGAGGTGTAGCAAGAGCTCAAGGCTCTCGCCAAAAAACACGAGTCCTTGGAGCTTGACTCTAAGACGCGAGAGTCCGAGCTTGCGAAGGCGCTCGAAAGTGCCTGGAGCGCCAAGGCTGAAGCCCACAAGGCCCTCCAGGAGATTGATGCGGTGAAGAGGATAGCAGCGGGTAAGGCATTCATTATGCAAAACAAGCATGTCAAGGAAACTTTCCTTTTACTTACCCAAGTTCGGAGCTCTCCAGGAGCGTTTGCAGATCTTCCCCGCAGTGTACTGGATGCCGCGGAGTTTTACCGAGCTGAGGAGGGGAGCTCGATGGAAAAGTTGTTCTGGTCTCAGTATACTGGGACCGAACACCCAATGCCCTTGAGTGGCCAGCTGAAGCAATTAGTCGAGCTTCACAAGGCGGCCGAACAAGCCATGAAGGGCCTTATAGTCCGGATGTGGCCTGGCAAGCCCCTGCCCGATAGCTACTTCGGTCCGGTGAGGCGACTTGTGGATGCCTGCCCACGGCTTGAAGTCATAAAGTGGTCCGTCTGCATCGAGGGTGCGCGCAGGGCTTTTGCCCGGGCGAAGGTGCACTGGGCGAAGCTAGACGCCGTGAAGCTGGTGAAGAAGGGGCCGCCGGAGGGCAAGGAGCATCGCTGCCCCGAAATGTATTATGACAGTGTCCTGAAGGGTTCCCGCCTTGTGGCGGATGAATGTGCCAGAGATGTAATTTTTGAATGAACATGATCATGTGATCCTGTAATGTGAAACGAGTTCATTTGCGCTATGCAACGCTTTTTTAATTTAAAATATTACCTTCTGTGCGGCCGTTTACAAAATCTGAGAGTTGGCCAGTCGTCGGCTTCTGCCCCCATGTAACTAGTACTGGGGTGTTCGGGATAAATCTGAGCACTCTTTATCCCAATTTTGGGTCCTTCGAGGGAGGTGTTCAGCACAACGAACCAGGCAATCATATTATAAGGCTTTATCACTCTCACTTAGCCATAGAAGTATATAATATTAAATTTTGGCAAAGCCCCTAGTATTGGGAAGGCTGAATTTGGGGTGCTATACACGCCTAAGTCGAGCAAGGCCGACTCCTCGCCCGAAGCGGAAAAAGTCTTTAAGGACTTGAGACCTCTCGAACAGCGACCAGCTCTCGCCTTATCATGACAGTTAGTTTTCAGCTTTCTCTACTGAGGTGCTCGTCTGGAAGAACCGGGACACAATCGCAGTAGTTCTCCCAGCGCTACCTTAGCCGATATAGCAGAACATAAGGTACCAAAGCATGGGAGCCGGGCAAACCCAACTATTGACCCAAGACATGATTCGGAGCTAATGCATATAATGCTATAAGTTCGGGGTGCCGCACTGTCAAAAGTGTTCAGACTTCTCACACCGTATTATGGGGTAAACGAAAGCCCCTGGCGTACTGACTGTACCAAAATGTACGGGTGCAAGTTGTTGTAAATGAACATATAAGAAAAAAGGATGAATAATGCAATAATAGACTAATTCTATGCATTGTTATTTAAATAGTACGTCGAAGCGTACTGATACAAGTAGTGCAATATGTAAAAAATAGGACTATTTGATATGTCCTATCCAAGGGCAAGCTGCGTACGGATAGTAAAAAGCGGGTATATCGATTATTACTAGAGACCACCTGGGGTTTCCCGTGTACATCTTAGCTTCTTGCCTCCTTGGTTGTTCCTTCCCGTAATGTGTCCGACAATCGTACTGCCGGAAAGCGCTTCCTGAGAGTAAGGTCCTGAAAGAGAAAAAATGATAAAGGTATACAGCCCCTAGCGCGGTTAAGCCGCATTGCGGGACGTGCCCTGATCGTGCCCCCGCCTATGTCCATGGTATTTTCAGTGTGTAATTATGTACGCGCGGCACGGATTTTGTCGCTTGACTAGGACTGGGACAGGGGCCGAATTGCCAGGCGAGCTCTGAACATGCCAGGCGATCCTGTTGCAGTTTACTCTGGACTCGCTTGAAGGTGTCCGGGGGCTGTATCACCGAATTAGTGGTTTGCCTTAAAAGGCTGCTTTGTGCTTCTGCTGCGAGGGCCGCAGTGTGCTCTTCTGTGCGGAGCGAGCGTTCTGTGTTACCATTGACTGTTATGACCCCCCCAGGTCCTGGCATCTTGAGCTTGAGGTATGCGTAATGCGGTACCACATTGAATTTTGCAAATGCGGTTCGCCCGAGCAGTGCGTGATAGCCACTGCGAAACGGGACGATATCGAAGATTAGCTCCTTGCTTTGGAAGTTGTCCAGAGATCCGAAGACCACTTCCAGTGTGATTGAGCCCGTGCAATGGGCCTCTACACCTGGGATGACACCCTTAAAGGCGGTTTTGGAGGGTTTGATCCTCGAGGGATCTATACCCATTTTGCGCACTGTATCCTGATAGAGCAGGTTCAGGCTGCTGCCCCATCCATAAGGACTCGAGTGAGGTGAAATCCGTCGATGATGGGGTCTAGGACTAGTGCGGCGGATCCGCCATGGCGGATACTAGTGGGGTGGTCCCTGCGATCGAAGGTGATCGGACAAGCGGGCCATGGGTTGAACTTTGTGGCGACGGGCTCCATCACGTTGACGTCCCTTAGTGCACGCTTTCGTTCCCTCTTGGGAATGTGGGTTGCGTATATCATGTTCACCATCTTCACTTGTGGGGGGAACCTCTTCTGTCCTCCCGTGTTCGGCGGCCGGGGCTCCTCATCATCATCACTATGCAGCCCCTTGTCCTTGTTTTCGGCATTTAACTTGCCGGCCTGCTTGAACACCCAGCATTCTCTGTTGGTGTGATTGGCTGGCTTATCGGGGGTGCCGTGGATTTGGCATGAGCGATCAAGTATGTGATCCAAACTGGATGGGCTCGGAGTACTTCTTTTGAATGGATTTTTCTGCTGACTGGATCTAGAGCCTCTGAATCCGGCATTGAATGTCGTATCATCAGTGTTATCACCGTTGTTGTGGCGCTTTTGTCTGTTGCGATGTGGTCTGCCATTGGCATCTTTGGTATCCGGAGTGCCCGGATTCCTTGATGTGTTGTTACTGCGAGCCAGCCAGCTATCCTCGCCCGCGGAGAAGCGGGTCATGAGTGTCGTGAGGGCTGCCATAGACTTTGGCTTCTCCTGGCCAAGGTGTCAGGCAAGCCACTCGTCACGGATGTTATGCTTGAATGCCGCTAAGGCCTCTGCATCCAGACAGTCGACAATTTGATTTTTCTTAGTTAGGAACCGTGTCCACAATTGCCTGGCCGATTCCCCTGGCTGCTGAGTTATATAGCTCAAGTCATCAGCATCCGGTGGTCGCATATAAGTGCCCTGGAAGTTTTCAAGGAATGCGTCTTCCAAATCCCCCCAACTGCCGATGGAGTCTGCTGGCAAGCTATTCAGCCAATGCTGAGATGGTCCTTTGAGTTTTAGTGGGAGGTACTTGATGGCATGTAGATCATCACCGCGAGCCATGTGGATGTGAAGGAGGAAATCCTCAATCCATACAGCGGGATCTGTTGTACCATCATACGATTTGATATTTACGGGTTTAAAACCCTCTGGGAATTCGTGATCCATAACTTCATCAGTGAAGCATAGGAGGTGTGCGGCGCCTCTGTGCCGGGCTATATCACGACGCAGTTCATATGAGTCTTGTCTGCTGTATTCGGCCCGGACGGATTTACTTTTAGTGTATCCGGCGCGACGGTCATCGTCCCGCGTTGGGCGCGCCCCCGTGACCCATATATTGACCTTGCATGTTTTGCCCTGCTGTCCAATATGTCTCGCAGGTCCCGTGTGTTGCCCCGGGCCTTGGTATTTTTGATTGAGTGGCGGCGGGGTGCAGGCTGAACTTCAGGCTGAAACGCTTCTCTGGCTCGGCCACGCGGTGGCTGGTCAGCCGCATCGTACTCTGGTGATGGAGGTTTCAATGCTTCCTCCTCGAAGTGAGGTAGCAACCTGCGTTTTGGGTAACTCTTGGAGGGGCGTTCGAGTTCGTATTCCTCGGCCGCAAGGACTTCGGTCCGTCTGTCTGCTAGCAAGTCTTGATCAGCTTGAAGCTGTTGTTGCTTTTTCTTCAGGCTATTTGATGTGGCCATAAGCCGGCGCTTGAAGCACTCCTGCTCGACGGGATCCTCAGGCACGATAAATTCTTCGTCGCTGAGGCTCACCTCGTCTTCGGAGAGAGGCATGTAATTGTCCTCCTTCGATTCTCCATCTGCCGCTTACTCTGGAGGGCTAGCTTGTTCACCCTCCCGCTCTACATCGTGTTGGAGGGGATTGTGGTTGTCTTCGGCACTATCCGGAGTGTTATTGTCTCTTGTGCCGGTATCACTACTTTTGCTGTGGCGGGACTTAGAGCGGCGTCGCTGATGTTGGCACTTGGGTTGCTTTTTGCAGGGGTCATCCTCCGCTGTATCGTCGCCATTGCCTTCTTTGGGGGTGTCCACCATGTATATGTCATATGATGAGGTGGTGGTCCAGCGCCCTGTGGGCGGTGGTTCCTATTCGTCTCCTGCATCATCGTCCATACTATCGATGTCTTCGGAGTCGAAGTCGAGCATATCGGTTAAACCGTCGACAGTGGCTACTAAGTGGGTGGTGGGTGGGCAGCGAATTTCTTCGTCCTCCGCATCCCATTCTAGCCGGACATAGTTCGGCCAAGGTTCTCCTGACAGGGAGAGAGACCTTAATGAGTTTAGAAAATTGCCGAAAGGCGAGTGCTGAAAGATATCCGCGGAGGTGAACTCCATGATCAGTGCCCAGTCGGATTCGATAGGCACGGATGCAGGCGACTCGGAGTCCGTGGCCGGAGACGAATCCAGTGGTTCGTGACACGGCTCTCGTAAGGGGTGAAGTCAGTATCCGGCTCCATCACCACTGAGAGTGCGGCCTCCATGGCGGGGTCTATCCCTCCATCCTCGGATGGCGCGATTTGCTCCGGATTGAAGGCCGGAGTATTTGCAAATGCGATCTCCTGAACACTGTCCGACGGCGGAGTTACGTCATGCCCGTTGTGATTGTGCGGCGCACCTGACATGGGCTTGAATCCGTCGGAGATCGATTCTCCGCGGATGTCGGTAGTGTAGTTTAAGTTTCCAAACCTGACCTGATGGCCAGGGGCGTAGCTCTTGATCTGCTCCAGATGGCCAAGCGAATTGGCCCGTAGTGCAAAGCCGCCGAATACGAAGATCTGTCCGGGCAGGAAAACCTCACCCTGGACCGCATCGTTACCGATGATCGAAGGGGCCATTGAGCCTTATGGTGAGGGCACAGTGGAACTCTCAATGAAAGCACCAATGTCGGTGTCAAAACCGGCAGATCTCTGGTAGGGGGTCCCGAACTATGCGTCTAAGGCGGATGGTAACAGGAGGCAGGGGACACGATGTTTACCCAGGTTCAGGCCCTCTTGATGGAGGTAATACCCTACGTCCTGCTTGATTGTTCCTGATGATATGAGTATTACAAGAGTTGATCTACCACGAGATCGTAGAGGCCAAACCCTAGAAGCTAGCCTATGGTATGATTGTTGTTGTCCTGTGGACCAAACCCTCTGGTTTATATAGACACCGGAGGGGGCTAGGATTACACAGAGTCGGTTACAAGGGAGGAGATCCACATATCCGTATTGCCAAGCTTGTCTTCCACGCCAAGGAAAGTCCCATCCAGACACGGGACGAAGTCTTCAATCTTGTATCTTCATAGTCCAATAGTCCGGCCAAAGGATATAGTCCGGCTGTTCGGAGACCCCCTAATCCAAGACTCCCTCAGTTTGCGTTATTGAATTCAGCACACACACGGTGCCTAGAAGAAACTGTGTGTCAAGGGCTGTCCATCACACATAGTTTTTATGTGGTAAACATTTGCGCCAGGTGGCCTAACACAAAAAGTTTTCAAGAGGATGTCGTGTATGATTGTTCATTAATCTAACATGGTTTATTCCTAGAAACTGTGTGCGTTATTGAATGCATCACACACGGTGTTTTCTCAATAACCATTTGCAATAGAAAAACCCATTTAGCAGGCTAATTATCCTATTGTTCATAATCCATTTATTAATCTAATTGACATTTCATATTAAGCACACAATATATTTCATTTTCATAACTGAAATACATCAGATTACAACATCATATAGCTTCAGCACTTAGTTACCCCATTATACAACTACACTAGGACCAAGTTTCACATGCAACATCTATAACCTTTCGAAATTAGCATCATAGACGGTACATAGACAGATGTATCTCATCTAGAAAACTGCTGAAGCAGAAGGAGAATATTTAGCCCTCATTGATGTTGAAGGTCTTTGTAACTTTAGGCCAGTGTCTGTGGATGATTGACCGTCCATCCTTCTGTGACGCCCCGAGACCGATGCGCCAGGTGTCTTCCAGTTATTTGCTCTTGTTGCCATGTCATTCGCTTGCGTGTTGCATCTTGTCATGTCATCATGTGCATTGCATCCTCATGTTTTTAAAACTTGCATCCGTCCGGGTTCCTCCCGTTCCGTCCGTTGTCCGTTCTGAGCCCAGAAACACTCGCACGCGCCCGCGACACATCCGAAATAGTAATTTTTTTAAGTGACCGGAAAATGTTCTCGGAATGGGATGAGATTTGGCGTGCGGTCTTGTTATGTTGTAGGTAGACCGTCTACCAAGTTTCATCGCATTCGTAATCCGTTTGAGGCCCCAACGGATAACTATAGCGGCAGTATAGTCGGTCTAACGTCGGACGTTTTCGGTCTCCAGAAACAGTCGTCGGGTCTCTCTATTCTCTTCTCTCAGCCCAAGGCTTTCCGCACAACCAATTACCACTCACTGTCAGGCCCAACTTAACCTCTCTCATCAGCCCGTGGCCCTCCTCGCGCGCGCGTCTGAAAGCTGTCCCGGACCCAACCAGGACAGTCGTCACTGTTGGATCCAGATCATCCCCAAACATCCCAAAAACATCTCCATTTTCTTGTTTATACTCACCTAGTCTATTTTTCTCAACCGCCCGATTTTGATCGGAGGATCCGAACCAACCAACGGAGCAACTCCTCCGCGGAGGCAGCATCTGCTGCGACCTCAAATCCAGCGGCAACAGTACATGAACTTCCTCCCAATTTTGCCTTCTTCAATCTTGCCTTTTTCTGACCTTCTTGCTTCGTGCAGATGAACTTCGTGCCCTCTGCAAGACATGGATTGCCATCGAATTCCTCTCATACCTCCACGACGAATTGTTCTCAAGGTGGCCTATCAGCTGCTGGAAAAAGGTTGGCCGACCTTCTAGCCAGGGTATGGTTGAACTTCTTCCTTCCTTCGGTTTGTTATTTGCTTACAGCTATGTGAAGTTTAGGTGGTGTGTGAGCATCAGTCCAGGCTACAAAAGCTTTTCTAAAATCTGCCTGCCTGCTTACAACCATGTGAACTTCTGGTAGTGTATGAGCCTCAGTCCAAGCTACAAAACAGCATTGTAAAATCTGCCTGCCTGCTTACAGGCATGTGAAGTTCAGGTAGTATGTGAGCCTCAGTCCAGGCTACAAACACTATAAAATCTGCCTGCATTCACATTCACATGTGCAAAAGCCATGTGAAGTTCAACTAGTAAGTGTGCTAGAGTTCAGGTTGGTATGTGTCTAGTTCTGTGCAAAAAATAAATAAAAGGAAAATAGAACATGCATGTGATATGACATGAAGGTCAGGTTGGTATGCACTAGCAGTCCAACCATTCAAAAACTCATGAAGGTTCAGGTTTTTAACTATAGACAGTATTTCCCCTTTGCAAAACAAGTTCAGGTTGTGGAGAGTGCTCAGTTCAGGTACATATAAGTAATCAAATATTGTAGAATTAAAAAACATGATGTGAAGTTCATTCTGTGAAGGGTGCTCAGTTTAGGTACAAAGGCATTGGCAGGTGCTCAACTCAGTGCATAGTGTGATGGCTCTCACCACTTTTATATGAGAAGTTCAGGCTGTGAATAATGCTAAGTTTAGTTACAAAGGTATAGGCAGATATAACTTGTGTGCTAATAGACATTTTTTCTTTTATGTCAGCAAGACGAGAGACGCATGAAGAAGCTTAGAAGTTCCCAGCAGTAAGTACACAATCCAAAGCCTGTATGCGTTGCACCACCCCCTCAATGGGTCACACCTCAAACGCACCAACAGCATTACCAACCTGCTCCAGACCAAAAATGGATGACACCCGAAACACACGGATACTTCCAAGATGCTCGGTCACAGCCCTATCCGCACAGGTTTGCGCCTCCACCTAATTGGGTGACGCCGGAAATCCCCCGCGGATTCTTTGTATCCACCAGCAGACTCCCAAGCACGCCGATGGAGGAGGGGGTTATCTCAAGTCCTGCATGTAACTCTGGAGGTTATCCTGGTGTGCCTCATCAATGCCAAAGCGAAGCAACTAAACCGGATCCTAGGACAAATCCAGCAGCAACACACGCACGGAGGAGAGTGATCTGCACACTACCACCGTTTGATCCTGCTGTTGTTGCTACAAGTCAGAATTCTACGGGGCATAAGGTAGATGGATTGCTTCACAAAACAAAAGACCAAACCAAGACCAGGATAGCAATACCTCCACAACCACCTCAAGCAAAAAGGACGCAAACAAGAGAGAGGCCATCTTCAGCCCTCCTTCCTCCTCGTGATCCATTGCTGCATCCTGCTATGATTACTCTGCCATGCCCCATCCCAGAGGGACAGCAGCCGACACCGGCGGAGTTGTGATCATACATGCACCTAAGTGAAACAAAAAATATTTATATACGCATCTTGTATTATCTGCACATTTTCTGCTCCCTCCAGGATAACAAGTTCATAAACTGCATTTTAAGGTGTTGTTTGGATTATTATTTTTTCTTTTTCTGCAGACGCCAGATCTACCGGATTATCTAATACCAAGACTAAAGATGCGATACAAAGATGTAGAGAAAGCAAGGGAATTTTATAACAGATACGCCAGACACGCTGGTTTTGGACTCAGGAAGACGGGTGGAAATGACAACCACAAGTATTTTGTTTGCGCCTTCCAAGGGATACACACATCTTCTGTTTCAGAGGCCAACAGGAAGCGAAACAAAACATCGCAAAGGACGGGCTGCAATGCAATAATGAGGGTGAAGGTGCAGGAGGATGGCACATGCGTGGCAGTGGACATTGAGTACAATCATAATCACGAGCTCATGCAAACTGATGACATGTTGGTATTTTTGCAGTCACACAAGAATTATGACCCCACTATTTTGGAGTATGTAAAGCTCCTACAGTACCATGATGTCAAGCACACAACAATCATGTCCATGCTATCTGAAAATGAAGATGGAAGCTACTTCCTAAGCATGACCGGACGAGACCTGCTAAACCAGTAAGTATTCAAACACCCACATACTGCAATATAAAATAGCATCCTAGCTCACAACGCTTTGCTAGCAAAAAATAAACAAATGCATGTTTGCATGTGATTTGCAGGAAAGCCATGAATGCAAGGAAAGATGATTTGGATGATGTATTGAAACTTGTTTCATTCTTCAAAGACATGAAGGCAATAAATGATGAGTTTTTCTATGACATCCAAGTGGACAAGGACAAGTCAATTAAAAAAATTTCTGGTCCAATGCAAGCTGCCGAGGAGCCTATCAAGACTTCGGCGATTGCGTAACATTGGACACGACTTACAAGACCAACAGATTTCATATGCCCCTGGGAGTGTTTGTTGGAACAAACCATCACTTGCAGTCAACGATATTTGTTGTTGCCCTGATAAGAGACGAAGATGCAAAGTCATTCAAGTGGCTGTTCGATACATTTCTATGGTGCATGAACAACAAGCACCCAACTTGCATTCTAACAGGTGAGTTCAAAAAAAACTCCTCAAGTTTCATCATCTTTTCAGTCTATGGGTCTGTGTTGGTTGGGTACATTGGTTTTGTCTGAAAATAATGTAAAGAATGCAGTTCAACCACTATAAGCACAGAAGTCCAACTAGCAGTACAAGAAAGCAAAATTATCTGTCACATGTTTAGAAAAAAATTAGTTATGAATGTGAAGTTCAAATACATGAATCATAGAAGTTCAAGGACAAATATGTAAGATAAATATATGTAGCATGTTCAGAAAAATATAGTTATTTACGTGAAGTTCAAGCACTGCCACCGCAGAAGTTCAACAACAATGCTTTAAGAAAAATTTTGATTGCGACAATACTAGTTTGTCCTACTACTAACTATGAAGTTCAAGCACTGATACCAAAGAAGTTCAGCAACGCTGCTGTAAAGAAAAAAATACATGTGACATTCTTAGATACCATACTGCCAAGATGTGTAGTTCAAGTATTTGTACAACATAAGTTCACCATCAGTACAAAAAAAGAATCAAGTTTCATTTTTTTAATTCATGCAGACCAATGCCCATCGATGGCGAAAGCTATACCACAATCATTTCAAACACCGTCCACAAGCTATGCCGTTGGCACATCATGAAGAAGTACAGGGAAAACCCCGCGTTGGTGTACAAAAAGTATAAAACATTCAAAGAGGAGTTCACAGCTATATTAAACTGGCCGCTGATGCCAACGGAGTTTGAAGATGCCTGGGCTAAACTCATGCACAACTACAACCTGGAGAACGACCAGATGATGATGCAGCTCTGGAGTGATAGGAAGATGTGGATTTCAGCATATTACAAGAACATTTTCTATGCTAGAATGACTTCCACACAACGAAGCGAGAGCATGAACCACGTGCTAAAGAAAGGGTTTGTCAAGGGGACCCAGAACCTACACAAGTTTGATAGGCGGGTCAATGCTTGCATACAAACTCGGATGCAGAAGGAGAACGAGCAAACAATGACCAGCATGGTATGATGACAAGTACAAAACACCCCCATCATGTTCTGTTTTACCTTCAACATGTGCACTTTGAATTTTAAAAAATGAAACCCATGACTCTGCACACAGAAGAAGGGGGAGGGAGGCGGAAGCGAGAGCACACAGAAGAAACAGGCAGGCCTCGACAGATCTGGCGAAACTAGAAGCAAGCATTAGGAGGGGGGCAGCACTTGTACCTCTCTAGACGACTCCCGCACGCACGAATCCGCGTCCGTTCTTCCACTCCCCATGACGCCACGCGCACCTTGCAACCGCGCAGGTAGTTGCGGCACTCGCTTCAGAGCAGAAGAGAGCGGGATGGGCGAGAGAGAGCGGGGCGTGGGGGAGAAATAGGAGCGGGGGCGTGCACCGGTTACTCCAGCACGAGGGCAGGGGACAGGGGCAGAGAAATTGGGGGGAGTTGGATGAGAGGAAGGCAGCGGAGCGACGGAGAGGGGTGAGAGAGCGAGCGACAAGGAGAGAGGAGTTTTCTGACAGGTGGTCGCGAGGGAGATGGTCACTTAATGCCTCTCTGTCGTGGGACTTGCAGCGCCACTGAATTTACACTTTTACCCCCCAACAGCTAAAATAGTAAATACATGTGTAGATAAATAAATGCACCATTTGAATGCATCTATTATAATGAGATAAGATCACAAAACAGCACAACTGATATCCTCAAAACCAAAAATAGATGGCAAATACAGTACTAAAGGAAGAAACATACATACATAAATATGCCCCTAAAAAAACAAGAGAAAAGAAGTTCAAAAAATAAAGAATAGAAGTTCAAGTACCCTAATAAAAGAAGTAAAGGAATAAGAATAAATAAACCATAAAGAAACAAAAAGAAGAAGTTCAACTACAAAATCAGATGAAGTTCACCCTAAACCCTAATAACCCTAAGATAGATAGTGGGGTCACGGATGTGACGGACTCGCCTCCGCATGCGACGACGTGGCACACCGCGTCGTCGCCTGCTCTGGCTCGTTCCTGTCTCGGCCTCGCAGGGGGAGGGGAGGGGGGTCCCTCCCCCCTCCCCCCCTGCTCGGCCTCGCGCTACCGCATTGTTGCGCGCTAGGATTTGACAGGACGCAATGCGGTTATTCTGTTTCCACCCCCACCGCACGCACCCTAAACCCTAAAAACCCTCAGATAGATAGTGGGGTCACGGATGTGACGGACTCGCCTCCGCATGCGACGACGCGGCACGCCGCGTCGTCGCCTGCTCCGGCTCGTTCCTGTCTCGGCCTCGCAGGGGGAGGGGAGGGGGGTCCCGACCCCCCTCCCCCCTGCTCGGCCTCGCGCTACCGCATTGCTGCGCACTAGGATTTGACAGGACCCAATGCGGTTATTCTATTTCCAACCCCACCGCACGCACCATAAACCCTAAAAACCCTAAGATAGATAGTGGGGTCACGGATGTGACGGACTCGCCTCCGCATGCGACGACGCAGCACGCCGCGTCGCCGCCTGCTCCGGCTCGTTCCTGTCTCGGCCTCGCAGGACGCAATGCGGTTATTCTGTTTCCACCCCCACTGCACGCACCCTAAACCCTAAAAACCCTAAGATAGATAGTGGGGTCATGGATGTGATGGACTCGCCTCCGCATGCGACGACATGGCACGCCGCGTCGTCGCCTGCTCCGGCTCGTTCCTGTCTCGGCCTCGCAGGGGGAGGGGAGGGGGTCCCGACCCCCCTCCCCCCCGGCTCGGCCTCGCGCTACCGCATTGCTGCACGCTAGGATTTGACAGGACGCAATGCGGTTATTCTGTTTCCACCCCCACCGCACACACCCTAAACCCTAAAAACCCGAAGATAGATAGTGGGTTCACGGATGTGACAGACTCGCCTCTGCATGCGACGAAGCGGCACGCCGCGTCGTCGCCTGCTCCGGCTCGTTCCTGTCTCGGCCCATACTTGGGCTAATCCCATGATTTCTCATGAGACAAAAGTCTAAAAAGAACATCTGGAGAATTAAAAATTACAAAGAAAAACAAACAAACAAAATATAGAGCATCATGCACCTTCGCCTTCCAATGTGGAGTGCAAATATCCAAAACCAGAAGTTCAACCATTAATAAAAAAGAAGTCCAGATCCTACTGAAGATAGTGCTTGTGATCCAGCTCCACACTTACACACTAGTTACAAAAAATTGCAGAAGAAATCTACTAAGGGTTTTTGATTTCTGGAGTGTAATTTGTCCTGGAATATCAATGTCAAAAAGATGAACCTGCATTCAAGAAAATTTTTGCTGTGACATAAAAAACCAAGAGAGAAGCACCTGAGGAATAATAATGTTTAGTGTTGAAGAAAAAAAATGCACAAGGCATAAGTTAACTAATAAAATGTTCTAAATAAAGGTAAGTTCAAGTTGTAAAAACACAGAAGTTCGGCGTTTGGAAAAACATCAAATGAACATGTAGAAAAGACAAATTACACAGAAGCAAAAATCTTGTAAGTTCACGTTAAACACAAACTGAAGTTCTACCACTGTTTGAAGTATGCAAACGTGTTACAAAAAAATAAGTAAGGTATGCATGCATATTTGGGAATAATCCCATAGTTGCCACGGAACAAACTAAAACGCAAATTAGAAAATTGAAAATTACAAAAAAAACAAAAAAAAATAGAGCGTGATGTTGCACCACCTTGCAATGTGGAAATCAGGAAGTTCAATCACTGGTAGCATAGAAGTCCAATTACTACCACAGAATGTGGATGATCCAAAAAACTAGCCCCGAAGATAGAATAAATATAAAAAGGATGATTTGTGTATCTATGGACCACCTCCACATTTACGTATATGAGTACTCTGAAAAACAAAAAGAACGTACACAAAATTTTTATAACAACACCAATCGAACAGATCGTATTGCAGCATCAACCAAAAAACATGCATTAAAACGAGGGAAGTTCAAGCACAAAAGGTGCAGAAGTCCAACTCTGTAACACAGACAGTAGAATCACTGAAAAAACACATTATCGAATTTGCTTTTCAGATTTAATCACTTGGGTGACTACACCTTCTCAGGTCGTGACCTCGAACGATATCCTAGTGCGCCCTGACATCAAAACGATAAATCAACCAAGCTGCCTCATTGAAGAACCGAAAACCAGCACGGGCAGACACGAGATCCAATCGCCCGATTTCAGCGGTGTATTCGCCTTCCTAATGGAATTAACAACGCATGAACGGTCCAATCTCACTACCGCAATCAAATCTTCCCTCTATACTCAAATAAAGATAACAAATCTACAGAAGCGGCGAAACCACTCCCGCGGACGAAGAACACAGAGCCTCAAATCAAATTCGTTGAAATTAACAACAAATTGCCCACGAAACTCGTACTTAAACCAAATTACCATCATGTTAGAGGTTCCAGAACATCCACTGAATGCATTAAACTTATAAACATACACGAGTTCATCCGCCCTGAGAGTGAATCCGCCAAAATGCAAAATTACGAATCAAAACGAGCATTTAGATGCAGGTATGAGTATCTGGATTACAGCCACATCCCACACAACACTACCGACCAGAATAATTCGTGGGGGAAGCCACGGTTGCGAAGATAGCCCGAAGTTCGGGTTCGTACAGAGGGAAGTTCAGGTGCGTTACTCAGGCAGTTCAGGTTGTGATCAGAATAGTGTTTATGTGTGTGTGTGTAGGGCTGGACTATTCTGTTACTAGTAACAAAATATTATTCTATTACCCCTCGGCCCTATATAGCGCGCACGACACAGCTACAGCTTCCTGAATCCAGCCCACCAGCTAGATCCCGCACAACACACTAACCCCCTCCCCCCCAAACCACACACTTCCCGATCCCATCTTGCCGCCGCCCCATGCCTCGCCGCCGTGCGCCACCACCTCTTGCTCCACCGCCGCGCGCCACCACCCCTTCAGTTACCGCCGCGCGCCAGCATCCCTCGCCCCACCGCTGTGCGCCACCACCCCTCGCCCTGCGGCCACGCGCCACCACCCTTCGCCCCGCCGTCGGGAGCCACCACCCCTCGCCCCATCGCCGCACGCCGGTAGCCCCCTTCCCATGGAGAACTATACCTCAACCACCGACGACCTCCACATGACGATTCCCGGCGGCGAGATCTTCTACGAGGTAGGAGGCAGAGGGCGCAGCGGTCACGTCCGCGCTAGGGATCCAGAGGACACGCACGACGCGTGACGCAAGATGGTGGTAATGGGTGGTGGTACACCTGTGCGCCGCCCCATCCATGGCTGACCGCCGATCGAAGCTGCCCCCTGCTTCCTCCCATGTGGCCTTCTTCCTCTGTCCACTACTGGCTCATCGGCAGTTCTTTTTCGCCAACACCTGAAGGTCGTGTTTCGTCATCTCATCCCCACATCTCCCGTATGTTCAATTGCTGCTCGCTTGACAGTTCATACACAAAAAATTGAGTGGAGGTCTCTAGATATTCTCCTGATATATGTCTAAACAGGACCAAAATTTACATGTTTTATGCTTGTGTGTATGTGGTTGAACTATTTACCTTTTGAGCTAAGTTCAAACTATCTATGTTTGAAGGTCCAGTCAAATTCATTTTCGTAGCTATGAGGTTGAGCCAATTTTCTCGGCTACTGAAACCGATCATTTGATAGGGAATTCAAAAGAAACGACATATATGAGCATACGTGAAGTTCAGAAGTTCTGGTTTCAGGGAAGTAGACATCCTGCAGTTTTTGGGAATTAGTAGTTCACCTTTCCTAAGTGTAGCAAGTTCTCTAGTTGCAAAAAATAATTCACTTTGCAAAAACTCTGGAGGTCAACTATTTCTTTTGTTTGTTGTAGATGGAGATGTGTGTATGTACACATGTGTTCTGGAGATGGGAGAACTTATCTGGTGGTGTGTGCGGCTGCTGCATCCTCTTCCGGCCGCTCTAATTCACACCCTCAGTAAAACTTCTGTATGCCCTCGTGTTCACAAATGTTTTAGTACTTTTTTCCATAAAAATCTTGTAGTACTATGTAAAGCAAGCGTGTCCAACACATAGTTTAGGTGTCGCAGTAGTACTCACCGTTGATGGTGGCCTTCTTTTGTGCCGCTATTACTTTGCCACCTAGGGTAGTACTGCTACTACTTATCATGTTGATAAAACCTCACTAACAGTACATCTATTTGATTAACGATTCTGTAGGGAGAAAAAGTTCACCAATATACAAACTCTAAGCTCAATATAGCAAACTTTTTGTTTAGTAGTTGGTACTGCTCAAGTTTATATCTAAGTTCAAAAATGTTAGCACATACCCAGTTTCATATGTGTTATAGAAGAACAAACACTGTGTGTGTTGTGATTCATATATATAATTAAGTATCTTCGCCACAGCTATTGGTTTCGATGTGTCAAAAGATTAGCATTTTCTGCTAATCATGGACATGTGGACTATATATTACAATATGAACAACAGATTCATATATATAATTAAGTATCTTCGCCACAACCATGGACATGTGGACTATAAACATTTGATATAGTTCACCTTCAATAACTTTGTAAGTACAGATATATCACCCAGATGTAATATGTGACTATTTATTGCAATATGAGGAATGGATGTGTATATTGTAGTCTTTACATGCACAGTTGAGATGTGTTCAGTCCAACCCCACGGCATTAGGGAGGTCGAGTTCGTCGCGAGCAGCAGTACATGGTTGTTGGCTTACTCCAGCAGCCAGCCCAGCCTTCCCTCCCGCTCATCAATCCAACTTCTTGCTCCGACGCCGGTCACTCAAAGAGCCGCGTGTAGGCCACCCGTGTTTCACCTCCTGATCCAGCTCAACTTTCTCCCTTCTTCAGCATTTTTGGTATGAATTTGATGAATCTTCTTGATACTCTGTTTTTACTCATTTAGAGCTAGTTTTGTTCCTGCATATATGTATCACTTAGTTTTTAGATGGCTTAATTTAGAGAGCTTCCAACTCTGAAACTTGCCATGCATATTTGGGGATGGAATGTAAAATGGATGATCCAGTGATGGATTGATGTGCAGGTTCTTTGTGTACTTAATTTTGACAGAATTATTGTAGTACTTTGTAGTGGTATTAAATTGGGAACCTATGGTGCTTCAGTTAGAAGATCGTTGATGCTAGCTTCTTCGAGTTTGTCTGCTATTTCAACTTTTGTTTTAACCTACATGTTTTTTTGTTTACAGATTGTCGCATGATACTTGTATTGGGTGCTAGAGTTCATGTATTACTGCCAGGTAAGTTCAAAACATAAACCGTAGCTAGTTCAAATATAAACTCCCATGAGGATTTTGGTCAAGCTTCTAGTGTGGTTCACCATTGAAGGTGTGATGCAGGAATTCAGTACTACTTCTTATAGCATTTTTATTTGTGGCCAGGAAAAAGTCAAGATGTTCGCACAACAGAAATCTAGATGTTTGGAATCGCGAGAACCGTAAGTTCAAAAAATTGAAAAACATTTAAATAAATTCCTCCTATAGTATATTATTACCTCTGTTTGCAAATTGTTGACGTGGTTTTAGTTCAGTACATCATAACTAAAAGTCTTTTCAGAAACTCAATTCTCCTGTGTATATGTTGTGGATTGTTCAAGCTCTTCCATTCGCTCTATTCTATGGTTGGCTCACTAGTCTGCAACTCTACAATTGATTTTTTTGCCCATTGTCGTGCCTTCTAGGTGTTTTTTTAAAATGCATAAGCCGTTTGTTATGAGTCCATGGCAGTCATGCAGCCTGGGATTGGGATATACAAGATGGAAGCTACTACTATTGCTAGCTTTGGAGTTCACATGCTACAGCACATGGATCCATGGACAAAGAGTTAATATGAGAGAGAGATGGGTTTGTTTCAGTTTGAACATTTGCTGCCCTAGTCATTTGTTTGTTGCTAAAATGTCGGAGTCGTACTTCTCATTCTTGCATGAATTTTTTCTATACCATCGTCTTTATTTCTAAATGTCAGTCACTTTTTTTTGCCGTCACGTGTTTGCTTAAATGCCTAAACAAAGATCTATTTTAGTTCAGTTCAAATTCTAGTTTTAGTTCAGTGCAAATCTTATTTTAAGTTCAGTACAATTTCTTATTTTATTATGAGCAATCCTTCAAATGTCTTGCCTTATATTACTGCTATGTCAGTACATAGAACAAAAAAATTACATCAAATTGACAATGTTTAATCTCTTCTATGTTAGTATAGGCTACATGTATACAACATTTAATCTGTAGTAGTAGTAGCAGTCTTGCTATGTAAGGGAGTAGCCGAACTCCAGTAATTTGTGAGAATATCACTTTGGATACATGAGTGCAGGATTAATACATTATTGATTATTGCGGGTAGATCAGATCTTAGAAGCCACTTGCAGCCGCACTTGCCGGCACCCACAACGTGCCACCCCACCGGCCCCCAAGGCGCGCCGTCCCATGGTCCACTGGGCGCGGCGTCCTCCCGAGCTCCGCCTTGCACAGCTGCTCCTGCTCTGCCTTCCAGGTGACCAATGTGTCTGCCTCCGTGCGTCGCGTGGATGAGCGTGTTATGGAACCAAACGATCTACCCAATCTGAACAATAGGGAAGGTGCATCATGTACACTATGGTGCATCAAGTTCCGCATCAATCTGAACAGTAGGGAGCGTGTTATGTCATTCATGTATGAAAATGTGCGGTGTATATGTCATTCTTGTACATGTATTATATATGGAAAATTTTCTGTCTGATGATATAATTGCTACTTCTTGAAAGAAGGTATACATGACAGTTTGATGTGCGTGCAAGAATGAACCAAATGGTTTGAATTACAAACATTGATCAGTACAAATTAACAACAATGATCAGTTTGAAATAAAAGAAATGGTCAATTTGAATTAAAAACCATGATTAGTTCGAATTAAAAATGAATGATCATTTTAAATTATAGAGAATAATTAGTTCAAATAAAAACAATGACCAGTTCGAATTAAAAAACATTTTGAATTAAAAACAATGATATATTCAAATTAAAAACAAGAAAAATTGGTTTCAAAAAATAGAAACATAGAAGTCTGAATTAAAAAAATGATCAGTTCTGTGTTTTGAAAAGATTTTAATGCAAAATCCCAGTAAGTTAAAAATAAAAAAAGATTCCATTTGAAGCGTTTGAAAAGTTTGGAAAAAGATTTTTGCTCAATTCCAGCAAACGTTCAAACTCTTTAGGTGGAACAGTTCGAAGGTTCAGAAAAAATGGTGTTAAAAATTTAACTCCACGAAAAACTTATTGTTTATTAAAAATGTTGCCCTCTCACACACCTACCCCACGGCCACAGCCACACAAAAAAGTTGAAAATTAGGGAAACAAATTATAACACTTTTTTTCTATTTAGAACAATGTGCTGCCGGATTATATTTGAAAAAAAACACAAAAAAGGGATATTTTTTGAGATAAAAAAGGGATAAATAACGTGCACAGTACGAGTTGAGCTTCACTAATTAGAAAAGGCCCAAACTGCCAGAAAAACTATAATAAAGAAAGCAACATGGTCAGTTCCTTGGTGCAGCCTTCCTGTGTCCAAATTTGCAGTCTAACCAGATTTACAGAAAACTGTATCTATTCACTTACAGGTGACGTTCACTTCTAATGAAAGCTAAAGTTTCTTCAAAAATCACAAGCGACCACGTACGCGATGATTGATTCTGTTTGTTCCAGCCGTGAAATAGCTCAGAACATTGCACATGGACGTTATACATGCTCTACATATGCGATTTCAAACATCGATCCTCAATGACCCAAACAGGCTAGTGAGCCACGGCGTCCTCGAATGTCGCCGCCTCAGCGCAAAGGCCGTTCACCTATGCCACCCCAGGCAGTTCACCATGGTCACCAGAGTATGTTCAACTCTGCAGCGCTCGAGCCGTTCACCCCCAACAACCCCACGCCGCAGCGCTCAAGCAGTTCAAAGATTTGTCGTACCACAAGTTCAGAAGTGTGGCTTCGGGAAAGAGAAGTGTGGGTTTCTAGCAGTAATTTTGGCAGAAGCTGTGTGTGATTCGTAGAGCTTTATATAAAAAATGAGCAATTGTAGTCCTATAAGCGGATGCACATGACTAGTATTGACTATTGAGGCATGACATAAGTAGGCACGAAATATGGTTAGGTTCATTTTACAGAAAAAGCAATTCGTAACACAGTCTAACTTTCACGCTAGAAGAAGGCAGTACAGTTTAGCAGAGTGTTGTGTTGACTGACAGTATCCATGTAGCAGTGCTGAAAAAAGCAGAGGAGAGGAATGGTAGCTTACAGAGGTAGGCGACGCGGGGGTTGGCCGCCTCGACCTTGTTGGCGACACGGACGATGGGCGCGATCTCCACGAGTGATGACGGCACCACCTCACTATCGAAGATGGGCTCGCCGAGGTTGGCGGCGGTCTGCGTCCTCAGAATTCGGCGAGGCCCCGACGGCTGCATCGGGCCGGCCAGGGAGAGCGTCCGCGACAGGGACGTCATCGCGATCAGTCTCTCTTCCCGTCACTGCCCTAACCTGAACGGGCGCGCGCGCACACACACAGAGATGCGGAGCTGAGCATATAGTACATCGAGATAACTCCAGAAGGTTCTAGAAGGCGGGGCATTACCTTGCTCCTCTGGCCAACCGATTCCGCCAACAAAATTCGGGCATAAGAGGAACTGGATTCCCCAAACAAATCCACCAATCACCTGGAAACAAACAGAGCTCCGGGCCTAGCCCGTCTGTGAGATTCTCGGAATTCCAGAAAAAATAGTGTGCTCCACGGCGCGTGCTACTCTCAATGACCTAGAAAGAGACGAGAAGCTCAGCAGGGGAGCTGTAGAACCTCCTCGAAGCTTCTAGAAAAGTAGCAAGAGGCGAGGCGGAGGTCGCCGGAGCGAGCTATTACACCGAGCGCATGTGGCTGGAAAAGCCAAACCCGACAGCCCGCCCCCTCGGCCACCGCGACGTCCTTTCGTGCCGGCGCATGAAAGTGGAGTGCCGGAACTGGTAGAGGCCTCCGTGGAAGCTACGTGCGGGGAGGTGGGGCGGCGCGGCTAGTCACAAACGAGGTGGTCGGCGGGAGGCGGAGGAGGGGGGATATATTTTTCTATTAGGTGAAAGCATCAGTTCAACCATCTCGAATTCATCAGTACAACTTCCTGAAACCATCAGTTCAAGTAGGGTAACAGAATAATATTCTGTTACGTGTAACAGAATAGCCCAGATGTATATATATATACATATATATATATACCCCTTGCCCATTTTAGACCAAACCCTAAATCCTAGAACTTTTGTTCCCCCTAGCCGCCGCCACCTATAGTCCCTTCCTCCTCGGATCAGCCGCCGACTCCACCCGGTCACCATCTCCCTCGGGATCCCTTCCGATCTAATCCACCTTGTTTTTCTGCAGCCAACCAACAGCAGCACTCGATCCCCCTCCTGCTCTGCCAAGCGCACACGATCCAAGGAGAGGAAATCCTCCTCGCGAGCCCGAAGAGGAGTTTTCCTCTGGAGATCCTCCTGTATGCTCCCTCTGCTCGGCCCCGTCGTCATTTCACCGCCACCGACAAGCTCCGGCGAGCAGCAGGCCAACCACACCTCCTTCCCCGTGCCCTTCCCTCCTATCTCCTCGCTGAATGGAGCCTTCGAAGCCGTAGCTCCCCACCGCAGAGTCCCTCATCGCCAGCCACCAAAGGTCTGCCTGCTAGCCAACGGAGGACCTCCTCACGCTCTCTGCTCCTTTGTGCCCAAGCAGCCTTGCTGCAACCTCACCCTGGCCCCCTCCTCGACTTCGCCTGACCGGTCACCGCTGGCGAATAGCTCCAGCAGATGGCCGCAGCCCCGCCTTGAGGAGCATCACCCTCGCCGGAGTTCACCCGCCGGACCAGCAGCGCCGCCCCGGCGCACCTCGACATCGAGCACAAGCAGGACCGGCCTCATCCCACTCCACTCCTCCTCTCGTTTCCCTTCCCCGCCTTCTTCTCTCTCTCGGGTCTCTCACTGCCGCCTCGTCTCGCAAGTTCGTCGTCACCGTCTTCAGCAAGAACAGGACCCACAACACCATCCATGGCTGTCGCCGAGAGCCGTTGCCGTCGCACCTCCGACTGGATCTGGACGCCTCGTCGTCTTCTGCTCGCTTCTGCCTTCCCTCGTCGCTCCATCGTTCCCCTGCCTCGCAGGAGCCAAGCTGCCGCTGCAGCCAAGCACTGCTCCGCACCCCGCTGCATCCTTCTGTCGGGAGCAGACAGAGGAAGCCGCCCCGCCGCGTTGACCGCCAAGTCCCACGTCGCCCCGCATGCTCTTTCTCGCTGCCGCCAGCATCGTCTCACCTCCTGCCAGCCTCTCCGACGCCACCCCGGAGCCATGCCATCCCGCCGCGCCGGAGATCCCTGACGCCGCTGCTCCGCTCTACTTCTTCTCGAGCAGAGGAGCGCTCCCGCAAACCGCTACCTCGCCCGCTCGTCCAAACGTGCGTTGACTTCCAGCGTCGATCGCATGAAGCCCAGCTCCAGGCCGCCTGCCTCCTGCGTGCATGGGCCACAAGCAGGCCGGCCCAGCGTGCCCTTGCCGGCCTCCCTCTCCACCAAACCGGGCCAAGGCCCAGATCTGCCGCGCCCCTGTAGGCCCAATGTGAGCAGCCCAGTCCGCCCCCAGTTTCAGCCCGTTATGTTTTTTTCTTGCCACGGCGATTTTTCTATTTAATCCAGAGAGTGCATTTTTGCAGAAAACCCCTTCTAGTTCATGCATTTGATTACTCCACAATCGTGCATCGGAATTAAACAAACTTAATATGTAAAGTGCTTAGAATTTTGTGTAGTTTAATAATATCCAACTTTGAACCATGTTTAAAATGTTTAAGATGTTGTTTGTTTAAATTTGCCATATTGCCATGCTAAAATGATTTATTTCATAACTAAATAACCGTAGCTCCAAACTTAACAAACTGTATATGTAAATGGGGTAGAAAAATGCATAGTTTAACTTGGTGCCTTTACTTTGCATGTTTAACAACTCTAAAATATGGTTTAGGGAAGAACAGTACCAAATCCATAAATTGCACATGAGGATTTTTCCGGACTTGTTGCTTGTTGTTCCGGCCTCATTTAAACTTGCCTAGATAGGTAGTTTTATTATGCTTCACCTCTTGCCATGTTAATAACATTTAATATTGTTGGGTACATAAACGAGAGTGAACTAAATGTTTGAATGTGGTGTTTTCTTCAATATGCAACTCGTTGCATATTGAGCTCCACTTAATTTGTAGGATTGTTTGTGCTTATTGCCATGCCATGACTCTTTAAACCGGACATGAATCATACTTGTTTGTGCATCATGCCATGATTATGTGATGGTTGATTACCATGTTGTTTGCTTCTTTCCGGTGTTGCTTCTTCGGGTTAGTTCCGATAACGTCACATTTGTGAGGATTCATTCGACTACGTCCGTTTGTCTTCTTCATGGACTCGTTCTTCTTCCTTGCGGGATCTCAGGCAAGATGACCATACCCTCGAAATCACTTCTATCTTTGCTTGCTAGTTGTTCGTTCTATCGCTATGTCGCGCTACCTACCACTTGTTATATCATGCCTCCCATATTGCCATGTCAATCCTCTAAACCACCTTTCCTAGCAAACCGTTGTTTGGCTATGTTACCGCTTTGCTCAGCCCCTCTTATAGCGTTGTTAGTTGCAGGTGAAGATGAAGTTTGTTCCATGTTGGAACATGGATATGTTGGGATATCACAATATCTCTTATTTAATTAATGCATCTATATACTTGGTAAAGGGTGGAAGGCTCGGCCTTATGCCTGGTGTTTTGTTCCACTCTTGCCGCCCTAGTTTCCGTCATACCGGTGTTATGTTCCTTGATTTTGCGTTCCTTACGCGGTTGGGTGTTATGGGAACCCCTTGATAGTTCACTTTGAATAAAACTCCTCCAGCAAGGCCCAACCTTGGTTTTACATTTGCCTAACAACCTATTACCTTTCCCTTGGGTCGGCCAACCCGAGGGTCATCTTTATTTTAACCCCCCCCCCCCGGGGGCCAATGCTTCTCTAAGTGTTGGTCCGAACCGAGCTGCCTGCGGGGCCACCTCGGGGAAACTTGAGGTTTGGTTTTACTCGTAGCTAGTCTCATCCGGTGTTGCCCTAAGAACGAGATACGTGCGACTCCTATCGGGATTGTCGGCACATCAGGTGGCTTTGCTGGTCTTGTTTTACCATTGTCGAAATGTCTTGTAACCGGGATTCTAAGATTGATCGGGTCTTTCCGGGAGAAGGAATATCCTTCGTTGACCATGAGAGCTTGTGATGGGCTAAGTTGGGACACCCCTGCAGGGTTTGAACTTTCGAAAGCCGTGCCCATGGTTATGTGGCAGATGGGAATTTGTTAATGTCCGGTTGTAGAGAACTTGACACTCGACTGAATTAAAATGCATCAACCGCGTGTGTAGCCGTGATGGTCTCTTTTCGGCGGAGTCCGGGAAGTGAACACGGTTCTTGTGTATGTTTGAACATAAGTAGCTTCAGGATCACTTCTTGATCACTTCTAGTTTCACGACCCTTGCATTGCTTCTCTTCTCGCTCTTATTTGCGTATGTTAGCCACCATATATACTTAGTGCTTGATGCAGATCCAGCTCACTACCCTTCCCTATCCATAAGCTTAAATAGTCTTGATCTCGCGAGTGTGAGATTGCTGAGTCCTCGTGACTCACAGATACTTCCAAACAGTTGCAGGTGGCGACGATACCAGTGCAGGTGACGCAACCCAGCTCAAGTGGGAGCTCGATGAAGATCTTGATCGTTGTTTTGTTTTGTTTCCTTTTAATCAGTAGTGGAGCCCAGTTGGGACGATCAGGGATCTAGCATTTCGGGTTGTCTTCTTTTATTTTGGTTCCGTAGTCGGACCTTAATTGTATTTTGGATGATGTATGTTTAACTTGTATTTGTGTGAAGTGGCGATTGTAAGCCAACTCTTTATCCCTTTCTTATTCAATACATGGGATTGTGTGAAGATTACCCCTCTTGCGACAAACCTACCATGCGGCTATGTCTCTAAGTCGTGCCCTGACACGTGGGAGATATAGCCGCATCGTGGGTGTTACAAGTAAAAATATAACCCAGGATAACCTCAACGAAGAGATTGATGGTTTGAAAAGATGTCTTGAGCGAAGAGAAAATTATGGATTTAGATATGTCACTCTTGAAACTTGTGAATCATGAAACACGAAGGGAAATTATCAACAATGACATAACACCACCTCAAATGATAATGTAGAAAGAATTGCACTTCAGAATGGAAGATGAAGAATACTTGAACTCCTCAAAACAAGACATGTGTTGAACACCATCATTATTTTGGAGTATAGCTTAGCAGAACATAACTTTGAGAGAAATCTTGAAAAACAATTGAAGAATGAAAAGAATCCTCAATGGACCACCATGTTGAGCCTTCGTGAGAACTCCGGTAACAAAAGAATGATCAAGTGAAAGGAAAGTTGAAAAGAACTCCGGGAGAAGCCTTGCAATGATTTAGATGGAGCTTCGCGACGAGATAAAGTGGAAACTTGGAACTCTGGAAGAAAAGATAAAGCATCTCGAACCGAGAATGTGATATGATGAACCACTCCGGAAAGAAGAAATTAGATCACTTGGATGAAACAATAAAAAGAATTACGTTATGCGTATCCTTCACCAATTAAATTGATGACGAGCAAACGGATTTGCCATACTACTTATTCTCGTAGAAAGGATTAAGATAGGTATAGCGCCAACTTGGGAAGGTCTTCTGCGAACCACCGGTAGGATTGGGAAGAACGAATGAATTGATATGATAACGAAGGAAGAGAGGACTTGAACGAACCACCGTAAGAATTAAAAATGAACGTAGCACAGGCACAATTCACCGGGAAGAATTGGAAAACGAATGAAGATACTTGAAGGAATTTAGATACATGAGAACGAATAGATCACGATCTGATTAGAGAATATTTTAATGATGCTCCGGTATGATTTGGAGAACGAGAGCTGAAGGCTAGAATGAATAATTCTGAGATGATGGGCTCCGGAGAATCAAACTGAAAAGACTCCTGAATTGCTCTGGATGGTTGAAAAGAATATTTCGCAATCGAAAACAATTATGAGAGGATGGCAACAAGCTAGAACCATGAATCTTGAAGAGAATGGAGCAAGATTGAGAGAAAAACTCTTCTTCGGTCTTCAAATGCAGAGAATGATGACGAGAAACACCACCATGAATTGTTGATGCACTCCGGAAGAAGATTGGAAAGGCTGAGCCAACGATGAAAAGAATTTGAAAGATCTTAGAGAAAGACATTTGACTGATGACAAATCATTCTTAAGTCAAACTTTGAAATGAATTTAAGAGTAACTCCGGAAAAAAATTAGAAGAGTTAGGTAAGATCCTAGGGAAAAAACCTGTGGATTAGGGCCCACTCAAAAGTAACACCTTTGGAATGCTTTTGAAGAGAGATTGCACCGGTTGAATTAAATAGCTTGTATGAGATAACATCCTCGAAATAGCTTGAACAAATTAGGAGTGAAAACATGAATCTTCTGAGATAACTTCAGCACTCCAGAACAAATGAATAGCGAGAAGTGAAAGATTAAGAGGTGCACCGGCATGAGAAAGCATTTGAAATGAGGAAAAGATATGATCGACAAATCTTGAATTGAATCCATCAGAGAAGAAATAGAATGAAGAATAATAAACTCGAAGTTTCGTTAGTATCTTCCTGAGAATCACCGGATAAGAACATTGACGAAACTGAATGGAGAGACTTCCCATCAATAAAAGGATACTTGATTAAGAAATCTGAATCCTTGAAGAAAAGGGTGGGAGGGTGGGAAAACAAAGACAACTTGGGACGGATGACACAAACACCGTTGATAAAACTAAGATTGGATCTTGCGAATGTTGAAATGATCGGATCCACTTGAAGAGAAACACGCCGGTTGAAAAGGATTGACATGAAAATCTCGATTATCATGAAGGATTAGTATTCACATAGAAATTTGAAAACACCACTTAGGAAAAGGTATGGATTCAACACTTGACTTCGAAGCAACTCGAATACCACAACTCAAAACAAAACAAAGGATTGGCTTGCAGAATAAGCCGGAAACAAACATATGATAGATCCCATATCGTATCATGTGTCTGTTGGAAAGATATTCTAGGAGCTACTTGAATTCCCACTTATAAACTCCTAAAACTTTCTGGTTATGCAATCGGGTGTTGGGGATATAGGGGAAGCATAATATCTCACCCAAAACTAGCAAATCCTACGTCCAGCTGTATCCATCCTTCAACACATAACCAAGAAACCTTCGGAAATCGTTTACCTCAACCTTCGAAAAGCATCTGTTATACGAGTTATGGCAATACTCCCGAACTCCCGCCCCAGTACTCGATGGCGTCGAGGTTATCTCACCAACAACTGCATAAAAGAGATTTTTGATGTCGGCGAAACTCAGGTATACCAGAACTGCAACGATAAAATTGTGATGACAACACCTCGAAGCTCAACTCCCCGGGACACTGCCACAACCCCTAAATGTCAGGAGGCACCAACAACAATGTTCTCATCACAAAACCATCGGAACGATTCCAAGATACCCGCGTGATCCTAAAAAAATTCATGAAATTTGAGGAGAGAAGAGCCAAAACTTCTACGTCAGGAGGCCTCACCGGAGTGACGAAGGGACTAGGGAGTAAAAGAATCCTACTCTCCGATATATATAATCCTAAGACTCAAAACATCTTGTTCTAGACTCAACAACGTCAGCGATTCGATCAAGCAGGGGGCTCCTAAGTTGGGGATGGCTCTGATACCAACTTGTAACGCCCACGATGCGGCTATATCTCCCACGTGTCGGGGCATGACTTAGAGGCATAGCCACATGGTAGGTTTGTCGCAAGAGGGGTAATCTTCACACAATCCCATGTACTGAATAAGAAAGGGATAAAGAGTTGCCTTGCAATCGCCACTTCACACAAATACAAGTTAAACATACATCATCAAAAATACAATTAAGGACCGACTACGGAACCAAAATAAAAGAAGACAACCCCAAATGCTAGATCCCTGATCATCCCAACTGGGCTCCACTACTGATCAAAAGGAAACAAAACAACGATCAAGATCTTCATCGAGCTCCCACTTGAGCTGGGTTGCGTCACCTGCACTGGTATCGTCGCCACCTGCAACTGTTTGGAAGTATCTGTGAGTCACGAGGACTCAGCAATCTCACACTCGCGAGATCAAGACTATTTAAGCTTATGGATAGGGAAGGGTAGTGAGCTGGATCTGCATCAAGCACTAAGTATATATGGTGGCTAACATACGCAAATAAGAGCGAGAAGAGAAGCAATGCAAGGGTCATGAAACTAGAAGTGATCAAGAAGTGATCCTGAAGCTACTTACGTTCAAACATACACAAGAACCGTGTTCACTTCCCGGACTCCGCCGAAAAGAGACTATCACGGCTACACACGCGGTTGATGCATTTTAATTCAGTCGAGTGTCAAGTTCTCTACAACCAGACATTAACAAATTCCCATCTGCCACATAACCGCGGGCACGGCTTTTGAAAGTTCAAACCCTGCAGGGGTGTCCCAACTTAGCCCATCACAAGCTCTCATGGTCAACGAAGGATATTCCCTCTCCCGGAAAGACCCGATCAATCTCGGAATCCCGGTTACAAGACATTTCGACAATGGTGAAACAAGACCAACAAAGCCACCTGATGTGCCGACAATCCCGATAGGAGTCGCACGTATCTCGTTCTTAGGGCAACACTGGATGAGACTAGCTACGAGTAAAACCAAACCTCAAGTTTCCCCAAGGTGGCCCCGCAGGCAGCTCGGTTCGGACCAACACTTAGAGAAGCATTGGCCCGGGGGGTTAAAATAAAGATGACCCTCGGGTTGGCCGACCCAAGGGAAAGGTAATAGGTTGTTAGGCAAATGTAAAACCAAGGTTGGGCCTTGCTGGAGGAGTTTTATTCAAAGCGAACTGTCAAGGGGTTCCCATAACACCCAACCGCGTAAGGAACGCAAAATCAAGGAACATAACACCGGTATGATGGAAACTTGGGCGGCAAGAGTGGACCAAACACCAGGCATAAGGCCGAGCCTTCCACCCTTTACCAAGTATATAGATGCATTAATTAAATAAGAGATATTGTGATATCCCAACATATCCATGTTCCAACATGGAACAAACTTCATCTTCACCTGCAACTAACAACGCTATAAGAGGGGCTGAGCAAAGCGGTAACATAGCCAAACAACGGTTTGCTAGGAAAGGTGGGTTAGAGGCTTGACATGGCAATACGGGAGGCATGATATAACAAGTGGTAGGTAGCATGACATAGCGATAGAACAAACAACTAGCAAGCAAAGATAGAAGTGATTTCGAGGGTATGGTCATCTTGCCTGAGATCCCGCAAGGAAGAAGAACGAGTCCATGAAGAAGACAAACGGATGTAGTCGAACGAATCCTCACAAATGCGACGTTATCGGAACTAACCCGAAGAGCAACACCAGAAAGAAGCAAACAACATGGTAATCGACCATCACATAATCATGGCATGATGCACAAAAAAGTATGATTCATGTCCGGTTTAAAGAGGCATGGCATGGCAATAAGCACAAAGAATCCTACAAATTAAGTGGAGCTCAATATGCAACGAGTTGCATATTGAAGAAAACACCACATTCAAACATTTAGTTCACTCTCGTTTATGTACCCAACAATATTAAATGTTATTAACATGGCAAGAGGCGCATAATAAAACTACCTATCTAGGCAAGTTTAAATGAGGCCGGAACAACAAGCAACAAGTCTGGAAAAATCCTCATGTGCAATTTATGGATTTGGTACTGTTCTGCCCTAAACCATATTTTAGAGTTGTTAAACATGCAAAGTAAAGTCACCAAGTTAAACTATGCATTTTTCTACCCCAATTACATATAAAGTTTGTTAAGTTTGGAGCTACGGTTATTTAGTTATGAAATAAATCATTTTAGCATGGCAATATGGCAAATTTAAACAAACAACATCATAAACATTTTAAACATGGTTAAAGTTGGATATTATTAAACCACACAAAATTCTAAGCACTTTACATATTAAGTTTGTTTAATTTCGATGCACGGTTGTGGAGTAATCAAATGCATGAACTAGAAGGGGTTTTCTACAAAACTGCACTGACAGTGTCCTGGACTAGGGGGTACTCACCACGTCATCTCCCGATCTGTTAGATTGGGCCGAGGACTCCCATGGTCGTATACTCATGGGCCAGTTCGGACAACTATCGCATACAAGGAAGATTCCACAAGACTTGGCGATCAAGACAAGGACTCCTCCCCACCGGCGTATTCGGCTAGGACTCTTGACTCTTGTTATCCTAGGCCTCTGGTGCATTATATAAACCGAGGTCAGGCTAGTTGATAGATGATATACAACAACAATCATACCATAGACTAGCTTCTAGGGTTTAGCCTCTCTGATCTCGTGGTAGATCTACTCTTGTACTACCCATATCATCAATATTAATCAAGCAGGATGTAGGGTTTTACCTCCATCAAGAGGGCCCGAACCTGGGTAAAACATCGTGTTCCTTGCCTCCTGTTACCATCCGCCTTAGACGCACAGTTCGGGACCCCCTATCCGAGATCCACCGGTTTTGACACCGACATTGGTGCTTTCATTGAGAATTCCGCTGTGTGTTCGGCAAAAGGTTGATGGCTCGCTTGCAGACCAACCGCGACTTCGGCATCTGCGTCACCAGCTCGACTGGTCACCTTGGTTTGACCAAGGACTGCGCCCTACCTCCGATCGTCATGTTCGGATGAGGTCCTTTATAAACATCAACTCCGATCTCTATCAAGATCATGGAGGAATCATCCAGGGAGCCCGGGGGCTCAACGTCAACATTGCCCTCGGGCGACCGTGTTGTTTTTCTGGACAGCAAACTTGTCTCCGCCGCCACCGCCTCCTCAAGTGTCTTTTTAACGATTGCTTCGGCGAAATTGTGTAGAATTGTGTCTACAACAACCCTGGAAAATTTCGTTGAGTTCCGATGAAGGAATCTCTGGCAATCCACGATATACCGGAGCCCTGTCAAATCTGGACGGGAATCTGGCCGAGTTTAGGGCGTGGTGTCCAGCTTCTAGCTCGGACGTCCTTTGGAAGATCCAACCGTTGATCGGCTGCGAAATTCCTATATCTACCACCTCTCAAACTTTCAGCTTGATCCGACCGTCCAAACTCCGGGAACCTTCCGATTAGTGCATCACTTTTCGGATCTGTTTTCTGTGCGAAAACGAATCCGACCGGAGTTCGTCTTTTTTATGAACGGGATTTCAGACATCCCTTTTGAAGGAAGTTTTGTATGGGGTATTGTGTTTTGTTCCCAAACACATCCCACTAACTTTAAGATCTTTTGAACATGATCTTCAACATCATGCTGGTGTCAAACCAGTCCGGCAATATTGCTCCACGACTGCCGACCTGTGCTAGACACGTCGTCACTTTGTTGAGCTGAGCTCAGCTTCTTTGGATCATCATCTCGGCAAGCCGAACAAGAGTCCGGCATCGCGAAGGATAAATCGTCACCAACATCGTCGCCCCATGGATTACACGGAGCGGGCATACCGGCATCGCCGCACGGTCGCTTCATCAAGCCGGCATCGATCACGTCACGACCTACATCGGCAGGGCCACACTATTGCTTCCTCAAGCTGGTGTCCACCACGCCGACCTACTTTGACTCATCGGCTGACATCAAGGCTTCGACATCTTGGCTGGACCGGGGGCTTCGCCATCTCTTCATCAACCTACTCCGGACACTTCGGCGTCACTAGCCGAGCAGCTCCATCACGTTAGCTGGACCGAGGGCTTCGCCTCGGCGAGCCAACCTTTGCCAGCATTGCCATGCCATCGTTTTAGCTCCCATCGGGCAATGGGTGTGCGGATCGAGTCCCAATTTTGGGAATCACCTTTCTTCGGATCACTACAACAAATAAACCAGGTGCTATTAATCCTAGTATTTTTTTGATTGTTTGGGTTCATTCTTCACAAGGAATTATTACACTGGTTTGTCCATCAGATGTACATAGGTCTATCAAATGGTGGCCGCATTAACAACAGTCGCATGGTGGTTCATTCAGTTTCCGTACATAGTCCGGCGAACGCCGCATCCGGAACTTGGACCGACCTGTGAATTCAGGCTTTGCCGCGCCTTTACCGCACCACGCCGACGCCCTACATCGACATTGACTTCGGCGCCAGGCCATATTTCTTTTATTACTCACTTTGCATAAATTATTTATTATGCAACGATTTTTTTAATTATCATTATTACTATTATCTTCGGTTTGCACTATTTCTTGTGCACATGAAAATGATCCCTGGACTTCGGCGTCACTCTGCCGGTCTGCATTGACCGTGCTATGTCACCACTTTGTCGTGTCGAGCTCTCTGCTCCGCTACCTCAGGACCGGCTTGGGGGATGGAACCTTGTCCCGCATCAAGCTCGGACCGCATCATCAATACTGAACACATTAACCAGCTAAGTCGCTTTCATGCTCAAAGCTTTAATTTCTAACTTGTGTTCGGTTCGACCAAGCATTATACTTTTTTGGAAAAAAGTTGCTTGTAAAAAATTTCCTTGTCCAAACTTAGTTTGTGACGCATAAATTCAAATACCCAATTCATTTGGGGGCTTCCTTCATGAAGCTTTTCCTCTTGCATATGATTATACTTGTACGGCTTCGTTCCTTGTTCGTGTATTACGCCACAATATGCACCATATTGACTTAAGCGATTTGCAAGCTGGGTTGCCTCGCTCCTGTGTTTACCCCTATGTTCCCGATTGTTCGGCTAGGGAGTAAAGGGAGCACCTCTGCGATTGTCACGATCGGGTCATCCAAGCCGGACCTCAGATTGGGTGAAGCCGAAAGCTAGCGCTCTTGTAGTTTTCAATGATGGTCGGCACACAACGGAACTCATGAGTACAAAAAATCTATTGCACAAGTCTCATAATAACAATGAGCACCGAAGAAAGGTATCGGTGGGGGAACTATTTTCTTCGAAGATGCTTCTTACACTTCGCAGTAATATACCATAAGTTCCCTGAGCGCGCTTTGTCTGTTACAGCCTTATGGCCTGATTGCCTGGTTATTGGAAACACCATCGATATTATCGACAGATGGAGTACATAACACTTTTCGGTCCTTGACCGAAGAGGGAGAAGCCGACGGTCGGTTAAGACGCGTTTAAAGTTCGGTTGAACATAGATATGATATAAGTACTTCGGTACATGCAATCATTCTTTTACCCAAGTCACTTGGGGGCTCTTAAGTTTATTTGAGACATTTTATAATAAGTCTTCTTCTTCTTAGTCGTTGCAAAGTTTTTATTATTATTATTATTGTTGTTTTTATTGTCATTATTTATCATTCCTTTTTTCGACACAAGTATGTGGTCACTAGCTGAGGAGCCTAATTTCTCTCTCGAAACCGCTAGAGTTTAGTTTGCTAAACTGGCCTAATGAGAAGTACTCCGCCTTCGGGATAGGAGGTTGAAGCCGTAGGCTGACCCGCTTGAAGTCTTGAGATAGGATGTGTCATGTTAAAGCACGGCAGAAGCACTTTTTTTTCAAGTCCAATTTTCGGATTGGCACCGAACACTTGATCTAGTTCGGACATTAAACTTTTGAATAAGTTTTTTTTGGCTTTTCGAGCCTATGGCACTTTTAAACTATTTGCGCTTTTCCAGCATTAGTCTCTCAGTGCAACGCCGGACACCTTTAGGGATTCGGCAAAAGCATTCTCGGATATTGCTATATATGCATCGGTTTCGAATTGTGTCTTCGTCAATAGTTGGGTTGCCCGGCTCCTGTGCTTTCCTCCTACGTTCCACTTTTGTTCGGCTAGGTGTGCAAAGGGAGAACCACTGTGATTGTGCTTCTAGCTCGCATGATCAAGCACCTCAGTGGAGAAAGCCGAAAATTGACTGTCACAATAGGCGTAAACTGGTCAGCGATCCGATGACTATGTTAAATGACGGGCCATTTGTTGGGTTTCGTAGTAATTTAAAAAAAATTCCTACGCACACGCAAGATCATGGTGATGCATAGCAACAAGAGGGGGAGAGTGTGATCTACGTACCCTTGTAGATCGACAACGGAAGCGTTAACTTGGTTGATGTAGTCGTACGTCTCCACGGCCCGACCGATCAAGCACCGAAACTACGGCACCTCCGAGTTCTAGCACACGTTCAGCTCGATGACGATCCCCGGACTCCGATCCAGCAAAGTGTCGGGGAAGAGTTCCGTCAGCACGACGGCGTGGTGACGATCTTGATGTACTACCGTCGCAGGGCTTCGCCTAAGCACCGCTACAATATTATCGAGGACTATGGTGGAAGGGGGCACCGCACACGGCTAAGAATATGATCACGTGGATCAACTTGTGTCCATGGGGTGCCTCTTGCCTCCGTATATAAAGGATCCAAGGGGGGAGGCCGGCCGGCCTCTATGGCGCGCCAAGGAGGAGTCTTCCTCCTAGTAGGAGTAGGACTCCTACTAGGAGGGGGAAAGAAGTGGGGAGGGAGAAGGAAAGGGGGGCGCCGCCCCCCTCTCCTAGTCCAATTCGGACCAGGGGGGAGGAGGCGCGCGGCCCACCTTTGGCTGCCCCTCTCTCTCCACTAAGGCCCATATGGCCCATTACTTCTCCCGGGGAGGTTCCGGTAACCCTCCGGCTCTCCGGTTTTCTCCGAAATCACCCGGAACACTTCCGGTGTCCGAATATAGCCATCCAATATATCAATCTTTATGTCTCGACCATTTCGAGACTCCTCGTCATGTCCGTGATCACATCCGGGACTCAGAACTAACTTCGGTACATCAAAACTCATAAACTCATAATATAACTGTCATCGAAACCTTAAGCGTGCGGACCCTACGGGTTCGAGACTAATGTAGACATGACCGAGACACGTCTCCAGTCAATAACCAATAGCGGAACCTGGATGCTCATATTGGCTCCTACATATTCTACGAAGATCTTTATCGGTCAGACCACATAACAACATACGTTGTTCCCTTTGTCATCGGTATGTTACTTGCCCGAGATTCGATCGTCGGTATCTCAATACCTAGTTCAATCTCGTTACCGGCAAGTCTCTTTACTCATTCCGTAATACATCATCTCGCAACTAACTCATTAGTTGCAATGCTTGCAAGGCTTATGTGATGTGCATTACCGAGAGGGCCCAGAGATACCTCTCTGACAATCGGAGTGACAAATCCTAATCTCGAAATACGCCAACCCAACATGTACCTTTGGAGACACCTGTAGAGTACCTTTATAATCACCCATTTACGTTGTGACGTTTGGTAGCACACAAAGTGTTCCTCCGGCAAACGGGAGTTGCATAATCTCATAGTCATAGGAACATGTATAAGTCATGAAGAAAGCAATAGCAACATACTAAACGATCGGGTGCTAAGCTAATGGAATGGGTCATGTCAATCAGATCATTCAACTAATGATGTGATCCCGTTAATCAAATAACAACTCTTTTGTTTATGGTTAGGAAACATAACCATCTTCGATTAACGAGCTAGTCAAGTAGAGGCATACTAGTGACACTCTGTTTGTCTATGTATTCACACATGTATTATGTTTCCGGTTAATACAATTCTAGCATGAATAATAAACATTTATCATGATATAAGGAAATAAATAATAACTTTATTATTGCCTCTAGGGCATATTTCCTTCAGTCTCCCACTTGCACTAGAGTCAATAATCTAGATCACATCGCCATGTGATTTAACATCAATAGTTCACATCATCATGTGATTAACACCCATAGTTCACATCATCATGTGACCAACACTCAAAGGGTTTACTAGAGTCAATAATCTAGTTCACATCTCTATGTGATTAACACCCAAAGAGTACTAAGATGTGATCATGTTTTGCTTGTGAGAGAAGTTTAGTCAATGGGTCTGCCACATTCAGATCAGTATGTATTTTGCAAATTTCTATGTCAACAATGCTCTGCACAGAGCTACTCTAGCTAATTGCTCCCACTTTCAATATGTATCCAGATTGAGACTTAGAGTCATCTGGATTAGTGTCAAAACTTGCATCGACGTAACTCTTTACGACGAACCTTTTTGTCACCTCCATAATCGAGAAACATATCCTTATTCCACTAAGGATAATTTTGACCGTTGTCCAGTGATCTACTCCTAGATCACTATTGTACTCCCTTGCTAAACACAGTGTAGGGTATACAATAGATCTGGTACACAACATGGCATACTTTATAGAACCTATGGCTGAGGCATAGGGAATGACTTTCATTCTCTTTCTATCTTCTGCTGTGGTTGGGCTTTGAGTCTTACTCAATTTCACACCTTGTAACACAGGCAAGAACTCTTTCTTTGACTGTTCGATTTTGAACTACTTCAAAATCTTGTCAAGGTATGTACTCATTGAAAAAACTTATCAAGCGTCTTGATCTATCTCTATAGATCTTGATGCTCAATATGTAAGTAGCTTCACCGAGGTCTTTCTTTGAAAAAAATCCTTTCAAACACTCCTTTATGCTTTGCAGAATAATTCTACATTATTTCCGATCAACAATATGTCATTCACATATACTTATCAGAAATGTTGTAGTGCTCCCACTCACTTTCTTGTAAATACAGGCTTCATCGCAAGTCTGTATAAAACTATATGCTTTGATCAACTTATCAAAGCGTATATTCCAACTCCGAGATGCTTGCACCAGTCCATAGATGGATCGCTGGAGCTTGCATATTTTGTTAGCACCTTTAGGATTGACAAAACCTTCTGGTTGTATCATATACAACTCTTCTTTAATAAATCTATTATGGAATGCAGTTTTGTTTATCCATTTGCCAGATTTCATAAAATGTGGCAATTGCTAACATGATTCAGACAGACTTAAGCATAGATACGAGTGAGAAACTCTCATCATGGTCAACACCTTGAACTTGTCGAAAACTTTTGTGACAATTCTAGCTTTGTAGATAGTAACACTACTATCAGTGTCCGTCTTCCTCTTGAAGATCCATTTATTATCAATGGCTTGCCGATCATCGGGCAAGTCAACCAAAGTCCACACTTTGTTCTCATACATGGATCCCATCTCAGATTTCATGGCCTCAAACCATTTCGCGGAATCTGGGCTCATCATCGCTTCCTCATAGTTCGCAAGTTCGTCATGGTCTAGTAACATGACTTCCAGAACAGGATTACCGTACCACTCTGGTGCGGATCTCACTCTGGTTTACCTACGAGATTCGGTAGTAACTTGATCTGAAGTTTCATGATCAATATCATTAGCTTCCTCACTAATTGGTGTAGGTGTCACAGAAACTGGTTTCTGTGATGTACTACTTTCCAATAAGGGAGTAGGTACAGTTACCTCGTCAAGTTCTACTTTCCTCCCACTCACTTCTTTCGAGAGAAACTCCTTCTCCAGAAAGTTTCTGAATTTAGCAACAAAAGTCTTACCTTCGGATCTATGATAGAAGGTGTATCCAATAGTTTCCTTTGGATATCCTATGAAGACATATTTCTCCGATTTGGGTTCGAGCTTATCAGGTTGAAGCTTTTTCACATAAGCATCGCAGCCCCAAACTTTCAGAAACGACAACTTTAGTTTCTTGTTAAACCACAGTTCATATAGTGTCGTCTCAATGGATTTAGATGGTGCCCTATTTAACGTGAATGCAGTTGTCTCTAATGCATAACCCCAAAACGATAGTGGTAAATCGCTAAGAAGCATCATAGATTGTACTATATCCAATAAAGTACGTTTATGACGTTCGGACACACCATTATGCTGTGGTGTTCCAGGTGGCATGAATTTGTGAAACTATTCCACATTGTTTTAATTGAAGACCAAACTCATAACTCAAATATTTGTCTCCGCGATCAGATCGTAGAAACCTTATTTTCTTGTCACGATGATTTTCCACTTCACTCTGAAATTCTTTGAACTTTTCAAATGTTTCAGACTTATGTTTCATCAAGTAGATATACCCATATCTGCTCAAATCATCTGTGAAGGTCAGAAAATAATGATACCCTCCGCGAGCCTTAACACTCATCGGATCACATACATCAGTATGTATTTATTTCCAATAAGTCAGTTGCTCGCTCCATAGTTCTGGAGAACGGCGTTTTAGTCATCTTGCCCATGAGGCATGGTTCGCAAGCATCAAGTGATTCATAATCAAGTGATTCCAAAAACCCATCAGCATGGAGTTTCTTCATGCGCTTTACACCAATATGACCTAAATGGCAGTGCCACAAATAAGTTGCACTATCATTATTAACTTTGCATCTTTTGGTTTCAATATTATGATTATGTGTATCACTACGATCGAGATCCAACGAACTATTTTCGTTGGGTGTGTAACCATATAAGGTCTTATTCATGTAAACAGAACAACAATTTATTCTCTTACTTAAATGAATAACCGTATTACAATAAACATGATCTAATCATATTCATGCTCAACGCAAACACCAAATAACACTTATTCAGGTTCAACACTAATCCCGAAAGTATAGGGAGTGTGTGATGATGATCATATCAATCTTGGAACCACTTCCAACACACATCGTCACTTCACCCTTAACTAGTCTCTGTTTATTCTGCAACTCCCGTTTTGAGTTACTAATCTTAGCAACTGAACTAGTATCAAATACTGAGGGGTTGCTATAAACACTAGTAAAGTACACATCAATAACATGTATATCAAATATACTTATGTTCACTTTGCCATCCTTCTTATCTTCCAATCACTTGGGGTAGTTCCGCTTCCAGTGACCAATCCCTTTGCAGTAGAAACACTTAGTCTCAGGCTTAGGACCAGACTTGGGCTTCTTCACTTGACAGCAACTTGCTTGCTGTTCTTCTTGAAGTTCCCCTTCTTCCCTCTGCCCTTTTCTTGAAACTAGTGGTCTTGTCTACCATCAACACTTGATGTTTTTCTCGATTTCTACCTTCGTCAATTTCCGCATTACGAAGAGCTTGGGAATCGTTTTTGTTATCCCTAGCATATCATAGTTCATCACGAAGTTCTACTAACTTGGTGATGGTGACTAGAGAATTTTGTCAATCACTATCTTATCTGGAAGATTAACTCCCACTTGATTCAAGCGATTGTAGTACCCAGACAATCTGAGCACATGCTCACTATTTGAGCGATTCTCCTCTCCATCTTTTAGCTATAGAACTTGTTGGAGACTTCATATCTCTCAACTCGGGTATTTGCTTGAAATATTAACTTCAACTCCTGGAACATCTCATATGCTCCATGACGTTCAAAACGTCTTTGAAGTCCCGATTCTAAGCCATTAAGCATGGTGCACTAAACTGTCAAGTAGTCATCATATTGAGCTAGCCAAACGTTCATAACGTCTGCATCTGCTCCTGCAATAGGTCCGTCACCTAGCGGTGCATCAAGGACATAACTCTACTGTGCAGCAATGAGGATAAACCTCAGATCACGGATCCAATCCGCATCATTGCTACTAACATCTTTCAACACAATTTTCTCTAGGAACATATCAAAATAAACACAGGGAAGCAACAACGCGAGCTATTGATCTATAACATAATTTGCAAAATACTACCAGGACTAAGTTCATGATAAATTTAAGTTCAATTAATCATATTACTTCAGAACTCCCACTTAGATAGACATCCCTCTAATCCTCTAAGTGATTACATGATCCAAATCAACTAAACCATGTCCGATCATCACGTGAGATGGAGTAGTTTCATTGGTGAACATCGCTATGTTGATCATATCTGCTATATGATTCACGCTCGACCTTTCGGTCTCCGTGTTCCGAGGCCATATCTGTATATGCTTGGCTCGTCAAGTATAACCTGAGTATTCTGCGTGTGCAACTGTTTTGCACCCGTTGTATTTGAACGTAGAGCCTATCACACCTGATCATCACGTGGTGTCTCAGCATGAAGAACTTTCGCAACGGTGCATACTCAGGGAGAACACTTCTTGATAATTAGTGAGAGATCATCTTAAAATGCTACCGTCAATCAAAGCAACATAAGATGCATAAAAGATAAACATCACATGCAATCAATATAAGTGATATGATATGGCCATCATCATCTTGTGCTTGTGATCTCCATCTTCGAAGCACCGTCATGATCACCATCATCACCGGCGCGACACCTTGATCTCCATCGTAGCATCGTTGTCGTCTCGCCAATATTATGCTTCCATGACTATCGCTACCGCATAGTGATAAAGTAAAGCATTACAGTGCGATTGCATTGCATACAATAAAGCGACAACCATATGGCTCTTGCCAGTTGCCGATAACTCGGTTACAAAACATGATCATCTCATACAATGAAATTTAGTATCATGTTTTGACCATATCACATCACAACATGCCCTGCAAAAACAAGTTAGATGTCCTCTACTTTGTTGTTGCAAGTTTTACGTGGCTGCTACGGTCTTAAGCAAGAACCAATCTTACCTACGCATCAAAACCACAACGATAGTTTGTCAAGTTGGTGCTGTTTTAACCTTCGCAAGGACCGGGCGTAGCCACACTCGGTTCAACTAAAGTTGGAGAAACTGTCACCCGCTAGCCACCTTTGTGCAAAACACGTCGGGAGAACCGGTCTCGCGTAAGCGTACGCGTAATGTCGGTCCGGGCCGCTTCGTCCAACAATACCGCCGAACCAAAGTATGACATGCTGGTAAGCAGTATGACTTATATCGCCCACAACTCACTTGTGTTCTACTCGTGCATATAACATCAACACATAAAACCTAGGCTCGGATGCCACTGTTGGGTTTTGTAGTAATTTCAAAAAATTTCCTACGCACACGCAAGATCATGGTGATGCATAGCAACGAGAGGGGGAGAGTGTGATATAGGTACCCTTGTAGATCGACAACGGAAGCGTTAACTTGGTTGATGTAGTCGTACGTCTCCACGGCCCGACCGATCAAGCACCGAAACTACGGCACCTCCGAGTTCTAGCACACGTTCAGCTCGATGACGATCCCCGGACTCCGATCCAGCAAAGTGTCGGGGAAGAGTTCCGTCAGCACGACGGCGTGGTGACGATCTTGATGTACTACCGTCGCAGGGCTTCGCCTAAGCACCGCTACAATATTATCGAGGACTATGGTGGAAGGGGGCACCGCACACGGCTAAGAATATGATCACGTGGATCAACTTGTGTCCATGGGGTGCCTCTTGCCTCCGTATATAAAGGATCCAAGGGGGGAGGCCGGCCGGCCTCTATGGCGCGCCAAGGAGGAGTCCTCCTCCTAGTAGGAGTAGGACTCCTACTAGGAGGGGGAAAGAAGTGGGGAGGGAGAAGGAAAGGGGGGCGCCGCCCCCCCCCCTCTCCTAGTCCAATTCGTACCAGGGGGGAGGAGGCGCGCGGCCCACCTTTGGCTGCCCCTCTCTCTCTCCACTAAGGCCCATATGGCCCATTACTTCTCCCGGGGGGTTCCGGTAACCCTCCGGCTCTCCGGTTTTCTCCGAAATCACCCGGAACACTTCCGGTGTCCGAATATAGCCGTCCAATATATCAATCTTTATGTCTCGACCATTTCGAGACTCCTCGTCATGTCCGTGATCACATCCGGGACTCCGAACTAACTTCGGTACATCAAAACTCATAAACTCATAATATAACTGTCATCGAAACCTTAAGCGTGCGGACCCTACGGGTTCGAGAATAATGTAGACATGACTGAGACACGTCTCCGGTCAATAACCAATAGCGGAACCTGGATGCTCATATTGGCTCCTACATATTCTACGAAGATCTTTATCGGTCAGACCGCATAACAACATACGTTGTTCCCTTTGTCATCGGTATGTTACTTGCCCGAGATTCGATCGTCGGTATCTCAATACCTAGTTCAATCTCGTTACCGGCAAGTCTCTTTACTCGTTCCGTAATACATCATCTCGCAACTAACTCATTAGTTGCAATGCTTGCAAGGCTTATGTGATGTGCATTACCGAGAGGGCCCAGAGATACCTCTCCGACAATCGGAGTGACAAATCCTAATCTCGAAATACGCCAACCCAACATGTACCTTTGGAGACACCTGTAGAGTACCTTTATAATCACCCATTTACATTGTGACGTTTGGTAGCACAAAAAGTGTTCCTCCGGCAAACGGGAGTTGCATAATCTCATAGTCATAGGAACATGTATAAGTCATGAAGAAAGCAATAGAAACATACTAAACGATCGGGTGCTAAGCTAATGGAATGGGTCATGTAAATCAGATCATTCAACTAATGATGTGATCCCGTTAATCAAATAACAACTCTTTTGTTTATGGTTAGGAAACATAACCATCTTCGATTAACGAGCTAGTCAAGTAGAGGCATACTAGTGACACTCTGTTTCTCTATGTATTCACACATGTATTATGTTTCCCGTTAATACAATTCTAGCATGAATAATAAACATTTATCATGATATAAGGAAATAAATAATAACTTTATTATTGCCTCTAGGGCATATTTCCTTCACCATTCATAACATGGGCCGAAGTGTTTACGGCCTTACCTCGACTGTCGCCGAACACTACCGGGGGCTAGTAACTGGCCTCCCAAACAAAATCCTCAATATTTTGCTCTTACATTAGAGCTGAGGTTTCATGATCATGCTTAGCATGACAACCCACTATTTTCTTTGGAAGACATTTCTTATGTTAAACAAGTAATATAACATATCTCTCCGCGTACCTTTGTTTATAAAACCGTATGACCAGATTGCCTTGTTTGTCGTAAATCTTTGCCCTCATAAAGGCTTTATAAAGTAAGACAAACACTCCTCGGCTACTGGCCGAGGAGGTGGAAGCTGATGGTCGGTCAACAAAGTTTTGTACAATACGGATCCGGGCATTAAATGACGTAAAGTACTTGGATACATAGAGTCATTACACATAATTTGTGATTTTACTATGGATATTGATCCTTAATTCGGCCACCCGTGCCCTCATTAAGGCTCGGGGGCTAATGGGCTTCAGGCTCATTATTTATATTAAACGCGTCGATCCCCTGATCTGGTTTTACCACCCGACCAGTGTCTCGGGGGCTACTGCATTGGCAATCCAGTGCAGAAAATTTAAGTGTAATACAGTTTCCGAGGAGATTTTGATCCTCAGGTTGGTTGGCCGCACCCAACCTGAGTCTCGAGGACTGAGCACGCCGTTTTTTGTATCCCGAAGTATTCTGCCAAGCTAGGACTTGATCCTCAGGCCGATTTTGCAAAATCAACCTGAGTCTCAGCGGCTACGGGGATCAGCGGTCTTACGTCATTCTTCAGGTGCATCTCGGGTGTTAGACCGATACACACCTTGAGGGCTACTGGCTATATATCTCGGCAGAGAATAAATTGCACCGATCAAAAATATTGACAAAAATCGGCCCACATTCGGGGTGGTGCACCACCTCGGAAGCAGTCCGGCATAAAGCTCGGGCGCTAGTGGCTGGCTCCATAGAGGGCATTTCCGGCATTAAGCTCGGCTAAACTCCTTCAAACTTCTTTGAACCAAGGTGATTTACGACACCTCGGATACAGTCTGGCGTTGGAGCTCGGATACAGTCCGGCGTTGGAGCTCGGATACAGTCTGACGTTGGAGCTCGGATACATAGTCCGGCTGTGACGCCCCGAGACCGATGTGTCAGGTGTCTTCCAGTTATTCGCCGTCGTTGCCATGTCATTTGCTTGCGTGTTGCATCTTGTCATGTCATCATGTGCATTGCATCATCGCGTTTTCGAAACTTGCATCCGTCTCGGTCTCCTCGTTCCTTCAGTTGTCCGTTCTGAGCCTAGACATGCTTGCACGCGCCCGAGGCATGTCCGAAATAGTATTTTATAAGTGGCCAGAAAATGTTCTCGGAATGGGATGAGAGTTGGCGTGCGGTCTTGTTATAGTGTAGATAGACCGCCTGTCAAGTTTCATCGCATTCAGAGTTCGTTTGATAGCCCAACTGTTAACTATAGCGACAATATAGTCGGTCAAAACGTCGGACGTTTTCGGTCTCCGGAAACAGTCGCCGGGTCTCTCTCTTCTCTTCTCTCAGCCCAAGGCTTTCTGCACAGTCCACTACTCACCGTCAGACCCTACCTAACCTTTCTCGTCAGCCTGTGGCCCTCCTCGCGCGCATCCGAAAGTTGTCCCAGACCCGACCCGGACAGTCGTCACCGTTGGATCCGGATCATCACCAAACATCTACAAAACATCATCGTTTTCTTCTTTGACTCTCCTAACCTAATTTTCTCGGCCGTCCGATTTCAATCGTAGGGACAATATAGCCCTACCCTAATCCCTACCTTTTAAAACAGTCTCACCCACATGGTACTTATAGCAGATGAATCCCTACCCTTTTTGGCAAACCCTAGACCATTTCCCTCTGTTTCAGTGCGCCGCCGCCACTCCGTTTTCCTCGGGATCCCTCCCGATCCAGCCGACCCTGTCAAACTCCATCGTTTCCAGCGAGGGCCAACCATCTCCTCCCCATGATCCAACAAATCCCCAACCTCGCAAGCCCCTCGATCCTCTCCCAAGTAGGTGCTCGCCCGGAGTCCCGCGCCCGCGTCCGGCAGAGGTCCGAGTTGCCAGACCAGCAGATGAGCTCCATTCCCCATCGCGCCTTTCTCCTCTCCTCTTCCTTCCTTCCTCCTCCCTCTCTCTCTCATGCCCGATCCTTCCTTCTTTGTCTCAGGTACCCCGGAGCCGCCATGGAAGCCCCTACCACTGGACCTGGCCCTGCTTCGTCGGAGAGATCCTCACCGTCGCCGCGCCCGTTCCTGACCTCGACGACCACCTGCAGCCTCGTCGGGTTCATCCCTTCAAGTCCCGCCGCCTTGCTTCGTCCTCTCCGTCCTCCCACCGTGGAGCAGCACCGAGCTCGAGAGGAGCCCCGTTCGCACCAGATCCGCCGCGCCCGCAGGTCCCCTACCTCTGCATCGCGCCTCTGGTCGGCCTTCCGCTCGTCGCCATGACCGCACAGTTCAAGCTTCGCCGCCCGTTGCCATTCATCGCGTCGTCGTTGACCCTTGTCTGCATCGCCTTGGCCCCTGGCGCTGCATCCTCTGTTTCCTTCGAGAGAGCGAAGACCTCGCCCGCGTTGACTTCGCCTGGACCCGGCCTCGCCTCGATCTGGAGTCGCCTCGATCTGGAGTGGCCCATCGACCTCCAGCTCCACCGAACTAGGCCACACCGCTGCAGGCCCAGCAACCGGCCTCCTTCCTCTCCAGCTGGGCCAAAGCCCATGGTGAGGCCACCCCGCCGAAGCCCCTCTGTTTTTTTCTGTTATTGGGCCAACAGATTCGTCCCGAGATGCCTTTTTTTCCTACTGAGAATTTTAGCTAATTTCCAAAAAACTGCTGTTTTATAGAAAACCCCTTGTAGATCATGCATATAATAACTTAATAATCGTGCATCGGTTTAAAACAAACTTAATATGAAAGTTGTTTAGAACCAGCAACCGGCCTCCTTCCTCTCCAGCTGGGCCAAAGCCCATGGTGAGGCCACCCCGCCGAAGCCCCTCTGTTTTTTTCTGTTATTGGGCCAACAGATTCGTCCCGAGATGCCTTTTTTTCCTACTGAGAATTTTAGCTAATTTCCAAAAAACTGCTGTTTTACAGAAAACCCCTTGTAGATCATGCATATAATAACTTAATAATCGTGCATCGGTTTAAAACAAACTTAATATGAAAGTTGTTTAGAATTTTGTCTAGTTTAATAAAATGCAACTTTAATCTATGTTTAAAATGTCTAAAATGCTGTTTGTTTAAATGTGCTCCTATGCCATGCTAAAATGCTTTAATTCATAACTAAATAACCGTAACTCCGAATTAAATAATCTTTATATGTAAATGGGGTAGAATTTTGCCTAGTTTATCATGGTGGCCTTAATTTGCATGTTTAACAACTCTAAAATATGGTTTATGGCAGAACAGCACCAAATCTAAAATATGCATATGGGGAATTACCAGAATTTGTTGTTTGTTGTTCCGGCCTCATTTAAACTTGCCTAGATAGGTAGTTTTCATTTTCTTCACCTCTTGCCATGTTAATCAACATTTAATATTGTTGGGTACATAAACGAGATCGAACTAAATAACTTGTTGTGGTGTTTCGTCACTATGCAACTCGTTGCATATTGAGCTCCACTTAACTTGTAGTTTTGCTTGTGCACTTTGCCATGCCATGAATCATTAAAGCGGACATGCATCTAACTTGGTTGTGCATCATGCCATGTTCATGTGTTGGTTGTTTACTATGTTGTGTGCTTCTTTCCGGTGTTGGCTTCTTCGGGTTGGTTCCGATAACATCGCGTTTGTGAGGAACCGTTCGACTACGTCAGTTTGTCTTCTTCATGGACTCGTTCTTCTTCCTTGCGGGATCTTAGGCAAGATGATCATACCCTCGAAATCACTTCTATCTTTGCTTGCTAGTTGCTCGCTCTTTTGCTATGACTATGCTGCGATACCTACCACTTGCTTATCATGCCTCCCATATTGTTGAACCAAGCCTCTAACCCACCTTGTCCTAGCAAACCGTTGTTTGGCTATGTTACCGCTTTGCTCAGCCCCTCTTATAGCGTTGTTAGTTGCAGGTGAAGATTGAAGTTTGTTCCTTGTTGGGACATGGAGATGTTGTTCCTTGTTGGAACATGTTTACTTGTTGGGATATCACAATATATCTTATTTAATTAATGCATCTATATACTTGGTAAAGGGTGGAAGGCTCGGCCTTATGCCTGGTGTTTTGTTCCACTTTTGCCGCCCTAGTTTCCGTCATATAGGTGTTATGTTCCTGGATTTTGCGTTCCTTACGCGGTTGGGTTATAATGGGAACCCCATGACAATTCGCCTTGAATAAAACTCCTCCAGCAATGCCCAACCTTGGTTTTACCATTTGCCACCTAGCCTTTTCTTTCCCTTGGGTTCTGCAGACTCAAGGGTCATCATTATTTTAACCCCCCTGGGCCAGTGCTCCTCTGAGTGTTGGTCCAAACTGTCAGCCGCCGGTGGCCACCAGGGGCAACTCTGGGCTGGCCTATTGGAAGTTTGGACAATATGAGTGTGCCCTGAGAACGAGATATGTGCAGCTCCTATCGGGATTTGTCGGCACATTCGGGTGGTGTTGCTGGATCTGTTTTACCCTGTCGAAATGTCTTGTAACCGGGATTCCGAGTCTGATCGGGTCTTCTCGCTAGAAGGTATATCCTTCATTGACCGTGAGAGCTTGTCATGGGCTAAGTTGGGACTCCCCTGCAGGGATTTGAACTTTCGAAAGCCGTGCCCGCGGTTATGGGTAGATGGGAATTTGTTAATGTCTGGTTGTAGAAAACCTGAAGTTGACCTTAAATAAAAAACATCAACCGCGTGTGTAACCATGATGGTCTCTTCTCGGCGGAGTCCGGGAAGTGAAGACGGTGTTGGAGTTATGCTTGACGTAGGTTGTTCTAGGATCACTTCTTGATCATAGTTGTTCGGCCGTGCTTTTGCCTTCTCTTCTCGCTCTCTTTTGCGAATATGTTAGCCACCATATATGCTAGTCGCTTGCTGCAGCTCCACCTCATACCTTTACCTTACCTATAAGCTTAAATAGTCTTGATCGCAAGGGTGTGAGATTGCTGAGTCCCCATGACTCACAGATACTTCCAAAAACCAGCTTGCAGGTGCCGTTGAACCGTGTAGATGACGCAACCGAGCTCAAGGAGGAGCTCAATGAAGATCTTGTCCTTTGTGTTGTTTCTTTCTAGTTGATCAGTAGTGGAGCCCGGTTGGGGTTGATCGGGGATCTGTGTAGCATTTGGGGTAGTCTTCTTTTATTTTGGCTCCGTAGTCGGGCCCTGATTGTATTTGGATGATGTAATACTTTATTCATGTATTGTGTGAAGTGGCGATTGTAAGCCAACTATGTATCTCTTTCCCTTATGTGTTACATGGGTTGTGTGAAGATTACCTCACTTGCGACATTGCTTTCAATGTGGTTATGCCTCTAAGTCGTGCTTCGACACGTGGGAGATATAGCCGCATCGAGGGCGTTATACCGGCGTTGGAGCTCGGATACATTCTGGCGTTAGAGCTGGGAAGTGGTCCGGCGTTGGTGCTCGGCTGCAAAAGATACCTCGAATGCAGTCCGGCGTTGGAGCTCGGACGCAAGAGGACGCTGCCGCCCAGGACCAACTTCAAACCCGAGGTGTGGCATAAAAATAACAAGGCATTGATAAAGGCGGAAAACTTAAAGGGGCTCCTCGGATACCCGACGTGTGAACTCATCGAATGCATTTCGGCGATCCTCAAGATCGAAGATGAGAAGATTTGTTGAACCAGTTTTCAAGACCGATGACCGAAGATGAAGAACGGTTCGGAAGAATCGAGGAGCGTCCCTAACTTGAAGACCGGTGCAGGGGGCTACTGACAGTGTCCTGGACTAGGGGGTACTCACCACGTCATCTCCTGATCTGTTAGATTGGGCCGAGGACCCCCATGGCCGTATACTCATGGGCCAGTTCGGACAGCTGCCGCATACAAGGAAGATTCCACAAGACTTGGCGACCAAGACAAGGACTCCTCCCCACCGGCGTATTCGGCTAGGACTCTTGTTATCCTAGGCCTCTGGTGCATTATATAAACCGAGGCCAGGCTAGTTGATAGATGATATACAACAACAATCATACCATAGACTAGCTTCTAGGGTTTAGCCTCTCTGATCTTGTGGTAGATCTACTCTTGTACTACCCATATCATCAATATTAATCAAGAAGGACGTAGGGTTTTACCTCCATCAAGAGGGCCCGAACCTGGGTAAAACATCGTGTTCCCTGCCTCCTGTTACCATCCGCCTTAGACGCACAGTTCAGGACCCCCTACCCGAGATCCGCTGGTTTTGACACCGACATGCACTCTCTGGATTGAATAGAAAAATCATCCTGGCAAGAAAAAAACATAACGGGCTGAAACTGGGGGCGGACTGGGCTGCTCACATTGGACCTACAGGGGCGCAGCAGATCTGGGCCTCGGCCCGGCTTGGTGGAGAGGGAGGCCGGCAAGGGCACGCTGGGCCGGCCTGCTTGTGGCCCACGCGCACAGGAGGCAGGCGGCCTGGAGCTGGGCTTCGCGCGATCAACGCTGGAAGTCAACGCACGATTGGACGAGCGGGTGAGGCAGCGGTTTGCAGGCGCGCTCCTCTGCTCGAGAAGAAGTAGAGCGGAGCAGCGGCGTCAGGGATCTCCGGCGCGGCGGGATGTCACGGCTCCGGCGTGGCATCGGAGAGGCTGGCAGGAGGCGGGACGATGCTGGCGGCAGCGAGAAAGAGCAGGCGGGGCGGCGTGGGAATTGGTGGTCAATGCGGTGGGGCGGCTTCCTCTGTGTGCTCCCGGCAGAAGGATCCAGCGCGGCACGGAGCAGTGCTTGGCTGCAGCGGCAGCTTGGCTCCTGCGAGGCAGGGGAACGATGGAGCGACGAGGGAAGGCAGAAGCGAGCAGAAGACGGCAAGGCGTCCAGATCCGGTCGGAGGTGCGGCGGCAACGGCTCTCGGCGGCGGCCATGGATGGTGTTGTGGGCCCTGTTCTTGCCGAAGACGGCGAAGACGAACCTGCGAGATGAGGCGGCAGTGAGAGACCCGAGAGAGAGAAGAAGGCGGGGAAGGGAAACGAGAGGAGGAGTGGAGCGGGACGAGGCCGGTCCTGCTTGTGCTCGACGTCGAGGTGCGCCGGGGCGGTGCTGCTGGTCCGGCGGCTGGACTCCAGCGAGGGTGATGCTCTTTAAGGCGGGGCTGCGGCCATCTGCTGGAGCTATTCGCCAGCGGCGACCGGTCAGGCGAAGTCGAGGAGGAGGCCAGGGTGAGGTTGCAGCAAGGCTGCTCGGGCACGAAGGAGCAGAGAGCGTGAGGAGGTCCTCCGTTGGCTAGCGGGCAGACCTTTGGTGGCCGGCGACGAGGGACTCTGCAGTGGGGAGCTGCGGCTTCGAAGCCTCCATTCAGCGAGGATATAGGAGGGAAAGGCACGGGGAAGGAGGCGTGGTTGGCCCGCTGCTTGCCGGAGCTTGTCGGTGGCGGCGAAACAATGACGGGGCCGAGCAGAGGGAGCGTACAGGAGGATCTCCAGAGGAAAACTCATCTTCGGGCACGTGAGGAGGATTTCTTCTCCTTGGATCGTGTGCGCTAGGTAGAGCAGGAGGGGGGATCGAGTGCTGATGTTGGTTGGCTGTAGAAAAACAAGGTGGATTAGATCGGAAGGGATCCTGAGGGAGATGGAGACCGGGTGGAGGAGGCGGCTGATCCGAGGAGGAAGGAGACTTAGGTGGCGGCAGCTAGGGGAACAAAAGTCCTAGGATTTAGGGTTTGGTCTAAAATGGGCAAGGGGTATATCTATATATATATAGACGAGGGGAGTTTAAGGTAGATTCGGACCCTCCGATCGAAATTGGGCGGTTGAGAAAAATAGACTAGGTGAGTACAAACAAGAAAACGAAGATGTTTTCAGGATGTTTGGGGATGATCCGAATCCAACGGTGACGACTGTCCGGGTCAGGTCCAGGACAACTTTCGGACGCACACGCGAGGAGGGTCGCGGGCTGACGAGAGAGGTTAAGTTGGGCCTGACGGTGAGTGGTAGTGGGCTGTGGAGAAAGCCTTGGGCTGAGAGAAGAGAAGAGAGAGACCCGACGATTGTTTCCGGAGACCGAAAACGTCCGACGTTAGACCGGCTATACTGCCACTATAGTTATCCGTTGGGGCCTCAAACGGACTCCGAATGCGATGAAACTTGGCAGACGGTCTACCTACAACATAACAAGACCGCACACCAAATCTCATCCCATTCCGAGAACATTTTCCGGGCACTTAAAAAATACTTTTTCGAACATGCCGCGGGCGCGGGCAAGTGTGTCTGGGCTCAGAACGGACAACGGACGGAACTGGAGGAACCCGGATGGATGCAAGTTTTAAAAACATGAGGATACAATGCACATGATGACATGACAAGATGCAACACGCAAGCGAATGACATGGCAACAAGAGCGAATAACTGGAAGACACCTGGCGCATCGGTCTCGGGGCGTCACACCTTCGTCCTCTTCAGGAACACTTCAATATTGAACCATGGGTGTTGTATGAATACCTTCCTCGCCTCCTAGCCATACAGGTGGTTTGAGAGGTAATCATCAGTGAACTGCTTTGGAAAGGCCTGAAAACAAGGATGTGCATAAATATCTTCTCTATATTGGAAATGGGGCAAAGGAATAAAAAAGGCAAGGTATAATAGTTAGTACCATCCTGTAGGGAACTGATGTCTTCTTCATTGTGCAGACAAAGATCTTGTTGTTTTTTGTCGCTAATTTCTTTATCCTAACGATCTTCCTGAGTTTCTTGACTTGACTGGTATTCATGGACAACTCATTTCCCCATATGCAAAAAGGGTCGAACAGTGGGTCAAAACCTCTGATAGCAGGACCTACATGTGCAAGGCCAAGTTGTTAAAAACCTAAATATTAGAATGGTTCCTGCAATTGCACAATAATGTGCTATTAGACAACGGACCATGCACATGCTAACCTTGATTGTAAACCTCAGTGCTTCCTATTGTTTCCTGCAACACATATAAGGTAGTTAGTCATCAGGTTAAGTAAGGGTTCGCATGCTATCAGTAAAATATGTTGATGAAAAATAAGCACATTGCAGATTCATCAGATTAATTCAAGCCACATGGAAAACCCATTTATCCAAAGCAAGCATGATTAAGAACTAGGAAATATAGCACTTGTATATGTTTCTCATGTATTAAGTGCAGCCAAATTTGATTTATTCCTCACATGCACAACAATACAAAATTCTACCAACGACAATTGAACATCGCGGTGTAGAATTGAACCAAGCAATTAGCTAAACACCACAACAAATGAACCAAACATTAAATGAGCACCACATTGCACAATATAACATACTCCTAATAGAAGATCAGACAGTTAACCAAACCAAGCATGCTTAACAACTTGGAAATATAGCAATTGTATTTTTTGTCATGTATTTATTACAGCCAAATTCAATTTATTCCTCACATGGTATACAATAATAGAATGCACCCACAACTATTGAACATCGCATTGCAGAATTGAACCAAACAAAACAGTTAACTAAACACCACAACAAATGAACCAAACGTTAACTGAGCACCACATTGAACAATATAACATACTCCTAATGGAAGATCAGACGGTTAACCAAACCAAGCCTGCTTAACAACATGGAAATATAACAATTGTATTTGTTTCTCATGTATTTAGTACAGCCAAATTCGATATATTTCTCACATGGTATACAATAACAGAATGCACCCACAACAATTGAACATCGCATTGCAGAATTGAACCAAACAGCCAACCATGTCGCTCGTTGGCACGCGAGGCGTCGACGGTGGCCTCGACGGTGAGGTGCTCCTCCAAGATCTGGGGGTCGACACGAATGGCAGCCATCGCGACCTCATCCGCGCATGCGGCCGTGATTTGCTTCTCCGCTGCCAAATGGTTCTTGGGATCCTGGCTATACTGCGTGCACCATGGCCTAGGGTGGCGCTTATTTGCTGGAGGGGTCAGTGATTTGGGTGGAAGGTGTCACGCCGGTGGTCGGGGCATGTGGGATGTGGAAGGAGAAGGAGGATGGGGGTCGGGTGTGGATTACCTGAAGGAAATATGCCCTAGAGGCAATAATAAAGTTATTATTTATTTCCTTATAATCATGATAAATGTTTATTATTCATACTAGAATTGTATTAACCGGAAACATAATACATGTGTGAATACATAGACAAACAAAGTGTCACTAGTATGCCTCTACTTGACTAGCTCGTTAATCAAAGATGGTTATGTTTCCTAACCATGAACAAGTGGTTGTTATTTGATTAACGGGATCACATCATTAAGTGAATGATCTGATTGACATGACCCATTCCATTAGCTTAGCACCCGATCGTTTAGTATGTTGCTATTGCTTTCTTCATGACTTATACATGTTCCTATGACTATGAGATTATGCAACTCTCGTTTGCCGGAGGAACACTTTGTGTGCTACCAAACGTCACAACGTAACTGGGTGATTATAAAGGAGCTCTATAGGTGTCTCCAAAGGTAAATGTTGGGTTGGCGTATTTCGAGATTAGGATTTGTCACTCCGATTGTCGGAGAGGTATCTCTGGGCCCTCTCGGTAATGCACATCACTTAAGCCTTGCAAGCATTGCAACTAATGAGTTAGTTGCGGGATGATGTATTACAGAACGAGTAAAGAGACTTGCCGGTAACGAGATTGAACTAGGTATTTGGAATACCGACGATCGAATCTCGGGCAAGTAACATACCGATGACAAAGGGAACAACGTATGTTGTTATGCGGTCTGACCGATAAAGATCTTCGTAGAATATGTAGGAGCCAATATGGGCATCCAGGTCCCGCTATTGGTTATTGACCGGAGACATGTCTCGGTCATGTCTACATTGTTCTCGAACCCGTAGGTCCGCACGCTTAAGGTTACGATGACAGTTATATTATGAGTTTATGCATTTTGATGTAACGAAGGTTGTTCGGAGTCCCGGATGTGATCACGGACATGACGAGGAGTCTCGAAATGGTCGAGACATAAAGATTGATATATTGGAAGCCTATGTTTGGATATCGGAAGTGTTCCGGGTGAAATCGGGATTTTACCGGAGTACCGGGAGGTTACCGGAACCCCCCGGGAGCTATATGGGCCTTAATGGGCCATAGTGGAAGAAGAGGAGAGGCAGCCAGGGCTTGGGCCGTGCGCCCCTCCCCCCTAGTCCGAATAGGACAAGGAGAGAGGGGGCCGGTGCCCTCCTCCTTCTCTCTCTCTCTCTCTCTCTCTCTCTCTCTCTCTCTTTTCCACCTCATGAATCCTATTCCAACAAGGATTGGGGGAGAAGTCCTACTCCTGGAGGGAGTAGGACTCCTCCTGGCACGCCATATGTGGCCAGCCGGCCTCCCCCTCTTGGTACTTTATATACGGAGGCAGGGGCACCCCAGAGAGACACAAGTTGATCCACGTGATCTTATTCTTAGCCGTGTGCGGCGCCCCCAGCCACCATAATCCTCGATAATATATCGAAGCGGTGCTTAGGTGAAGCCCTGCAGTAGTAGTACATCAAGATCATCACCACGCCGTCGTGCTGACGGAACTCTTCCCCGACACTTTGCTGGATCGTAGTCCGGGGATCGTCATCGAGCTGAACGTGTGCTAAAACTCAGAGGTGTCGTAGTTTCGGTGCTTGATCGGTCGGGCCGTGAAGACGTACGACTACATCAACCAAACGCTTCCGTTGTCGATCTACAAAGGGTACGTAGATCACACTCCCCTCTCGTTGCTATGCATCACCATGATCTTGCGTGTGCGTAGGAAATTTTTTGAAATTACTACGTTCCCCAACAGTGGCATCCGAGCCTAGGTTTTATATGTTGATGTTATATGCACGAGTAGAACACAAGTGAGTTGTGGGCGATATAAGTCATACTGCTTACCAGCATGTCATACTTTGGTTCGGCGGTATTGTTGGATGAAGCGGCCCAGACCGACATTACGCGTACGCTTACGCGAGACCGGTTCTCCCGACGTGCTTTGCACAGAGGTGGCTTGTGGGTGACAGTTTCTCCAACTTTAGTTGAACCAAGTGTGCCTACGCCCGGTCCTTGCGAAGGTTAAAACAGCACCAACTTGACAAACTATCGTTGTGGTTTTGATGCCTAGGTAAGATTAGTTCTTGCTTAAGCCCGTAGCAGCCACGTAAAACTTGCAACAACAAAGTAGAGGACGTCTAACTTGTTTTTGCAGGGCATGTTGTGATGTGATATGGTCAAGACATGATGCTGAATTTTATTGTATGAGATGATCATGTTTTGTAACCGAGTTATCGGCAACTAGCAGGAGCCATATGGTTGTCGCTTTATTGTATGCAATGCAATCGCGATGTAATGCTTTACTTTATCACTAAACGGTAGCGATAGTCATGGAAGCACAAGCTTGGCGAGACGACAACGACGCTACGATGGAGATCAAGGTGTCACGCCTGTGACGATGGTGATCACGACGGTGCTTCGGAGATGGAGATCACAAGCACAAGATGATGATGGCCATATCATATCACTTATATTGATTGCATGTGATGTTTATCTTTTATGCATCTTATCTTGCTTTGATTGACGGTAACATTTTAAGATGATCTCTCACTAATTATCAAGAAGTGTTCTCCCTGAGTATGCACCGTTGCGAAAGTTCTTCGTGCTGAGACACCACGTGATGATCGGGTGTGATAGGTTCTACGTTCAAATACAACGGGTGCAAAACAGTTGCACACGCGGAATACTCAGGTTATACTTGACGAGCCAAGCATATACAGATATGGCCTCAGAACATGGATATCGAAAGGTCGAGCGTGAATCATATCGTAGATATGATCAACATAATGATGTTCACCAATGAAACTACTCCATCTCACGTGATGATCGGACATGGTTTAGTTGATTTGGATCACGTAATCACTTAGAGGATTAGGGGGATGTCTATCTAAGTGGGAGTTCTTTAAGTAAATTAACTGAACTTAAATTTATCATGAAACTTAGTACCTGATAAGTATCTTGCTTGTTTATGCTTGTTTGTAGATAGATGGCTCGTGCTGTTGTTCCGTTGAATTTTAATGCGTTCCTTGAGAAAGCAAAGTTGAAAGATGATGGTAGCAATTACACGGACTGGGTCCGTAACTTGAGGATTATCCTCATTGCTGCACAGAAGAATTACGTCCTGGAAGCACCGCTGGGTGCCAGGCCTGCTGCAGGAGCAACGCCGGATGTTATGAACGTCTGGCAGAGCAAAGCTGATGACTACTCAATAGTTCAGTGTGCCATGCTTTACGGCTTAGAATCGGGACTTCAACGACGTTTTGAACGTCATGGAGCATATGAGATGTTCCGGGAGTTGAAGTTAATATTTCAAGAAATGCCCGGATTGAGTGATATGAAGTCTCCAATAAGTTCTATAGCTGCAAGATGGAGGAGAACAGTTCTGTCAGTGAGCATATACTCAAAATGTCTGGGTATAATAATCACTTGATTCAATTGGGAGTTAATCTTCCAGATGATTGCGTCATTGACAGAATTCTCCAATCACTGCCACCAAGCTACAAGAGCTTCGTGATGAACTATAATATGCAAGGGATGAACAAGACTATTCCCGAGCTCTTCACAATGCTAAAAGCTGCGGAGGTAGAAATCAAGAAGGAGCATCAAGTGTTGATGGTCAACAAGACCACTAGTTTCAAGAAAAGGGCAAAGGGAAGAAGAAGGGGAACTTCAAAAAGAACAGCAAGCAAGTTGCTACTCAAGAGAAGAAACCCAAACCTGGACCTAAGCCTGAAACTGAGTGCTTTTACTGCAAGCAGACTGGTCACTGGAAGCGGAACTGCCCCAAGTATTTGGCGGATAAGAAGGATGGCAAGGTGAACAAAGGTATATGTGATATACATGTTATTGATGTGTACCTTACTAATGCTCGCAGTAGCACCTGGGTATTTGATACTGGTTCTGTTGCTAATATTTGCAACTCGAAACAGGGACTACGGATTAAGCTAAGATTGGCTAAGGACGAGGTGACGATGCGCGTGGGAAACGGTTCCAAAGTCGATGTGATCGCAGTCGGCACGCTACCTCTACATCTACCTTCAGGATTAATATTAGACCTAAATAATTGTTATTTGGTGCCATCGTTAAGCATGAACATTATATCTGGATCTTGTTTGATGCGAGACGGTTATTCATTTAAATCAGAGAATAATGGTTGTTCTATTTATATGAGTAATATCTTTTATGGTCATGCACCCTTGAAGAGTGGTCTATTTTTATTAAATCTCGATAGTAGTAACACACATATTCATAGTGTTGAAGCCAAAAGATGCAGAGTTGATAATGATAGTGCAACTTATTTGTGGCACTGCCGTTTAGGTCATATCGGTGTAAAGCGCATGAAGAAACTCCATACTGATGGACTTTTGGAATCACTTGATTATGAATCACTTGGTACTTGCGAACCATGCCTCATGGGCAAGATGACTAAAACACCGTTCTCCGGTACTATGGAGAGAGCAACAAATTTGTTGGAAATCATACATACAGATGTATGTGGCCCGATGAATATTGAGGCTCGTGGTGGATATCTTTATTTTCTCACCTTCACAGATGACTTAAGCAGATATGGGTATATCTACTTAATGAAACATAAGTCTGAAACATTTGAAAAGTTCAAAGAATTTCAGAGTGAAGTTGAAAATCATCGTAACAAGAAAATAAAATTTCTACGATTTGATCGTGGAGGAGAATATTTGAGTTACGAGTTTGGTGTACATTTGAAACAATGTGGAATAGTTTCGCAACTCACGCCACCCGGAACACCACAGCGTAATGGCGTGTCCGAATGTCGTAATCATACTTTACTAGATATGGTGCGATCTATATGTCTCTTACTGATTTACCGCTATCGTTTTGGGGATACGCTCTAGAGACGGCCGCATTCACGTTAAATAGGGCACCATCAAAATCCGTTGAGACGACACCTTATGAACTGTGGTTTGGCAAGAAACCAAAGTTGTCGTTTCTGAAAGTTTGGGGCTGCGATGCTTATGTAAAAAAGCTTCAACCTGATAAGCTCGAACCCAAATCGGAGAAATGTGTCTTCATAGGATATCCAAAGGAGACTATTGGATACACCTTCTATCACAGATCCGAAGGCAAGACTTTTGTCGCTAAATTCAGAAACTTTCTGGAGAAGGAGTTTCTATCGAAAGAAGTGAGTGGGAGGAAAGTAGAACTTGACGAGGTAACTGTACCTGCTCCCTTATTGGAAAGTAGTGCATCACAGAAAACTGTTTCAGTGACACCTACACCAGTTAGTGAGGAAGCTAATGATAATGATCGTGAAACTTCAGAACAAGATACTACTGAACCTCGTAGATCAACCAGAGTAAGATCCGCGCCAGAGTGGTACGGTAATCCTGTTCTGGAAGTCATGCTACTAGATCATGATGAACCTACGAACTATGAAGAAGCGATGGTGAGCCCAGATTCCGCAAAGTGGCTTGAAGCCATGAAATCTGAGATGGGATCCATGTATGAGAACAAAGTATGGACTTTGGTTGACTTGCCCGATGATCGGCAAGCAATTGAGAATAAATGGATCTTCAAGAAGAAGACTGACGCCGACGATAATATTACTGTCTACAAAGCTCGACTTGTCGCAAAAGGTTTTTGGCAAGTTCAAGGGATTGACTACGATGAGACCTTCTCACCCGTAGCGATGCTTAAGTCTGTCCGAATCATGTTAGCAATTGCCGCATTTTATGATTATGAAATTTGGCAGATGGATGTCAAAACTGCATTCCTGAATGGATTTCTGGAAGAAGAGTTGTATATGATGCAACCAGAAGGTTTTGTCGATCCAAAGGGAGCTAACAAAGTGTGCAAGCTCCAGCGATCCATTTATGGACTGGTGCAAGCCTCTCGGAGTTGGAATAAACGTTTTGATAGTGTGATCAAAGCATTTGGTTTTATACAAACTTTTGGAGAAGCCTGTATTTACAAGAAAGTGAGTGGGAGCTCTGTAGCATTTCTAATATTATATGTGGATGACATATTGCTAATTGGAAATGATGTAGAATTTCTGGATAGCATAAAGAGATACTTGAATAAGAGTTTTTCAATGAAAGACCTCGGTGAAGCTGCTTACATATTAGGTATTAAGATCTATAGAGATAGATCAAGACGCTTAATTGGACTTTCACAAACCACATACCTTGACAAAGTTTTGAAAAAGTTCAAAATGGATCAAGCAAAGAAAGGGTTCTTGCTTGTGTTACAAGGTGTGCAGTTGAGTAAGACTCAATGCCCGACCACTGCAGAAGATAGAGAGAATATGAAAGATGTTCCCTATGCATCAGCCATAGGATCTATCATGTATGCAATGCTGTGTACCAGACATGATGTGTGCCTTGCTATAAGTCTAGCAATGAGGTACCAAAGTAATCCAGGAGTGGATCACTGGACAGCGGTCAAGAACATCCTGAAATACCTGAAAAGGACTAAGGATATGTTTCTCATATATGGAGGTGACAAAGAGCTCATCGTAAAAGGTTACGTTGATGCAAGCTTTGACACTGATCCGGATGATTCTAAATCGTAAACCGGATACGTGTTTACATTAAACGGTGGAGCTGTCAGTTGGTGCAGTTCTAAACAAAGCATTGTAGCGGGATCTACATGTGAAGCGGAGTACATAGCTGCTTCGGAAGCGGCAAATGAAGGAGTCTGGATGAAGGAGTTCATATTCGATCTAGGTGTCATACGTAGTGCATCGGGTCCAATGAAAATCTTTTGTGACAATACTGGTGCAATTGCCTTGGCAAAGGAATCCAGATTTCACAAGAGAACCAAGCACATCAAGAGACGCTTCAATTCCATCCGGGATCTAGTCCAGGTGGGAGACATAGAGATTTGCAAGATACATACGGATCTGAATATTGTAGACCCATTGACTAAGCCTCTTCCACGAGCAAAACATGATCAGCACCAAGGCTCCATGGGTGTTAGAATCATTACTGTGTAATCTAGATTATTGACTCTAGTGCAAGTGGGAGACTGAAGGAAATATGCCCTAGAGGCAATAATAAAGTTATTATTTATTTCCTTATAATCATGATAAATGTTTATTATTCATGCTAGAATTGTATTAACCGGAAACATAATACATGTGTGAATACATAGACAAACAAAGTGTCACTAGTATGCCTCTACTTGACTAGCTCGTTAATCAAAGATGGTTATGTTTCCTAACCATGAACAAGTGGTTGTTATTTGATTAACGGGATCACATCATTAAGTGAATGATCTGATTGACATGACCCATTCCATTAGCTTAGCACCCGATCGTTTAGTATGTTGCTATTGCTTTCTTCATGACTATACATGTTCCTATGACTATGAGATTATGCAACTCCCATTTGCCGGAGGAACACTTTGTGTGCTACCAAACGTCACAACGTAACTGGGTGATTATAAAGGAGCTCTACAGGTGTCTCCAAAGGTAAAGGTTGGGTTGGCGTATTTCGAGATTAGGATTTGTCACTCCGATTGTCGGAGAGGTATCTCTGGGCCCTCTCGGTAATGCACATCACTTAAGCCTTGCAAGCATTGCAACTAATGAGTTAGTTGCGGGATGATGTATTACAGAACGAGTAAAGAGACTTGCCGGTAACGAGATTGAACTAGGTATTTGGAATGCCGACGATCGAATCTCGGGCAAGTAACATACCGATGACAAAGGGAACAACGTATGTTGTTATGCGGTCTGACCGATAAAGATCTTCGTAGAATATGTAGGATCCAATATGGGCATCCAGGTCCCGCTATTGGTTATTGACCGGAGACATGTCTCGGTCATGTCTACATTGTTCTCGAACCCGTAGGGTCCGCACGCTTAAGGTTACGATGACAGTTATATTATGAGTTTATGCATTTTGATGTACCGAAGGTTGTTCGGAGTCCCGGATGTGATCACGGACATGACGAGGAGTCTCGAAATGGCCGAGACATAAAGATTGATATATTGGAAGCCTATGTTTGGATATCGGAAGTGTTCTGGTGAAATCGGGATTTTACCGGAGTACCGGGAGGTTACCGGAACCCCCCGGGAGCTATATGGGCCTTAATGGGCCATAGTGGAAGAAGAGGAGAGGCAGCCAGGGCTTGGGCCGCGCGCCCCTCCCCCCTAGTCCGAATAGGACAAGGAGAGAGGGGGCCGGCGCCCTCCTCCTTCTCTCTCTCTCTCTTTTCCACCTCATGAATCCTATTCCAACAAGGATTGGGGGAGAAGTCCTACTCCCGGAGGGAGTAGGACTCCTCCTGGCGCGCCATATGTGGCCGGCCGGCCTTCCCTTCTTGGTCCTTTATATACGGAGGCAGGGGCACCCCAGAGAGACACAAGTTGATCCACGTGATCTTATTCTTAGCCGTGTGCGGCGCCCCCAGCCACCATAATCCTCGATAATATTGTAGCGGTGCTTAGGCGAAGCCCTGCAGCAGTAGTACATCAAGATCGTCACCACGCCGTCGTGCTGACGGAACTCTTCCCCGACACTTTGCTGGATCGGAGTCCGGGGATCGTCATCGAGCTGAACGTGTGCTAAAACTCGGAGGTGCCGTAGTTTCGGTGCTTGATTGGTCGGGCCGTGAAGACGTATGACTACATCAACCAAACGCTTCCGTTGTCGATCTACAAAGGGTACGTAGATCACACTCCCCTCTCGTTGCTATGCATCACCATGATCTTGCGTGTGCGTAGGAAATTTTTTGAAATTACTACGTTCCCCAACATTACCTACCTGGATAGGCGAGGCCGAGCAGCGTGGAGGAGGGTCGCCGATGAGGAGGCGGCGCTGCAAACAAGGAGTTAAGGTTTCAACTTGGAAAGGAAGGCGGAAACAGGGGAAATGTGGATTTTGGTAAGGGCGAGGGGCAGGGAGGTAGATATTTCCGCGGAAGCCGAAAATTTGGAATCGCTTCAGCGAAAAAACTAGCGCGCAAGGTGTCATCAGACACGGTTCCTTATTCAGAACTGTGTACGATATGTGAACATCACAAACGATTCAAATAGCTTAACCCGTGTGTGTTGAGTTTGAACGTCAAAAATTTTGGTTTTAATTTCCCTGGTTATAGTAGTCATCCACGTCACTGCATAATTTGGGTACACAAAGGAGACTAACTTCTTAATCGAGCAAGTTCAACAATTAAACAGAACTAGCTGACCTAAACATTACTCTAACAAATTAAAGACCGGCGCTCTTAATTAAACAAAACAAAGAGTACTACTACGGCTGGTGCTCGTTGATCTCCGCCGCTGCCTCCATGTCCAGCTCGCGTCTGACGGTCTCCTGGGGAAGGGGCTCCATGGCATCAATTGCACCATACTCGACAAGCATCTCGCCATCCGCATCCGCCATATCTTTGAAATAGGCCGCCATGAGCTGGGTGTGGGAGGCCGCTATCTGGGCTCTAGCGATCTCCGTCGTGGCAAGGTATGCCGCGCAGGAACGGGCGGCTTCTCGAACTCTCTCGGCGATTTCCAACTCTTCGGTCGTGGGTTGTCGACCGTTGTCGGAGAAGCTTTGTTCGATTTGTGCGGTGACCGCCACGAGCTGGGCGTGGACGGCCTCGACATGGTAGTGGGCGGCCTTCATCAGGGCTAAGGCCGCCGCTGCAGAACGGACAGCTGTTGTGCCACTCTTGCCAGTTGCTATCCCCGAGGCAGATGTTTCTGCCGCCGCCTAAGAAGCAACAGCGGCCATTTGGGCTGCCTTGGTCGCCCGGACGCAGACTGTGGTCGCCCCCACGAAGCTTCTTAGAATGCGCCTGGCGGCTGCGGTTGCGCTCTCGTCGGAGTGGACCGCCAAAGTTGCCCTCACGACGTGGGTCTCGTCCCCATCTTTCACCGATGACGAATGAATAGTGAAATGATATTTGGGGAGTGAGCTAGTGTGCTTGAAACGTCGGCTGTGGACTGTAGCCGACGCACCTTCTCTCGTAAGCCATAGGCGTAGTATACACCCACGGTGCTCCAAGATATTTTGTGTTGCGTCTCACACGGTTGGTGATAATAAACTGTGTGTGATCTACTTGATTTATTGTCTTGATCTGAATTGCGTAATGGGGTCACAACTACAAAGGATGGTGTTTGAATTGCTAGAACTTTTATCTGTAGTGAACATGCAACTATAGGTGTGTCGTAAAAAAATTGGAATTATTCAGCATTCGTTTGGACATTTTTATACATTAACTTGGCTTTGTAGGCATTCAGGTGCATAATTCTAATTTGAACTACATGCAAATGCTCCAGTGCATATAAACGGGTTGAAAAATCAAATCTGTGTCCTTGGTTGCATGCTTAGGTCCCATGCAAGAAATAGGAATGAATGTCACACACCCTGCCACCGTCACTCGGCCGCAAACATTGAGATACCTGGTTTTTAAATTCTAGTAAATTCAAAACTCGTTTGAAATTCATGAAACTTGGCATGCTATCATGGAGCGGCATCAACATGTTGTGGTAAAAAATTTGTCCCATTTGGGGCAGGTTTGGGTATAAGCTTCTCATAAACCAGAGCTTCTCATAACAACCGTGATGGTTTCGGTAGGGAACGTGCCACCTTTTGGGACGAAACGATATCCGTTGCCTCTTATTGCTTTCAAAAAATTCAAGTGTCAACATAGAACAACAATATTGTTGTGTTTAATTTTAGAATTTTTCGGGGTTCATTTGGACATTTTTATACATTAACTGGGTTTCCCAGGCATTTTATGTGCATAATTCAAATTTGAACTACATGCAAATTCTCCAGTGCATATAAACTGGTTGAAGTATCAAATCGGTGTCCTTGGTTGTATGCTTAGGTCCCATGCAAGAAATTAGAATGAATTTCAAACACCCTGCCACCGTCACTCGGCCGCAAACATTGAGATACCTGGTTTTTAAATTCTAGTATATCCAAAACTCGTCTGAAATTCATGAAACTTGGCATGCTATCATGGAGCGGCATCAACATGCCATGGTAAAAAAAATGTCCCATTTGGGGCAAGTTTGGGTATAAGCTTCTCACAAACCAGAGCTTCTCACAATAAGCGTGATGGTTTCGGTAGGGAACGTGCCACCTTTGTGGACGAAATGATATCCATTGCCTCTTATTGATTTCAAGAAAATTCAAGTGTCAAAATAGAACAACATGAGTGGTGTGTTTAATTTTGGAATTTTTCGGGGTTCGTTTGGATATTTTTATACATTAACTGGGTTTCTCAGGCATTTTATGTGCATAATTCAAATTTGAACTACATGCACATTCTCCAGTGCATATAAACTGGTTGAAAAATCAAATATGTGTCCTTGGTTGCATGCTTAGGTCCCATGCAAGAAATGGGAATGAATTTCAAACACCCTGCCACCGTCACTCGGCCGCAAACATTGTGATATCTGGTTTTTAAATTCTAGTAAATCCAAAAATCATATGAAATTCATGGAACTTGGCATGCTATCATGGAGCGGCATCAACATGCCGTGATAAAATTTTTGTCCCATTCGGGGCAGGTTTGAGTATAAACTTCTCATAAATCAGAGCTTCTCACAACAAGCGTGATGGTTTCGATAGGGAACGTGCCACCTTTGGGGACGAAACGATATCTGTTTCCTCTTATTGCTTTCAAAAAAATCCGAGTGTCAACATACAACAACAGGAGTGTTGTGTTTAATTTTGGAATTTTTCGTGGTTCATTTGGACATTTTTATACATTAACTGGGTTTCCCATGCATTTTATGTGCATAATTCAAATTTGAACTACATGCACATTCTCCAGTGCATATAAACTGGTTGAAAAATCAAATATGTGTCCTTGGTTGCATGCTTAGGTCCCATGCAAGAAATGGGAATGAATTTCAAACACCCTACCACCATCACTCGGCCGCAAACATTGAGATACCTGGCTTTTAAATTCTAGTAAATCCAAAGGTGGTCTAAAATTCATGAAACTTGGCATGCTATCATGGAGCAGCATCAACATGCCGTGATAAAAAATTTGTCCCATTTAGGGCAGATTTGGGTATAAGCTTCTCATAGACCAGAGCTTCTCACAACAAGCGTGATGGTTTCGGTAGGGAACGTGTCACCTTCGGGGATGAAACAATATCCGTTGCCTCTTATTGCTTTCAAAAAAAATCGAGTGTCAACATAGAACAACGGGAGTGTTGTGTTCAATTTTGGAATTTTTTGGGGTTCGTTTGGACATTTTTATACATTAACTGGGTTTTCCACGCATTTTATGCGCATAATTCAAATTTGAACTACATGCACATTTCCCAAGTGCATATAAACTGGTTGAAAAAACAAATATGTGTCCTTGGTTGCATGCTTAGGTCCCATGCAAGAAATGGGAATGGATTTCAAACACCCTGCCACCGTCACTCGGTCGCAAACATTGAGATACCTGACTTTTAAATTCTAGTAAATCCAAAATTCGTATGAAATTCATGACACTTGGAATGATATGATGGAGCAGCATCAACATACCGTGGTAAAAATTTTGTTCCATTTGGGGCAGGTTTGGGTATAAACTTCTCACAAACATTAGCTTCTCACAACAAGCGTGATGGTTTCGGTAGGGAACGTGCCACCTTTGAGGATGAAACGATATCCGTTGCCTCTTATTGCTTTCAAAAATTTTCTAGTGTCAACATAGAACAACAGGAGTGTTGTGTTTACTTTTGGAATTTTTCGGGGTTTGTTTGGACATTTTTATACATTTACTGGATTTTCTAGGCATTTCATGTGCATAATTCAAATTTGAACTACATGCACAAGCTCTAGTGCATATAAATTGGTTGAAAAATCAAATATGTGTCCTTCGGGGCATGCTTAGGTCCCATGCAAGAAATGGAAATGAATTTCAAACACCGGGACACTATTGATTGCCAAAAAACGTTGAGATACTTTGTTTTTAGATTCTAGTAAATCCAAAACTCATCTGAAATTCATGATACTTGGCATGCTATAATGGAATGGCACCCGACATGCTGTGGTATTTTTCGTGTCCATTTTAAGAGAAGGCGCACTCGAATAACAGCCAACAAAGGCATTTTGAAACAAATAGTGTTTGTTTTGTTAACCACTGTAACATCTCTAACGTTTTGTATAATTTGAATTGTGTGTGTTCTGTTAACCATTCACGTGACGCCATGCCTCACTCTTTTAATGGCTAGGAGGTGCCGTCGGACAGGTGCTTGAGTGCTTGACTAAATGGAAGGCATGTGAGCTGTACTCCAATGCGGAGGCTCACCGAGAACCGTGCAAGCTATACGCCGCGTAGACTCACCGGGAAGCGGGCCCTTTGACTTTCATGGCCACCTGCCTTGCTCGCATCCTCTACATTAATGGCGCCCAAGCCATTGTTTAATATTATTTTTAAATATAAAACGCTAATCGCAAACGGTAGCTTCCCCAGGAAGCCAAGAGAAAATGTGTCGAGTAGGATTTATGCAGCTCTTGATCGCAAACGTTTTAGATAGAACACCCATATGCAAAATGAGAGCTATGGTCTTTCCCCTTAAGTCGAGGGAAAACCCACAGCGCAGGATTTGTGCATCCCTTCAACGCAAACGGTTGTTTTGGATGACCCGTGTGCAACCACGTACAAACAATTTGGTAAGATTTGCATCTGTCATATTGGGTATGTTGCCAATTGTCAAACTGGAAAGATTTACATTTGTTGAGTAACGTTACCATTTGTCAATCCTTGTAACACTGCGATTTGTCAAAATATGCAGCTAGAAATCACTAGCACTATCTAATTTTTGCAACTAAAATTCAGTAATTAAGCATAGATTTTATTTATAGATTAAGCATTCGTTCTTAATTTATAAAAATAATTCAAATCGACAGCTAAACCGGTGAAACTTTTCCCCAATTATTGCCAACCACGTACTGAAATAGCTAGTTCAACTAGATATACTAGCTAATTTTAAGTATGTTGTATAGTTCGACCACACGTTTATAATCAGATGAACTGAACAAAATAGCCCCTAAATACTAATACTACCACGAAGGGGCTTTGTGCTATTTCTGGCAGTCTCTCCTCTGCCGAGCGCGCTCAGTAAGATGCAGTTACGTGCGGCACAATGGAGTTACACGCTGCAAATTAGAACTGCCATCAGGGCTTGCCGATATTCCTGGCCGTTCGGCTTCCCCTTTAATTCCCGCGGCCATTATAACCTTAGTCTCTTCAACCTTTCGATCGCGCCCCACAACACAACAAGCACACCCATGACGACACATAGAGAGGGGATGTCCAGCGGCACTCCAATGGAGTTCGGCGAGGATAGAGTGGAGACCCACGCGAGGGAGACAGATCTCTCGGTGGTGTACACCATCGACCCAGCCGTGGTGGACGACTACATCAACAACGTTGAGCAGTTGCTTGCTCGCTACAAGTACAAGGTGGTCGGCATCGACCTCCACTACACCGCCGGTCGTCCCGACATAGATTAGAAGGTTGTCGTCGCCTAATTGTGCGTGCGCCATCATGTCCTCATCTACCACTACTGCATGGCCACAGGGCCTTGCAACCGTTTCAATAGGTTTTTCAACAGCACCGACTACAAGTTCACAATGGTGGAAACCACCGATGATGTAAACGCGCTCAGTGTTACGGGCTTGGCCTGCAAGAACCTTGTCGAAATCCGTGACCACTATAGGGTCTGAGGCAGCACGAAGGACTCCCTGGTCGAACTCGCCTCGGCCATCATCGACCCCTACTACGAAAAGATGAAGCAGGATGCCCAGAGAACAAGTCCTCTGGCATAGGGCCTGGATGACGCAACTAGATGAACCTCACCTCAGGTTCGCGGCCAAGAGCGTGTACACATGCTACGAGATGCACAGGCGGATCGTTGACATGAGGAAGTGCCTCGTTACCCAAATCGGCAAGCCCGGATCGAGCCACAAGCAGAGCAAGCGTCACAAGAAGTAGATGATGATCAGATGATCGTTTATGCTAGTTAATCATGCATGTAATATATAGTTTACTTTATTGCTGTATGGAAATGTCATGTGTGTAGTAGCCACCTATGTAATTATGCATGTAATAGTTTACTTTGATGTGTGCAAATGCCATGGTTGTAGTAGCCACCTATGTAAATGGATGTTTAATTTGGTTATGCAAGCATGTCCTTATAAGTGTGTGTGTGTGTGTGTGTGTTGTTGTTGTTGTTGTTGTTGTTGTTCTGTATACAATCCCATCACACAACACACACGTCTTATTAGCAGCAACTGTCTGTGTTATTATCGGTCTTCACACACATTTCTAATTACAGACCTGTTTGCCGCGTATCACCACATCTTGTTAAGTTGAACTGTTTCTGTTCTCATGTCTCAACGCAAACAGGTCATCCGAGTGAACCGCATGTCGTATATCACACACACCTTCATCTGGCTGACCGTTTCTTTTATGTTGCCTAATCACAAACAATTCATCCGAGTGAACCATATGCTGTATATCGCACACACCTCCATTTAGCTGCCCATTTCTTTTGTTCCTCCTCATCGCAAACAGTTAACTGAACTGAACTGTATGCCCTGCATCGCACACGCAACTAAAATCTGAACCGTGTTTGATGGCTCCGCCATCGCAAATGGTTTGCACCTTTTTTGACGGTTTTTTACACCATCGTTTGTGATTATGGCATCGCACACAGTTTCGTCGAAGGGTCTCTGATCATAGTGTCGTGTTAGCAGCATCCTGCAGTAGTGCCACTTTCTAATACAAAAATAATCTTTGCAAATAATGCACAGAATAAGTGCACAAAGCATAGGCCAATTATACCCTTTTACCTGTTTGACTAAAACATAGCACAAGCTCCTTCCAAATCGGCATGAATCCTAGCTCATAACACGGCCGCCGCCCCAGCTGTCCCGCCACCGCCGCCGTCGCCCCTACTGCTCTCCGGTGGCCCCTGCTAGCCCGCCGCCGTATCCCCTGCTGCTCCCTGGAGGCCTTTGCTGCTCCCGGCGTCTCGCGCTCACCTTGAGGTGGACCAACACAACGCAGCAGCACATAGCAGCGACGGCGGCAGCACACAACAGCAGCTTCACAAAGCATCATGGTCACAACCCAGCCAACAACAGAGCACGTGCACTGGTAGGAGCAGCCGCTCGAGTCACCGCCGCTCCTCATGCTGGTACGTCAAGCTCGGCCTCGACCGCTCCCCTCCTCGCCTAGATGCGAGTAAATTGCATGAAACCACTACTTTGAAGGCTAGGTTTGCAGAAAACACTACGTTACATTTTTTGCAAAAAACACCGTGTCTACCGTAATCATTTTGCAAAAACCACTGATCGGCGGATTAGAACGCTTTAAGTACGTTTATGACATGTGGGTTCTGATTTTGCTGACATGGCATAACGGCTCGGCCGAGACGGCGTTAGATCAAGAATTTGACTAGATTTACAAACTAGTCCCTGCAATTTTACATGAAAGCGCCTCAATCAAAATCAGAAAAGCAATCAGCTCCATGGGCTACCAAGCACGACGAGGGCATAACAGTCGATCCGATTCAGCTGCATCCGCAGCGTCTCCATGCAGCCCAACCCGGCCAACATGTATGCCTGCTGCCTTCAGGCGCGCGTTGACATCACCCAGGGCGTCCCGCGTAACGCCGCCGCCGGCTGCTGCCCCGACTGCTTCTCCTACCTCCAGCCGCAGCGCTCCTGGCTCCGTGCCGGCCCGGAGTCCCCCGAGCACCCGCTCGCTCGCCTACGGATCTCGCTCTCCGGCGTCGAGTTCGTCTTCTCCGAGCCCCACTCCAAGCGCCTCCGCCTCAAGCTCCGCCTCCGCAGCGAGGTCCTCAACGACATCGTCCTCGAGCAGACCCACCCCGTCGAGTTCGCCGTCCACGACCGCTTCTGTGACTCGTGCGCCCGCGCCCAGCCAAGCCCGACCAGTGGGCCGCCCTCGTCCAGTTCCGCCAGCACGTTCCACACCGCCGCACCTTCCTCGCAGCTCCTCTTCAAGCATGGCCAAACTGCGCTCGCCATCCGCGTCGCCTCGGCTCCCGGCGGCCTCAACTTCTTCTTCGGCTCACGCTCGCACGCCGCACGCCTCGTCGTCTTCTTGGTACAGTCGAGCGTGCGTTCCACCATGAGAAACGGGATCGAGAAAGGGAGTAATTTCGGGTGAGAGGAAGAGAAGAATCGAAGAAGAAGATCCAGCTAACAAGTGGGCCCGTCTCTGGCGTGACGCCGTCTCGGCCGAGCTGTTATGCCACGTCAGCAAAATCAGGACCCACCTATCATAAACATACTTAAAGCGTTCTAATCCGCCGATCAGTGGTTTTTGCAAAATGATTACAGTAGATATGGTGTTTTTTGCAAAGAAAAATGTAACGTAGTGTTTTTTGCAAATCTAGCCTTCAAAATGGTGGTTGCGTGCAATTTACTCCCTGAATGCCGATGGGTTACAGCCCGGACATGCCCGCCGCGCCTGGCCATTGTGTCCGTGCAGGTGTAGCAACTCGTCCGCCATGCCGATGCCCACCGCGCAGGTGTAGCAGCTCGTTGTGGACGTGCCCGCCGTGCCTGGTCGTTGGGTCCGCCATGCGCAGCGCCATCTCACCGGCCGCAGTAGCTCGGCTACAGGTCGAGCTTGGTCATTGCGGCCACCGCGCGCAGCTCCAGCGATGAACCCCGCCGCCACCGCTACCCCGCCACTCCTGCTGCTTCCCATAGGCGGAGTCCCCGCACGCCACCCCGCTGCTCCTGGCCGGTGCCCCTTTCTTCCCCCCAACACCGCTGTCTGCTGCTCACGACCGTCGTCGCTCCGCACTAGCACGGGCCCCCGACCAGCCCAGGCAATAGTCTGCTACGCACCCGGTGGCAGCGTGAGCCACGTCCAGTACGCGCGTTGGGCAGGCAGCGCGCGGCGGCGAAGGATCAGGAGAGGCGCACCCGCGGATCCAGTGTGGTGCCTCATGGTAGAGGTGCAAGCGTGAGTCGTCGTCGAGGAGCCGCCGCCATCTCCTGCCATCTCTGCGGGCGAAAGAAGGGGATGAGAATGACGACCGAGAACTTCTCTCCCGTCCTGGTCAATCGAACGGCAAGGGTATTTTGGACTTTTCCTATGGGGCCCAACCGACAGATAGCAAATTATCAAAGTTCCAAGTAAAGGGTGGCACCAGAAAAATATCAAAGTCCAAAGTAAGTTGTGGCAAATAATCACAAATCCCCCTTTTTATGTTTTTTGAGTTTTGTTAGGATTTGTGTCCTGCTTAGAGATGCGAGGCGGCGGCAACTCTCTGTAGGTGGAATAAGGTCTTTCCTGCCTAGCCCTAGTTCTGATGGTGTTTCTAGCATCGTCAGGGGGCGTATGAAGGTTTATCTCCGGCGGATCTCATGGAATTCGTTCGGCGTTTGTCTTCGGTGGATCTACGTGGATCCGGTTTTCGTTCGTCTGTCTACAGGTTGGATCCTTCCAATCTACGCTTCTCTTCATCGGCGACGATTGTTGTTCTGATGCGTTGGTCCCATCGGGTCTTAGCACGACAACTTCTCGACTGTTTACTACAACAAGGTTTGCTCGTCTTCGACGAGGGAGGGTGATGACGGCGGCGCGCCTTCAGCTAGCTCCAGTGCTTATAGTCATCACTAGGTGGTTTACGAACCTGAATGTATTTTTTATTTCTGTGTTTTTTATACTACCTTAAGGGTCGAAGAATAGATTGGAAGTTTCTCTTGCAAAAGGAAAGTTTAGAGGAAGGGCTAGAAAGTTATGGATATGTTGAGAATGTGCTATAAATAAATCTCAAATGTAAATATTACGTACATTTTCCAATAATTTTAAGCCTAATAGGGTGCAGTCAACCAACAATTAAAATCGGATGCTCATTTTATTCCATATGATTTCTCTAAAAAATCGATATACGCAAACCAAGAAGCTGTGGGTAACTAGTAAGTGGTGGCATCAGTCAACAGGGCCTGCGACTGTGTCTCATACTTGAATCCTTGGTTCCGGGAATGGTCTGCAGCCCAGACAAAGATGCCGTAGAGCTTGCCCTGCCCCTGCAGAGTCCGGCAAGCACTGAGCGCGGTGTCGACCGGCACCGAGGTGTTCGTCGCCGCCGTGGTGAAGCTGGCCAGGATGTTGGCTCCAGGGTAGTTGGCGATCTGCTCGTCGAAGAGGCTGACGTACTTCGCCGCGGTGGTGCTTGCGCCGTAGGCGTAGAACTGGAAGTTGACGTAGTCTATGGCGGCCCCGTGCGCCGCCCACAGCGTCCTGTAGTAGCGCTGCACGTCGGCGTTGCCGTACGGCGCGATGGACGCGAACCTGATGATGCCGCTGCTCTTGAGCGCCGCCACGAGACGGCCGGCGCACTCGGCGAAGGTGCCCGGGTCCACCTGGAACTGCTCGTAGTCGATGTCGATGCCGTCCAGGTCGTACCGCTGGATGATGCCGGTCAGCGAGTCGACGGCGTTGCGGACCCAGGAGTCAACGCCGGAGGTGACGTTGAAGAACACGGGCCTGCCGTTGACCGTGGCGCCGCCGAGGCTGACGGCCACGCGCACGTTGGGGTTCCGCCGCTTGACCTCGGCGACCGCGGCGGGGGTGAGCACCGTGTCCTGCCAGAAGACGTTGAACCGGCCGTTGGTCGGGGACGGTGGCTCCGTCGCGGTGGTGTAGTCGATGACGAACGCGAGGATGAAGTCGAACCGGGCGCGCGGGTCGACCGGCACGTCCGCGAACCTGACGCCGTTGTAGAGGGCGCCGATGTAGTCACGGAAGAGGTTGGAGTTGGAGCTTCCTGCCGCGGTGGCCATTGCTGCTGGGGCGTGTAGATGGAGGGCGAGGAAGGCGGGGAGAAGAGTCGCTGCGATGAGCTTTGTGGAGCCCATTGGTGGCTTTTGTTACTCCTGCTTTTGTTCGGGGGAGCGATTGGTTTTTGCACAGCTTGGATGGTTCAGCCGCAGTATTTATAAATGCTAGTGCGTTTTGCGGCTAACGATCAAAACAAGCGATCGAATGGACTTGTTCTGCAGGTGATCAAAGTCATCTGCTTACTTTTCAACAGAAAATCTCCTCCTCAATCGCTGACTCTTGACATTGCAGATACATTCACACGGAATAATGCATATGGAGAATTCATAATGTAACAGATTAATTAAGCGAACTGTCTTCACTCTTCAGGAATATACGATGCTTTGTAATCCCTCTGTTCACTGTTCAAAAACGTCCTACATTAGTGAACAGAGGGTGTAGTAGTTAATAAGCAACTTTGACCACCAATTTTCAAACCACATAATATTTTATGTTCAGTATAATAAATGTTGTTTCATCTGGAAAATAATAATAATGTTGTTTTAGGGTGTTGAGATGGATATAGTTACTCCCTCTGTACCATAATTCTTGTCGTGGTTTTAGTTCAGAGGGGGTACTTTTATGTGAATATGTTGACATGGAATTCTAGGATACTATGAAAATACTAACATTTATATTTTACCAATCCAAATAATATATTTAAAGCTTATGGCATTCAAGATATATATTTATGTTTATCTTCGTCTTCATCTTCAAACTCGCCGGCAGGGAAAACTTGGAAAGGTCGGACTTGGTACTACCAAGATTTTAATTATAAGGTGGGAAGTCCACGGAAATGACTTCTATGTTCCAACATTACTGCCACAATGGCTGTGGGAATTCTTCCAGAAGATAGTACATGCCCTGGATGGCAGGACGGTAGGATTAGGCACACGATCCAAGAAGTCAACTGTTGCATTGCTATGTGATTGAGTTTACCAGCTACCAGCTACAGTACAAGATTGTAATTTTCATAGCTGTGACTGTAGCGACGTGGAAATAATGGTTACTAATAGAGAAATGTCTAACAGCTCTGGGTGCCCCTACACTCTCATGATCAGTAAATTCATAAAAAATTAAAAGAAAATAAAAAAAGCTGAAACTTTTAGGGATCAAAGACTATCAAAGGTTTGATGTTCCTGCAAAGTTTCAGCAACAAATAACCTTCGTGGAGCCCTCTCCAAAAAAACAAAATCACTGCTCAAAAATGCACATAAAGTTTGAACAATGATTTTGATTTTTTATTTGAGTGCTCTTTGAATGTTATTTTTAGCTAAAACTTTGCAAGATCATCAAAAGTTACATGATGTTCGATGTCCCAAAGTTTCAGATTTTTTTTTGTTTTGTTTTGAATTTTTTTTGAATTTACTGTTCATAGAGGGTGTAGGGGCACCCGGGGGCTGAAAATCATGTCTCTTACTAATAGTATCGCTAGCTTTTTACCTAAAAGGAGAAATGTATGTGTGGAAGATTGAGGAATTTTGAGTGTTTGGAGTTTTGACTTCGAGCATGTGTAGCAGTAAAAAATTCTCCTTACAAGATCCAAGATCCCAATTTGATAATGTTGGTATACCTATGACTTAAAGTGATTTATTTATCATAAAAGGCTAGAAAATTAATCCTTACTTAGATTTTGAGGGCTGAAAATCACTTTCTGGCGTAACATCCGGGCCCAGCTTGGATCGGTTCACTTAGAATACCTAAGTTGGGGAAGCATGACGAAATGATTTGAGAAATATGATTTTAGGAATAGCTTTAAAAAAATGGTAGACTTACACGTGATATTTACGGACTTAACAGGACTAACCCCCCTACTACCCTCACTACCCCCCCCCCCCCCCCCTCCGAGCTTCAGTGTGGGCCTCGCTTCCCCCTAATTACGAATCAAAACAGCCCACATCAGCCTGTATGTCACCTCCCGAAAAAGTTGTGCGTAGTTGTAGCATTGCTCCTTTAGAAATAGAAGATCACAACAGTGTTATAAGATCAAGAGCCTTTAGAAATAGAAATAGAAATAGAAATATATATATATATATATATATATATATATACCTCATTATTATTTTTAATATACTTATGGGAGTACGTACTCTTGCTCCTCATATACCATATAGATGAATCTTTTATACCTTATTATTATTTTTAATACACTTCATTGATAATTACTAGATACCCTAAAATGGATTTCATGAAAAAAAAATCATGTGTGCCTCGTATTTTCAAAGGTTTATGTATATACTAATTTGTTTGTACGTGAAAAAGGTATATTACAAAAAGTACGTCGCAAATGATATTTTTTTAACAAAACTCGTATTGAGATATCTTAGAATATTTAATGAAGTATATTGAGAATGATAAGGGGGTATAGTCAATGCATATACGAGGTATATTGAATATGGGAGCACATACTCTCAGGAGTACAGAAAATGAGTCCTATATATATGTATGTGTGTGTGTGTGTTTTTTTTCTTGTTATACATTCAAGGATCTTTCTCAATAAAAAAAGAGTTGCACCTTCCGCAGAATCCAAGGTAAGTGTGAGTTCCAGAGAAATGTGGATAATGTATTAAAACGACCAGACTGCTTTTCTGTCCTAGTAGAACTGGATTTCACACTTTTCATACAGCAAAATAAAATACAAAGGGACAATTTGAGATTACATTTGCATTCGAGAAATGAAGGGCAGCAAGTGTACAAACATATATGCTACCTATGTAGGCCCGATCCCCCCAAGAGCTTATGGACAAGAATAATAATTACAAATCTGCATATATTCTCGAGATCTCTACTCTACCAATGTGATAACCTTGTTATATACAAATTCCGCAGCAGTTGAATCTTGAATATTCAAGAGAACAAACCCTTGTTCTTTAGTTCGCGAGATGCTAAGAACCTTCATAATCCACATATCCAGGTTAAGTGAAATGAAAGCAGAAGAAAAATTGACAAAAACCTAATTATGTGCATACTTACGTCTATCTTAGCTTCAACAGACTAAGCAGAGCAACAAACCGGAAGAGTACACCATTAAGCATCATAATGCCGATGCAGATTGCAAAATAATTGATATTATAACCACCTTTTAGCAGTGCTCCACATCGAGTAATCAGCCATACACCAGAATACCTGAAGGGTAATACCGTAAGAATATGTGTTAGGATAAAGGGTAAAAGGCTTTAAGTTTGATTGTTATACTAACAGAAGAAACATTTGTACTGGACTTATAAAAGTTGGGGACCTGGTTACCTAAAATTTCTACAGGGCAACTGAACGAGGAACTGCTGATATTTAGTAATTTACTCTAGAGACTTTAGTACCAAATAAAAATAAAAATACATATGCACTAAGAGGATTAGTTACAATTTTCAGTATATGCCGGGGTGATCATTGCCTGCAACAACTTGCATGTGAAAATATTATAGATATGAATGAACAATTAGCTCAATATGCTTTTCTAGGAGTTAATGTTGCCTAGCCTGTGCTGCAGACAAGCTTAATTGAATGACAAGAACTCATCTTTTACTATTCATCGAGTGTCGATTTGCTGGTTAAGGAAATGGGAAATACTAACAACATTGAGGGAGAAACTACTAACTCTTTTGCTCCAGCAATAATGAAAGCTTCTAGTGTCCACTTGGGATAGCAGAATTGTTTAATAAATTGTGGAAATTTTGGGTCAGTGCCCACCAGGACCAGTACCACAGGTAGCAATGCAGAACACTGCAAGAGCAAAGTTCATTAAGCTAAATCACCTCCTGTAATTTGGATTTTCCATAGAATGGTAAAGTATTTGATAATTGCCTACTTACCAACTGAGCTAACCCCAGCTCAAACCAAATTGCAAGAGTATAACCTATGCCAGTTACACAGTAAACTAACGCAAGCAAGACCAAATAATTATCTCCAAGTGTAGACCGTGGATTGTTGAAGAAATAAAATGTTGAGAGGAAGACAATTGGTTTAACCACGGTGTTGAAATGATCAATAGTGTCTCTTGCAAGGAAGTAAGCTACAGAGCTCATGCCAGATTCTCTCTCCCTCCAGTATTGCAATCTTTCTGGTGAAAATGATCGCAGTGCTGCAAGCTGGCACAACAGTGCTGTGCACAAAGCAAATTAAAGTCAGGAAGAATGCTATTGTAAGTAACATATATTGCAGGTAAAGATGCCACATGAAGTGATAAATCAATTTTTTATTTTTATTTGACAAAAAATATTGTAAATTATACAAGCTTATACTCCCTCCGTTCCTAAATACTTGTCTTTCTAGGCATTTCAACAAGTGACTACATACGAAGCAAAATGAATGAATCTACACTCTAAAATATGTCTACATACATCCGTATGTAGTAGTCATTTGAAATGTCTAGAAAGACAAATATTTAGGAACGGAGGGAGTAGATATGATAGAGGAGCCCTCCTCACCCCTAGCCCCTCCCCCCCCCCCCCCCCACCCCTGACGCCCATGGCCTCCCCCTGCGGCAGCTCCGGCGACCTCGACCTCGGCTCCGCCAGCTCGCGCCGCTGGATGGACTCCGACGGCGAGTCCCCCGCGAGATCCTACAGCGAGGTTGCTCGGACGCCTCCGCCTGCCCCGGGCCTTGCCCTCGCCGCCTCCCTCCCCCCGGCTGCAACCGGCCCTGCCGCGCCGCCCCCACGCGCTCCAGCCGCCACCCGCCTCGGACCCCGCAGCGAGGTCCACCGCGTCCATGGAGGTCCGGAGGTCGACGCAGACGGCTTCCAAGCCCCCCGCCACAGGAACCGGCACCGGGGCGCGCGCCGCGATGCCACCCCACCGGCCCAGCGGCGCCACCGCCACAGCCCATCCCCGGAGGAGGCTGCTGGCCTCTGCTTCCGTTGCCTGGACCCCGACCACCCCGTGCGCGAGTGCACCAACGACGTCCGCTGTCTCCGCTGCCTCTACCCCGGGCACGGCTCGCGGAACTGCTGGAAATTCCAGCGCGGCGTCCTCCGTGCCCCCCCCCAACCACCGTCGCCGCCGCTGCGCCGACCGCTGTCACCCGGGAGACGCCACGCCCCCGCATCGCAGCCCCGCCCGCGGCGCCGCCCCAGCCCACGCCGCCCCCGCTCATCGACCCGGTGCGCGTCATCATTTTGCGCTCCATGGAGATGGACGAGGCCGAGACGGTGTTGCGCCGTGGGATGGTCGTCTCCATCACCGGAGATAGACCAGCGTTCGCCGCCGCGACGTTGAGCGCGTCATGTACTCATCCTTCGACCTCCTCCCCGGCGACTTCACCATCCACGCGCATCGCCTCGAGGACTTCCTCCTCATCTTCGCCACCAGAGAGCTCATGGACCGCCTCGCCGGCGACCACTTCATCAACGGCCCCGGGTTCACTCTGGCGCTCCGCCCGTGGAACAAGCTCGCCCATGCCCAGCTCGGCTCCCTGGACTGCAGCGTCGAGCTCGAGCTCCGCGGCATCCCGGCGCAGACATGGCATCTATCCACCGCCGAGCATCTCCTCGGCACCAGCTGCTGGATTGAGCGGCTCCACCGGAGCACGCGCTCTCGCGCCGACCTTGCCACCATCCGCCTCACCGCGCACACCCGCGACCCCGCGAGCATCCGCCAGGCGGCCATCCTGGAGATCGTCGAACCCGTCCCCTCCCGCAACCGCGCCCACGGCCGCACCCTCCCGCCTGCCGTGCGCACCCTCATCTACCCGGTTTCCATCATGCTCGCCTCGGCCACGCCCCGCCGGACCGCGCAGCCTCCCGCTCGTAATGGCCCCGGCCCGAGCGATGACGACGCACCAGACGGCAATGACGGAGACGTTGGTCGCGAGCATGCCGCGGGACGCAACCGCAGCCGCCGCCTCGGGCGTAAGCGCCGCCGCTCTTCCGGTGCCCCTGACGGCCGCGAGGACGGCATGGCTGTCGACTCCGCGTGCTGTCACGTGTCCAGCCACCATGGCCGTGCTGGTGGCGTTGCCGTCAACGCCGGGTGGTGCCAACCTCGCCGTCGTACGGCCGGGGTGGCGTTGCCCCCGAGGCGCACGCGCATGATGGACCCTGGCCTGCTGCTGGGGGACCCACGGGCTCTCGTCGCTTTTCCAAAAGGGGAAAGCGTCGGGGAAAGAAAAGGCTGGCGGCCTGTGACAATGCTACCCCACCCCCCTACGCCACCATCGTCCTCCTGCCCCGAAACCCGCACCCCACCACCCACCAGCTCGACAGCTGGCCGGCGACCATTGGCTCTGCCCTCCCCCAACCCTGCCCCAACCAGCCCGCCCATGTTGCCTTCCTCACATGGGGCGGGCCACACGATGACGGCACCGGGCGAGGCAAACCACGACATGCATGGGGATCAGGATGGCCCTGTGGACGGCCAATCGCTGGCTAGCGAGGTACCGGACTCCCAGCCTTCGACGCCTGCAGCTGGTCCGCTGTCGGGGCAAAGCAGCGCTCTGTCGCTGTCCCCCCTGGCGCTGCTGCGCTCGTTGCTGACTGGTCCACGGACCGAATCCCCGTGGTGGCGACCCCCGAGTCAACAGCTGGACCGGTCCTGGAGCCCCGGGAGGCTTCCGCAGGGGCCCCACCATGCATGGACGCGCCCCTTGCCCCAGCCGCGGCCGCTCAGCTGCTAAGATGCAACGCCCGCCCGAGGCCCAGCATGAGGCCCATCATGGCACGGGGCATGCGGCGGCCCGTCATGGGGACATGCAGGCGACGGCCCAACATGGAGACATGCATGCGACGCATTCTGTCGAGCCCAATGCCACGTCGTCGTGCCCGCCCGCGCGCTTCGCATCCCCCCCCCAATCACCCTACGCCGCTCCCACCCACGCGTGCCAGCGCCTACTTCCTGGACTCTGGGAGATTTCCTCGCCGCCGCCACCAAGCAGATCGATGTCGCCCTCCCACCCCCCGGCAGACGCCCGCGACGCGTACCTCCCAACTTCACCCCGCGACAAGGGCGCTCGACCGCCTCCTCGTCTTGCAAGTCCGCAGCCCCGCCGACGGCTGAGCGGCGCTCGCAGATCCACATGCTGCGAATCCTGGGCATCGTTGGGGTCGACCAAAGGATCACGTCGGCCGAGATGAAGGCGTATGAAGGCCTCTTCGCAACGCCCATCCCTCTGCCCATCCTCTCGGCCATCGCCGCGCTGGTCGATCGCGAGCTACCCGCGGATCCCATGATCGCGCCGATCACCACGGTGGTCGCCGGCAGCCCGATTGAGGCATGACCGCGCCCCCGCACCCCACCGTCGACCTCTTTTCCATGGATTACGAGCCCAAGATCCTGATCTGGAATGTGTGCGGCCTCAATGCGCGTGCCCGCCGCACCGCCATTCACTCACTTGTTGTAAGCGCTAATGCGTCCATCGTTTGCCTCCGAGAAACAAAGATGGCTTTGGTTTGCGCGTCGACTGTCCTTGAAGCGCTTGGCTCGGAATTCGATGACTATGTTTACCTCCCTGCGGACGCCACCCGTGGTGGTATTTTGCTTGCCTGGAAAAGCATGGAGGTGGCCATCTCGGACCCTGAGTTCACGTCAAACACCTTGACTGCTAGGGTGTCTGCCCCCTCTGGCGCGCGCACGCTGTGGTGGATTGCCGTGGTCTATGGGCCGCAGCTGGACGCCAACAAGATCGCCTTCTTACAGGAGCTACAAGACGTCCGGGCGGCTTGCGACGGCCCCTGGATGCTATGCGGTGATTTCAACCTCATATACCGCGACGAAGACAAGAACAACGGCAACCTCAATCGCCGCATGATGGGTCGTTTCCGGCGTGCTATCAACGACCTCGCGCTCAAAGAGGTCTACCTCAACATTCGGCGCTACACGTGGTCCAACAAGCAATCCCCCAAACCGTCGTGCACCTCAACCGCGTCCTCTGCACCCCCGATTGGGAGGACCCGCATGGGGAATGACATCTTCGATGCCTCGCCTCCGTCGTTTCCGATCACAGCCCCTTGCCGCTTGATTGCAAACCGGTGCCGCCAGGACATCGAAGATTCCATTTCGAGGAATTCTGGACACGGTTGGATGGATTCCACGACATTGTGGCGGGCGCCTGGCACTCCATCCACGATGACGACCCATTCCGGCGACTCATGCGGCACATGAAAATCACCGCGCGCAAGCTTAGTAGCTAGAGCACGCGAATTGTTGGCAACGTTCGCCTCAAGCTTGCGATCTCCAGGGAGCTCCTTCTCAGGCTGGACACGGCGCAGGAGAGCCGATCTCTGTCCCCGCACGAAGACTGGCTTCGGCGGCAGATCAAGGCCTCCTACCTTGGCCTCACCTCTCCTGAGCGCACCATTGCTCGACAGCGCGCCCGCATCTTGACTCTCAAGGACGGCGACGCCAGCACATCATTCATCCACCAGCAATGCACGTATCGGCGGCAGAAGAATCGGATACACGGCCTCACGATGGACGGCGCTTCGATCTCCGCCCCCTGCGACATGGCAGTCGCGGCTTACACGCACTTCGACGCCCTGCTCGGCCGTGAGACGCCCCGCGATTGCAGCCTCAGCCCCACCGAGCTGATCACGTCCACAAACCTCGACGACCTCAACGCCCCCATTGACGCCGAGGAAATTTGGCAGGCGGTGAAGCACCTCCCTGCTCGAAAAGCTCCCGGCTCGGACGGCTACACCGTCGAGTTCTTGCGCGTGCCCATTGTCCGGAAAGATTTTGTCGACGTTTTCCAGCGGCTGTACGAGATGCGCGGTCGAGGCTTCTACTCCCTCAACTAGGCACTGCTCACCCTGCTCCCAAAGCGCGCGGACCCTCGCGGCCTTGGTGACTTTAGGCCCATAAGCCTAATTCGCCTTGTCGCCAAAATCTTCACCAAGGTCCTTTCGCTCCGCCTCGCGCCGAAGCTCTGCAGCCTCGTCAGCACTTGCCAGAACGCATTCATCCCCAGCCACAGCTTGCACGACAACTTCATCCTCGTGTGCCAGTCCGCGCGCCTCCTGCACTAGCTCGGCGCCCCCCGCGCCCTCCTGAAGCTGGACCTGGCTCGTGCCTTCGACACCATCAGCTGGCCGTTTCTTTTCGAGGTCCTCCGGCAGTACGGCTTCGACTCCCGCTTCCTGGAATGGCTCGCCATCTTTCTCTCCTCAGCCAGCACGAAGGTGCTCATCAACGGAGACCCCGGCCCCACCATCTGGCACAGGTGTGGCCTCTGCCAGGACGACCCCGTGTCTCCGCAGCTCTTCATCCTTGCCTTCGACGTTGGGTCACCTCCTCCGCCGCGCCACGGAGCTGGGCGTCCTACAGCAGCTGCACCCCTGGTGCCCGGTCCCCTCGGTCTCCCTCTACGCCGACGACGTGATCCTCTTCAGCCATCCCACCATCGGCGACATCACTGCCGTCAAGAGCATCCTGCTGCTCTTCGGCCGAGCTTCAGGCCTCCTGGTCAACTACTCCAAAAGCTCCGCCACCTTGATCCGATGCACTGCTGATGACGCCGCGCCCGCTGTCAACCTACCGGGCTGCCCCCTCGCCGAGTTCCCAATCACCTATCCGGGCATCCCCCTGACTCTACATCGCCCCACGGCTGCACAGCTACAGCCCGTCGTCGACAAAACGGCCGGCATGCTACCCACCTGGAAGGCGCATCTTATGAACAAGGCCGGCCGCCTCGCGTTCGTCAAGGCCATCCTCAGCGCAATCCCGATCCACCAGCTCCTCGCCCTCGCGCCCCCCAAGAAGACCATCAGGGCACTCGAGAAAATCCAGCGAGGCTTCCTGTGGGCTGGACGCGCGGAGGCAAATGGAGGCCACTGCCATGTCAATTGGCAACGTGTCGCTAGGCCGCTCTCGCTCGGTGGCCTAGGCGTGCGCGACCTCGGCCGGACCAGCCTCGCGCTCCGCATCCGCTGGTTGTGGTTCAGCCGCACGGACAGAACCAGAGCATGGGCTGGCCTCGACAGTTCACCGCCGAGGAGCGTGCATTCTTCTTCGCATCCACCACCATGCAAATCGGGAATGGCACGGAGGCCCTCTTCTGGGAAGATCGATGGATTGACGGGCGCTCCGTTAGCGAGATCGCGCTGCTCCTTTACGCTTGCATCCCCAAGCGTCGCCGCAAGCTCAGGACCATCGCCGATGGACTTCAGGCCAACCAATGGGCACGGGACATACACGGCACGATCGGCATACATGAGATCGGGCAATACCTACAGCTCTGGCAGGCAATCAGCCACGACCCTCTCCGCCGAGCCAGACCGCCTCTCCTAGAGGTGGAACCCCGCGGCGTCTACTCTGCCAAATCAGCCTACCTCGCCACCTTCAATGGTTCCACGGGCTGCGACGCATGGAAGCTCACCTCGAAGCACTGGGCACCCCCGCGCGTCCGATTCTTCCACTGGCTCGCCCACCTGGACCGATGTTGGACAACCGATCGCCTCGCCCGCCGTGGCCTGCAACACCCCGCACGATGCCTCCTCTGCGACCAGGCCCCCGAGACCATGCACCACCTCACCCTTGCCTGCCCCTTCGCCAGGAAGATCTGGCACCAGGTCTGCACTGGCTCAAACTCCCCTGTGCCCCGCCCGACAGCAGACTTCCCTCAACGACTGGTGGCGCACAGCGCAACAGGACACCCCAAAGCCCATGCGCAAGGGCCTCGCCTCCGCGACCCTCCTCGTCCCATGGATGATATGGAAGCATTGTAACGACTGCGTCTTCAACAGAGGCCGGCCCTCGACGACCGACCTGCTCACGAAGATCAAAGACGAGGCCGCCCTTTGTGCCAGAGCCGGCGCCCTAGGGCTTCGTGCCATTTTACCGCAAACATGGGACGTGCACTGATATGCCTCCAGGCACTGTAATTCCCTCCTAGGAGGATTGTAACCACAATGAAATGCAAGCTCTTCTTGCGTTTTCTCGAAAAAAAATGTTATGTATGGCCAGGTCAGGTGTTACAAATGTCTCTCGCCAATTATGCAGTCCGGTGTACCTAGTGTGTGTGGAGTGGTTCTCAATATTTTTGCAATCTAAGATGCTTTACAGGAACAGAATATTTCTTCTTCTGTTTTATTTTTTTGCTACTTTATGGTTTAGGACATTTATAAAAATAACACATGGTGCCAACTTACAGACTGCAATTATGGTATACCCATAAGAAGCTGCACCGAGTGTATCATCGTTTACTTTTGTGATGGTTCCAATGCATATGCCAGCAATACACAATATCAGGTAATCAACAGCCTGTTGCGTAGCTTCACGTAGACGTTGCTTAGCTACCCTGAAAACATAATTTGGCTATGGAGTTACAAAATGATTCACCAAACTCAAAGCAAGTTAGAGAAATGAAGGAGATCGGATTACCTCCCTAAATAGTATCTGTATTGTGCAAGTACACCGGGTGTTTTCCTATTCAGTAAATCATTTCTTTGGCTGACATTTTGGTGCACAGAATGTTTACTCTCTGTCTGTTCTACAGAAGATAGTTCTCTAGTAATGGACCCTACAGTATATAACTCGTGCATCATATTGATCTCCTCAAGGTCCTTCCGCATATCTTCTGGAACATCATATCCATTATGCAGAATCCAGAGAAGTGGCAAATGTTTAGGAGTGGCATGTCCGCTCATTTTTGTCTTTGCTATTCCCTCTAAGATGTCAATATAATAGTCTGGAGGATTCTCGCGGTCAGGAACCTTGATCCCCAGGCCTGAGAAATAATTTTCAACTTCACTTATAGGCCCATGGTAAGCAATAAGGCCGCCTCTTGCCAAAAGAACAAAGTCATCAAACATACTGAACAAAGTATAGCTGCGTAAAATGTTAATACATATTAGATCCAAATTCATCTTAATGAAGTACTCCCTCCGTTCCAAAATAAGGGTCTCAACTTTGTACTAGAGCTAGTACAAAGTTGTACTAAGCTTGAGACACTTATTTTGGGATAGAGGGAGTAGAAAAGAATGTGTAGAGAAGATTATTTTAGTCACACAGGGATAAATGACTTCCTGACTAGTCATATTTATACGACTCACTGTATAAAGTTGGGCATTACTACTACTCATGTCGATGAATTTGTTTTACCAAATTTTGGAACGCCAACTGATAGGTAGACCTAGTGTATTGGCCAGCTGATCAATTAATGTTACAATAAATTGCAAGAGCACTTTTCATATGAGCTATGTCTTTTCAACTCAAGATTAGAAAAGGATTCTTTCTGGAAGAAATAAAGGAATGATTAATTCAAAGTTTACAAGGAAACCTTGGTTGGTGAATCACTGCGCAAACATTCACGCCTTGGGATGCCTCATGACGAAGAGCTCTTAGAAGTTGTTGGGAGGAAGCACTATCTAAGCCTGTTGTTGGCTCGTCTAATATCAGAAGAGATGGTTCCATAACCATTTCAATCCCAACATTCACACGCTTCCTTTGTCCGCCAGAAATACCCCGCTTTTCCACTGTCCCAACAAGGGAATTTCTGATTTCTTGGAGCCCTAGTGACCCTATAACCCGTTCTAGAATGAGAACCTTATCAGCTTTTGACATGCTTTTGCTTAACCTGTTTCACAAAAGAATAGTGATTGTTAGAGGAAAATGATTGCCTTATGAAAGTACAATAAGGATATCATCAAAAGAGTTGCTGAAATTAATTAGGAGATATCACTTCTTTTAGATGCCTAGCAAAGAATATGCATCAACTATTAGGAGCCATCTAGGCACAGAACTTATGCCATACAAGAGATGATTAATTTATGTATGTGAAGGGGGGAATATGAATAAATAAGTAAATAAATGATATAACACTTTAATAATCAAACTAAACTATATCTGAAAAATTAAACATCGTTTTCAATGAATTTCGTGAAGAAACTGTAAAGAATAATATTGTCGAATTCTGCAGCGAATTGAAGTCTTGCAATGCTATGTCACTGATCCTAATAAAATTGTGCATTGAAAATTTTAGTGTAAGGCCAAAAGAATACTTTGGGAACACAAATGAATTGCGCTTTGTTATGTATCCAGTACCTGCAGCGTCCACTAAACCACAGATTTTCCTCAACCGTCAGGTTTCCATGTACGATATCATCTTGTGGAACAAAACCAATTATCTTCTTATATGACTGCATCGATCCGGATTTTCCATTTACAAGGACCAATCCATCCTTCTTATAGCCTGATGTTTTGCCTAACACAGCGTTGAGAAATGTGGTCTTTCCTGCTCCAGAAGGACCCATAATAGCCGTTATCCTACCTGGTGAAAGTTTTCCAGTAACGCATTGTAGAAGTTTCTTTTTCCCAATGGATAATGTCAGACCTTTGAAGGCCACCTCAAGCATTGGCCTCTGTGGTCTGTTTTCAGCAGCTCGAGACACTATTCCAGCGAGTGTTAATTTGTCTTTGTCTAGCTGCAGAGCTCTTTCCCTGTCAATCTGACTATATGCACGTCTGAACCTTTCAGTGCGAACATTTAGCTTTCTGCGATTTTTTGATCTCTTACCATTACCTTTATCAGCATGTAGTATCCCATCAGATGATGTAGCTAATTCCTCAGGTGCATCAGAAGACTCATACATTTCCATCTCATGCCTTAGTACAAGTTCTTTTGCTAATTTCCATCTTTTCCGTGCTGTTGCCGATTCTTGCGCAATCTTTGCTGCCTTTTTACGAGACTTCGATAAAATTTTAGCTCGAACTGCAATGAATTGATCAGAGCAATTGTACACCAGTAGTAAAATGACAATTAAGACAACCTGCATAAACAAGATCACGAGCGAATCGTTTACTAAATACTAGCATTAAAGAACGAGAACAAGATCGTTGGCTCTAAGTAAATAGGTATTGGTAACAATTTAGATGCTCCTGTTTATGTTGTGTGGGTTTCTACGAAAATCACTTGAGAGAGAAACTAGGATGCCTTACAGTCACAACTTATGCAGAAATTTACAGCATATAAACTTGCATTGGCGATAACAATCATATATATTAACAAAATAACTGGATCGTATTTACACAAAAGGAAATAAGACTTGCATTGGCAATGCATTAACATTGCATGTAATTCTAGGACTTATCAAATTGTTGTCTTGTTACAAATTCTAACAAGACAACAATTTGATAAATCAAAAGGTATAAGTTAGCACTATGTTTGTCGAGAAAATGTTTAGTGAAATGTATGAGTCGAAATGAGTGTCGTGGCCCAGAAAGTTGGCAAATTGCACTACTCACAATCAGTATGCCACCAAACAAAGCGATTTCTTCTTTTTCTGAATTCTCCTTACACCCGCCTTTCCATCTACACTCTGCAAAATTACATTAGATAAGTGATACAAAGGGTAGATCATAGCAATTGTAAACTTGCACGACTTGTTTGAATCAAGTGCTCTAGGCTATCTAGCTTTTAATTAAAAAGGTATGTCAAGCAACCGAAGGGGGTGAAAATTTATCTTTAGCAGACAAATGGAAGCGTTAAAATCATGTTTGGAGCTCTTCCATTTTGTCAAGCTCCAAACATGATTTTAACTCTAGAAGGAAGTGGGTGCAAACTAGTCGTTAGGATTCCAGGAAATGTTAAAATCATGTTTGGAGCTTGACAAATCATATACAGTATATTTGAACAAGACGCTTCTCAATAAGTAGAAGCACAGGTTATTCAATAAGTAGTAATTCTAACTCATGCTTCTCAATGGATGAAATTCAGAAGAAAAACAAACAAGATGCTTACTATTTTCACCAGTGGCACCTTTCCTGCAATAGGACCTGAAAAATACAAAGTTTGGTATTAGTTATCACTATAAACATAACAACGTACCACAGAAAGAGAAGGCTAATACACTACCCCTTGCTGCAGTTAAGTTTTTGGGTAGTGGTTGGGCAATGGTGCCCTGGAGGGCAGAAGACATCATTGGTAGTAATCACATCAGCCCAAGTATCTGCACTGCCGCATGTCTGGTTTGATCCGGGAGTTATTTGGTAAGAATACCTAATATTTTTTGTCACAGAGAAACAATATGTGCTATGAAATTCGTATGAAGAATGTCGCATGGTAAATAAGGAATCTTCAGTGTACATTACTCTTACGGGTCACAAAGGTTGGTAGTTTTATTCAGTGTCCCAAGAGGACAATAAGCACCCAAAGGACAAGCTGGACAAAAGAAGAATGGATTTAGAGCAAGTAAACATAACATTGAGAATACAGAATACCAACAAAAAAAGAAGTGGAGGAAGAAACTCTAAAATGATTGATGTATTGGGACTTGAGGAATATAGTGTGTGTGCGGGAAGGAATATAATGCTGTTGATTGCATGCATCATTAAGTTAGTGTCTAGGGGGTAATTTGTTTGGAAAGAAACACTTACGCATCATGCAAGTCAGTCCACGAGGGCAGAAGAAACCTGGACAGCATGGCCTGCAATTCTCTGCTCTGGACGGAACCGGGTTTTCAAATGAGTTGTTTGCGAATGAGTTCGTGTCCTGGGTTGAGCAAGCCCAGCCAGATTGGCACCCAGGTGCCCATGAGAACTGATTGCAATTCCTACTAATCCTTACACTGCTCTTGCTTCCCAAGCTGCTGAGATATAACTCTATTTCAGCTTTCCTGCACATCATCGCAACCAATCTCCCTGCATACACAACACATTTATTTTATTCTGGAAATATTTATGGGACACATTTTCTTTCATCAACAGAACTAAAGGCATGTACTTCAATTCTAGCTCCGGTCAAAGCAATGTGATATCTTCTTTGGATGATGTTAGTATTACCTCTTGGAAGGTACTCGTATACTGGTTGTAACAACATCTTATATTATGGGACGGGAGGAGTTGTACTCTTATGCTTTGTTTGAATGTATGTATTCAGCCCAACGAGTTGAATTGAGCTGCAATACCAAATCAACCAAGGTATTGAAATAGAATGCAATTCAAGATTTTCTGTTTGGATAATTTGAAATCTAAAGAGAGCAACCAATTATAGTCCCTTTCTGTTTGGAAGTATTGAATTGCAGAGTTTGACCGAGTCATCCCCGTCTCCTCTTTCTCGCGTACACAGCCTGCCTGGCCTCCGCCCCCTTAGCGACCGGCGTGCTCAGCCGCGACGATGCCGCCGGCTGCTGCTGCGCTGCGCGGCGCTCCTTCCAGAACGCTTCTGCTCGCCGCTGCCCTTCCAGAACGGCTTCTGCTCCGCCCGCGCGCAGTCCTTGTCCAGCTACAGCTGCGGCACGTGCGCCTGCGCCCCGGTCTCTTCTGCCCCGCACCGGAGCAGCAGCAGCATGCTCGAGGACCTGCTCGTGGCCGCCAACGGTACTGCAGGAGCTCGAAGTTGCGGATCTGGAGGGCTCGCGCGCGTGGGTGGGGGTGGGGGGAGACGCGGTCGCCGTCATCGAGGCCACCCCCTCTCTTCTCCTCCCTATGCGGGAGTGCCCTCCATGGTCGAGCTCCTGGCCACCTTATTTCTTTTCGAGAGAAGCGAACCTAAAGTTTTACGCGACCAGCGATTTCAGCAGAGCAACTAGCTACTCCCTCCGTAAATTAATATACGAGAAAGCTAAAATCCAGTCGGCAGGATTTCTGCAACGGATCCAAACACATTGGATCTCGTCCGTTCTAGATCCTACGGTCGTGCGCGACCCCATGTTTTCTTCTTCTCTCCCGCAGTTTTTGCGCTCGCTCCCGATGATTTCATTCACCGCGGTCGCTCCCGATGATTTTCGCTTCGACTTTTTGAGATCGTGAATGAGATAGGCGGGGTTTGTTTCCTAATTTTTTGGCGAAGGAAGGTTAAATCAGATTTCTTTTTTCTCGTATATGGGCAGCGAATTTTTGGGCGGAGGTTGATCCTCGTACGTGGGCAGCAGCGATTTTTTGGCGGAGGTTGATCTCTTGTTTTTAAATGCAAAAATAAGAGCTACTTGGGAATCGATCACCCATTGTCTTGGTAAAGAAATTTGGCAACTAACCAACTGACCTAGTGCTTGTTTTGTGGTAACTATAGGATAATCACACCCCGCACGGAGAGGTGTGGTTAGGGCTGTGGTGAAGGCGCACAATGTGGCCATGGCATGTATCCAAGAAACCAAATTATCTGTGGTGGACAGTAGGATGGTGCAAGAGTGTTGTGGGGCTGAGTTTGACAAGTTTACCTTCTCTCCCGCGGACGGGACGCGAGGTGGAATTTTACTCGCATGGGTTGGGGCGAAGTTCAATCTCCCTAATGTGGATGCTCGTAATTCCTTTATTGTGGCGCATGGGAACACGACGGATGGAGCCCCTTTTGGTTTGGTGACGGTGTACGGACCACAACAAGAAGCAGAGAAGATGGTTTTCCTGGCTGATCTGAAGGCAACGGTGCAAGCCTTTCCAGTGGGCACGCCAATGTTCCTCGGAGGAGATTTCAATCTGATAGCACAGGCGACGGACAAAAACAACAATAACATCAACCGCAGATGTTTGTCGGCCTTCAGGGGCTTCATCAACAAGCTACAGCTAAAGGAATTATACATGCACAGCCGTCGGTACACTTGGAGTAACGAGCAAGAGAGGGCCACTTTGGTGAAGTTGGATCGTGTTCTGTTTAATGACGCATGGGACGCTAGTTTCCCTGGATGCCTGCTGCAAGCCCTCTTGAGCGAGATGTCAGATCATTGCCCGTTGCTTCTCACATGTGACACTTCCTTTCGGCCGGCGAGGCAGTTTCGTTTCGAGAATTTTTGGCTCAAGATGGAAGGGTTTGATGAATTGGTAAACAGGGTGTGGCGGCTTCCAACGACTAATGAAGAACCTATTGCCTGCCTTGCGGAGAAGCTGAAGCATATTGCCAGAGAGTTGAAGAGCTGGGGGGCCAAGATGGTGAACAACATTGCGCTAAGATCGGCGATAGTGAGTGAAATTGTGGCCAAGCTGGATAAGGCGATGGAAAGGAGGGATCTTACAGTTGAAGAAAGACAGTTCAGGGCGGCTCTGAAGGTGCAGCGACTTGGCCTTGCCGCACTGGAGCGGACGATCTGGAGGCAAAGGGCGCGCATTCAATGGATCAAGGAGGGAGATGCTAGCACCCGCTTCTTTCACTCCAAGGCATCGGCGAGAAGACGACGGAAGTATATCCACAGAATTCTGTTCGATGGCAAAGTTTGCACTGAGCAGCCGGACAAACTGGAAGCTATGCACAATTTTTTTGAATCCTTGATCGGTGCAAAAGGAGAGAGAACGACCTGCCTCAATTTCGAGGAGCTGGAGATCCAGCTGGTGGATCTTACGAAGTTGGAAATGCCGTTCACGATGGAGGAAGCTACAGCTGCAGTAAATGAGATGAATGGGGAGAAGGCGCCAGGGCCGGATGGGTTCACCAGACTGTTTTACAAGCACTGTTGGGGGATCATCAGTGAAGACATCATGAAGGCGCTGCAAGCATTATACAGAATGAATTTCTCCAAATTTCACCTGCTCAACGACGCCAATCTAATCCTGCTGCCCAAGAGAGAAGACGCCGCGACACCGAGAGACTTCCGCCCCATCAGCCTGATTTCCAGTTTTGCGAAGCTCTTCACCAAAATACTGGCTATGCGGATGAGGGATCGAATGAAAGAGATCGTACAGCCGTGCCAAAATGCATTCATCCGTGGGCGAACTATCCACGACAACTACACATATGTTAGTGGTTTGGCAAAGGCGTTCAGACAGGCGAAGACCCCAGCGCTTATGATAAAGCTCGACATTGAGAAAGCTTTCGACACAATCTCGTGGGAATTCCTTTTGCATGTTCTGGAAGCAAAGGGTTTCGGGGGTAGGTTCAGAGATTGGATTGCCGGCCTACTATCTTCCTCTTCGTCAAGGGTCATGGTGAATGGAGGGCTATCGGAGAAAATTTTGCACCAAAGAGGGCTGCGGCAAGGGGACCCCCTCTCGCCGCTGTTATTCGTGATCGCCATGGATTGCTTGGCAGCCCTATTCAATTCGGCAGCGAAGGCTGGAGTTCTTCAGGAGATTGGCGCTCAAAGGATGCCATTCAGGACGTCTTTATATGCGGATGATGCAGTGTTGTTCATAAATCCTTGTGCTCAAGAGATAATGGCAGTGGCCGATCTGCTCAAGGCCTTTGGGGGCGCTACAGGTCTGATGACAAATTTTACAAAGAGCTCTATCACTCCCATTTTGTGTAGTGGGGTAACACTGCCGGCAGTCATCCACTCGCTCGGATGCGAGATCAAGGCTTTCCCCTGCACCTACCTCGGTATGCCACTGTCCGACTCAAAGCTTCGCAAGGTGGACTACCAACCAGCGCTTGACAAACTTTGCAACAAGATGAAGGGTTGGATCCGGATACACTTTTCCATGGATGGTCGAATTCTGCTGGTGAAGCATGTGCTCTCTGCGATGGTGGTTTTTCAGATGATGGTCGTTCAAATGCCGGTGTGATTGCAGAAGAAGATTGATAAGCTCAGGAGAGGCTTTCTCTGGGAAGGAAAAGAATTTGCAGTGGGCGGCAAATGTCTGGTGAGCTGGTGCATAATTTGCAGACCAATGATCTTCGGAGGGCTGGGGATGACGGACTTGGCTGCGCAGAGCACAACGCCGAGGCTGAGATGGTTGTGGATGTCCTGGACGGACCCAAGCAAGGCCTGGTTGGGGCTGCCTCTGCCCACCGATGCTAGAGTTCAGGAGCTGTTCATGGCTTCAGTTCAGTTCCATCTTGGGGATGGACAACGAATTTGCTTCTGGACGGAGCCATGGATGCATGGAATAAGTTTCTGTCATAGCTACCCAGCGTTGTTCAGTGTCTGCACCCGGAAACGGCTCACGGTGGCTCAAGCGCTTACCGGCGATCGTTGGACGCGTCACCTAAGGGAGAATCTGACGCCGCAGGCTGTCCATGAGTTCACCGCCTTGTGGGTTCAGCTACAGGGCGTGGCACTAGGCCAGCATCCGGACGCAGTTTCCTGGCGGTGGACGGCAAACGGCGAGTTCTCCGCTCAGTCGGCCTATGCTATTCAGTTTGAAGGATCGATGCGGACGAGTTACAAATAGCTGATCTGGAAGTCAGAGGCACCACTGAAATGCAAGGTGTTCTCATGGATGGCCGTGCTTGGCAAAATCCTGACCGGGGACAATCTGGAGAAGCGAAACTGGCCTCACAACCCGAGGTGTTGCCTCTTTAATGCCCAGTGAGAGACGCCCGCTCATCTCCTTGCTAGCTGCCCATTCACGATTAGCTTGTGGGAAAAGATTATGCAAAGGTGCAATCTGCCTTTGGCCCTCGTGCCATCGCCAGGCTCCGAGAACATTTGGGACTGGTGGTACCAATCAAGACAGCAGGTGCCGGTGATCCACAAGGCAGCTTGGAGCTCACTTGTGCAGCTCACGTGGTGGACTGTGTGGAAGGAGAGGAACGCACGCATATTTGAGCAAAAGAACTCGATAGAGGAGCAAGTGCTTGATCGGATAAAGAATGATATCATCGATTGGACTTTGGCAGGCAAGCACAAGGTAGCATGGATGATTCACAGGCCACGGGAACCAGATTAATACACTTCATCGTTGGTAGGCTAGTCTTGGTGCTTTCATCTGTCGGTCGCTAGATACTAGCTTTGTATCCTGGGCATATCCAAATGCCCCTGTAATAACTCTATCCTAATTTCAATGAAATGCTGCATCATGCAGTCTTTTCGTAAAAAAATAATAATCATACTATTTTAACTTGGTTCATCTCTGCTATAATAGCCAACCTTCGTTCAACAAAAAATTTATCACGTCGTTTCTCTGACTTTTCGATGTTGGTAATTTTGTAGTTAAGTAGTAGCTCGCGGAATAGTTATCGAGTTCCTAAAGGTACAATTATCTTCATGGTTATAGTTACCAAACTGTTCATGTTCAAGTTATCTAGCTGCTCATCTTGTGGTTACCAGACTTGTGTGCAGATAACATGGTAATATACGCACCATAGAGATGATAACTCACATACAAAACACCGCGGTAACTATTTGACCCACGAAAAAAGTTGTTAAAAACATACTCATAGTAAATTCTCTGTAAATTGCATGGTAATACACGCACATCAGAGTTGATAACTTACTTAGCCCAAACGTGATAACTTTTAACCAGGAAAGAAAAGTTTGAAACACCCCCGGTGACTCATATGTAAATAACATGATGGTATACACATAGTAGAGCTGATAACTCACTTACAAACAACACGAAAAGATGTTAAAACATACCATCGACAAACTTGTGTGTAAATAGCTTGATAATATAGACTCACGGATCTGATAACTTAAGTACAAACACCACGATAACTTTGATCCGTGAAAAAAGTTGTTGAAAACATATGACCGATAATTTTTGTCTAAATAGCATGATAATATAGACTCTCGGGCCTGATAATTTAGGTACAAACACCATGATAATTTTGAATCTGGGAAAAAGATATTAAAAACATATCACTGATAATTATTTGCGTAAATAGCATGATAATATAGTCTTTCGAACCTGAAAACTTAGGTACAAACACCACGATAACTTTGCCCCATGAAAAAAGTTGTTGAAAACATACCACCGGTAACTTCTATGTAAATAGCATGGTAATATACGCTCCAGACCTAATAACATGGTAAATAAACAAGCGATTCGGGTGACAAAACATTTTGAAATTTCAAAACAAAAAGAACCCGCGATGACATTAGCTTTTCTGCACTTTAGTGCATTTGCATGTGGGGAGAAAGTTGAAAGAAGTCATTTTTATGCCCGAAATTTGCCTATGTAAACATCATGGTAACTAATGTAACATATATGTGATAACTGGCATACCCTATGCGTGGTAACTTTACGTAAAAAAAGTCGTCGGAACATATCAACATGGGATCTAGTTTCGAAGTTCTCGCCGCGACGATTCTTTTATGTGAAAACAATTTTTCAATCGGAGCGATGGTTTGGCCTACGAAACATTTTGAATTTTTTGAATCACGAGGGAATCTATAGTGATGTCATCAATTTCGTCTCACATGCATGCATGTAATTAAGCTCTCTAAAAAATGCCATGTATGTACATGATGGAGAAAAAAATCACTAATTATCACATGCATATGGAAAAATGGACTGCATGCAATCGCGAGGTAGAACGGACTGCATGTGGATCGTCCGGATCTATTGCTAAAATCAGGACATCTGGAAGATAGCACTGTCCATTAATATAATAGCATTTAGATCGCTACTATAGTAATCTAAACGTTCTTATATTTCTTTACAGAGGGAGTAGTAGTTAACTAGGGCTCCTTGGAAGCCTCGCAACGACCATTTAACGCGCTTTCACCCATTCATTACGTGTCGCGCTCTAGGCGCTTCTTTTGAATTTTGTTTTTTTATTTTTCGCACGCGTTTTCGCCTTTTAAACGGTTTTTCGGGGTTTTTCGACATTTTGTTTTTTCATCGATTTCCCATAGCTTTTCGATAAAAAAATAGATTTTTTTCACAAAAAAACGTGTTTTTTCCTTTCTTGAGCGTTATGTTTTTGCTTCCGCGACAGATACGGTTGTGCTTTAGCGAGAGTCATGGTCATGTCTCTTGGAAACGAAAAAAACGCATTTTCTATTTTTTTTTCTTTCACGAGAGTCACGGTTTGTGCTTTCGCGAGAGTCACGGCCGTGCCTCTCGAAAACGGGAAAAAACGTGTTATCTATTTTTTTTCCTTTCGCGAGTCACGGTTTTGCTTTCGCGAGAGGCACGCTTGTGCCTTTGCGAGAGTCACGGCCGTGTGTCCTTGGAAACGGAAAAAAATCGTTTTCTTTTTTTTTTCCTTCTGCGAGAGTCACGGTATTGCTTCCGCGAGAGGCACGGTTGTGATTTCGTGACACGCACGGGCGTGCCTCTTTCGGAAAGAGAAAACACCGGTGCTCCCGGTTCGGTTTTTTCGTCCGTTTTTTTGTTCGGTTTTTTCGTAAAATAAAGTTCGTCAAAACCTATCAACATGAAATCTAGTTTTGAAGATCTCAACGCGAGGAATCCAACGGCGAAAACGGTTCAAGATTTGGACGCACGGTTTGAGAGATAAAACATTTTGAATAAACATATCTACGAAAAATGGGAAAACTTTCAGGTTGCGACAAGTGGCGCGCTGCATGGGCGCCACTTGTCGCAACCAGGGGAATTGGAGTGATCTTTGCAACGAGTACTCCTCAACTAGTGATTTCGCGATTTCAGAGCAATAGATCGACAACTCGGTAAAGGTAGCCAAATGGGTCGGTCCTGGCGTGCTGGCTGATAGCCCACGTGTCTGGCCCGTGGTGGACCTGGCCTGAAACATTTATACTCGGGCTGTGCCGGCATGTGGCCCGCCTAGGGCCGTGCCTGGGCCAGGGAGCGCGGTACGAGTGCCGGCCTGACACGGCATGTGTCTTAGGCGTGTCTGGTTGGGTTGTGTCATGCCAGCCCATTTAGGACAGGTCGGACCGTGTCGTGCCGACCCATCTGGCCAGTTCTCCTCGGTATCAAGGGACTCGAAATTAAGTCAAGTTTCCAGCACTCAATACCATGACCATCCAAATGGATGTATTGGGTGCTAGCGAAATTCATGTTGAATACATACATGTGTAGTGAGTTGAGTTGGTGTCAATGATTTCCCACAGGCCGAAGAATTAGTTAATGGATGTTTATACATAATGTTTGATAACTTCCCAACACCTCTTGAAAAAAATCAATGGTGAAGCTGTTAGGTCTGGATGCCTTCCCCGAAGGAAGATCAAACAAACACCACTAATTTGATCTCGCCATCTCGGCATGACTTGTCCAGAGAAGAGAGGTCAAGTCTAGGGATATTCGGCAGGTCCGACTTAGAGAACTCGATAGCATTCTCAAGTTCCTAATGGTGGACGAAAAGTGCTTGTGAAGCTCAAGGTGTTTGCCAGCCTAGGTGGTGAACTGCCCATTGTCAGTTTGCAACAGTGGGATGAAGTTGCAACAACGGGGGCCATTAGTCTTGATGTGGAACAATTTGGAGTTTGCATCTCGCATGCGCAGCCACATCACCCACGAAGTTGGTGAATTCAGATGCTTCAAATAGAAGCCACACAAAGGAGCTTATGCTTAACATGTTGTCTGAGGCCGATATCAGCAATGGTTAGAGCTCGGTGGTTTTGGGGTTGAGCATAACAAGCATTGAAGGAAGAGCCGCCCCCGGTCTGTGGAGTAGAAAGTATGACCGATCTCGATTTTCTCAATTGACACAAAGACGTCCATGCAACTGTTGTTCAAAGAGCTCCATGATGTTAAGAGCCGCACATAACACATTGACCAGCCTCCGATTGATCCCGTATTGCTCTTATCCTTGGCCATGTACAAAGGTTGAACATGCACATGGGAAGCCATGTTGACAACAGGGAAGGACAGATAGCCTTGAGTTGTTGATAAAGGCAAGTTTATTAGTGTCTCCCTGAGGCCCATACACAACAGTGACACACCAGGAGGCAAGAGAGGCGCGCATATGGATAGTTGTCGGTGTCAAAACCGACTGATCTCGGATAGGCGGTCTCGAACTATGCGTCTGAGGATTGAAGGTAACATGAGACGGGGGACACGATGTTTACCCAAGTTTGGGCCCTCTTAATGGAGGTAATCCCCTAGTTCCTGCTTGATTGAGTTTAATGAGTATAGGGGTTACAAGAGTTGATCTACCTCAAGATCGTAATGGCTAAACCCTAGATGTCTAGCATGTATGATTTGTGATTGCCTCTACGGACTAAACCCTCCGGTTTATATAGACACCAGAGGGGGGCTAGGGTTGTACAAAGTCGGTTTATAGAGAAAGGAAACTACACGTCTGGCCACCAAGCTTGCCGTCCACGCAACGGAGAGTCTCATCCGGACACGGGGGGAAGTCTTCTATCTTGTATCTTCTCAGCCCATCAGTCCGGCCCAAATCACATAGCCCGGACGCCCGAGGACCCCCTTATCCAGGACTCCCTCAGTAGCCCCTGAACTTGCCTTCAATGACGACGTAGTATCCGACTTTATGTCTTCGGCTTTGCAAGGTGAGTTCTCCATTACACTTCAGATTTGATGATAATTCGGCTCCACATTAAATATTGATTCTTTGTTGCCGTCGCCTCGGCTTCCACGTGTCGGGTGAATGCGAACGGCCTAGGTGCTTCTTTTACAAATAACCCCTCGACCACGCACGGAAGTGATACGTCTCCAACGTATCTATAATTTTTTATTGTTCCATGCTATTATATTATCAACCTTGGATGTTTTATATGCATTTATATGCTATTTTATATGATTTTTGGGACTAACCTATTAACCTAGAGCCCAGTGCCAGTTGCTGTTTTTTCCTTGTTTTTGAGTATCGCAGAAAAGGAAAACCAAACGGAGTCCAATTGACCTGAAATTTCACGGAGATCATTTTTGGACCAGAAGAAGCCCACGGAGTACCAGAGATGGGCCAGAAGAGTCCCGAGGCTACCACGAGGGTGGGGGCGCGCCCTACCCCCTGGGCGTGCCCCCCTACCTCGTGTCCGCCTCGGAGACCCCCTGACTTGTTCCCGACGCCAAAACCTCTTATATATATCCAAACTTCCAGAGCATAACCTAGATCAGGAGTTCCGCTACCGCAAGCCTCAGTAGCCACCGAAAACCAATCTAGACCCGTTCCGGCACCCTACCAGAGGGGGGAATCCCTCTCTGGTGGCCATCTTCATCATCCCGACGCTCTCATGACGAGGAGGGAGTAGTTCACCCTCGGGGCTAAGGGTATGTACCAGTAGCTATGTGTTTGATCTCTCTCTCTCTCTCTCATGTTCTTGATTCGGAACGATCTTGATGTATCGCGAGCTTTGCTATTATAGTTGGATCTTATGATGTTTCTCCCCCTCTACTCTCTTGTAATGGATTGAGTTTTTCCCTTTGAAGTTATCTTATCGGATTGAGTCTTTAAGGATTTGAGAACACTTGATGTATGTCTTGCATGTGCTTATCTGTGGTGACAATGGGATATCACGTGATCCACTTGATGTGTGTTTTGGTGATCAACTTGCGAGTTCCGTGACCTCATGAACTTATGCATAGGGGTTGGCACACGTTTTCGTCTTGACTCTCTGGTAGAAACTTTGGGGCACTCTTTGAAGTTCTTTGTGTTGGTTGAATAGATGAATATGAGATTGTGTGATGCATATACTATAATCATACCCACGGATACTTGAGGTGACATTGGAGTATCTAGGTGACATTAGGGTTTTGGTTGATTTGTGTCTTAAGGTTTTATTCTAGTACGAACTCTATGATAGATCGAAGGGAAAGAATAGTTTTGTGTTATTTTACTACGAACTCTTGAATAGATCGGTCAGAAAGAATAACTTTGAGCTGGTTTCGTACCCTACAATAATTTCTTCGTTTGTTCTCCGCTATTAGTGACTTTGGAGTGACTCTTTGTTGCATGTTGAGGGATAGTTATATGATCCAATTATGTTATTATTGTTGAGAGAACTTGCACTAGTGAAAGTATGAACCCTAGACCTTGTTTCAACGCATTGCAATACCGTTTTCGCTCACTTTTATCATTAGTTACCTTGTTGTTTTATATTTTCAGATTACAAAACCTATATCTATCATCCATATTGCACTTGCATCACCATCTCTTCGTCGAACTAGTACACCTATACAATTTACCATTGTATTGGGTGTGTTGGGGACACAAGAGACTCTTTGTTATTTGGTTGCAGAGTTGTTTGAGAGAGACCATCTTCATCCTACGCCTCCCACGGATTGATAAACCTTAGGTCATCCACTTGAGGGAAATTTGCTACTGTCCTACAAACCTCTGCACTTGGAGGCCCAACAACGTCTACAAGAAGAAGGTTGTGTAGTAGACATCAGGAAGTCGTCTATTTAAGGAGATTAGATCTTAGATGCCATTCCACACCACGCAGAAATCCTTAGAACTCGCCATAGGAAATTGTCCAAACATGGCCGGCGCTCCTAGCTCTTCCTCACGCCCCCTCGGCCCTCAAAAAGGCGACTGGGAAAACTGCTCAGTATCCCGCGCCCATCTGAATAAACTTCAGACGCAGGGATATCTTCCTCCAGCGGATCTAGTCTCCGTTCGGGCTGGATTAACTTCCATCAATGGCGAAGCCCTGGCGGAGAATCCCCCCAATCCTTCTAAAAAGGAGCGGGTGTGCTTCGTTTCCTTCCTTTTGAGAGTCGTAGGATTTCCTATCCATCCTTTCCTCAGAGGTCTCCTGGAGTATTACGGCCTCCAACTGCACAATCTGACGCCGGGCTCCATCCTGCACACCGCGGGCTTCGTTGCTCTTTGCGAGTTGTTCCTAGGCTGTGATGCTCATTTCGAGCTATGGCAAAAAAAATTTGCCTCGTCCCCCGCTCCCAAAAGGGATCTATATTTGAGGTGGGCGGCGCTGAAGTATGGCGCATAGCCGGGACAGGATACCTGTGCGGCACTCCGAAGAAGGCATCCGAAGAGTGGCCCTCGGAATGGTTTTATATCAAAGACGTCGTTCTTCCGGACCCAATCCGGCGCGGTCTTCCTGAATTCTCCAGTGCTCCTTTAAAGAAGCGCGTCAGTCGGCGTCCCCGAAGCCTAGAGGAAGGAGACAGTGCGGAGGTCGAGAGGCTGGCAAGCAAGATCAGAGTACTTGCCAACTCTGGTCTGTCTATAATCGAGGTAATGGCGATTTCAATGACGTGATGCGTTCAGCCGCTCCAATCTAGAGGTTTCCCTATGTGGAATTACAACGGGGAGGACAATGTGTCTTGTTGTCTACGCAAGGGTCCAGACAATTTTGCCACCCTGGCCACCATCCTAGCTGACATTTACAAAGGGGAGAAAGGAAGACTTCACTCGCTTGAAATGTCGGGAAGGTTTTTCCATGTATAACCCCATCGACTGGGTGAGTTTTTTAATTATTGGCCTTACTCAACCATTTTCCAGAGTTATGCTAGTCGAATTTAATCCGGCTACTTTTAATAGGAACGGAGAAAGGTCGTTGAGGGGGTCTGCAGCCCCGCTCTGCAGCCAAAGGACCATGTTCGAGACCTGGATCCCAGATATGAAGAAGATCCGGATATATTCATAGAACTTAAGGAGGGGGTCTTCTATCAGGCGAGCTACGACGGCACGGAAGTGGCCATTATAGCCGATTACCCCGGTCTTCTCCCCTCTTCCCAGGTAAGTACCCAAGAAAGGTCTCCTCCAAAAGAGTTTTCCCATCGCGCCTCACCCACCGCACTGTCTCATGCTCCGAAGGGGCGGCGCTCGTCTCACCGAGCTGTATCAAAGGCGTCCTCTAAGAAGGCGACGCCCGAGCAAGGCGAGTCTTTGAAAAGAAGGGCAAGCGGTGGTACTACCGAGCCCCCGCCTTCACCAAAGAGGTATAGTTTTTAACATGCACTTGGTGGATAGACCGAATTGTGATGTTTTCCACCAGGCCATCTTTCAGGAAGAGCATACGCCAGACTATATCCAGGGACCTCGCCGGCCATGCATCGACCAATCCGGCCCTGGACCCTGTCATAAGGACTAGGGTTGATACGGACAAAATGACGGACTGTCACCTCCAAGAGGATTCAGATAATGTATCCATCACCAATTCCGAAGTGGAGAGCGCGATGAATCATCGGCGACGGAAAGAGGCCATGCGCGACCCAAGTTTCATCGAAGAGGCGTTCAATGCCTCAGCTCTGCGGACATATATCTGGGCTGCTCGGGATGGACTTGCCGGAGCCACTCACCAGCTTTCAAAGGATATGCGGGTAAGAACTTTGTGTAGATTCAATAATCATGTGTCAGTAGCCCCCGAGACTTGAAGAAGTTGGCCCAACTGATTTGAGGGTCGTTATATCATCAGGTACTCACGAAGAAAAATAACATGCTATCCAAGGAGCTTGAAGAATGTCGGACCAAGCTAACTGTTGTCACTGCCGAACTGGAAAATTTGAAGAAATCCAAGAAGGCACCAGATGGTAAGCACAACAGTGTCCAGAAAATACGATTCTGCGCCAACAATGATTGTTAAATATGCATTGGTTTGTTTACAACTGCAGGATCGGTCGATCAATTGAAGGAGATGTTGAAGGCTGCTCAGGCGGATAAACAACACACCGAAGGGCAAGAAGCCGCTGGTCAACGTGTATTAACACGGATCATTAATGTAAGGAACAAGCTACATGATGCCACCATCAAGCAAGCCGAAGAGCTAAAGGACATACGAACCCAACTGTCGGATGCCTTGAAGGAGAATAGAAAGCTGAAAGGCGGCATATTCAGTATGTCCCTTAACCTAACTTTGATGGAGTTCTCTGATGGAAAGGTCTTACGAGATTTGTTCCTGTAGGTCTGTTAACTGGGCGGCCCGACGAAGAAGTGTCCGGATTTCAAGGCGACTTGCTGCAAGAGCTGTCCAAAGTGCACGAGCGAGCTCGGAAAGCAATGAGGAACATGGCTAAGGCTTTATGGCCCTCCGATTCTCCTCCAGGAATGATGGAGGAGCTCGCAAATTTATTCAAGGGAGCTAATCTTCGCTTTGAACTACGGAAGGCTTCAGCATGTCGAGAAGGTGCACGAGAAGCCTGGGCCATGGTGAAAACGTGGTATACCGGACTTGATCCGAATCATATGGCCCGGGTCGGACCTCGAGGACCAGACGGACAAGAAATTCTGGTTAGCTTTGTGTACGACCAAGTAAAGACAGCCGCCAAACTTTCACAACAGGACTGTAAACTAGATAGCCTGATAGATGGTATAGATAAAGAGTAGGCGTTTGATTCCATGCAACAATGTACTTTATCACCAAACTTATCTCCGTCCGAACTAGAAAAGATTGTCATGGCAAACCTTCCGCTTCTACCTCCGAAACCCAAGGGTTGGAGTGCTTCCGAATACTATATCTGTGGGAAACACCAAGTATGTTCGGAAACCAAGCAATCCGATCACAGTGCTTGAACAGACAAACTGTATTCGGGGAGTTATGTTATATTACTTTTAAATGTAAGAAACATCTTCCAGAGAGAATAGTTCCATTAAGGGTTCCTCTCCCTGGGTCAGCATGTACTATTTACGCATGCCTAAGCCGTGATGCGAAAGTATCACATGAGTTTTTGTATTTTGAGAGTTTATATTGCAACGAAGGCAGTTCGTCGTTTGTTCACCGACCAATTATTCCCTTAAGAACGCTAGCTTTCGGCTTCACCCATCTGAGGTACATGTCCGGATGACCCGGTTGTAACAGTCGCAGAGGTGCTCCCTTTATGCCCTAGCCGAACAAGCGGGAACGTAGGGCATAAGCACAGGAGCCACGCAACCCAGCTTGGCAAAAACTTAAGTCATAGAGGTGCATATAATGGCGAAGACAGGACGTATATGAGAAAACAACACACACACATATATATATGGTGAGCTTTATGCTAAAAATAATAATAAGCTTCTATTGAGTGAAGCCCCCAGGTATGGTGGGGTGTGTACATTTAAGGATGTATACCCCTCAGGTGTGTGGCTTACCCAAACACATGCTAGAAATCGTAAAAACATAACAAAAAAGAATAAAGAAAAAATTGAAAAGGAGAAGAAAGGGACGCACAAAGGTGTATGTCCGGACTTAGGCTTAGAATCTTCGGAGCCGAGCACCGTTCCATGGGTTCGGCTCTAAGCGATTATCCGATGCATTGCGAAGGCGATAGGCTCCCCCAATGAGAACTTCATCTATAATGAAGGGACCCTCCCATTTGTGCTTTAGCGAGAGTCATGGCCGTGCCTCCTGGAAACGAAAAAAACGCATTTTCTGTTGTTTTTTTTCGCGAGAGGCACGGTTTTGCTTCCTGGAGAGGCAGGGTTGTGCTTTCGCGAGAGTCACGGCCGTGCCTCTCGGAAACGGAAAAAAAACTGTTATATGTTTTTCCCTTTCGCGAGAATCACGGTTTTGCTTCCGCGAGAGGCACGGTTGTGCTTTCGCGAGAGTCACGGCCGTGTGTTCTCGGAAATGGAAAAAAGGTGTTTTTTTTCTTCTGCGAGAGTCACGGTTTTGCTTCCGCGAGAGGCACGGTTGTGATTTCGTGAGAGGCACGGGTGTGCATCTTTCGGAAAGGGAAAACCCGTGCTCCCGGTTCGTTTTTTTCGTCCGGTTTTTTTTGTGAAAAAAGGTTCGTCAGAACCTATCAACATGAGATCTAGTTTTGAAGATCTTGACGCGGTGAATCCAACGGTGAAAATAGTTCAAGATTTGGACGCACGGTTTGAGAGATAAAACGTTTTGAATAAACAGATCTACAAAAAAAGGGAAACTTCCAGGTTGCGACAAGTGGTGCGGTGCATGTGTGCCACTTGTCGCAACCAGGGGAATTGGAGTGATCTTTGCAACGAGTACTCCTCAGCTAGTGATTTCGCGATTTCAGAGCAATAGGTCGACAACTCGGTAAAGGAAGCCAAATGGGCTGGTCCTGGCGTGCTGGTCGATAGCCCACGTGCCTGGCCCGTGGAGGACCTGGCCTGAAACATTTATACTCGGGTTGTGCCGGCATGTGGCCTGCCTAGGGCCGTGCCAGGGCCAGGGAGCGTGGCACGAGTGTCGGCCCGACACGGACTGTGTCTGGTTGGGTCGTGTCATGCCAGCCCATTTAGGGCAGGTCGGACCGTGTCGTGCCGACCCATCTAGCGAGTTCTCCTCGGTATCAAGGGACTCGAAATTAAGTCAAGTTTCCAACACTCAATACCATGACCATCCAAATGGATGTATTGGGTGCTAGTGAAATTCATATTGAATACATACATGTGTAGTGAGTTGAGTTGGTGTCAATGATTACCCAGAGGCTGGAGAATTAGTTAATGGCCGTTTATACATAATGTTTGATCACTTCCCAACACTCTTGGAAAAATCAATGGTGAAGCCGTCAGGTCTGGACGCCTTCCCCGA